>NW_024870972.1:3320000-3965000 GCF_019054845.1 Dipodomys spectabilis | reverse complement strand
AAATACACAGCTCTACCTCTTTCTCTAAAGGAAGACTGATGGATTTGGTAGTAGGAGAGTTCAAGCTGAGGACCTCCAATTTTCTAGAGAGGGGTTCTACCACATAATTCCCTTACTGCAGCCCTTGTTCTTCACTTTGAACATATCAACGCACTGTCTTATGGATTTCAAGGCTTCTGATGTAAACTCTATAATAAGAAACTATCATGGGAATGATGCTCTATTTTCTCTCACTCCTGTAGTTGTTAATAACCTGCTTCATGGAGATGTATGGAATAGGGCATTTTGCTACAGTACTAGATGATTCTGAATTGATACCACTATTCTTTTGACATCAGTCATTCTAGATTTAAAGAAAAAGACATTGACTATATTGAATAAATTGATGAGGTCTTTAAACCCGAAAGTTAGAGCAGCTTTTCAGATTATGGATGCCATAAAGTATCCTACTGGATTTAAATTCAAGTGAGAAAAGAGCCACTTGCATGACTCACCTAAGTATAAAACTTTCTTGGACATAGTTTCTTTGCATATTAATGAAAATGACAAAAGTGCCAACTTACTGACTTTATTAGGGGACTCAGCATTACATAATTAAATAGTTGTCAAAATTCACTGATTTGAATAGAGAACATGCCTAATTTGTATTAAAGTAGTAATGTATTGCAATTAATACACGGATGTGTATTATTGAAAAGGAAAACAAGTATTTCTACAGTGGATTCTTCCTGGCAATAGTCACTTTGCAGTAGGGTGTCACTATCTGCCTCCTTTCAACCACATGTTATTGCTGAGTGTGATATTGTTTTAGTTCTACTCAACAGCTATGGGACTCATCTTGGATTCCATTTAGAAGACATCAAAGTGCATACAGATATTACAAATTTTTAAAGACCAGAAATGACCTATTTTATGGTGCCAACAATAAATAAACTCCATACCAAATAAGGATTTAATCTTATTTTAAGCAGTTGTGCAAGGGATATAATTCAACAAATAAGGACACCTCGTATGCCTTAATTACTTCTGTGAATTTTCTCTTTATTGTCAAGTTAAAAAAAATCTGATCCACTTTAGTGAAAGTTTCCAATTGGACACTTAGTCATGTGCCCCCTACACCTAGAAATACATAGGAATCCACTTTGTTTTTGGATTGTTGGAGCAAGTTCCAAGACCTAAACAAATGGTGAATGGAAGCCACTTGTTGGTGTATGTTTGGCTACTGCACATGGCCAGGGGTCTAGCAGAAACAGACATGAGGATATCCATAATACTCAAGGACAAAATATTTGGGAGCACCACTAGGACCAGGAAGACATCAAGAACAGAAGGCACTTTCTGATGCACTTGAAGTTCCTGCAACACTGCCATGGCAGCAGCAGTGGCATCATTCTTTGCACCTCGCATCCCTGTGGAAACTTTGGCAACAGTTCTACAGGCTCAAGACCAAAAGAGCCAGTGGGTTCATGCCAAGCTGTAATTGGTCCAATGCAGCCATTGTGAGTGGTCTCTGCAGTCCATTATAATGCTGGGAATTTCTGGTGACCTGCTGGATTCAGTGCTACATTGACAATTTTGAGTGGGTTTTGTTTTTTTGTGGAGGTTAGCTTTGTTTTATGTGGGTTTGGGTATTTCCTTTTGGTTATTGCTCTGGAGTTTTTATTTTCTTAGCCAAGTTTAGGTAGATTTACTCCTTGACATCCTAGCAGAAAGATGGGAGAACACAGTGAATTATCCTCAAGCTCTTCAGAGAAGGAGATTTTCACTGAACAAGACAGTATGAAGGAGATCATTGGCTATGGAAGGAGGAGATTTTCCCTGAACAATACTGTGTGAAGGAGGAGTTAATTGAATATGGTAGCTATGGATATGTAACACTGGCTTAGCACTACCTCATAGACAATAAGGTGGTAGGGAAAATGATCCTGAATGGAGAGTTAAACAATTGTCAGACCAAAATGAGATGGACAGGCTGGAAAGGTGTCTCAGTGTTAGATGTTTCCCTCACATGCATGAGGCCCTGATTTCAATTCCTCAGTGCCACATAAACAAAGAAAGCCAGAAGTGATGCTGTGGCTCAAGTGATAGAGCACTAGCCTTAAGCTGAATAGCTCAGCGATAGTGCCCAGGCCCAAAGTTCAAAGCCCAGGACCCACAAAAAATTTTAAATGAGATGGGCATTATTAAGATTTTCCATCAACCACACATGATCAGGTCATTCCAGGTGAGGGAGAAGGAAGAGCACCAATGCCTAGCAGTGGAACTGGCCATCCAGAGACCTCCTGAGATAAATGTGAAAATCATGCCACCTATTCAATAATGAAATCAGAAAATTGTTCAGTCTTATTGTGAGGATTGCACATTGCTTTATAGAATATAGAAATGAACACTGAGACATTAAACCTAATAAGACCATGTTGGATGACAAAGGCAATGTGAAGGTCAATGACTTTGGCATGAGCATAAGGATTTCCCAAGGGTAGTTGCTGAAGGACATATTTGGTACAATAATTTTGTCTGTATAAAATATTCCTGCATGAAAATTACAATGGCTGCAAAGCAGGCTTGGAGTCTCATTTGTATTCTATAGGGATGGCAAATTTTCCATTTTCCATTTGAATATATCAGTTTTAGCCAGATACAAGTAATTGTCTTGGAGGTCACATACATTTCTCCATTCACCTGTATCCAAAAGAACAAAATATCATCTGGAAACTGTAAACTGCAGACCCAAGGCAAAGGCACAATATAGAACAAAAAATGGAGATTGGATCAACTAAGTTGAGGAATATATCCTATGTCCTAATGAGCCGTCATGTAATGAGCTAACCCCTATTATTCTTGCATTCATGTGTGACATGAGGTACAGCCTGCCTGATATGAACAAAATGATATTAGACAGGACATTAAATGAAATCATGGTCATCTATTTTTTAATAAAAAATGTCAAAGTAGAATGACCGCAGTGAAATTAAATCAGTGCCTGCTATTGTTTCATTGTGCCCATCTCCTGCAGATATACAGTATGTATATATCTCACAAATATATTACATATTAAATATATTATATATAATTACATGCATAAATATGCATCATTTTGGAGATGAGTTTCATGGAATTATCTGCTTTTGCTTCAAGCCAACATTCTCCTCATCTGAGCCTCCTTAGCAGTTAGGATTATAGACTGGGACCAGGCAAAAGTTGTCTTAATCAATGCAGGAGAGAGCTTGCCTTTAACTTCCAAGAAATACTAAAAACTTGAAGACAGTAGAATGATGAATGTAACATAATAAGTTTAACTCAGTGTAAAATTTCCAAAATTTATTTTATACAAAAATTAAGGGACAGTGTTATTGGATATATCCTTGAAAAAATGATTAATAAAAATTAAAGACAGATATAGATCCCAGTTAGAAGTGTGAAAGTAAGTGGAACGCTCATAATTTCAAGTCCTAATACCGGCCCATAACCAAACATTAAATTAATTTTGTATATCTTTTATTGTAAAAATACTGTACAGAGGAGTTACAGTTAAATAAGCAAGGTAAGGAGTGCATTTCCTATCAAGCATTGTTACTTCCTCCTTTGTTTTTCCCCTACCATCCTTTTCCTCCCAACTCCACAACTACTCCACCCACCTCTGAAGTTGCAAAGTTCGTTTTCAATGTAGTGTGTTGTACATCGCATTTTTACAATGGGTCAACCAGTATGCCTATTTATTTAAGCATTTTCTGTTTTCCCTTACCCTCTCCCAATTAGAGAACTGTATATACAAGATGCAGGGCACCAGAATCAAATACAGTGAAATCAGGGGTTATACCATGGGGGAGGAACATACAAAGCAACCAAAAATCACATGGTACATTATAAATAAGTTAGAAACAACAGCAAGAAAGGAAAAACCACCTGTGTCCCTATCTTGGGGTTCATTTCACTTAACTTCATCTTATCGGTGCTTGTCCTAGGCATATACTAGTTATTGCAAATAAGGGAAACCATGGGACCTATGTTTCTTTGGGCATGCCTTACTTGACTTAATATAATTTTTATCTAAGTCTTTCCATTTCCTAACAAATTAGGAGATGTCATTCTTTCTGATGGAGACATAGAATTCATATATATATATATATACATATTTTCTTGATCCATTCATTTACTGAGGGGCATCTGGGTTGGTTTCATATCTTAGCTGTGGTAAATAATGCTGCAATAAACATACTTGTGCTGATAGCTCTCGTATGGCCTTGTTTGTGATCATTTGTGTCAATGTCTGAAAGTGGGATTACTGGATCATAGGGGAGCTCTATGTGGAGTCTTTTGAGGAATCTCCATACTGCTTTTAAAAATGGTTGAACAAGTTTACACTCCCACAAACAATGCAATAGGGTTCCCTTTTGGCCACATACCCTCCAGCATCTGTTGTTATTAGATTTCTTATTGATAGCCATTCTAACAGGGGTAAGGTGAATCTCAATGTTGTTTTGATTCGCATTTCTTTTTTTTTTTTTGATAGAGAAGTTGAGCTTTTCTTCATGTGTCTATTGGCCATTGTTATTTCCTCTTCAGAGAAGTTTCTCTTTAAATCTTTAGCCCACTTATTTCATCAGGCAGTTGTTTATTTGAGGATTTGTTGTTCGGGATTTAATTTTTTGTGTTCCAAGCATATTTTAGATATGAGGCCCTCGTCTGTTGTAATGCGAGTGAAGATCTTCTCCTAATCCGTGGGCTTTCTATTGATTTTGTTAGCTATGTCCTATGCCATGCAGAAGCTCTGCAGTTTCATGCAATCCTATTTGTGCAAACATTCTTTGATTTGTTGTGTTTCTGGGTCTCTATTAAGAAAATTTTGGCCTGTGCCAAGGAGACCTAGCGTTTCTCCTATTCCTTCCAGTAAAGTTTTTAGGGTGTCTGCTTTGACTCTGAGAACGACAATTAATTTTGTATGTCAGAACTTGCTTTTTTTTCCATTCTTTTTGTTCATAGGAATGTGTCTATTTTGTGTAAGCCAGCTGCTCAATAAGGTATCATTCCGGGTCATATAGTAGTTATTACATGGCTCTATGTAAGTATTGTGTAATGACATAGAGCTTTCTAATGACTTACATACGTAAATCTATTAATGTTAATTGTCATGAAGAATGCCAAACCTCCATTTTTGTGCCCATGTCCATCTTTGTTCTCCCTATTGTCTAGCAGTTTATATCACAGTCATCTGGCACATGGACTAGACATGGACTCGATTAATCCTGGCTTTGAGATGGCCCCAAATACAGCAAATAACAGAATCCATGAGATCAAAGCAGTTGTCCCAGGTGCCTGATTGTATGAATGTCCTCAGCTTTCAATGGTCTCACCTGCCTCTGTCAGAAGCGTGGTGATGGTCTGTCACCATCAAAGCTCACACTGAAGCTTAACTTCTCAATGTAGCAGTGTCAGAAGGTGGAACCTCTAAGAGAGGTTTCAGTCATAAATGGATTAATGTCATCTAATCAACTCTCAAGCGACTAATATTATCACTATTAACAGTTTTTGAAGGCAACTTATGCCCCTTACTCTCTGTCATTCTAGCACATGCCATGATGCTGATATCCTCTGTGATATGATGCACCTAGGGAGACTTGTCCCATGTGCTACCATGCTATTTAGACTTTCCAGCCACTACTATTGTGATTGAAATAGACCTTTTATTCCTTATGAAGTGTACAGCTTCAAGGATTTTGTTAAACCATGACCAAATGGATGAGATGCTATTCTTTTTATCTTTTTCATGGTATTGAGGATTAAACTGAGGGCCTTACAATTACTAGGCAGATATGGTACCAGTTGAGCCTGCATACCCCCAACACTTTTTTTTCTTTTTCATTTTACTTTTTATATAAGGTCTTGTGCTAACTTCACTCAAGCCACCCTCAGTATCCCATCCTCCTATATCTCTACCTCCCAATATCTGGGATTACAGGCCTGTGACACCACAGTTTGCCCATTAGAATATGCTGTTCTTTTGGGGAAAGAGATACAGACCCCCTGAGATGCTTATGTATTTCTGTGTGTGTGTGTGTGTGTGTGTGTGTGTGTGTGTTTGTGTGTGTGTGTGTGTGTGTGTGTGTGTGTGTGTTCACGAGAACTGTTCTTGGTGATTTACTTAGTACTGAGGGTGAATCTTCATGAAGAATCTGTATTATTAATTCCTTTCACTAAAAAATGCTTCTCTGCGTGTTCGTAGCTCTCAACTGTAAACCTAGCTCTTCAGAATGCTGAAATTTTGGGATAACATTGTTAATCCAGGTGAGCCAGGAAAAGTCCATGACACTCTTATCTCCATTTAATCACAAAAAAAGTCAAAAGTCTAGCTGTGGCTTAAGTAACAGAGTAATATTATTGAGGAAAAATATAGAAATAGCACCTAGACTCTTTTTAAGGCTCAGGACCAGCACCCGTACAAAATCTCCAGATAGCACTTGTGATATTACAACGAGCTCTTTTGCTATTACAAGTCACCATTATGTCTAATGGGTTATCTCTACAGGACAGTTGCAGTAAAACATCTTGTATTTCTTCGTAAGATATGTTCTTTCTGGACCAGCTTTATACCCCATTTTTCTCTCTGGAATGATGTCTTGATTTTGAAATAGAGGAAAAATTCAGTGCGGAATATGGTCTCTGTATCCCTCCCTTTTCCATTGTTAACATGTTCTCTTTTTTTATTTTTTGGCAGTCTTGGGGAATGAACTCTGGTTCTGGCCACTGTCACTGAGCTGCTTCTTTGCACAAGACTAGCACCCTATGCACAGCGTCACTTCTGGCTGTTTCTGTTTATGTGGTACTGAGTAATTGAACCCATGGCTTCATGCATGCTAGGCAAGCACTGTACCACTGAACCACATTCCCAGCCACATGTTCTCTTTCTAAAATATGTCTTTTTATTTGTGTATTTATTTTTTATTTTAAGAATACTGTACAGAGGAGTTACAATTACATGGACAAGGTAACGAGTACATTTCTCATCAAGCACTGTTGCCCCCTCATTGTTTCTAACATGTTTACCTCTGTCCCATCTCTGAAGCCACTGCCACTGCTCTTGAATATATCCTCAGTTTTACCCCTATTTTCATATCCTATAACTGCCGAATTATTTTCCACTCGACCCAAGGAATTATCTTTCATTTTCTTAAATTTCAGACCTCATTGGCTAAAATCAAACAATAACTCAACAGTGTCTGAAATTGAGGACACATAGAATAATAAACAGCTTTTTCCATTTTTTTCAGGTGTAGACTTGAATTCTGGACCTTGGGCACTGTCCTTCAGCTCTTCAGCTCAAGGCGAGTCCTCTAACACTTGAGCCACAGTGCCACTTCCAGTTTTCTGAGTTTATTGGGGATAATAATCTCTCAGCGTTTCCTGGCAGGATTGGCTTTGAACTGACAGCCTCAGATCTCATCCTACTGAGTAGCAAGGATTACAGGAGTGAGCCACCAGTTCCCATCTAATAAATAGCTTTTCATGTGTATCAGGTGATACACAACAACTCAGAGCCTTGGGAAGTCTTTTATCTTCCAGTCTGGGCAGGATCTAAACCTACAATATACTCTGGTAGATAACAAAATTAAAGAGATTCTACAAATGTAATTAGTTCCCACAAGAGTTGGATATGAGTTGTTTCCAAGGTGTGAGTGCAAATTAAGGATTTTCTAGAGGCCAGTGACATCAACAGAATGAATCAAACAGTAAGGAGAATATGTTTGTCAAGAAAGTATAGTGGTGCCTAGGAGCTGACAACAGTGGCTGTATGATAGGTGACCAGAAAGCAGAAACCACAGTCTCACAACCACAGGACCTAAACCCAGCCAGGCATCCTTTAATCTTGGAAGAGATCCCCACATTCCATGAGAGACTTTTTGGCCCCTTGCTAGAAACTGAGCAGCTGCTATAGACAAACCACACCCAAACTACCAACCCAAACTTCTAACCTAAAATAGTTGGTATTTGATGGACGAACAAATAAATTTGTGATAATTTGCCACAGATCATGACAAAATAATTGCATCTCTCAGAGTGCTGGTGCCTCATACTTGTAATCCCAGCTACATAGGAGACTGAGATCTGAGGATCCAGATTCAAAGGGATCTCAAGCAGCAATATCTGTGATATTCATATTGTCAATAAATAACAAAAACCTGGAAATGGTAGTATGGCTTAAAAAGTAGGGAAACAGCCTTAAGGGAAAAGATAAGTAAAGCACAAGACCCTAAATTGAAACTCCAATACCAACACTTACACATACACACACAAAAAAAAAACACAAAAAAGAATAGAAAAATGAAAACATTTGCTGAAGACCACCTGGTATTTTCTGTGCTCTGTGTAAAACTCTAACATCTCTCAATTTTTTTGTGTGAAGTAATTTATTATATTTTATAACTCCAACATCAAGATATCTAACTACACAACTACACAAATGTGTTGGCCACACACTTTTCTATATATCATATTGTAATTGTTACTGCAAACAAAGTACCTTTTCTACCAATTTAATCTACTTAATTGCAGAAACTGGATTTGTATCTTAGTTGAAATTAAACTTAAACTTTTTAACTCATTAAAAGGGAAAAGTTATGATATATCTTCAGTTACATTCCTATCTGTCACGTTTCCTACAAATGAAATTAGTTGATTGCATCACTTAAAATTCCTATATCCCAAATCAATACAAGACTCTGATTAAAACTAAAAAAAAATTAAAGTGTTTTCTATTCCTGTTTCATTTGGACAAATTAGTTAAAGATATCTTTGGACTTCCATAAAGATATCATATCCAAAATTCATCTATACCATAGAAAAAAAGTTCACAAATGGTTATCTATAATTCACATAGATGTTGCTCAATTCACTAGAGCAAAAGAACTATAAATTCTGACCTACTTATATAAACATCCCATAACAATTTCTAGAAAATTCCATTTTTCTTAGAACAATGCTGGCTGCCAACAAACTCACTAATGGTGAGAAGAGAAAAATAAAGTTTGCAATGGCTGACATTTTACAAAAGCCTTATTCACATGTGGGTACACACAGAAAGCCATGCAATGTTCAGTTTTACCTGGAAAGAAAAGGGACTCATCATAATAAGAGAGAAAAACCCTTGGCAGGAACTACACATAACTGCACTTTAGCTTCTTTGCTCAAGCCTGGTGCTCTACCACTTGAACCACACTCCTCTTTGGGATTTTTAGTCATGAATTGAACACAACAGCATCATGATCTTTCCTGGCTTTGAACCTTGATCCACAGATCTCAATCTCCTGAATGGCCAAAATTACAGGAATGAGCCTTCAATGCTGGCATTAGTGACAGACCAACGCACTGATTTCAAGCCCCAACACCAGCACAAAATCCAAAACCACAATCAAACTTGATAGCCAATAAATATACTAATAGTATATTAAACCAATATAATGAAATGTGGAGAAATGTGAAGGACATCAGAAAATGATTATCATTATTAGCTTTTCTGATTTTTAAAAACTTAAAATTACTTTCCTAAAATGTAAAATAAGTACAGAAGACCCCTGGTACCTAGGTGTATGTTTCAAATTAGATAGCTGATGAAGACAAACTGAGAATGCTGAGGAAAACAAAGAATTTTAGAATTCAGTGAATACTACACAGAAAATATACCTGAGAATCTGTGCTTTGAAAAAGTTTCAATTAGGCTAAGTTAATGACACAAAAACATTGTTCTTCTCATTAATACTCCTCATAAATCAGGTCTACTTTATTCTCTTTATTTTGGAATGCTCTGAATGTTTGATTCACTTTTCTCAAAATGACACTAAAGACATTCAGTCTTACAAAACTCCAAATTTTGTATCATAGTACTGAAATTAAGTATATCAACTATCTTCTTTATGTTGGGAGTATCATAACAACTTTTAACTTGTTCTTTTATCTTTGAGGCTGGGGGGTGCATTTTGACAAAAAAGGACAAGGAAACACTCAGTAGATCTCCTGATTCAAATATAAGTGGATTACTCTGGAGGCTGAGATCTGAGGACCATCATTGAAAACCAGCTCAGACAGGAAAAAGAAAGACTCTTATCTCCAACTGAAAAACAAAAGGCTGAAAGATGTGGCTCAAGTGGGAAGGTGCTAACCTTGAGCAAGCAAAAACAAAAGGGGGGTGGGGAGAGAGGAGCGCACCCAGGGCCAAACTTCAACCTCAAAGACCGTCACACATATAACTCTGACAACAATTCAAATTAACATCATCTGAACTGCCTAATGGGAAGTGTGCATGAGAATTTAAAAATATTTTCATTTTTAAGAAATACATTTTTTAAAAATATATACATAGCATTTTCAATTATGGTTAAAATTTTACATGGTTGCCAAGTTTCAGTGGCTCACACCTGTACTCCTAGCTACACATGAGGCTGAGATATGAGATTGTGGTGCAAATAGAGCCCATGCTGAAAAGTCAGTGAGACTCTTATCATCTGAAAGTTGGAAGTGGAGCTGTGGCTCAAGCGGTAGAGCACCAGCCTTGGGCTGAATCACTGAGAGACAGCGCCTAGGCCCAGAGTTCAATCCTCATGACCAAAATTTAATTTTTTTATATGGTCAAAACACAGGTAAAAATTCTGGGAATATATTGGCTGGCATACTTCATTCTGCCTTAAGCAAAAGAACTTTGTCTTTGGATTTAAGATCATTATTGCCATAGCATCATTTTGACTCAAGTTAAAGTGTTTGGCATAAAAGAGGAGGCTTTGTGTTCAACATATGAAAATTTATCTTAAATCATC
This sequence comes from Dipodomys spectabilis, assembly GCF_019054845.1. Classification (NCBI taxonomy): domain Eukaryota; kingdom Metazoa; phylum Chordata; class Mammalia; order Rodentia; family Heteromyidae; genus Dipodomys; species Dipodomys spectabilis. The sequence goes on along the minus strand of NW_024870972.1, from coordinate 3,954,195 downwards.
AATGCAACTGAATTGATCTCTTTTGTGGTGAAGTTCTTCACATCACTCAATGTTAAGTTGTCTAGGATGATACATGCATTCACTCACAACCTTTCAACAAATCTAAGCAGTAAGACTGAGCATGGTAGATATTGCTAGTATGGAATGTATTATGAAAGGTGGAAAAGGGGAAAACTGGGGGTAGCTTCAGACCACAGCAACTCACTTGGGTTGAACTCATTTCCCCGATGAGTTGATGTTGAAGGCATCACCACTAAGTTTTACTGTAGGGCAAGCCCTTCCCCTCAACAACTATATAGTGAGGGAAAGACTGTCTTATCAGTTTCTACCAACATATCTGCTTCTAGACTATGACTGTATTTAACTAGATTCCTCAAAACCTAAAAATTTGAAACAGTCCAATACACTGGAATAAACCATTTTTTCTATCCTACACTCAGATGTAGGGAGAATTTAAAAAGATGTTCAAGGGCTGGTTTATAGTTCATTGAGAGTTTTTGACTAGCTAATGAAACATCCTGGGTTCAATCCTCATTAATACAAAAGGAGATGCAAAATCAGGTTAAAGTCCAGAAAGTGGAAAGTAATTGAAGTAAAACTCCTGAAACACGGACCAACTCTCCTGGTATGTGTTAGGAAAAGAAGAAGAAAGGCCACCCCTGGCACCTGCCATAGCTACCAAGTGTGTTATACCTGGACCAATCAAATCTCAGGTAATCAAAACTGAAAAAACAAAACCATAAATACTATGGTTTACTGCAGGGTATTGAAGGATGAGGGAGGGAAAATGGGGAGAAGGAACCTGGTAATGGCAGCAGCCATATAAGTAAAACAGTGAATGACATTATCTTGAGTAGAACTTGGAGAGATGCACATGGGACACAGGAGAAATTACATTGACACCCTGCTGCTCTACAAGTTAAAATGAACCTTTGCAAGCTAACACCTCAGTTTATGGACATATATATTCAGTCAGAATGTGTACACAGATATATGTACATAGTCCATATGTGCACACAGATCACATCCAAAAACAGGAAGAAAGTAATACCACAGAGGATGAACAGTTCAAACTGAACAGTGTGTTGGTGCCAGCTAATACGTCAGAACATAGATTCTTTACCTCCCTTCCTTGCATTCTTTGGATATGTTTATGATGTATATGGCTTGGAAGTGAACTAAAGATTACTGCTGCTGGGCAGAGGAGCCTTATTTTTTATTATGGCAGCTTGCCATAATTGATCTCCCCTTCCTGGATGAATGAGCAAATGATTAAATGTTAATGATAGAATCCTTAAACATAAAGCCTGGCTGCTTTGACTGACATCTTCCTCCATGGAGCTCTCACCCTTCAAGCATAAGAGATTTGGTAATACATTGTTAGGTTGAGTCTTAGTTGCCTTCATTCAGTCATTTTTGTGTATATCCAATGGTTGTTTGATTTGTCTTTTGTTTTGTTGTTTGAGTTTTTTTTTCACCCTTCCTGCTCCATGCCTCCATTTTCAAATGATTTATAACTGAAGTTCAGTAAGACATTAAGTCCTTAGAATTGTCCAATGATGGAAGGAAATATTAATGTGAATGCACATACAAAAGAACAAAACCCTTAATCCTCCTTTTGTTTCCTACAGGGAGAAGGCTGGTGGGGACCTACTTACCTTGCAAGGTGGCATCTGGCCATGGTACCTGCACCTGGGCTGACAGGGACCAGGAAAATGGAGAACTAGGAGGTGAAGAATAATAGGCCCTTGGGCAGGGAATTTTTGTAGGCCCTAGAAGCTGTGTTCAAGTCCCAGTATTGGAACAACAAAGAGGTAAAGAAAAGAAAGGGAAAAAAAACAGAAAGGAAAAGGAAAAAGAAGGATCTATTGTTTGAGTGCATTTTGTACATTAACTATGCCTCATGGGTATGGGTGATATGAATCTGTTACCCCAGATGTGTCCCATTCTATCAACTGGTCTTCTCTATAAACCTCTTCCCAGGGCACCAGAGAGTTTTGCCCCTGTCAGGCGAATAGTTAGATGGAGTTTCTTTCCTTTAGTCTAGATTGTGGGGCATGGGGACTCTAACAAGCTGGGCTTACCCCCGACAGAGCACAGATGAGCATAGCACACAGCACTTGGAGAGAGCCATACTGGACAGCACTGTTTCCTGTTAAATCGACCCAACCCCTCTTCTTGCTCCCCTACCCACTCCTCCACTCTGCTAGGTTCCTTGTCCATTACCTCACTTTCCCATCATACCATCATTGCCCCCATCCACTGGCCCATCGCCACCCCGTGTTTCCCCAGCCTACCACCCTGGTAAGCTGTGCCTACTATAGGCTATGTGCCCTACTACCCCGTTTTGAATCAGTCCCCTTCTTGAGGTCAGACACCCCTCAAGAACCCACTCATTCTCCTGACCATCCCCTCTCCCAGCCACAACGTTTAGCTCCACCCCCACCTTTACGGCCCCAACCCTTCTAGCCCTAACCTTTATGGCCCCTGTGATGTCCCAGTACTGCCTGCCCAAACCTCCGGTGGGAACACAGGAGTGGGAAGGGTAATGTGCATATTCCCAGCACTTACTACATAATGCCAGGTGCCAGAATGTTCCAAACATGAGCTATGGCTGCTGCAGAGAAGGAAAGCTCAGGTCAGAGACTTCCTCTCTTCCCTGCATGGCTAAGCCTGGACAGCCCCGGGGCTCTCTGGTTTACCTGACTTCACTTGTGGTTGTGGGACTGGAGATGCAGTCCTCGCCTCCATCTCCTCAACCAGTGCTGTGCCTTCCTGAGGGATCTTTGGTTTCACTGTGTGGACCTCCAACTTTCTACGCAGTGTGGGCCCAGCTGCAAGCACTATACCATGATGAACCCGATTTTAGGTGAGAGCCCCCCTCCCTAAACCCCTCTTTTTTCCATTTTCTTCTCTGCTCCCCTATGGGAGCCTCCCATCTCAATGCGGTTTCAACTGAATTGTGCCATCCCGTTTTCCTGGGTCCCAAAATCCCTTCCCAGGCTCCTCTTTCCACCACCACCCGGCTCTCCCACCCCCTGCCCCTCAACACATGGGCCAACCCTGCCCTGTTCCCTGATCCTCCAGTGCCCCACAAACCTTTGTTGGGTTAGGGATATTGGGACTCAACTGCCAAAGACAATCCTAGAAGACCCAGTTTCAAGGATACGGGGCCCCACTCACCCCAATATCCTCCTCTCCACCCCTCATGGTCTGAACCTAACTCTCAACTCGGCCCCTCCTCTCTCAGTGTAGGAAGATTCATTGGTGAGGGGAAGAACCTCCTCTATAAAAGGAAGATAGGGGCTTAGAGTTCACCCCAATCCCCTCTTGGTCATGCCCTCAGTAGTCACCGGTTCTTATGAAGTAACTTCCAGAGGCATTGCAGCTGTATGACATAAGTGGGTGCCCTTCCACTGTACCATTGAGGGAACAAATTGCTGGTGAGGGATTGTGTGCATGTATACATATGTTTACTGGAATGCATGCAGGTTGTGCCAGAGTGGCCAGACAGGTGCTACATTGGACCCAGGAGAAGGAAGGCCAGGTCTTGCAGACTGTACCAAGGTGGAGCAAAGTTACCTGTTCTCCACTTTGTGGACTGCCATCTTGGTGGTTCCTCCCAGTAGTCCCAGGTACTGTTATCCCAAATACCCCAATTTTGTGGCAAGTGGGCCTTCTTCCTCGTATCTGGGAAACAATTCCCGGGTGAGGTTTTGTGGGTATGTGATTGTAACTGTGCATACCCAAGTTTGAGGTACACACATTTGCCTCTTCCTGTTAAATTGTGGTTCCAAGGGAAGGAAGACCATACACAGGGTATTTCAGGAGTCCCTTCCAGGCTATAGACTTCATTGCCCTGGGTTATGTGCTTAGAGCCTGAAATGATTCTGTCCTTCCAAACCAGTGCTTAACCTGCTACAGAGCATGATGAACAGCTTTTCCTTACTTTTAAAAATACTGTACAGAGGAGTTATAATTACATGAGAAAGGTAATGAATACATTTCTTATAAAGCATTGTTTCCCTCTCCTTTTTCCCCCTACCATCCCTTTCCTCTCATTTCCACAACTACACATCCCCAGCCCCTGCTGAAATTGTAAAGATTATTTTTCAACATAGTGTTTTGTACAACTCATTGTTACAATGGGTCAACCTGTATCCCTATTTAAACATTGTGTTTTTTCCCTTCCCCTCCCCAAATTATACCCATATACAAATCAACCAAAAAATCAAATGGTACCTTATAGATACATTAGAAACAATAGCATTAAGAGAAGAAAAACAACTTGTCTCCCTATCTTGGGGTTCATTTCACTTAACTTCTTCTTATCAGGTCATATGAATATAGCTTTTGATGTTTTCTACTTGTCCTAGACATATACTAGTTATTGTAAATAAGGGAAACCATGGGAAATATATTTCATTGGGCCTGGCTTACTTCACTTAATATAATTTTTTTCCCAAATGATTCCCTTTTCTAGCAAATTGGGCTATGAGGGGCTGGGAAGGTGGCTCAGTGGTAGAGTGCTTGCCTTGCATGCATGAGGCCATGGGTTCAGTTCCTCAGCAACACATAAGCAGAAAAAAAGCAGGAAGTGGTGTTATGGCTCAAGTGATAGAGCGTTAGCCTTGAGCTAAAGAGCTGAGGGACAGCCACAGGGCCCAGATTTCAGGCCCATGACTGGACCCAAAAACAAAAACAAAAGCAACAACAACAACAACAACAAAAAAAAAACAAATTGGGCTATGTCATTCTTCCTGATGGAGGCATAGGATTCCATTGTATACATATACCTCATTTTCTTGATCCATTCTTCTACTGAAGGGCACCTGGGCTGCTTCCATATCTTACCTATGGTAAAAAATGCTGTGATAGGGCTGGGAAGGGGCTCAGTGGTAGAGCAATTGCCTTACATGCATGAGGCCCTGGGTTTGATTCCTCAGCACCACATAAGCAAAAAGAAAAAAGCTGGAAGTGGCGCTGTGGCTCAAGTGGTAGAGTGCTAGCCTTGAGCTGAATAGCTGAGGGACAGGGCTCTGGCCCAGAGTTCAGGCCCCACGACTGGCAGCCCCCCAAAAATGCTCTGATAAATATCGTTTTGCTGCTAACCTTAGTATGGCCTTGTATGTGATCGTTTGGGTAAATGCCCAAAAGTGGGATTGCTGGGTCTTAGGGGAGCATTATGTGGAGTCTTTTGAGGAGCCTCCCTGTTACTTTCTTAAGTGGTTGAACAAGTTTACAGTCCCACCAACAATGCAGTAGGGTTCCCACCTGGGAACATCCACTCCAGAATCTGTTATTAGAGTTCTTGTTATATTAATAAGTTTTTTAGATTGTGAAAATACAGTACAGAGGGGTAACAATGACATGAGCAAGGTAATGAGTACATTTATTATCAAGCATTGTTGTCTCCTCCTTTGTTTCCCCTTACAATTCCTTTCCTACGATCTCTCCTCCGGGTCCTCCAAAGTTGTAAAGTTTGTTTTTAGAGATACCATCTTGTACATCTCACTGTAGGAATGGATCCATCTATATCCCTATTTAAACAGTTTTTTTTACCTTCCTATCCACAAATTTTACCAACATCACCTACAGGGAAAACAGGGTTTATACCATGGGGGAGGGAAATTCAAAAACAAAGAAATCATCTCATAAATACGTTAGAAACAATAGCAATCAAAACCATTTGAGTCCTTATCTTGGGGTTCATTTAACCTAACGTCAAATTGTCGGACAGCTTCTGCTTGTCTCAGACATATATTACTTGTTGCAAAAAGGGAAATCATGGGACCTATGTTTCTTTGGACCTGGCTTACTTCACTTAATATAATTTTTTCCAAGTCTTTCCATTTCCTAAAAAATGAGGCAATTGTTGGAGGGAGTGTAAACTTGTTCAACCAGTTTGGAAACTAGTATTGAGGTTCCTCAGAAGACTCCACATAGAGCTTCCCTATGACCCAGCAATCCCACATTGGGCATTTACCTGAATGATCACAAACAAGACCATAATAAAGCTACCAGCACAAGTATGTTTATTGCAACATTATTTACCATAGCTAAGATATGGAACCAACCAAGATGCCCCTCAGTAGATGAATGGGTCAAGAAAATGTGATATGTATACACACACACACACACACACACACACACACACACACACACACACACACACACAATGGAATTCTATGCCTCCATCAGAGATCTTGATCTTCATTATAGCAATTCTAACTGGGGTGAGGTGGATTCTCAATGCTATTCTCATTTGCATTTCTTTTATGTCTAGAGAGGTTGAGTATTTCTTCCTGTGTCAATTGGGCATTGTTATTTCCTCTTTAGAGAAGCTTCTCTTTAAGTCTTTAGGCCACTTATTTATCAGGCAATTGTTTCTTTTAGTATTTGTTGTTGGGCAATTTAATTTTTTAACGCCAAGTATATTTTAGATATGAGATCCTTAACGGTTGTGTGGATAGTGAAGATCTTCTCCCAATACATGGGCTTCCTATTGATCTTGTTAGCTATGTGCTCTGCCATTTAGAATCTGTACAGCTTCATGCAATCCCATTTGTGCAACCTTTCTTTGATTTGTTGTGTTTCAGGATATCTATTAAGAAAAATTTGACCTATGCCAAGAAGACCTAGGGTTTCTCCTATTCTGTAATTTAATGTTTTTAGTTTGTCTGCTCTGACTCCTAGGTCTTTGATACATTTGGAGGTGATACGCTTGCAGAGTGATATATTCAGATATAACTTTAGTTTTGTACAGGTGGTTAACGAATTTTGCCATTTCATGAGGATGCTGTCTTTCTTCCATTCTATTTTTTAGCTCCCTTATTGAAGATTAGGTGGCTAAAGATCTGTGTGTTCATTTCTGAATTTTCAATTCTATTCCATTGGTCTTGAGGTCTCTTCCTGTGCCACTACCACACTGTTATGATTGCTATGGTATTGTAGTAGAATTGGTAATTTGCTATTGATATTCTCCCAGCACTGTTTTATTCTGTTAAGGATTGATTTTCCTATGCACAATATTTTCTTGTTCCATATGAATTTTTGGATTACCTTTTCTATTCCCTTGAAGAATAAGGTTGGAATATTGACAGGAATCACATTGAATTTGTAGATACCCTTGGGAAGTATTGCCATTTTCATGATACCAATCCTTATGATCCAGGAGCAAGGGAGGATTTCCACTTTCTAAGTTTTATTTTGATTTCCTTTTTCAGGTTTATATAATTTTCATCATAGTGGTCTTTCCCTTTTTAAGTTAACTCCTAGGTATTTTATTTTTTGTGGGCTTATTACAAAGGAGTTGCTTTCTTAATTTCTGCTGTGCTCTTCTCATTGTTGGCATACGGAAAAACCATTGATTTTTGAGGGTTAATTTTATACCCTGCTTCTTTACCAAATTTTCCAAGCAGCTCGAGTAATTTGGGAGTAGAGTCCATGGGATTATTTAAATACAAGATTATGTCATCTGCAAAGAGGGAGAGTTTTACTTTGTCTTTCACTATTTGGATTCCTTTTATGTTTGCATCTTGTCTTGTTGGTGTAGCTAGGCATTCTATTACTAAATTGAAGAGAAGTGGAGAGAGTGGACATCCTTGTCTCGTTTCTGAGTTAAGAGGAAATGGCTTTAGTTTTGCACCATTATGTATTATGCTGGCTCTCAGTTTGTCATATTCAGCCTTTATTGTATTGAGGAATGTTCCATGGATTCCTAATTTTTCCAGAGCCTTCATCATAAAGAGGTGTTGAATCTTGTCAAATGCTTTTTCGGAATCTATTGAGATAACCATGTGATTCTTATCCTTGCCCTTATTGATGTTATGAATTACATTTATTGATTTGCACATGTTGAACCACCTTTACATCCTTGAAATGAATAATCCTATTTGATCGTGGTGTATGATATTTTTGATGAATTTTTGAAGTTGATTGGCCAAGATTTTGTTGAGTAGTTTTGCATCGATGTTCATCAAATAATAGGTCTATAGTTCTCTTTCCTTGATGAGTCTCTGCCTGGTTTTAGGATGAGGGTCATAATGGCTTTTTTTTATTGTAAAGGTACTCTACAGAGGGGTTACAATTACAAGAATAAGGTAATGAGTACATAACCTATCAAACATTGTTACCCCTTCCTTTGTTTTTACCCTATTATCCCTTCCCCCCTTACCTCACCAACTCCTCCCTTCCCCCACACTCAAAGATATAAAGTTCATTTTCTTGTACATATCATTGGTATAATGGTTCAACTTATAACCTTATTTCAATATTTTGGTACTTTTCTTCCCCTTCCCAAATTTAAAAAATCGTATATATAAGATGTAGGGTAGGGCTGGGAAATTGGCTCAGTGGTAGAGCACTTGCCTTGCATGCTCGAGGCCCTGGGTTTGATTCCTCAGCACCACATAAGCAAAAAGAAAAAAGTCCAAAGTGGCGCTGTGGCTCAAGTGGTCGAGCGCTAGCCTTGAGCTGAAGAGCTGAGGGACAGCGCCCAGGCCCAGAGTTCAGGCCCCACGACCGGACCCAAAAAAAAAAAAAGATGTACGGTGTTGTACTAATCTTTCTTCACCTTGGGAACTCCCTGATTCCTCGTCCTAGTTGGCCCAGGTGCATATATCATCTGTCGTTTTTTTTTTTTTTTTTTTTTTCAAGGTAAGTGGTTCCTCTTCCTTCCTCAACTGTAGGAACACAATTTTAGTACAGGGGTTGTGGGGTGTGTCTTTGGCCTTAAGAGAACAGCGTTTTCTTTCTCTTGCTGTCACTTAATGAACAAAAGATTTTATGTTGTAATATACACAAATTTTTTGATATTTTCCTATATATATATATTTCCTTTGTGAAAAAATTTTCATTCTTAAAACACTCACTTAGTATTCCTTAAACGTCCATGGGATGCTTGCTACCTTTGTGTCCTTATTTGTTTTTAGGAATTGTTTGCAAAGGCTTTTACTCATCGTATATTTGGTATTTATTCATATAGATAGCTAGCTATCCTAGTGGCTGTTTATTTCATAATCTAGTGTCTGATATCAAGTTCCCACTTAGGTTTGGTTCTTATTTCTCTACTATTTTCTTATTGCGTTTCTTCAGCTTTAATATCAGACTGTCTTGATTACTATGGTTCAGTGTGACAAATCTTCATTTCAGGTGGGATGTGTCCCCACTTGTTCTTCCTCATTCTTTACGTCTTTGATCTTTCACAAGACCAAACCCAGGTCTTCTGCATGGATGGCAAGTTCTCTACAAGTCAGCTACATGCCCACCCAACTCTTAATTATTTGAAACAGCAGTCACTGGCTCCATGTGGGGATTTTTTAAGTTTCCATCTAGAATTAGGGTCTCTTTACTTACGATCCCTCACTTTGGTCACAGAATAAGAATTTCCAGAGAAATCACCATGGCAAGAAAAGTTGGCATAGCTTTATTGAGTAAGCAAGCAAACCATCAGCAGCAGACAGACAGAGGCACACTCAGTATGTGGGTACTGTCACAAAGAGAAACATAGAGCTGTTTGACATCAGGGGAGTTTTTCTGAAAAAAGCAAGGTCTGTCATAAAGTCATGCAGATACTTATTTATCTTTGCTTTGTGTCATTCCTGTTGTTACACTTTTTGAGTTCTTGATTATTTATTTGGTGACTCACTCTTTAGTATATTTCTTCTAGGAAAAAAACTCATTTTGCCATACAACAGATATTTGTCCTTAAGATGAGGAATGCATCTTCTTGATTCTCAGGCTGTATTTAGAAGCAAAGAAGATGTGCTTGCATGTTTCTAAATGTCTTGTTTCTTTTTGAGTTCCTGTCTGCCATTCCTCAAGGCTTATTTTTCCTAACTGATGGTGCCTCCAATCTATACAAATTGCTGTGAAGACTTATCATAGTATTGCATTCAATGTATAGATGGTTTTGATGGAAATTAAAACCTACTTGATGCTGTGTATTACTGTTCACAATTGAGCCATGGTTCTCCTTTTAGCTCTATTTCAATTATTTTTGCAAGTTTTAATTTTCTTTACAACGTATGATGTGTTTTTGTTAGATAGTTCTTAGTGTGCTTTTATTGGGTTGTTTTGGTATGAACAACACTGGAGATTGAACTCATACCTCGTTTATGGGAAGAAAGCACTCTACCACCTAAGTCACAATCAGCTATGGAAGTTTGTTGTTTGTTGTTTGTTTGTTTTTCTTGGTCATGGGGCTTGAACTCTGGGCCTGGGTGCTATTCCTCAGCTCTTCATCTCAAGGCTAGACCCCTAGCACTTTAGCTACAGTGCCACTTCCAGTTCTCTGCATGGTTATTTGGAGATAAGAGTCTCATGGGCTTTTCCTTCCCATGCTGGAGTTGAATCACAATCCTCAGATCTCAGCCTCTGAGTAGCTAGGATTGCATATGTGAGCCACTGACACCCGGATATGATAGTTTTTTTTTTTTTTTAACAATTGAAATTATTTATTTTTGTCCTAATTTAATTTAATATTTTTATCTTTTTTCATCACATGGAATTGAGTATAGGACCATTTATATGTATGTATGTGCATGCTTCTGTGTACATATGTGTCAATACTAAGGCTTGAATTTCTTTAACTTTTTCCAAGCAAGGTTGGCACTACACCACTTGAACCACACTTTCAGGGATTTTTTGCTGCTTAATTGAAGGAAAGAATCACTGACTGGCTACTTTGAAGGATTAGTTGTGCAATGAGAGTTCGGAGCCAGATTGTGCAGTCTCCTTCCTTCTTCCCTCTAATAAACTACTCAGGAAAAGCTGCAAGTGTCACTCTGGCTCAAGAGGTAGAGCACTAGATTTAATGAAAAGCAACTCATATACAGTGCCTAGGCCTGAATTTCAACCCTGGGGCCAGCGGGTTAAAAAAATAACAAACTCTGAATTGTCTGACCAGTCTAGCTTTAAACTATCATCTTATAGCTCTTAGCCTCTGAAGTAGCTGGGATTACAGGTATGAGCCTTTAGTAATAGTAATAGTTTTCTAATATTATTATTGACAGATGCTTTAAAAAACACATGGCTAACAGAGACTCATGTTTATAATCCTTGATATTATGGAGGGTGAGACATAAGATCCTCGGTTTGAAGTTGGGACCAATTACAGTATGTTTGAGTCGTATCTCCAACTAACAACCAAAAGGATGTATGTGGCCTAAATTTTAGAGTCATAGCCTTGATCAGAAAAATCTCAGAGACAGTTCTCAGGTAATGAGTGCAAGTCCCAGGACCAGCACAAAAAATTAAAATAAATAGAACACAAAATAATCCCAGGTATGGCTAGTGACAGTTTGCATATTTTTCCAACAAATTATGTACCCACAGCCAGATGAAACTTCTGCTTATAAATCTGCACTAATTATATTTAAACAATTATTACACCCTTTCATTTAGAAAGTTAGCCGAGAATTAATGCCAGTTGAAGAGAAATTGTATGTGATTACTACTTCAGCAACAATGCATTTTTTTTACTTTTTAAAAGTGTCACCTATTTATCACCTTTCATATATATATACATATATAACATTATTAAATTAATTTCAACTAAATATTAACTTCACTGTCCTGTAAATTTAAGTGTTGAACTAAATTTTATATCAGAGTGAATTGTATAAACATTAGGGAAATAACTGAGGCAATGAAAAGGGGAGCAACTTGGTTTGAGACTGGCTACCAAGGTAGGTCTTCAAGAGGCCAGGGGTGTTTCTCATTCCTAAGGTCCATTTCCCTGACTGATCCTCCTTCCCTTGAGTCTAATCAAAGGATTAGCTTATAGGTATGGGAACAGCAGCAGCTTGAGTTGAAGGCTTACTTTAAAGCCTCTTTCTTTGTTTAAATGCAGGAACAAGAGAAGTCACTGGTAGACTTGTCTCTGACATGGAAAGAAATTCGAAATATGAAGACCAACCTGTGTGGTCTGTATGGAGGAGGATGTGGTGGTGACAAAGAATAGATAGAACTTTTGCGCAGAACTTGCACATTCTTACTCCTGTGTGTAAGTCAGCAATCTTCCCATAGGAAACTGCAATATCCCAAAATGTTAGAAAGGGGCTTTAATTTTGTTAGAATTCCTTTTCAGTGGGATCCCTGCTCCCCCACTGTTCCTTTAGATTCTGTAGTTTTAGAAGGCAGCAGCATGCTTAACAGAAACAATCCCTTCTTTCCACAGCACTGGATGCTGCAAGTATGTACACATTTAAGGAAAGTTTGAAAATAGCCTTCATCAGGTAGGAGAACAATGAGAGGGATGGGGTGATAATGGGGCTAAGCTATTATTGGTTAGATTGTGACAAGTGTTGCCTGTCTGTTGAGAGGCCTGGCCTTTCCTGATCAACACCTCATTTGGGCCTAACAGCAGGGGACTTACTGGGCTCCCCTACATACACATGTAATCAGCTTCTTTTTAGAAGCTGGTGGGATTTTTAAACTTTTAGAAGCTATCAGATGAACTGATTGAACTCAAGAGGGTTCGGGTACTTAACTGTTCACTGCTACTCAGGTTAGAGTCCTGGGTAATGTATTGGACAGTTTATATAAGTGATAAGATCAAAGCAAATTGAAGGCTTCAAGTAATCTTAAAGATCTTTAAGAACATAAAATCCAGTGGAAAGTGGCACTGTGGCTCAAAGTGGTAGATTACTGGCCTTGAGCAAAATACTCTCAGAGACAGTACCCAGGCTCTGAGTTCAAGCCCTACGATCGTCACACACACAAAAAAATTGAAAAAAGTATTTGCTTGTCTCATTTTTAAATGTCAATTTAAGTTTTTTATTTAAAGTTTATACAAAAAGAAAGTATTTGGTGTTCTAGGAAATTTCTCCAAAAGTTAATGTAAAGCAGAATGTAGAGCCATTGTGAGATTAATTAGGAATTCAGAGCTGTGAACGACTATAGTTTTAAAAGCTGAAGTCAATACATGTCAGAGAGATGGAAACAAAACTTGGCTTTCAAGCAATAGACTTTCAAGCCTTTTCAACACATTTGGCTGGGTAGATGGTGCTACATTTGGTAATTTTGCTCCACTCTGAAAGTCTTGTGTAAGAAGAAAATCCTATTTACCTTCTTATTTATGAACTGCATGTTAAAACTTTAGCAAAGGACCTTGTGTGGCCCCTTTTCAACTAGAAGTATTTCAAGTTTTTTAAGACCTTAGAATCCTTCTGTACTCTAGCCAGGCTGTTTTGAACTATTTAATTTGAAATTTATTAGCATAATCATTTATCATTGTTGGGGGGATATTCCTATGCTTAGTAAATCTACTTGCTGGAGTTATCAATGAAGAATTGGGTCTTTCAGAGTTAGCCTGTGAAGAGTAGAATGGATTGAGGTGACATTTCCATGATTTATAGGCAAAATCACCCTGTTCTATTAGAAATGTGGGATCAAATGAGTGATGGGCCTTGGTTTAAGGTTTCTTTTATTTTACCATGTATGAATCCTCCATCATATATATGCCTTTAATCTTTCTGATATGAATTAGTTTTTAAATGAAATAAACAGGACATTTGGCCTTAATTATGGAAGAATTTGATTAATTTGATTAATTTTGATAGACAAAAGTATTGTCAGAATTAAATTATAAGTTTATCATCAATGGAAAATAAATATTGAAAGTACATAAAGCAGAAGAATTTAGGTGGTGCTAAATATATTCAGTCATTCTTGTTTATGAGGTAAAAAAAGATTTGCAATGGGTAACAGTCCTCTTTGTCACCTAGAGTTGTTACTTCAGCAAAGGTATGATAGTGTCTGAGGATGTTGAACACTAGGTTTCTAAAAGCAAGAAACACAGATGTAAGTCCTCAAAGATGCTGAGCAAAATGAATGAAATTCACACTCCATTAATAGGAGGGAAGGACACCATTTTCTTTGCTATCTTCAAAAGCCAAATGCATTTTTCTCGGCAGGTGACTATCAGCAAAGCGGTGGGTGATTGTAGACAGACTCGATTCGTGGATCTTATTCAATCAAGAGAATAAGGAGCTGTGGTGATGACTGGTGTAGATGGACAACAGTTCTACAGACATCAGACATCATCATTGAAGAAAGACCTGAGAAGTTTCAGAAAGTGAGCCAGCAGTGTCCAGGCAGGTATAGTTTGAACACCCTTCTTACTGCTGAGAATCTTATATTACAGGCATGATTCCTATAAGGGTTGAAGAAAGCAGTTGCTTTCTTAGCATTGACAGGTCTTACAGCAAGAGGGGCTGTGTGTCCTGAAGTATCTTGGTGTCTCAAACTAGTGAAGCAGTCTAGTTATTACACAAGAACAGAGGTCATCTATGGTGAAGTTGATGATTTCAGGTAGTCACTAGGCCTCAGATGTACTGTAGCTCCGTAATACCTGTAACAAGAGTGGTGTTCATGTAGTTAAATGAATCTGAATCATATCCACTTGTGAATTCCCAAGTAAATTAGAATAGAAGATATCCATGAGAGAAGTCAGTGGGGCTTCTGCGTCAATAAAGTAAGAACAAACCACATTTTGAATTTGTTTATTGAACCTTTCTTGACTTTCCAACCTTTCCCTTTGAAATTTCATTAACTATCATGTATGATGAGAATTTCTCAATTAGAAAACTCTTTAAGAGTCACTCCATGTTTGTGGCTAAAGAAATACATAGTTTTGGAGGCTGGACATTAATTGCTCAATCCTGTAATCTTAGCTACTCAGAAGTCTGGGAACTGATGATTGACGTTCAAATCCAGTCCAGACAAAAATCTCCCTTTAGTCCTCAAAAACCATGTAAATGTAGCTTTAACTCAAGTTATAGAGCACTTGTCTTAACAGAAAAGCTAAAGGACAGTGCCCAGGCCTTGAGTTCAAGTTCTCATAGTGAAACAAATAAAAAGTAAAAAAGAGAGATGGAGAAATACTGGAATTTCCTGTTTTCATAAATTACCAGGACCACATGGAGGTAATAATCCTATTAAGTTAAAAGAAGGTCCAGTTGAAGCAAATGTATGAACAGTTGAAAAGTGGCAGCAGAAAGACAAGAACCTTCAATATGGATAACATGCTTAGCCTCATATCTATGAACATCCTCTAAGATTGGCTACACATATCCACTAGAGTCAGCTGACCACAGCATACTGTTTGTGACATTTCCTTTATAAAGTTGCTTGTCCTCATTGTTATTAGCCTTTCAGCAGTTTCAGTGAAGAGCATGTTCTCCCATTTTGCCTGTAGTCGATAGCATCCTGTTCTATTTCCCAGCAAAGAAACTGTGGCTAGCAGGCTTGAGAATTGTTACATTCAGAGGTTCTTCAGGTTTGCCTTTTTCCTTTCCTTTCTTGGTAGGTGAGTTGGAATAAGAAAAAAAAATAAGCAGTGTGTTTTAGTTTTAACTTAAAGATATTTATTTGAAAATACTACGTTATAATTCTTTAAATTTATTATTAATTCGCATATAATAGGGCTAGTTTTAGTGTTGCATGCCTTTAAACCTAAATATTTAGAAAGCTGAAAGCTGAGGATCATTCTTTCAAGACAGACAAGGTAAAATCTATCATGAGACTGCTATCTTCAACTAAGAACCAAAAAGCCCAAGGTGGAGCTGTGGCTCAAATGGAAGAATGCTAACCTTGAGCAAAAAGGAAAAGCAAAAGAAACTAGGCCCTGAATTTAATCCTAGTACTAGGACACAGGAATTGTATATGTGTGTATATATATGTATATATATATATATATTACATGTATGCACATATATGCATATTTGTGTGTCAATATGTATATAAATTGTATATGCATATGTATATATATAATTATATGTAATTAGCAAGTGTCAACTATATGCAAGTGAACATTTAGTCTTGCTCTTAAAAACAGATTCATATGCAATTATGAACCCCTGTGATTTATAGGATCTAACATACATAGAAAGGTAAACCACCAGACTGGGAAATTAATAGAATGATTTTTGTTGTAGAATAGACTGTATGCAAAAGATTAGGTAAATGATACTAAGTTATTTACTAAAACATTGAAAGCAAAAGCATAATAGTACAAGAAATCACATTTAGACATGGACTATGACACTCAGTGGACAGGTAGATCATGAAAATATGATAGCTATATGCATATAAGTATGCATATATATGTTCATATTCATATATATGCTTATATACGTACACATGTACATGCACAGTGGAATTTTATTTATCCATTTGATAGAATAATAATGCATCATTTGCAAAGAAAGGAAAGAAATTGGGAGAAATCATGTTAAGTGAAGTAAGGAAAGAAAGTTAAACCCAAAGTGACAAATGAGATATTTTTTCTGTTATATAGGAAGTTAGATATAATCTAGATCACTGCAATATGCACACTTTGGTGTGGAATCCAAGTATACACCTAGGTACGAACTGAAATATGATTGGTTCAGAAAGGAATTCAAAGAATGTAATTCCTTAGACTAGCTAACTCAAATTCCAACAAAATAAACACTAGGAATCAAGTATTCACAGGTCAGGCTGGGATCAGGGTAGGGAGAAATAGATAAATGAAGCAATAAAGTGGGGACAAATGCAATGATCTAACTTAATGAATATCCTACAAAATGAAGAAACTTGAGGAAAAGATGGGAGTGCCTGTGTTGGGAAAATTATGAAAGAGGTGACATTGATCAATAACCATTATACTCATGTACTCATGTATTGAATGTCAACTCATGTGTACAAGTAGAAATCAAAATAAAATTTAGAAAAACAATACTCGGTATGCTCATTCGAGTATTTCAGTGATGGCGGTTCTCTGAATAACTAACAAACAATGAAAGGTTCAAGAAAATAAGTAGCAGAAAGGGAAGTCATGTTTGGCTGCAGAAGAGGTTTCAGAAAAGAGGGGGCAGATTAATGAAAAGAGGAAGGGATGGGAAATACAATCATATTGCTGATATATATGTAAACTTGGAACCAGGAAATATAGGATAGGTAGTGTTGGGAAAGATGGGGTAGATCAATGGAACATTAATCAAGATGCGTTGTACTAATAGAGAAACTCATTGAATTGAAAACTATTCACACAACAACTTTATGACAAATACAAATGAGTAAAAATAAAGACATGAATTAAATTTGTGCTCTATTTCTTGTAGCAAAGTAATATATAGTAAGCTTTAATTTGGGCAAAAAGTAAAATTAAATTAGCTACATGACAAAATAAGAAACTGGAAATGTCTTGGGGGTTACATTGCCTTTGGAAATATACATACCTCATAATATACATTTCAAAAATATCAATATTCTGATTACTTTTTTATGTTTTTTTAATTGTGAAAATAGCATATGGAGGGGTTACAATTACATGTGCAAGGTAATGAGTACATTTCTTATCAAGCATTGTTGCCTCCTCCTTTGTTTCCACTTCCCATCCCTTCCCATCTCACCCCTCCCCCTGCCAAAATTGTAAAGTTCGGTTTTCAACGTAATGATTTGTACATCTCATTGTTGCAATGGGTCCACCTGTATCCCTATTTAAATGATTTGTTTTTTTCCCTTCCCCTCCAAAAATTATGCCAACAACAAATACAGTGAAAACAGGAGTTACAGAGTATGGGAGGGACATACTAAGCAACAAAGAAATCATCTTATAAATATGTTAGAAACAATTGCATGAAAGAAAAAAAATATTTGAATACTTACCTTGGGGTTCATTTCACCTAACATCAACTTATCTGCCATTTTCTACTTGTCTCAGACATATACTAGTTATTGCAATTAAGGGAAACCATGGGAACTATGTTTTTTTTTTTGGCCTGGCTTACTTCACTTAATATAATTTTTTCCAATTTTTTCGATTTCCTAACAAATGGGGCAATGTCATTCTTTCTGATGGAGGCCTAGAATTCCGTTTTGTATATAAACAATATTTTCTTGATCCATTCATCTACTGAGGGGTATCTGGGTTGGTACATATCTTAACTATGGTAAATAATGCTGCATTAAACATAAATAAAGTGATCTGTGAATTTTGGGACACTATTATCATAATGTCTTATGATACATAATTTAGCTAAAGTTGCTAAGAAAATCATCGTTATTTATCTTATATTGTAAAATATAAGGAACTCTGATAATACCACTACATTATAACATAGATACTGAAGTTTCTCTCTTTAAATTGCTCCACGGGAGACTGTTACATATAAGCTGCTACAAGACCCAAAACCACAAATATAAATAAATTACTTAGAAGGAATTGTTAGGAGGACAATTCTTATCTTTCACTATCAATGTCAGCCATGGACTTCCTGAAAGAAAGTCAATCAGAGACAAATGTGTTTGTTTCGCTAGGCCTCCAGTGCCAAACAAGAGTGTTGAAAAGACCCTTAATTCTCAAAGCAACTTAATTCTCAAGGTCAGACCACAGTATGGTCAGAACCTCAAAGTCTACTATATGGAAGAGACTATCTCTGACCCCCATGCTCTTCTTTTTACCAAAGAAAAAGTTCTTTTAGTAATTTATGGTTTTTGAATTTAGATAATGAATGAACATTTTTTACATAAATGAAGTTTGAAATCCCTTTGATCCATTTTCCCATTCTTAAAACTAGCAACACAATAAATAATAGTTGCCACAAATTAGAACTTTTCTGAATCAATGGAAAAACAATCTAGAGAATGTAGATTCTACAAAGAACCAAAGGAATCCAGAGATACTTCTATTTTCCATACAATTGTTCCAACGGAATAAACACCAACATGGTTTCTTTAAAATAAGAATTAGTCTAATGTCTGCACACTCACACTTAACAAATATTTATTGTAAACTTACTGGCTGTATTCTAGGTAGACTTTCTTATTGTTGACAGACAAAAATTGCTTGAGTGAAACACAGGAATCTTAAGGAAGACTTACAGATAAAGGACATAATTGTTAGAAGAGGAAACCATGGTAGGAAAATGAAACTTACTTTTTGTTGGTCACGGGGCATGAACTCAGGGCCTGAGTGCTGTCTCTCAGCTCTTTGGTTCAAGGCTAGCCCTTTATCTCTTTGGGACAGAGTACCAATTCGGGTTTTTCGTTGATTAGCTACAGACAAATCACATAGGCTTTCTTCCCAGTCAAGTTTAGAACCATAATTCTCAGGTTTCAGCCTCATGACTAAGTAGGATTATAGACATGAATCACCAGTATCCACCACCGCACAAACGGAAACTTTTGAGCTTCTAGTAAGTTCAATCAATTTTCAGTGGAAACCTCAAAAAGTGTGGTCAGGAAAGGCCTCATAGAATGGTTCTTTCAATATGATTAATCTTCAGTACAAATCTGATCTTGTTGTCACCTCTTGGCAGCAGCAGAGCCTGGGTCTATTCTATCACAAATGTAAAAGACTAGCAAAAGTATAGCCTATGGTATTTCTGCTTAGGAGTCAGGACAAGTAGTTGAATGCTGGAATGAAGCAATATGTTCCTGGCATAGGAAGGCGTGGGAGAGACAACAGACTAGAAAGAAAACTGGTGGACACAACATTTAACCCCTTCTCCTTCAAGGAAAATGACCTCCTACAAAGTGGCAGTAACACAATTGACCTACTGCATTTTCGAATATGAAGGAAGGTGTCATGTCTCACTAAACAACTCACTTGTAGTCAAAGAAAGGGAAATTCTTTAGTGTCCCCCTTAGGCCCAGTCTCAGTTAATCTCCATCTTAGACTTTGTCCAGTTTCTATTCCCACCAGAAGGTCCCTGATGAGGCCCTGTGCGAATTGAAACCACTATCAGTTTTGGATCTGTTCCTTCTGTCAAGGCTGTGGTGGGTGATGGGAAAGCTCATTCTCAGAATTGTGCCCTAGTACCAAATATCTTCAGAGAAAGTCAAGGAATAACAGATTCTGCCTGAGGGAGTGAGTTTCTCCATTTCAAAAGAGATCAATTAATATCTGATTCTGAGGCCCAGGTGGAAGTCCTTCACTAGATCCTCTAAGCTGGAGTGGAAGTTAGCACAGACTCCAGGCCACCCTCACATTTCTCCATCTCTTTCTTATGAACAAAAAGATTACAGGAGTTGAGTTCAGAAACAAGGAAAAATGAGAGTAGTAAAAAATCATGCGCAGTGGGAAGAATTAGAAACTGGGTAAAAATGAGGTCAGAAAATCTCCTAGGATCACTCACCTAATTCGGGAATCACATCATAAGATTAGAGAATAAACGTAATAAATTACTGTCTAAATTAGTCACTCTACTGTTCTGACTACAAGTGTTCTTTTAAAAGCTAGGTGTCCTAGATCTAGGTTGATGAGGAAAAGAAAGCACATTCTTTCCTCACAAACTTCTACTGAGTATCTTCATCGATAGCACAAGTTGTTCTTACTCTCTACTTTTTTGTTACTTTTCTTTGTTGGATTCTATCAATGATATTTGACAGTGTTAACATCTTCAGATATAACTATATTTTATTTTAATCCATTTGTTATGAAATTAAACAAATTATGGGGAAAATCTTTCTATGGTAAATTTTCTTCCATGACCTACTTATTTGATTTTATTAAGTATTATTTTTATAGTTTCATTTTTTAAAATTTGAGCAAAATGTTTTGTTAAATTAACACAAATTTGTTGCACATTTTTTGTATTTTTCTGTGTCTGTATATGTGAAAATACATCTTGATCAGCACCCCATATGTTTTCTTCATCTTCTTTCCTCCCTTCCCACACAAACACAGATATCTTCAAACAATCACATCAACATTTTTGGCCATATTCTCTCTCCTTCACAGTTCTGATCCTTCTGTGAATTCCTACTATTACGTATACAAAATACAGATACTGTTTTGTCTTTTTATAAACATTTTAAGTGTATTTTATGTTTTAGAATGAGTTTCATCAGTGTACACCAAATATGCATATACTTCATTCAACTTGACCATGCAGATGAAGGATTTTCTAACTTTCATCCATCTTCTGCCATTCAACAGTTTCTGATGTGTCTTATTTTATACTTTCTTCATTTAGCTTTTCAAGATAATTTGTTATTAAGCTTCTAGCATTATCTTTTTCCCAATTGTTGCCTTCTTAACATTGCTTCAAATTATAAACTATATATGATCGTCCTGTATGTGTTCACTAATATATTTAAATTTTGGTCTAATAGTCATCCATTAAAGGATATCCTTAACCTGTTGTAACTGCTCTGAAAATCAATATGGATGTTCCTCACAAAAGCAAAAACATAATGCCATAAAAGCCCATGAAATTAGTATTAGGTGTATATCCAAAAATACGTTGCAATGAAACAGTAGAAGCATTCACTTCTCTTATATCCGAGAATATGTTTATAGCTACGAACAACACATTTTCTGTATTCCCTTTACTGGTACACCTAGGTTGATTGCAGATCTTGGTTGTTATGAATACTGCTGCCATGAACACGGATGTTCATGTTGAATCATATTCCTTCAATATGTATCCAAGTTATTGGAAAGGTCATTAAAATATGTGGGGTTTTTTTTGGTATTTTGTAAATCTCCACTCTGAGCTCCATATGGCTTGCACTAGTTTACAATTGCCACACAACTAAACACAGTTCCTGATTTATTTCAATCTCTCCAGCATTTGTGTTTATTTGTTTGAGTGGTTATAAATATTCTGATGTGTAAGATTGGAGCTCAGTAACTTTTTGATATGTAGATAAGAATTTCAAATATTTCATTTATTTATTAAACATTTACATTTGTACTTCATTCCTGATCAGTGTCCTTTTTGGTATTTGATCAATTTTTAAGTTTTATAATTTGTGATTTTTTTCCCATTCCAACTATTAACATTAGTTAAAAAATTATTACAGTGGTGCACAATTTACTAAAATCAAGTGATTGTACATTTATAACACTGGTTTTTTGTTTGTTTGTTTGTTTACACCCAGGCAATTATTTTAATAAAGATGTTGAACTTCTTTCACTAGAAAAGTAGATTGAAAGGATAGTATCTCATATTAGGGCTAAGATAATCTCAAATAAACAGTAACTGTGTAGGCCCCAACAATTGGGCAAAGTAAAACATATTAACACAGCACAAATTGCATTTAAAGAGATCAAAAGGATTCATAAAAGATGTTTTAAAAAGGCACCAACTTCATGAAGCAAATGGTGAAGTTTACAAGCAGACCATAGGAATCTGATCATCAAGAAGATGAAGGGATAAAAGTATACAGAAGGACAACTTTAGAACGTTGACTAAGAATTTGTGGAGGAGAGAAAACCACTAGATACAAAATGTCAATGCTGAAGGGAAGAAGTGTTTTACCCTAAAACTCAGGTGTGTCTGATTCTCTCACACCACACACACACACACACACACACACACACACACACACACACACACACACACACACACCTCATGTACACATAGAAATCCAGGGGCAGCTGTATCTGGGACAATGAAGCTTTTTTCCTCTTGCTTTCAGATAATCAAACATGATTGTGCAGTTGCCTCCACAGCCACCCAACGCTTGAGCAGGAGGAGGGAAAGCATGCCTTAGACTGCAGCACAGACTTGTGTATCCCTGGCTTTCTGTGTAAGTTCGTGTAAGTTCGTGGTCCCATAGGCATGGGTGGCCAAGGTGAAATAGGGGTACACTTTGCCTGGAGGATGGCACACCATGAGCCTTGCATGCATGGCGAACCAGTTGTGGGAAGCCCTGTGAGCATCTCCATAATGACCTCTCAATGGCATGGAATTGACACTGTATTTGGATGTGGCAGGAGGCAGGAGGACAGCTGGAATCCAGAAGGTGGAAGAGGCACAGGAGTGAATGGGCTTTTCTGTGGAGAAGCCTAAGGCAAGCTAAGGAAGTTCCCAGCTCACACATGACAGACACCATGCTGGTCCCCAGAGGACACACCTAGACTTGTCAATGGCAGAAGTCCAGATCTACAGCTGGAACTTCCCCAGAGGCCCTTTTCCTGGCTGGGCTGGAACAGCACCAGCCAGGCATGTTTCTTCCACCCCGCTGTGCATGGCCTCCCAGACACTGCTCTGTGGGCATGCCGAGGCTGTGCTGGCCATTCCTGGTGCCAGGTCCGAGACCAGTCATAGACTGAGCCCACAGCATTGGAGCTGCCCCTCACAAACTTCCAGGAGGCGTCAAAAGTGGTACACTGCAGCTTGAATCCTGTGGCGTCCACCCTCCACACCCCCAGATTTTGCCTCCAAGTCCCCGCCTTTGTTGTTGAAATTCTTCATCCCCTGGTTGTCTCATTTCTCATTGTCGGCTTTGGCAGCACTTGAGACACCTTACTCTCCTCACTAGACTGCCAGACCGCAGGAGATCTGCCCCAAACATCCCACCTCAAAGACACTCCCCAAACCTAGCTATCATAAGGGTGGCTGCTGCTTGAGCCACTGACCTGCCCCTCGTTCCTCCCCTCACCAGCCTCTGTCGGGGCCTACCTTCCTCTCCCCACCACCCCTAGCACCAACCCCAGTGCAGTCTCCCCCGTGTCCTACCCTCCTCTCCTCACCCCCAACCCCAGCTCCAACCCCAGCATGGCCACTGCTCTGGGAAAGCCAACTGAGTGCCCCAGGTAGCATCAAGGGTGCCACAGTGTGTGGCTGGCTGAGAGCTGGAGGCAGCATAGGTCTCTCTGATCAGCGTCTTTCACTTTACTTACTCATGTGTTCATTATTAATTTAGTATTTAATTTTGGGATCTTATAAGTATCATTTCATTAATCATTTGCATAATAGCTGGTAGAAATACAGTCCCAAAATGCAGATTGTCTGTTTAATTCTTTCCAGATTCAGAGATGTTTTAGGTAGTCATAATAATAATGATCTCTCATTTCCATAGCAGAGTGCTATTCAGAAATAATTGCTTGTGCATCTGTTATTAATAAGTTACAATACTTAAAACTTTTAAATTTCAAATATTACAGGAACAACTTTGATTCATGTTGAGTGGATGTTTGTGAATAGGTTGAGCTGTTGTATACATTCCTGTGTGTGTATGTATGTGTATGTGTGGCGGGAGTGTACATGTATTATTGAAATCACAGATACAGATGATGAGCGATGTTCTGAACTTGTGTCCTTTTTCTGAGATATATATTGTGATGTTTCTTTGTTGGTGGTAGGCTCCGACTGCTTGCCTTTGCCTGATGTGCACGTTCCAGCTCAATTTTTCAATAAAGGCTTCTTATTGAGCATATAGGGCTCTGGTATTACTTTGCCTTTAATCTGCCATCAGTGATCATATTTTCCTCTTTAAAAATTAACAATTAATATAAATTTTATTTCCTGGTTGATTTTCCCCTTTAATTTGCATTTAGAAATATATATTATAAGACCTTTGAGCTCTGTATTCATGATGAAAAACCATTTTGAAATTTCTTTTTAATTCTCTTGTTAGCATCAAGATTTTGAATTTTTGTAGTTTTAGTTTAAAATATCCTCTTTGTGATTTTGGCAGGAGGAGACAAACAATTCCTGGTAACAATGACAGCAGTTTTATTTGTTAAAATATCAGATAATTCATAATTTTGAATATGTCTAGTGGCAAATGAATATATTTGCTCAATAGATTTGCTTGATAAATCGTTGCACAAAAATACCACTTTTAGGGACTGGGAAGGTGCCTCAGTAATAGACTGCTTACCTTGCATGCATGAGGCCCTGGGTTGGATTCCTCCGCACCATGTAAAGCAGAAAAGGCCAGAAGGGGTGCTGTGGCTCAAGTAGTAGAGCACTAGACTTCGGCTGTAAAGCTGAGGGACAGCAACTAGGCCCAGAGTTAACCACCAGCAACAAAAAATAAATAAATAAAACTCAAATCAAAAACATTAATTTCAAATGTTGATTATCATGTTACTTAGGGGCAGGGTGTCAAGACATAGTAGACCTCTGTCCCAAAGCTTTAAGAAGGATTTCAACACCTGACAATTACTGAAAAAAAAAAGAAAGAAAAAAAAAGAGCTCTGCCAACAACATAGAAAATCTGCACTCAAACATAAACAGTTACTAAGAATGGAGCACTTTTTATAATATTTCTTAAGAGATTCTGCCTCTATATTAATTATCATATAAATTAATCTTTAAAAACTCCACAGATGGGTCTGAGTCTTAAAGGCCTCTGACAAAAACCAGAGGAGAGAATCACCAACCCCGATTTTTAAAATTGTTATTGTTAAGATAGTGTACACATGGGTCACTATTTTGTAAGTCACGTAATGAGTTCATTTCTTATTGGACAGTCTCATCACTTCCTTTGCTCTCTCTCTTTGCTTTTCCCTCCTGATCCTGTTCACAAGTTGTATAGTTCATTGTCAAAATAATATGTACATAGAACCATCCTTGCATTTGTTTCCCTGTTCTCCATGAACTTCTGTGGCTTCCTCACTGCCCATAAATGGATAAAAAAGAACAAAAAAAATATCTCTTGTTTCAAATTCCTGGAATTCATTTCAATATAAACATCAGTAGTTTTATGAGAGTGTCAGGGTCTGTCCACACATCCCGAACACTTATACTTCAAGCAACAAGTCATAACTCCCACCAGATTCTAAGGTCCAGAAAGTAATTCTTTTCACTTTCCACACAGGAAGAAGCTGAGATTCAGAAAGGTTAAGTAACTGACTGGAAATACTGGGTTGAGCATTGAAGCTCACTCTTGTAGATTACCTAATCCAGAAAGTGAGATCTGAAAACCACAGTTTGAAACCAACCTAGATTGGCATATCCATTACATGTTGATCTCCAGATAACCAGCAGACTTGTGTGTTTCAAGTGGTAGAGTTAGAATGCCACTAGTCTTGAATGGGAAACATAAAGGACACTGCCAATATGTTGTTTTTTTTTTTTTTTAACAACCAATGCTATCCCATACAAAATCTGACACCACACACACACACACACACACACACACACACACACACACTTTAGAAAATATGGTAGTAATGAAATCCAAATAGTTTATTTTTTTATTTTCATATGTTTTAGAATTAGCTTTAGTGAGATTTGACTTGGTAGTCTCTGCTGATGAGCCACAATTTGAAAACTCTTGAAATGACTACCCATATCCGGGATCAGAGAAACATTTTCCTATTTAAGTGTTCCTCCTTTCCAGCAATAATAAATTGTCTTTCCTTGGCCCAGTTTCCACTTTGGGACTCAATATCTTAGACTTTCCTGTCTTAATAAGCAGGATTATAGGTGGCAACTACTGTACTGGACGGTATGTGACTTGGAAAAAGTGTTCAAACTTCACTATTCAGTGGAGGTTGTTAGCCCTCACCTATGATCATTCTGTGCTCAGTATTGGGAACTTTTTAGGGCCAGGAATTCAGGGGAAGCACTGTGTGCTACTTCATATTTTTGATTTACTAACAGATTTCCATCCATTGTTTACTTTAAGCATTGTGTGAAGAGAATGATTGCCTCTAGGAGACAGAAGCACTGCACTAACTGTTGCTCTCATAACACAGGAGGAGGGAAAAGAATTTCTGAATGAGTCATATAGCCTAGACACACGGAGTTCTTAGAAACTCAGTCTGCCTGTTTTCTTACTTTCAACCTAGAAAGTCAGAGCCTGAAGGGGCTTGTAAGCTCCATTTATATTCCTGATCATGGGACTCCCTTCCCCTCTGCCCTTCTGACCCATTGCTTTAGGGTTTGACAGTGTGTCTTTCTTTCTTGTTACTTCATTGCATATTAAGAACACCCAACCGCAGGTTTCCATTGTCCTATTAGATGTTTTGCATTCCAGGATCTTCCTTCCAGGGAACTCTCTTCTTGAGACCTCATATGCATATATCCACAGAAATGAGTGACTCACAGACTGTGGAACATAGTTGCTCAATGATGATCAACTCAGAGACTCATGCAGGTTGAATTTGGGGCCTTTCTGAGAGGTCTTAGCCTAAGCACTGAGGGCAACATCGACAGCAATTCCTCAGAGCAATACCACTGACAGCAAGTGAGCCCTGACTAGTCCTTAGTCCTTGACAGTTCTACTTAGGGGTGTGAACAAATGACTAGGCATGTTTAGCCTATTGCACAGTACCCCCAAGCTCTGACTTCATTTTAAGCCTAGGAGAAAAATCTCCCTGTGTAAAGCAGTACACATAAGAAACACATGATGTGCCTCACTCAAACGCCCCAGGAGAAAAGAGTGTATTGATGTCTACACAGATGGGAAATAATATTCTGAGGAGTCGGAAGGGAAGATTTCAGATATTAAACTATGCACTATTTATAAGTTTTTGAATTGCTAACCCAACTTCCTTGCTGCCCCTTAAATCTAGTTTCAGGAAGTGGTCGAATTTTTATGATCAAAAAATTGAGCTTTTAAACCCAGGCCCAAACTCTAGGTGAGCTTGTTAGATCATCCCACCTGCTACTCATATCAAATAAAGAGATGTGGTGAAGATCAGGAAAGGACATTGATTAGATTGCAGCCATAACATGACAACAACTTAGCGCAACTTCAGAGCACTAAGCATTACTCACCAACAACATTTCAATTCCCCCATGTCATTAGGTCTGAGTTGTATCTAGGTATCCTCAGTGCCTTCAGAACAGGAAGATCTAGGGCAGAGCCCAAGACTGGTCTGGAATTTTGTAAATAAACTAACTTTTTTTGGAAATTATTTGTACTGTCGTAATGGAAATGTAGAGACTGATCACAGCACATTTGCATGTTTGTCAATGAGCAGTGATTGGGAGGGGAGTATTTAAGATGCTACCCATGTTCTTAGTTGCCTAGTACCACCTTGGATTCCAGAGTCAATCTTGATAAACAGATATAGAAGTTACATGTAGTTGCTATGCCCTATTCACACCTAGAGAGGCAGATGAGAAATTGGAAGGGTTTGGTGTGAAAGCCACAGGTTGATCCAAAGCAGAAATCAAAAGATGTGGAGATGAAGCAACTACCTGGGAGGAAAAGGAGAGACGGTTGAAGGTGATGATCACCTAGAGGAGACAGAGAAAGTTTGAAGCCACATTTGGTCCTGTAGATCAAAGTAACCCATCTGAGGTAGAACAGTCTGGGTGTCCAAAGCCACAGAGATGTTGGAAGAACAGCAGCAAGTGCTCTTGCCCATTTCAAGGGAGCTCCCAGAATGCCAGGGTAAGAACTGGTACCTTCCCAGAGCACTGCTGCTGAGCAGTCCTCAGATCCCTTGCTATCATGATAATTGATGTTGGAGAGAAGCAGTGAGGTTTGTAAAAGGTGATTGAAGCTCACTATGTGGAGCTTGTTCTGCAGCATTGTGGAGTGTCGTCTCTCAGGATGCTTAGGGAAAAGATCCCAAAGCCACTGTCAAACATTGCAATCTATTGGAGTAGACATTTATGGATGGAACATGCCTGAACCCAACATACTGATAATGAGCTGCTAGCAGTAGTTCCCTAACGATCTGACAGCCAAAACTGGAGAGGGAAACACTGAGCTCTGCACCACATCAGTATACCATGCAAATTGCTTCTATCCTCGTACTGGCTACCCAGTTTGCACACCCGTGACCTCGTTACCCTGATTGTGCCACCTTAATCCCTCACAACTTTTACTCTTTCACTTTCTCTTTTCCTCCTTATCCCTGCTAAACTGTCTGGATACCTGTGTTAACTACTCCAATCCCTGCAAAGCTGTTGTTGCTACACAATTTCTTGGTACTGCAACTTAGCGAATACAGTCACAATTCCCCTTTCCCAGGTATCCTATTCTCTACTACTCTGTTCTGCTACCTATAATTCATAACACCATTGTTCCAGCCACCTGATCCCTGACATCCCTGTAGCTGATACACCTTTCCCTATCATAGCAAGGGTAGAATGGTCGGAGCTAGTTGACTTGGGTACTGCTGTCTTCCTGCAGGGATATCAGGACAAGTTATTCCTCAAGTATTTAACATGAAGGACTAACTGGAGGTGGAAATGAAAAAGGTTACTCAGAGGTGACTAAAATCTAGAGACATCAACATATCACTGGTTGTTAGGAAAAGAAGGGCCTAAGATGAAAATTGATGAGAAAAGAAAATTTTACAAAGAATATTAGGAATGATGCAATAGGTTTAGCTTATTGTCTTCTACTAGTGATCTGAATTATTTTATGACATAGATATGCAAATGTTTTGCATTTTAAAAATTACATGAAATTACACATTTATGTGGTATGTGTATTAATTTATGGAATAGCTACATAAGATCACGTTAATGATATTCAATATTTTATGCTCTATGATATGCTCATTAGTCTGCATATGTCAATATGAATTGAGCTCTCTATCAATAAATGGCATTTCATTGTCAAATACTAGAAGATTACTAATGTTGGTAGCAAAATGAAAGCTAGAACAGGAAAACTGAATAAATCTACATGTTTGAAAGGAGGGATCAGTGGTTGTAAGGGTTATGATGAAAGAGAAATTCTTCATCATGCAATCTGGGAAGAATAGAATATATTTTGTTGAATTACTATATTTTAACCTGCGGAGGCAGAACATTATCTTTATTTTGCTTTTTGGAAACTGTTTAATGATTGGTTTACTATAAATAATCAATATAATTTTGAAAATTCACCGATGTGAATTATCAGATTATCATTATCCTCAAAGTTGTCTTTAGAGGCAAGAAGATTGCATTCCTTTTCTAATGAATTAATGGAGTAATCTTACTTTGGAATGGACAGACATCCATGACACTTGTTCCAAAACAAGAAAGATACTGGAGAAAAAAAGAGGAAGTAGACCCAAGGCTGATGAAATAAGCATATTTCCTGTTTGGACTTAAAAAGGATTTTTGTACAAACAATAAGAATTTCATCTTACTATTATAATTACAAAATCTAGGTGCTACAGGACATCTTTTAAATATAATATTTAATGCTGTTGAATTACTTGAAGAAAAAGTTTTACAGAAAACCTCAAATTCCACAAAAACTGCAATGCTCCAATAAACACTAAGAAGAAATATAATTTAAATATCCAGACGGGTTGTGGGAAAATGGTGAGGTTCTCACAGGCAGCCCACTAAGTGTCTCTGACCAAAAGAAGATCTAGTGCTACAGCCACCCATTACCTCAAGAGATCCACTCCAACCAAACTTTAAATACCTAAAGTCTTTTTCTACTACAAAAGGACTATCCTAGCAGGCAAACAAGAAAAGGCAAAAGAGAAAAAGTGAAGGGGACTCCTGTGGAGCACCTGTACCACATAGGTCTATGCAATGCTGCACTAGGACTTTCTGCAGAGTTTTAGCAGAGGAGCACCCAAAAGCTGAAGAAAGTGCTCAATACTATACCTGTGAAATGTTAGAAGGGAATCTGGTGAAGATCTCTGAGTTGGTGAATGCCTTCCCACTTGCCCCCTCCCCCGCCCAGCCTATGGGGAAGGAGCAAACTTAGTATTACCGCCACCATTACAATTACCAGAAATTGGCACCACCGGGTAAGCCCCCAAAATCAGCCCATACCTGCAGCACTGGCAGGATCACAGAGGGCCCTTGTCAACCCTGCACAAGGTCTCCAGGAAACCACAGGTGCAGGCAATCGCTCTATGCCCTATGGTCTAATTGCCCAGCCGATTGAGCTTTCTGATGGGACTGCTCCTTCCTTGCTACCCTGCACAGACCCCTGGCTCTCACAGCTGTTGCATGACCAAGCTTCTGCAGACATCTCTGCTGACACACCTAGCAGACACAGGCAGAAACCCCCAAGGCTGCCTTCCAGTGCCTGCCACCTCCCACCACGTCTGCTCCAGACCAGCACGACTCCCCCCACAGTCCACACCAGCCTGCCACTCCAACTTCTACCCAGTCCTCCCAGTGCCAGGACTCCTCACACCAACACATAGGAGAGAGACCCTTCAGCATCAGCAAAGCCATCCCCCCACCTAGATCTGACAACACACAGACCCTCTGATTTAGAACATGCCAACTCCATCTTAGCCACCATAGCACAGGCTCTGTGGTCCAGCACACCACCAACTACAGACTTGTGAGTAACACAACTGGATCCATGCCCTGGGGGTGGTAATTCTCTGAGGGATCCCAAAGCCCCCTGACACAAGCCCCCTTCCAAAAGGGATGGATTACATCAAAACTGAACACAGACATAAGCTCTTTTCTTAAGGCTCCTGTGGCTATCTGGGAAAGCCTGGGAACCCAACTCCAGGCCTATGATAGCAGTCTACAAAAACCTGAAACCCCCAAAACTGCCTGGCACCAGGCCTGAGAATGGAACTCTAGATAGCAGGCACCCTCCCCAATCAAAAAGCCATCTGCTCCCAACCAAGCCACAAGGAAAGTGGACTACAACAAGGCACACAAGGTTCCATAAGGAATCTGCTCTGAGGATCACAGGGAGAATAAACTCACCAAAGAACCCGAAAAATCCATTCTTTAGTATTTTATTCTTGTTTTTGTTTTGCATTGTTAGTTGTAATATCTGATCATTTGTTGTTCAATTGTATTTCTATGTGTTACTTATGTGTATTGTGATTTAGGATTTGCTATTCCACTTAAAACTTCTGTTTTTCATTATTATTTGGTATCTTATTCTACTTTACAATTTGCTAATTTGTAAGTTTTTTCTTCTTTCTTTTCTTCTTTCTTTTCTTCTCTTTTCTACCCCTTCACCTCTCTCTCCCTCTCTACCTTATACTATTACTCAATCAGGGCTACCCTGTCTAGTTCTATGCACAAATAAGGCCTCCTTCTATGTGAGTAAACAATAATTACAGGAGTTAACTTAGAGTAAGCAACTTTTCAATAATATCTGACTGATATTTTTCTAATCTCAGCAAGTCTCCCCAATACACTTTCTTATTTTCATCTTGATCTCTAAGCTACTCCCTACATAACCTTTCTTCAAATTCTTTTCAACCAGTTACATTCAGTAACAAGGTATTTATTCTCTTCCTACTACATATAGCTCTCTCCTAAGCTGTTCTTACCCCTCTACTATCATTATACCCAAGTTATCTTCTGAAATTAAATTTATATCTCTCTAATCTTAACCCTTCATTTCTTCATCTAATCCAGCCCATTGATTCTTAATGATTTATATCTGATCCAACTTACAGTTGGTTCTATATTTGACTACAAAATTGGTTCCATTTGAGCACTTTGAGTACAAGGGGCCCATCTTGTTAACTCTAAGGAGCAGACTACTTATTAATCAAACCTAGATTGCCTCAAAAGTTACAAGTATATGCAGTCTCGACCCCAAAGCCAAAATATCCCTCTGCAAGCAAAGAAAAAGAGAGCTAAACAGGAAAAAACCTAACCTTACCACTGAAACCCTAAGATCTACCCATCTACATGACATTGGGTTGGCTCTGGTCCTAAAAGACTGTCCTACTGTTGTAGCAGTGTGGTTCTTGTCTCCAAATGGGCAGAACTAACTGCAGAAACACAAGAAAAATAGCCAATAAACAAATCCAACCACCATCTCCATATAAACAAGCTACATAGCAGTGCCAGTATGACATAGAAGATAATGATCAAGATAGATTAAAAACATGGCTGGTAAACCTGCTGAATAAAAAATTGGAAACCATACATGGGGTTATCAGAGAGTGTAAAGAGGCCAACCAGAAGTTGGCCTCCACAAATAAAAAGGTAGAGGAACTCCAGCAGAGGGAGAAAGAATCTAATGAAAAGGTAGGAACCTAGATTATGGAGTGGAAAGAACAGTCTGATAACCAACTCCAGGAGGTAAGGCAATCTATTCAAGACTTGAAAGAGAACCTTAATAAAGAGCTGGGCACCATTAAGAAGGACCAGCAAGAAGGAAAGGAGTTAAACAACAAAGTACAATGTCTTCAACCTAGAATGGAAGAAGCCGAAGAAAGAATATAGGTAGCTGAAGACAGTTTAGACTCCATAGAGAAAGAGCACACCATTTTTCATAACAAAATTAAGCATGACAGATCAATGCAGGAAATACAGGAAACGTTCAGAAAGCTTAATTTGAGAATAATAGGAATACAAGAGGGGCTGGAGAGGGAAGCCAATGGATTAGGAAATGCATTCAGCAAAATTCTAGCAGAGAACTTCCCAAATATAAAAAAGGACAGGCCCATACACATTCAAAAAGCTTTTAGAAACCCAAATAGACCAGAATAGGACATCCCACCTCTACATTACAATCCATACCGCTCAATAGCCACTAAAGAAAGAATTCTTAAAGCTGCCAGGGAGAAGAGATCAATCACATATAAAGGTAACCCAATCAGAATTACCTCAGATTTCACAGAAGACACTATAAAAGCAAGAATGTCCTGGAAAGAGGTATGCCATGTCCTAAAGTCAAATAACTACCAACCAAGAATAATCTATCCAGCTAACCTCTCATTCACAGCAGAAGGACAAATAAAATCCTTCCACAGCACGTTAAATCTGATGCAGTATACTGCTTCCAAACCAGCTCTTCAAAAATTCCTCAAAGAGGTTCTACATATAGAAAACCAACTAGAACAGAATGTAGTCAATGAAGTGGTCCACAAACACAGAAATATGTAATCACAAGAACAGCCCAGGCACAGCTTCCCTCCCAAAAATTGGATAAAATGGTAGGGACAGACAAACACCTCTGTGTCTTAACCCTCAATATTAATGGTCTTAACTCTCCAATTAAGCGACATATATTGTCCAGTTGGATCAGAAAGCAAGATTCTTCTATCTGCTGTCTTCAAGAGACACACCTTGCCCACAAAAATAAACATTCTGAAAGTGAAAGGCTGAAATAAAATATATCAAGCAAATGGACCCCATAAACAGGCAGGATTTGCAATCCTAATATCAGATAAATAGACTTCAAATTAAAATCAATGAGAACTTATAAAGAAGGTCAGTACATACAAATTAAGGGATTTCTTCTTCAGGAGGATATTATGATCCTAAATATCAACTCACCAAATAATAGAGCACCAAAATTTATCTAACAAACACTACTTTCACTCCAGTCTCACATAGATTCAAAGACATTAATTGTTGGGGAATTTAACACACCATTCCTTCCAATAGAAAGATCAATATGGCATAAACTCAAGAGAGAAATCTCGGTTTTTAAAATATGCATATATCAACTAGACTTAACAGACATTTAATGAATATGTCACCTAGCAGCATCAGATTACACCTTCTGCTCAGCAACACATGTGACATTCTCCAAAATAGACATCATTCTAGGCCATTTAGCAAATCTGTCCAAATTTAAAAACATTGAAATTATGCCCCGTATTCTATCAGACCACAAGGAATAAAATTAGAATTCAACATCAAAAGCCACCAAAGGAAATACTGTAACACATGAAGACTGAACAACACATTGTTGAATCATCAGTGGAATGAAGAGATTAGAAAGTAAACACAACTGTTCATGACATTCAACAAAAATGAACACACAAATTACCAGCTTCTCTGGGACAGAGAAAGGCAGTACTCGGAGGCAAGTTTATAGCTCTGAGTTCCTCCATTAACAAATTGGAGAGATCTGAAACTAAAAATTTAATGAGTCACCTAAAGCTCCTAGAAAAAGAACGAGCTAAACCCAAATTCAGTAGATGGGAACAAATAATTAAAATTAAATCCAAATTAAATAAATTACATTTAAAGAAAAACTATAGAAAGACCTGACAAAACTGACAAAACTGATTCTTGGAAAAAATTAATAGAATTGACAGACCCCTACCAAATCTAATCAGAAAAAAGTAGTACACACCCAAATAAACAAACTCAGAGAATAGAATGGAAACATCGCTGTAGAAATAGCCAAGATTCAGGGGCTGAGAAGGTGGCTCAGTGGTAGAGCGCTTGCCTTGCATACTTGAGGCCCTGGATTAGATTCCTCAGCACCACATCAGCAAAAAGAAAAAAAGCCGGAAGTGGCACTGTGGCTCAAGTGGTAGAGAACTAGACTTGAGCTGAAGAGCTGAGGGACAGTGCCCAGGCCCAGAGTTCAGGCCCCACGACCAGACTTCCCCCCAAAAAAACAAAAAGAGAAATAACCGAGATTCAGGATATACTAAGAGGATACTTCTCAAAACTTTATGTTAGTAAGTTTGAGAATCTAAAAGGTATGGACAAATTTCTAGCAAATATTGACATGCCCAAACTAAACCAAGATGATTTAAACCAACTTTACAGAGCCATATCAAGCATCAAAATAGAAGCAGCAATAAAAGACCTCCAACTTTTCCCAGGTGCCTGTGGTTCATGCCTGTAATCCTAGCTACTCAGGAGGCTGAGATCTGAGGATCACAGTTCAAAGCCAGCCTGAGCACAAAAGTCCGTGAGTCTTCAATAAATCACTAGAAAAAACGGAAGTGGTGCTGTGGCTAAAGCGGTACAGTTCTCACCTTGATCTGAAGTGTGCAGGGACAGTGCCCAGGTCCAGAGTTTAAGTCCCATGACCGGCAAAAAAAGAAAAAAGACCCCCCCCCCCACCAAAGAAAAGTCCAGGACTAGATGGATTTACATCTGGATTCTACAAAGCCTTCAAGGCAGAACTCACACCAATACTGCTCCGTCTCTTCAATGAAATTAAAAGTAAAACATACCTACCACACTCTTTTTATGAATTCAGCATAATCCTCCTCCCAAAACCAGGGACTCATCAAAGAAAGAGCACTATAGACCCATTTCTTTGATGAATTTCGATGCAAAATTTCTCAATAAAATCTTGGCCAATCAACTTCAACAACTCATCCAAAAAATCATACACTGAGATCAAACAGGATTCATTTCAGTGATGCAAAACTGGTTGAACATAAACAAAACGATATAATTCATCTCATCAACAAAAGCAAGAATAAGAACCACATGATTATCTCAATTGATGTGGAAAAAACTTTCCCAAGATCCAGCACTTATGATGAAGGCTCTGGATAAACTAGGAATCCATGGAACATTCCTCAATACAATAAAGGCTGTATAAGACAAACCTACAGCCAGCATTATACTTAATGGCGAAAAGATAAAACCATTTCCTCTAAATTCCAGGAACATGACAAGGATGTCCACTCCCTTCAGTTCTATTCAAACTAGTATTAGAATGCCTAGCTAGGGCAATAAGAGTAGATGCTGACATAAAGGGGATCCGAATAGGGGAAAATGAAGTAAAACACTTCCTCTTTGGAGAAGATATGATCTTGTATATACAGAAAAATATAGATTCAACTCCTAATTACTTGAGCTGATCGGAAACGTTGGCAAAAAAGAAAGGTATAAAATTAACCCTCAGAAATCAATAGCTTTCCGGTATTCCAATAATGAGAAGAGGGCAGCTGAAATTAGGAAAGCAACCCCTTTTGCAATACCCCCACAAAAGAGTAAAATACTTAGGAGTTAAATTAACCAAATGGATGAAGGACCTTTATGACAAAAACTTTAAAAACTTAAAAAAAAGAAATGAAAGGAGAACTAAGAAAGTGGAAATACCTCCCTTGCTCCTGGATTGGGAAGATTAA
This sequence comes from Dipodomys spectabilis, assembly GCF_019054845.1. Taxonomy (NCBI): domain Eukaryota; kingdom Metazoa; phylum Chordata; class Mammalia; order Rodentia; family Heteromyidae; genus Dipodomys; species Dipodomys spectabilis. Next base: position 3,917,777 of record NW_024870972.1, on the reverse strand, counting down.
CATCGTGAAAATGGCAATACTGCCCAAAGCTACCTACCAATTCATCGCGATACCTATTAATATCCCAACTTTATTCTTCAATGAAATAGAGGAAGCAATCCAAAAATTCATATGGAACAATAAAAAAACCCCGAATAGCAAAAACAATCCTTAGTTGAAAGAGCAGCACTGGAGGAATATCAATTCAAAATTTCAAAACTCTAATAAAAAGCCATAGTAATCAAAACAGCTTGGTACTGGCACAAGAACAGACCCGAGGATGAATTGTTTAGGACTGAAGACCCAGAAATGAACCCACAGACCTATAGCTACCCAATCTTTGATAAGGGTGCTAAAGAAATTGAATGGGGCCTGGGAAGGTGGCTCAGTGGTAGAGTGCTTGCCTTGCATGAATGCGGCCCTGGCTTCTATTCCTCAGCACCACATAAGCAGAAAAAAAAAGCCAGATGTGGTGTTGTGGTTCAAGTGGTAGAGCTCTAGCCTTGAGCTGAAGAGCTGAGGGACAGCACCCAGGCCCTTAGTTCAGGCCCACAATCGGACTCCCCCCCCCAAAAAAAAAGAAATTAAATGGAAAGAAAAAACAGCTTTTTCAGTAAATGGTGTTGGTAAAATTGGTTAAAAACTTGTAGAAAACTAAAGATAGGACCGTATATAACACCCTACACCAGAATCAACTCCAAATGGATCAAAGACCTCTAAAGAAAAGCAGGGTCCATGAAAACATGACAGGAAGGAATAGGAGAAACTCTAGGGTTCTTCGGCACAAGCCAAATGTTTCTTAACAGAGACCCAGAAGCACAACAAATCAAAGAAAGGTTAAGCAAATGGTATTGCATGAAACTGCAGAGCTTCTGCAAGGCAGAAGACATCGCTCGCAAGATCAACAGAAAGCCCACGGACTGGGGGAAAATCTTCACTAGCCAAACAATGGACAAGGGTCTCATGTCTAAAATATACTTAGAATTCAAAAAACTAAATCTCCTAAAAACCAATCCTCAAACAACTGCCCAATTAACAAATGGGCTAAATATGTAAAGAGAGACTACTCTGAAAAGGAAATAAGAATAGCCAATAGACATATAATGAAATGCTTAGCTCCTCTAGCCATAAAAGAAATACAAATCAAGATAACGCTGAGATTCCACTTCATCCCAGTTAGAATGGCTATAATCAGGAAATTTAGTAACAGATGCTGGAGGCCATGTGGCTAGAAGAGAACCCTACTGCATTGTTGGTGGGAGTGTAAACTTGTTGAACCACTCTTGAAAGCAGTATAGATGTTCCTCAAAAGACTCCACATTGCAGGGCGCTGGTGGCTCACGCCTGTAATCCTACCTACTGAGGCTGAGATCTGGGGATCGTGGTTCAAAGCCAGCCCATGCAGGAAAGACCATGAGAATCCTATCTCCAATAAACCACTAGAAAACTGGAAGTGGCGCTGTAGTTCAAGTGGTAGAGCGCTCACCTTGAGCTGAAGAGTTGAGGGACAGAGCCCAGGCCCAGAGTTCAAGCCTCACAACCGACAAAAAAAAAAAAAAAGACTTCATATAGAGCTCCATTATGGCCCAGCAATCCCACTTTTGGGATTTTACCCAAATAATCACAAACAGGGTAAAACCAAAGCTACTAGCACAATCATGTTATCACAGCATTATTTACCATAGCTAAGATAGGGAACCAACCCAAATGCCCCTCAGTATATATACTGAAATATACAATGAAATATATACAATGAAATTCTATGCCTCCATCAGAAAGAATGACATTGCCTCATTTGTTAAGAATTGGAAAGACTTGGAAAAAATTATAATAACTGAATTAAGCCAAGCCCAAAGAAACATAGTTTCCATGGTTCCCTTGTTTGCAATTACTAGCACAGGTCTAGAACAAGCAGAGAAGTTCAAAGGCTATGTACACACGAACACATGAGATAATGTGAAGCAAAATGTACCCCAAGACAGGGACATAGTGGTTTTTCCTTTATTGCTAGTGTTTTATAATGTACTTAAAATGCAGTATGTGAATCTTTTGTTTCTTTTGTATGTTTTTTCCCGCCCGTGTAACCCCTGTTTTCACTGGATCTGATACTGGTGTTCTGCACCTTGTACATACATTTTTGTAATTTGGGGAGTGGAAAGGATATCGGGGAACGTTTAAATGAGGATGCAGGCTGACCCATTGTGATGACAAGATGTACAGGACACTATGTTAAAAAACCAACTTTACAATGTAGGGGGGGTCAGGAGGTGTTGGGGAGGGGAGAGGGAAGTGATGTAGAGGGAAAACAAAGGAAGAGTTGAATGCTTGCTATGGAATGTACTCATTACCGTACTTATGTACCTGTAACCCCTCTCTACAACATTTTTATTATATATATATATATATATATATATATATGTATACATATATATTCATATATATATGTATCTACATACATATATTTTTTAAAGAAAATGAACTTTACAACTTCAGCGGGGGAGGGGGTTTAGTTGTAGAGGTGGGAGGGAAGGAGTGGTAGGGGGAAAACAAAGGAGGAAGCAACAATGCTCAATAGGAAATGCACTCATTGCCTTGTTCAAGTAATTGTAACCCCTATGTACAGCATTTTTACAGTAGAAAACTTACAAATAATTCATGATTCAAAGCAAGCCAGAGCAAGAAAGTCTGCAGGTACTGATCTCCAACTAACCACGAGAAAACGGGGAGTGGCACTGTGGCTCAAGTGGTAGAGAGCTTGGCTCGAGCTGAAATTCAACCCAACGATCAACAAAAAGAAAAAAAAAATGAAAGCACCAAACAACCTGAAGATGTTGTCCAGAATAATGAGTGGGGCATAATGGAATTACATGACTTAGTCACTTGCAACCTAGTTTACCAGGGGAGATGGTGGGTGATTTGTGTGTGTACCAAAACCTGCAAAATTATTTTGCTCTTTCCCAAGGAGGGAGGAAGGGAGGAATGGAGGAGGGGAGAAGGAGTTTGTTTGGCCTTGCCTTTTGGTTCAGTGATTGCCTTCTGGAGTCAAATTCAGAGAAATTCCACTTGTAATCCTACTTACATGCCGGGCAAAGAAGTCATTCCATGGAAATGGTCTGTGTCCTGTCCTTGGCCAGGTCCCAACCACCACTGGGTAATCCAAGTCCCAATTCAGGACCAAGATGCCTTGAAGACAACTGATCCACTGGGCAGGTGGACCTAACCACGGCCAGAAAAGACAGAAAGTACCATGCTCAGGGTAGCACCGGGGATCTAGACTGGGCAGAGATTTTTTGTGATTCTCATTTTGTATTACCACTTTGATTCTACAAAATAAACTATGGATTTTAACTTTCTTCCCTCCCTTTGGATAAAACTCACAAAAACCTTGTCTTTAGCTTTTAAGACACTTAACTCTTAGGTCTGGCCAATCATTTCCAGGATAGTGAACTACTTAATTGTATTTTGAACGCATAAAACATGCATATAAAACTAGCATATTTCTATCTTATGAGAAAACAGCCTTGTTCTTCTTTGGTGTTATGACTACTGTGATAATGCTCACTCAGGTTTATATCATTGTGCGATCAATGTTCCATTTTGTTCAGTAAACAGTTTTTCAGGACAGGAGAGCTGTGAGGGGAGAATATGGGATGAATATTTTATCTGTACTTCTTGTGGCCTGAGAAGGGCTTCTCAGAATGTTGGCAAGAGGAAATAGGACTCCATATAGACCGAATATAGAAAAAGATACACACCTTCAGTGCCACAGAAGGACAAATAAGAAAACTCATCCAGGCTCAGAGCAAAGCAACATGATGGGTTGTTTAGGTGCGTGAAAATTTGTGGATTGTCTTTCTTACTATATAGAGATCATTCAATGCTGGCATTTACAATATGTTCCAGGACTCATATCTGTTTAGGTGTGTTTCCTCTGAAGCATCTTTGATAGTGACAGAAAGGAGAATGTAACAATGGCACCTAGTTATGTTCTCTGAACGAGATTTTATCTCTTTCCCGAAACAAGTTAGGGTTGTAATGAATGACTTGGATTTCCTGAGAGAAATTCATGTGTAATTCTTGTTTCTATTAAAGTTATCAAATGAATAACCTTAAATTTGTAAGATGTTATTATAACAAATATGAGATAATGATTTTTATGTTACCAGGATGCACCCAGTTTCCTTTTAGATAGAAAATATTTGGTTGGCTTCCAACTACAATCTTTGCATCTCAGCCTACAGAGTACCTAGGGATGTAGGCATCAGTCACCTCTCCAGTCTGAGACAAATATTTTTGGTAAGGAAAATCACTATGATATGGAACATGAGGCATGAAGAATGTAGACTAAAAAGGAATATTTTGAAAGCATTAACAAAACTGAACTTATCACAAGCTTACTGTCTTCAGTGAGGAGAATAATGAGAAAGAAGTTACAGAGGCAGACAATTGGAGACTAAAGAGAAGTTAGTGAATATTTCTTTGTTATCAGAGCTACTAAAGATTTCTTTTTAGAAAAATTCAGCTTGATATAGTGGTACATGCCTACAATTCTAACTACTTAAAAGCTAGACAGTGGAAAGTATAGGAGGTTTGCTGTTTGTATGGTAAAAATGTGATAGAGGTACTTCAATATTTAAAACAAACTGGTGCCACATGTTTATAAGGGAGGGAAAAGTAGGAGGATAAAGGTTTGAGGCCAGTCTAGGCAGTTAATAAACTATCTGAAAAGAAATCTAAAGCTCAACAAAGTGCTAGGTGTATGGATCAAGAGCAATTATCCAGGAAGGTTGAGACCCTGAGTTCAATCCTTTCTCCTGAAAAAAAAAGAGACAAGAAAAAGGAAAAAGATTATGATACAATTTTCAAGATATTTTCTATGCATTTTTTGGCTACAATTTATTTCTTCAATTGCCTTAAAAGTTTTGTGAATCATTTACACAGATGAATACCATTATTTGGGGAATTCATAGGAAATTCTTTACAACTCATTTTGTTACAGAACAACTCTGTAAATCCGAGTTCAATGAGCTCAAAAAGAAAGGTAATGGTTTCATGAAAATGCACTTCATAGCTATGCGTCAGAATGTGAGGAGTGATTGAGTTGATTTTATATCAATTTTAAAAATTAGGGTAAATTCTTTTAGAATTTGGGATACACTTTTAAGCAAGATTTTTAGATAGTAAAATTATGGTTGATATTTTGATAAAAGCTGTAAGACAATTGTTTCATAGATTTTTATAGAAGCTATTCAACAATTGTTGGATAAATTCCAACAATGCAAATGTGTGTTCTGTTTCATCAGATGGTGATACATATCTCATCATCTAGGGTTAGGAGGATGTTGTCTTCATTTTCAAAATACAGAAATGGAGGCAAGAGGAGACTTCGTGTGTTTCTGAAGGCTGATGAGTAAATGACAACTAAGACTGAGCAGAAACCAGAATCCATGGCTCAAATTCAATTAATGATTTGCAAACCCCGTGAATATACTAAAACTTAAAATTTTTGTGCTAGCTGGGTGACATTGGACATGTTTCTTAGAGTTGTCATGTGTTGTTTTATTTCTGTAAACAGGTAAAAATATTGGTGTTTTCTAGAAATAAAGAATCTACCTTTTGTAAAGTGTTATGCACAGAACATGAAATAAAAATTCCATGAATTCTGAAGTTCTTTATGCATTTTTGAAAATTATTATTGGAAGAATCAAGATAGTAAAATTATTTACATTCCTTACATTCCAGAAACAATATCTGAACACATTTCAGAAGAATTTCTATAAAATTCTTGTAATATATGGGTTTCGGATGTGCTTATTTGCCTTCTCTCTGTATCTTCTTAATTGTGTTATTTATTGTCTTATTTGTGTGTTTAAGAGTCCTTTATATATATAAATAAAAGCTATTTTTGAAGAACTTTATATTTTTCTTCATTATATTAGCAAAAATGACTGCTATGTGTTTGAATACAAATGGATGGCATCTTTGCCTGACTTCAGAACAACGGGGAATATTTTCATTGTAATGCAGTACTCTTTATCAGGTCAAGAAAGTTCCCATATAATAATTTTGACAAAATTCACCATTCTGCTATTTTGAAAAGTGCAGATTTATTTTAGGGTCACAGCAGGGAATTGCCCTGTGACCTGTCTCCTCTACGGGCATGGAACCCTTATTTGCAAACTGTTGATCATACTAGAAGTAATTTTTGCTTATAGGACTATTAAATTTTTGGCCTATGTACTCAGGATGTTTTGCCAGGAAACAAATACTCACATAGAAATTAGATCATCACAACTCTTTAAATTGGCATTAGCAATACATATTTGTATTCTTGATGTGCAATATCACAAACTGTGTTTGTGACAGAATAAATATAAGTGGATCACCTAGAATCTGGGTATGGTTAGTAAACTTTTAGAGAATTTTCTCATACTTTCAGACCTTTCATAAACATAAATAAGACAAACCAAATGAGGTTTATACCTATAATCCTAGCTACTCTGCAAATGGAAATATGAATAGTCACTGTTCAAGGTCAAGCTGGAAGACATACAAGAGACCTTCTGCTCAAACAATAAAAGCTGGGTGTGTAAATGTGTGGCTGTCATCCTACCTATGTTGGACATACAACTAGGAAGTTCACTACCCAAGTATCCTAGGAATAAACAAATGCAAGGTTCTATCTCAAAAATAATTGAAGCAAAAAGTGCTGGATGTGGAATGAATCAAGTGGTATGGTGCCTGCTTGGCAAATGCCAGGCTCTGAATTTGAATCCAAATATTTACCAAAAAATTAAAATTAAACAATATGAATTAATTCTCTGAACTTCTCACTTAGTGTAATTATCATATGTATTCTCCAAATAAACTTGTAGTGAAGGCAGAGAATTAAATAATCCAGATCAATATAAAACTCCAGAATCATAGAATGGCTAAGATTCAGCTTTGTGATCATTCAAAGTCTGGATCTTATTGTTCTTAGATCCACAATCTTATAGGGAAAGAAAAGAATGTATATGTACAGTACATTCATTTACTCCCTTCATCCAGTTTCACATATCGAAATTCTATCTCAAATGTAAGGTTATAGAAGTGGGCCTTTGTGTGTACATGGATGGTAATTAAGTCATGCAAGCAAAAGTTCATGAATTGGATTTAAATAAACAAAACCAAATAGATTTCACTCCTGAACTTTAAAACAGGGCCTCACTCAGAAATAAAAAATCCTGACTATGCTGGCATTGTAATCTTGGACCTACATGCTCCAGAATGGAGAAATAAATTTGTTGTTTATAAGCAATTCAGTGTCTGGTAATTTGTCATCATACGTCAAAAGGACTGACAGTAAGCCATCTGAAAAGGACTGTTGTGGTTTCTTTCTTTCTTTCTTTCTTTCATTCATTCATTTTTTCTTTCTTTCTTTCTTTCTTTCTTCCTTTCTTTCTTTCTTTCTTTCTTTCTTTCTTTCTTTCTTTCTTTCTTTCTTCCTTTCTTTCTTTTGGTTGTGGGGCCTCAAATCTGGGCCAGGGCACTGTCCCCCAGTTCTTCAGCTGTAGAACAACGCTCTATCACTTCAGCTTAGGCCTCAAATCCGGCTTTTTCTGAATATGTGGTGCTGAGGAATTGAACCCAGGGCCTCATGCTTGCAAGGCAAGCACTCTACCACTGAGCCACCTTCCCAGCGCCAGTTTCTCTATTTTATTTTTCCATCTTTCCAGAGTCCTTCTGATATTGAAAAATGCTAAAGCTCCATAGAGAAACGTTTTAAAAGTGCCCTTTTGTCCAATTCTGACTTCACAAATTTTGGAATGTAAGGAATGACATCAAGTACCCGAGAGACCTAAGACAGGACACTTCATCGTCTTCCACTTTGCTCATCAGCACCTAGTGCAAATTTACACTATATAAACAATCAACTAATGGTAGTTATAATAAATTTTAAAATGCATAGCCAGACAACACTTTATGAACACTCTTGCACTGTAGTCTCATGGGCTTCCATGTCCAAAATAGGAAACTGAGGTTTAAAGAGAGGTTGCAAAACTGGTATATTGGTTCATTTAAACTCAGATTGATCTATAATCATACTTAGGCTAACATACTATGTGCACTTATTTTTCTGCTCACAGAAATTTTTTCAAGTTCTACACTCTTATATGCTACCATGATATCTTTATCCTGGGTGCTTTACTGGTGCCCCGATGTCATATCAGCTGAAGTTGATACATCTGTTCCCACTCAGATAAAACAGCTGAGAATTGGGCAACGGTACTTTTAAAATCTCCCATGCAGTAATAACGTGTAATTAACAGTATGAAATCCTGGGCTAGAGAATAAAACTTGTAGACAGGCACCAGTGGCTCAAGCATGTAATCCTAGCTCGTCAGGAGTCTGAGATCTGAGGATCACAGTTCAAAGCCAGCCCAAGCAGGAAAGTTCCTGACATTCTTATCTCCAATAAACCACTAGAAAACGGAAGTGGCATTGTGGCTGAAGTCGTAGAGCCCTCACCTTGAGCTAAAGAGCACAGAGAAAGCCCCCAAGCCCAGAGTTCAACCCCGCGACCAACCAAAAAAAAAAAAAAAAAGAGGAAGAGAATAAAACTTCTATGATGATACTAGGCCTACCTCACAAATCTTTCTTGGTCTCTTCCTTCCTTCATTTTTATTGCTGGGGATTGAACCCAGGGCCCTGTGCATATTAAGAAAGTGCCATAACACCAAGCTATATGGCCATTTCCTTCTCTCCAATTTCACTCTCCAACTCACCTTGTTCCTGGTACCTTACATTCCTTGGTCATAATATTTGGAGAATACTGAACTTCTAAGTTTTTCATCATTTTACAGAATATTTGTTTTCTCCCTTCCTATGTATCAAGACACTGTGCAGGAAGGAATTTTTTCAACTCTCCAGGCAGATTTCATATATCATTACATTTATAATAACAACTCACTTAAATAATTGTTTGTCTTCTTCAGACTATTAGTAGACCCATGTTGAATCCTAGCTTTTATATAAACAGGAATAGAATTCTTCTTGTGTTATTTTACTCTTTTTGACTTGGTCAAATTTTCCTGAATTTGTAGGAAAGGTTTTTCTGCAAGAATAATTTTCAGGACATTTCTGCATATTGTGTATAATAAAATTAAGAGATTTCCAGCCAAAGCAAACAACTCAGAATTCTAGAGCTTAATGACGGTACTCTGGGTTCCTGTGTCCTTGGCACTGCATTTGGCATCTTGGTACTACAAAAATAGACAATCTATATTGAAAGTTGCTGTCTTTTTGGTTTCCCCTTTTCAACCATATGAAGCATTTAAGGTGTATAGCAAGTAAACTGTGGGAGTATGAACTGGTAATCTTTTAAAATATTTTTATTGTAAAATATTGTATAGAGGGGTTACAGTTACATGAGTAAGGTAATGAGTACATTTCCCGTTGATCATTGTTACTCCATCCTTTGTTTTCCTCCTACATTCCTCTCTCTCCTTAATTCCCTAACTCTTCCTTCTCCGTATCCCGAAGTTTTGAAGTTCATTTTCAACATAGGGTATTGTACATCTCATTGTTACAATTGGTCAACCACTATCCTTGTTTCAGCATTTTGTTATCCTTCTCCTCCCCAAATTAGAAAAATGTATATACAAGATGCAGGGAACCGGAATCAAATACAGTGACAACAGAGGATATATGAGTTGGTAGTCTTTAGCCTTCAAATTCCAAAACAAAAATAAGCAATGAAAGATCAAATTTGTTCATAAGGGTAATCTCTGCCTTCCCAATGATGCTCTTATTCTTCCATTAAAATAAAATCCTGTTCCAGGCTGAAATGCAGATACCCGTGAAAATGATGACATTAAGTTGCTATTATTTAAATATACCTTCCTATTAATGAAATACCATGGAAAAGGTTTTTACAAAAACTGGATGATAGCAAAAGTGATTTCAGACAAAGTTTATAGTGGGTAAGGTGGGTAAAAGTTACAAAATTGGAACCACATGCTGGGAAAAAGAGTAACTTCACAGGGAGGAGTAACTTACTGTTTTAGATGAGCCAAGTTAAGATGGATCATTATGTAAGAAGAAAGTTTGTATTTGGTTCTTTCTAACTAGCAGATACTTGTCTATAAAAAATGAATACTAGAGTGAAAAATCCAAAAGAACTTTGATGATACATATAATATTTTGGAGACGACAAATATTTTCAGTAATAAAAACAGTTCAATTAATTATGGAATTTATAAACACTGGACTCCCATGTAATCATTATAAGTGATGCTCTTAGAACAGTATGAAATTTCTAAGTATGTTATTGGGTAGGAAATATATGCATGATACAATGAGATGAAAAGTCAAAGTATAAAGTAGGCTCACACCTGTAATCCTACCTACTCACAAGAGTGAGATTTGAGGATCATGGTTCAAAGCCAGCTCCCGGAGAAAGTCCATTCAACTACCAAAATGCCAGAAGTGGAACTGTGGCTAGCACTGAGGTGGAAAAACCACAGAGAACAATGTGCAGGCCCTGAATTCAAACTGCAGTTTTGGCAATAAACAAATGAATAATCAAACAGATACATGAACCCAAATTGTAGGCATATATATGCATATATGCAAGGGAGAGGAGTATAACCATGATGTTCCAGTGTTCACATTGTGGAGATCCAGGATGGGAACAGCACAAAAATTTACTTAATGGAAATCAAAAGTGACAATCTGTTGGAAATGATCTGTACAATTTGGGCGGTGGGATTGAGAGAGCCAGGGAAAGAGGAAGGAAATGAGGAAGGGTGTAACAAGTTACACAAGAAATGTTATAACTGCTTTACTTATGTAAGTGTAACCCATCTGTACATAACCTTGACAATAATATTAAAATTACCAAAAACAAAACAAAGATTTTATTTATGATATTATATTTAAAAGTATATTTTAAAAGAATTATATGCATGTTTTAAATTTCTAATGCATTGTCCCACTCTACGGGATTATACTGGAATATTGGAAGAATTACTTACACATGAGTCCATGAGTAAGGACCCCAATAAAAATTCCACAAAGAAATGTAAACATGGACCAAAGGATCCTAATCATAATAACTTACTTCTATAGCAAATCACACATTCTCCCAAATCCACATAATTTAATCATGATGATGAACCAAAGTCTCCATTTGTAGAAATACATACTTGCAACAAAGATGGAAAAGGCACCAAGAGCCAGAGTAATGATACACAATTTTAAGAAAGATTACATAATAAAAGAATGTGCCCCACAAATTTCTAACTCTAAATCTGGGAAAGTCAGTTATCTTTGTCATACTAATAAAAAGGCACAAATAAAAGCTAACTGTGGGAATCAAAAAGATTGTCTGAGAACAGGTGTTCATTGTGACAGCAAAGCAACTCCAGTGTGAATTTCTATGTCTCTCTTTCCTTGTCTTATTCCCAGCTCATTCTTGAATTCTGAAGGTCATTCTGGGGAGCCAGTTCTCTTAGCTCCAGTAATTAACAAAAGGGTGGTTGGAGATACAATTTGCTCACATAGTTCATGGATTCTCTTTCTTTATTAAGCTTACTGAGTAATAATGGGACTATAAAACACAAGAAAGTCTTAAGTTTTCCACTAATTTTTAAAATGCCTGCTGTAAGAAGGATCAAAATTAATGAAAAAAACAACTCAGACCAAGGGTATCTCCTATTCCGTCCTGTAATGTTTTCAGGGTGTCTGCTTTGACTCCGGGGTCTTTGATAAATTTGGAGTTGATTGAATGACATTGTCCCATTTGTTAGGAAATGGAAAGGCTTGGAAAAAATTATATTAAGTAAAGTAAGCCAGGCCCAAAGAAACATAGGTCCCATGGTTTCCCTTATTTGCAATAACTAGTACATGTCTCAGACAGGCAGAAACGGTCAGATAAGTTGATGTTAGGTGAAATGAACCCAAGATTAGTACTCAAATGCTTTTTCTTTCTTGTTATTGTTTCTAACATAATTAAGATGATTCCTTTGTTGCTGTGTATGTCCCCTCCCCTGGTACAATACTTGTTTTCACTGTATTTGATGTTGGTATGGTATGTGGAGGGGAAGGGAAAAATTGTTTATTAGGGTTACAAGTGGACTCATTGCAACAATGAGATGTACAAGACGTTATGTCGAAAAACGACCTTTACAACTTTGGCGCAAGGGGAGGCATGGGGGTGGGGAAGGGGGAGATGAGAAGGGATCATAAGGGGAAACAAAGGAGGAGGCAACAGTGTTTGATAAGAAATGAACTCATTACCTTGCTCATGTAATTGTAAAACCTCTGTACGATAGTTTCACAATAAAAAACGTAAAAAAAAAACCCTCAGAAACCATATAAAGATATTTGTGGTGTACTGATACCAGGCAAAATTAAAACGTCATGTGTAAATACCAAATGACATTTACAAGCACAGATCCTAATTCTTCTGTGAGCTAATGTGATAATTACACATTTATACTTTCCAACAAAATCACCATCGAGAATACCACAGGCAATTCCAATCACAGAAGCAATGCTGCAAAGAAATGCTAAATTTTTCATCTATTCATTCCTAGAGTTGAGAGACTTGATTCTGCTGACGTTGACTGTTTGATCCTCTTCCTCCTCACAAATAAATGTGCCTATGTAGAACAATTTATATCTATATCTTAACGTGATGGGTTTCTAGAATTTCTGATCTGATCTTCAATCTGAGTACCAGCTATAATGCATATGTAGTTTAGGAAGATGGATTATTTCTTAACAAGCAGAAACACACTCTAAAATAGTTTTAACAGAAACATCTTTGATAGTGGAAATATTCTATATATGCGTTGTCTAACAGACTAGCCACTGGCTATATGAGGCTACAGAATCTCAAACGTTAATAGTGTCTGAGAAATTAATCCTTCCAATTTCAGTTAAATGAAGTTTTAAATAATGAGATTCATCTACTCTGTTAACTGGACAGTGCAGTTTTCAAATAAGACAGCTGAAGTTCTCACAAAGATGGTGATAATATATAGCCAAGTGAAGAAGATTCTATTGGATACTAACTGCATGCCTCTGAATTATCTGAGCTTTTATGTCTTATAGAATTCAGTCATCACTCACCTAGTTTGACAGCTGGGAAGAAAGGGGTAGGAGATATACATAAGCTACTTGGGTTACTGAAAATTGTTCCTTGAAGATGAGGATTGTGCATGAATCTTTTCTATATTTAGCAGACATCAAAGTGTGTAGAATCCTGTAGGAGGTAGAAATATAATGTTTGTTTTTCATTATGTCAAAGAGGTGCTCTGTTTATGAAAATGGGAGAGAAGTGAGACAGGTGAATTCTATAAATTCACAAACAATATATACAAAATTTGCTACATTCTATTCCATGATAGGCCCTGGAATGAACTTTGGTTTTTTGCACATACTATAGATATTTACACACTAAAAAACAGAAATGTAATCCTTTAATACTGTTAAAATACATAGACTATCTTAAAATATATTCGTGGACCTATTTTTTCCTTAATTTCTTCCACACCTGCATTAAGAAATGTCTCTAAAAGAAAAACTTCTAGATGTGTAAAATTTGAACTCCATCTATTTCTTTTGTTGAATTGTACTCTAGATAGGATTGAAATCCCTATTTCATCTTAAGGCTTAGAGCTAGAAAAAGAATAAGTATTCTTAACAAATTGTCAAGCTTCATTTTTAAGGAGAGCTATGTACTTATTAGGAGAAATATGTATCTGTCTTGGTAGCTAGGAACCTTCAAGAAACAAAAGAAAAAGAATAATTTCATGGCAGTCTCAAGTATTTGCATACCTTCAATTGAACACTAGCTGCTCTATATTCTATAGTATATTTGCAAGAATATTTTCATAAGCTATTTCTAAGCTATTGTCCTCCTCCAGAGTAAAGTTCAGGTATGCCTATGTCTCATTATATAGATTGTAGTTGCTCAAAGTCAGAACCTATTGTTTGTATAGGTTTCACATGGCTATCTTTACTTCACTCCGTGGCACTGAGGGCTGGGGGATTCACTTCAAATATATAAATACACACACATACCCACACATATCTCACTGGCTTTCACTATTGTCGTACAAATTAATTCCTTTTTGCCTCTAACCCAAGAGTATCATAAATCTTCTAGCATACACTAAAATGTGACAAGTTCATTATTAACTTGCAAGTAGGTTATATCTCTAGCTTCACACAATTCTAAATACTCATATGAAGAAAAATATATATCTAGAGTTTTGGTGTGCATTTGTATTACAAAGTTCTCAATTTTCATCTTATTTGCCTGGAAGAGGCAACAGTGCTCGATAGGTAATGTACTCATTACCTTACTCATGTAACTGTAACACCTGTACAGTATTTTTACAATCAAAAACGTACAAAAAGGAAAAAGAGGGAAATTGGATGTCACGTATTTCTATTAGAACTAACTAAATATAGGGGCTTTAAGTTTCTACAGGTTTTAAGGACCTAGTAAATTTTGGATATGCCCCAAGGCCATTACTAAAAGCTGAGGGAGAGAGATCCAAAAGTGGAAGTAGATAGGTGACCAGAGCATAATTTTGTAACTTTAGTTCACTGTTACAATAACAGGGGTACAAATCAATATGATGGTTTGTAGATACAGGACCAGAAGACATACTGGAAACTTACATCAGAGTAGGGTCATTCATTTTGGGAAAACACAAATCGGGAGGCAACAAAGGATGCAATCAACAGTGTCCATAAAACAACATAGAATGGTGTAAAGTCAAAGTGTTAACCAGCCCACGAAGAAGGTGTTTAACATCACTAATCACCAGAAAGTGTTAGTCAAAATAATGAAGAAAATTAATGCTTCATATGAATTAGGTAGGATAACTACAAGAAAAAAAATAACAATGTTGACAAAAGTGTGGTAAAATTGGAACCTCTCTATGGGAAACAGTAGAGCATCTCTTCAAACAATTTAAAACAGGATTGTTTATACTTGTCATCCTAACCACTCAGGACAGGGGCTGAAATAAAAGGATAGTGGTTCAAAGCCAGCCTGGGCAGAAAACGGAAAGTGGATCTGTGGTTTAATGTGGTAAAACACTAGACTTGAGGAAAAGTTCAGGGACAGTGGCCCTGACCTGAGTTCAAGCCCCATGACAGAAAATAAAAAAAAAGAAGAAAAGAGAATTTTCATATGATCCAATTACTCCATTTCTGGGTATATACTCTAAAAATCTAAAAGCAAAGTCTGGAAGAGATCCTTGTACTCTCATATTCATTTTGTACAATACTCAAAACCTGGAGGCAATCCAAGTGGCCATGAACTAATGAATAGCTAAGGCAAATGTGGTTTATACCCACAGAAGTATATTATTTCAACTTTAAATAGAATTATGTTTTGACAACTGCTATATTATGCATGAATCTTTGGGACACTGTGGTAAGTGAAATAAGCCAGTCATAAAAAGATCTAATATTACATGATTCTACTTATATCAGTTATATAGGACAGTCAAATTGATAGAGACAGGAAGCAAAATCGTACTTGATGCATATCTTGAAGCAGAGGAGAGTGGAAAATTGTTTTACTGAATATACAATTTGAATTTTGGAGGATGAAAAGTGTGAACACTGATCTTATACAATATTGTAAATGTACTTACTACAACTATGCTGTATTCTTAAAATGATTAAAATAATAAAAGAAAAACCTGGGAGAGGAGAAGGAGAATGATGAAGAGGTAAGTATAATCAAGGGACATTGTATGCCTATGTGGATATATCAAAATCAAATACACTTATTTAACTAGGTAAAGCTAATTCAGAGTTTAAAAAAGATAATACATTTTAAGTTGTTTGCATTTGAACACAATTATTGAAAAAAAGAAAAAAAAAACAACAAGATGGGAAACAATTTAAATTGTCAGAATTCTATAAACCTGTGTTCAAAACTATATCTCATTTAAGTGTGTGAGGTTTTTTTGGGGGAGGGGGTTCCCGTCATGGGTCCTGAACTCTGGGCCTGGGCACTGTCCCTCAGCATTTCAGCTCAAGGCTAGTGCTCTACCACTTGAGCCACAGCACTACTTCTGGCTTTTTTTCTTTTTGCTTCTGTGGTGCTGGGGAATCAAACCGAGGGCCTCATGCATGCAAGACAAGCACTCTACCACTGAGCCACCTTCCCAGCCCCTGTGAAGTTGTTTTTTAAACATGTTTTTATTAGTATTATCTTTAAGTAGTTGTACAAACAAGTTCCCATTCTGCACAACAGTATATGAATACGATGTATCTGACAACATAATCACCCATCCCTCTCAACCCAACCCTTCTCCCACTTTTTAAAAAAATTGAGATAGGTGATTACATAATACTCACATAATTCACAGCATTGTGGAATCATGATACTTAGTAAAAGTCACAAACATATTTTAACAATACAAGGAAAATTATCATTTTCATGGTCTATAAAGTTTGTGAGCTTTGACAATACCAACTATTTCTTCCATATCAGGTGATGTTTACATTTCTTGCCTTTTGTACAGTGTAGATTATTCCCGCTTTCCCTCTTTTTCCTCCCTTCCAATCACTGTCTTTGGATTGTTTAGTTCTTTTCCTTCTATGACTAGTGGAGCTGATGGGCCTCTTGTTGTATGTTGTTCTGTTTTCCACTCATTGTGTTCCTCCTTCTGGCTTCCCTCCATTGAGTGCAGATTTTTTTTTTAATTTAATTTTATTATATTTGAGAACATACTGTACAGAGGGGTTACAATTACACGGGCAGGATAATGCATACATTTCTTACCAAGCATTGCAGCCTCCTCCTTTGTATACCCTTCACCTCCCTTCCCAGCTTCGCCCCTCCCCCCCACCCAGTCATACCACCCCTCCCCCCCCCACCGACATTGTAAAGCTGGTTTTGACATGACATTTTGTACTTCTCCTTGTTGCAACAGGTCCACCTGAATACTTAAACGACTTGTTTGTCCCCGTCTCCTCCACATATTATACTAACATCAAATATAGTGAAAGCGGGGGTTACACTGTGGGGGAGGGACATACAAAGCAACAAAGAAATAATCTTATAAATGAGTTAGAAACACATGCATGAAAGAAACAAAAACATTAAAATACATATTTGAGGGTTCGTTTTCCTAACATCACATTCTCTGACTTTTTCCGCTTGACTCATACCTATACTAGATATTGCAAATAAGGGAAACCATGGGACCTATGTTTCTTTGGGCCTGGCTTACTTCACTTAATATAATTTTTTCCAAGCCTTTCCATTTCCTAACAAATGGGGACATGTCATTCTTTCTGATGGAGGCATAGAATTCCATTGTGTATATATACCACATCTTCTTGATCCATTCATCTACTGAGGGGCATCTGGGTTGGTTCCATATCTTAGCTATGGTAAATAATGCTGCAATAAACATAGTTGTGCTGGTAGCTTTAGTGTGGCCTTGTTTGTGATCATTTGGGTAAATGCCCAAAAGTGGGATTGCTGGGTCATTGGGGAGCTCTATGTGGAGTCTTTTGAGGAACCTCCATACTGCTTTCCAAAGTGGTTGAACAAATTTACATTCCCACCAACAATGAAGTAAGGTTCCTTTCTGTCCACATCCCCTCCAGCATCTGTTGTTGTTAGAGTTCTTGATTTTTGCTGTTCTAACTGGAGTGAGGTGATATCTCAATGTTGTTTTGATTTGCATTTCTTTTATGGCTAGGGATGTTGAACATTTCTTCACGTGTCTATTGGCCATCCTTCTTTCTTCTTCAGAGAAGCTTCTCTTAAAGTGTTTCGCCCACTTACTTATTGGGCAGTTGTTTCTTTGAGGATTTGTTGTTGGGTGGTTTAATTTTTTGAGTTCCAAGTATATTTTAGATATGAGAACCTTGTCCGTTGTATGGCTAGTAAAGATCTTCTCCCAATCCGTGGGCTTTCTATTGATATTGCTAGCTATGTCATTTGCCCTGCAGAAGCTCTGCAACCTTATACAATCCCATTTGTCCAACCTTTCTTTGATTTGTTGTGTTTCCGGGTCTCTATTCAGAAAATTTCGGCCTGAGCCAAGGAGACCCAGGGTTTCTCCTATTCCATCCTGTAATGTTTTCAGAGTGTCTGCTTTGAGTTCAAGGTCTTTGATCCATTTGGAGTTGATTCTGGTGCAGGGTGATATATAAGGATCTAGCTTTAGTTTTCTACATGTAGTTAACCAGTTTTGCCAGCACCATTTACTGAAGAGGCTGTCTGTCTTCCATTCTATTGTTTTAGCTCCCTTATCGAAGATTAGATGGCTATAGGTCTGTAGGTTCATTTCTGGGTTTTCAATTCTATTCCATTGGTCCTGAGGTCTGTTCTTATGCCAATACCAAGCTGTTTTGATTACTATGGCTTTATAGTAGAGTTTGAAATTTGGTATTGATATTCCTCCAGCAGTGTTCTTTCCGTTGAGGAGCGGTTTTGCTATTCGGGGTCTTTTATTGTTCCATACGAATTTTTGGATTGCCTCTTCTATTTCCTTGAAGAATGAGGGTGGAATTTTGATAGGTATTGCGTTGAATTTGTAGATAGCCTTGGGAAGTATTGCCATTTTCACGATGTTAATCTTTCCAATCCAGGAGCATGGGAGGTTTTGCCATTTTTTAAGTTCTGTGTTGATTTCCTTTTTCAAGATTTTAAAGTCTTCATCATAGATGTCCTTCACTTCTTTAGTTAAGTTAATTCCTAGGTATTTTATTTTTTGTGTGGCTATTACAAATGGAGTTGCTTTCCTAATTTCAGCCACACTTTTCTCATTGTTGGCATACAGAAAAGCCATTGATTTTTGGGGGTTAATTTTATAACCTGCTACTTTGCCAAAGTTTGAATCAGCTTGAGTAATTTGGGAGTGGAGTCTATGGGATTCTTTAAATACAAGATCATGTCATCTGCAAAGAGGGAGAGTTTTATTTCTTCTTTCCCTATTTGGGTCCCCTTTATGTCTGCATCTTGTCTTATTGCTGTAGCTAGGCATTCTAATACTAGAATGAAGAGAAGTGGAGAGAGTGGGCATCCTTGTCTTGTTCCTGAGTTAAGAGGAAATGGCTTTAGTTTTTCACCATTGAGTATAATGCTGGCTGTAGGTTTGTCATATACAGCCTTTTTTGTATTGAGGAATGTTCCATGGATTCCTAATTTTTCCAAAACCTTCACCATAAAGGGGTGTTGGATCTTCTCGAATGCTTTTTCTGCGTCTATTGAGATAACCATGTGGTTCTTATTCTTGCTCCTGTTGATGTGATGAATAATATCAATTGATTTGCGTATATTGAACCAACTTTGCATCCCTGAAATGAATCCTGTTTGATCGTGGTGTATGATTTTTTGGATGAATTGTTGAAGTCGGTTGGCCAAAATTTTGTTGAGAAGTTTTGCATCAATGTTCATCAAAGAAATGGTTCTACAGTTCTCTTTCTTTGATGAGTCCCTGCCTGGTTTTGGGATGAGGGTTATGATGGCTTCATAGAATGTGTTCGGTAGTGAGCTTTCTCTTTCAATTTCATTGAAGAGTTGGAGGAGAATTGGTGCAAGCTCTGCTTTGAAGGCCTTGTAAAATTCCGCTGTAAAACCATCTGGTCCTGGACTTTTCTTAGCTGGGAGGTCTTTTATTGCTGTTTCTATTTCAACCCTTGATATGGGCCTGTTAAGATAGTTTAACTCATCTTGGTTTAGTTTTGGCATGTCAATATTTGCTAGGAAGAGGTCCATTTCTGTCAAGTTCTCAAACTTATTAGCATAAAGTTTTGAGAAGTATTCCCTTATAATGTTCTGAATCTTGGTTGTTTCCGTGGTGATGTTTCCATTCTCATCTCTGAGTTTATTAATTTGGGTGTGTTCTCTTCTTTTTCTGATAAGATTTGCTAAGGGTCTGTCAATTTTGTTAAGTTTTTCGAAGAACCAACTCTTTGTTTTGTTGATTCTTTCTATTGTTTTTTTGGATTCTAATTCATTTAATTCTGATTTAATTTTGATTATTTCTTTCCGTCTACTGGATTGGGGTTTATCTTGCTGCTCTTTTTCAAGGAGGTTTAGATGTGTCATTAAATTGTTAGTTTCAGATCTCTTCAATTTGTTGATGTAGGAGCTCAGAGCTATAAACTTGCCTCTGAGTACTGCCTTTGCTGTGTCCCAGAGGAGCTGGTATTTTGTGTGTTCATTTTTGTTGAATAGCATGAACATTTGAATTTCCTTTCTAATCTCTTCCATGACCCACTCATGATTCAGCAGTGTGTTGTTCAGCCTCCATGTGATACCGGACTTTCTTTGGTGGCTTTTGGTGTTGAGTTCTAATTTTATTCCCTTGTGGTCAGAGAGAATGCAAGGTATAACTTCAATGTTTCTGAATTTAGACAAGTTTGCTTTGTGGCCTAAAATGTGGTCTATTTTAGAAAACGTTCCATGTGCTGCTGAGAAAAACGTGTATTCTGATGCTGCTGGGTGAAATGTTCGGTAGATGTCTGTTAAGTCTAGTTGATCTATGCAGCTGTTTAGATCTGCGGTTTCTCTGTTGAGTTTTTGCCGAGTTGATCTATCTAGTGGGGAGAGTGGTGTGTTAAAACCCCAACAATTAATGTCTTTGGATCTATATGGGATTTGAGGGAAAGTTGTGTTTCTTTGATAAATTTGGGTGCTCCATTGTTTCGCGAATAGGTATTTAGAATTGTAATATCCTCCTGAAGGAGGGATCCATTAATTAGTATGTAGCGACCTTCTTTATCTCTTTTCACGAATTTTAATTTGAAGTCTATTTTATCTGATATTAGGATTGCAACTCCCGCCTGTTTATGCGGTCCGTTTGCTTGGTAGATTTTGTTCCAGCCTTTAACATTGAAAATGTGTTTGTTTTTATGGGCAAGATGTGACTCCTGCAGGCAGCAGATAGAAGGGTCTTGTTTTTTAATCCAACTAGACAGTCTATGTCGCTTAATTGGAGAGTTCAGTCCGTTAACATTAAGAGATAGGACTGAGAGGTATTTGGGAGTTCCTGCCATGTTATCTACCTTCTTGGGGGCTGCAAAAACTGGGTTCTTCCTATGGTTCTTGGATTCTCAGTTTGGGTGCATTTTCTTGGCCTTTGTTGCGGTCTTGTTGGTTTTCTATGTGTAGGACATCTTTAAGAATCTTTTGTAGGGCTGGTTTGGTGGAGATGTATTGTTTCAATTTTTCTTTGCTATGGAAGGTTTTTATTTGGCCTTCAGTTATGAAGGAGAGTTTAGCTGGGTACAGTATTCTTGGTTGATAGTTGTTTGTTTTTAGGGCATGGCATACATCATTCGAGGCTCTTCTTGCTTTGATTGTCTCTGCTGAGAAATCTGAGGTGATTCTAATTGGTTTCCCTTTATATGTGATTACCCTTTTCTCTCTGACAGCTTTAAGGATCTTTTCCTTGTTCTGAGTTGATCCTGTGTGGACTATAATGTGGCGATGGGATGTCCTATTCTGGTCCTGTCTATTTGGGGTTCTAAAGGGTTCTTGTATCTGGACAGGCCTATCTTTTTGCATGTTTGGGAAGTTCTCTGCTAGGATCTTGTTAAACAAATTTCCTAGACCATTAACTTCTGTTTCTAGGTGCTCCTCTACACCCATTATCCTTAGATTAGGCCTTCTGATGGTGTCTTCCAGGTGTTGGGTAGATCTATCATATTTCTTGGACTTGTCTTGGATGGTTGTATGTTCTTTCTCTATAATATCTAGGCTGTCTTCAATCCCTGAGATTCGATCTTCTGCATGGTCTAACCTGCTGTCAAGACTCTCTACTTTGTTTTTTATCTCATTTCCTTCTAGTTGGTCAGCTTTGACGCCTTCAAGTTCTTTGTTGAAGCTCTGTTTTAGGTCTTGTATGAATTTCTTTACTTCCTTAATTTGGCGTTCAGTGTTTGTCCTCAAATCGCTTAGTTGATTGGTTATGGTTTCTTTGGGCTCCCATTCCTTCTGTTGGGTTCCATTCTGCATTCCCTTTGTGGTCTCCCTGACTTCCTTCAGCTCTTTGTTAATGGATTCCATGAATGCCTTTAGTGATCTTTGTGTGTTCTCTACCTGGTCTCTCAATTCCTGTATTACTCTTTGATTAGCTTCCTCCCATTCGTGGGATTCCTGCAGATCTCTTTGAGTGTTCTCAGCCTGCTCACGCCATTCCTCCCTTTCTCTTTGAGTATTCTCAAGTTGTTCACGCAAATCCTGTATCAGTTTTTGAGTAGCTTCCTCACGCTTATGATATTCCTGTATAAACTTCTGGGATGCCTCCTCTCTCTCCCTATCACGCTCATTCAGAGTCCTTTGTACGTTTTTAAACTTTTCATTTATCATGTTTGCCAGCAGTGTTTGTAGATCTGTTTGGGAACTCTCCTCTGGATTATTCATTATCTCTTCTAACCCCTGATTATCAAGATTGGGAATTGAGATACCCGAATTTGCCATTTTTCTTGTGTTTTTCCAGCTTACTCTGCCCATTTGCGATGAAGATAGCACCAGTTATGTGCTAGAACACTATCTTAAGTCAACCATCAACCAAAGTTTGCATTTGTACAGTCAATAGTCTACAGATACAATCTAGTTCAACAGATACATCTATTTGACATCAAACAACTATATGTTATAGGGCTTCGAACCGCAGAGAAGAATTTGGAAAACCAGAAATTATTAGGGTTAGGGAGAGATGTGGGTAAAAAATAGAAATAGATTGGTGTGGGGAGGCACAGGGAGAGTTAACTATGTCCTAATCACAATGCAGGAAATAGGTTGGGTAGGATGCAAGTAGAGAGAGAGAGAAAAAGAAGAAAGGGAAAGGGGAATGAAAAGAGACCAGAAAAAAAAATAGAAACGTAAAAATTAATGTTATTTTAGATATTAAAAGACCATCTATTTATAGAGGAATATGAATATGTTGAGAGAAAGGGAGAGACATAGAGGAGATGTGAAAAACTTTAAAAAAAATGCTTAAAATATTATATAGGTATAAAGAGGTAGTACTGCTATTAATGAATTTAAGTCTCAGAGGTTTTGAATTGAGTAATAAGTTTGTGGATTAAGTGTGTACACAATGGGGGATAGAGTCTACTGGTTAACTACGGGTTTATCTGAGGATGTGCAGGACAAGAGTTAAGTCACATAAAGAAGAACAAAGAGGAAAAAATGGAAATGATAGGAAAGTGAGAAGAAGAGATCAGAAGTTCAGTAGAGCTAGACAAAAAACAAAAAGATAATTAAGAATGAAAGAAAAAGAGAAAGAAGACAAGAAAAGAAAGGAAAACACACATTCACGTATTCCTAAAATAAAAATTATAAGAGGAGAAAGAAAAAAAATTTAATGGAAAACAATTATTTTTTCAGAAGAGGCAAAAATTAAAGATTAATAAAAGTTTTAGAAAAGCAAAAAAAATTTTTTATATATATAAGGTAACAAAAAACGAAAAAAACAAAACAAAAAAAAGAAAAAAAGAAAAGAAGAAGAAGAAAAAAAAAAGTTCTTTGATTTTTTTTTTTTGGGAGGGGTGGGAAGAGTCCTGTATCTCCCTTTTGTCTGTAACCAGAGTCTGGTTGGAGTCTCTGGTCAGCTTGAGGTCCTGTGGCTTGATTGGTTTCTTAAGTCAGTTTGTTGGAACAGGCAGAAAAATGCTCTGCTTTACCCAAGATTTTGAGATCCCCCTCCCAGGTTAGTTTACTGGGAGGGTGATCTGCTTTGAGAATCACACAAGAGGGGGATGCAGTGATGAGGCTAGGTTCTGGGTAGAGTTGAGGCCTTTCAACAATCAGTAGCTTTTCCCTGGGGCTATTTTGTGAAAAAAACTCACAGCACCCAGCCTGGAGCCATTCTCAGGGTTTCTGTTTTTCAATTGATTGTGGTGGCTGCTAGAGGGAGGGGCAGCCTCTGGCTCTGGTTACCCGGTGAGGAGAGCCACTCCAATGGCTGGCGCCTGAGCTGGGTGACTTTTCCCTGGATGGAACTGAGTCTGTGATGTCACTTCGCCGTTAAGTTCTTGTGACCTGCTAAATGACTCGTTTTATTCCAAGGCCTGAGCTGGAGCTAGCCGCTCCTCCGAGCTTTGTCGGTATCCAAGATGGAGATCACCGGTGCTGGGGGGGGAGGGGTGGCCTTCCCTCCTCTGCTCCCTGAGAAGGAGTGAGGAAGTCGGGCTTCTACTCACGCCGAGTCTTGGATCCCGGGTCGTCTCTGGTCTGCAAAGTGCAGGATGAAGATGTCCGCTCCTTGTCGGTTCTTGCTGGTGTTGAGTAGAATCCGCTCGTCCGCTGCGTCTGGCTCCTTTGTCCCGGACTGTGTCTCAGGTGTGCCCCCGCGGCAGTGGTCGCTGCCGCGACCCTGCCACCGCAGCAGCAGCTGCTGGCAGGCGCTCAGATGTGTCTGCTTGGCTTCCCCTCTCTTGACTAACTCTCTGTCCTGTGATGGCCCACTTGGTGTGATTCTCTGGCTTGGGACTGTTCACTGGAACTCTGAAACTGTTTTCTATGCAAGAGCTTGTTCAGATTCCAGCTTGTCCTCCGCCATCTTCCCGGAACTCCCCGCAGATTTTTTTTAATGTAATGAGAGTATGCTCAGGGAAATCACCCCGTTAGTTCAAAATAGTTTGTCAATGTGGCTTAATTTGGATGTTTTCATACACATTTTCAATATATAATAGCACATGTAGCATATGAAATATGTTTCTTCTTTTTCTTATGCTTGAAAGCAGTTTCTAGTTGCAGATAAAATGCATCAACTATTCCTCATACAAAATAGTAAAACATTACACACGAGTTCTAGAGCCCTTGATATACATAGCAAAACATCTCAGGTGCTTACCATAATATCCAACCTTCTTTCTGAATCAATAGTTTTAACTAAAGTTTAGGGTAAGTGAAATAGTGATAACATTTCCCAATAGTGATAACATTTAGATAATACAGATAAAAATGTTACCTGATAGCATCTAGGATATTGCTTTAAGGCCAGTCCACACATGTTCTGTATTTCTTGATTTCCTTCTTTCTGTTCCATCATCTCACTTCCTGGAACTTGGAAGTGATTACTGGCAATTTAGGGGTCACTTTGGGCCAAGACAGTGAGGGCTATATCCTAATGCTGGGGTATGCCTCCATCTTCTTGGAATCTTCATGCCTGTACTGTCTTCCTGTGGGCTTTCAACAGATAAGAGACTAAACCATTACTAGTTGCATTTTTATGATCATTTGAGTTCTCCTATCTTTAAGATACTTACACTGTGGATTGAGATGCACTCACAGAAAATACATAGTATTGCATATATGTATATGTATGTATATATATATATATATATATATATATATACACACACATATACATATATATTCCTTTAAGTAGTTGTAGCAAGGGTCATCATTCAACAAGTCAGAAAGTAAATAAAATGCAGCTTGATCAATATCACTCCTTTTATCATTTTTCTTTCAAAATGTCATTACCAGTTTCTTCTCTTCCTTTTGTTCTGAGATAGAAATTGATCTATTCTAAAGACAAAGGATATGTTTCCTTCACTACCTAGATCACGTTCACTGACTTTTGCTTGCTTAAAAACTGCTTAACTCCTGCAAGAAGGAATTGAAGGCTGCCAGACAGGAAGGACTGAGTGTAAGGTGTGGGAAGTGTCCTCATACTCTGCATCTAGAAGGCTAGTAAACATGTTGATCTGCTCGATGCCTCAAGCAATTCAGAAAGTGGCTTGCATTTTCTAAGTGGCTTGCATTTTCTAAAACCTAAATCTAAACTTTCCCCTTCTCCTTCTTACCAAGAATTCTCCCTCAGGCCTCTTCCTACCATAGTGTCTTGGCAGCTTAGAATTGCTTTACCTCAGAAATGTGGCACCAGAAGTGTGCCTTATGTTCAGCCAAGCATCTGGGATCTGGCTGATTTATCTATGACTCTGAAAACACTGCAGTCTAATCTGTGTCCTGTGCTCAGGGTTCAATATGTGTGCTTAATCCATAGCTACGTGACTCCAGAGAGAGCAGGCTTTCCTCTTTCTATTAGCATTAGGAGCAGAAGTACCAGATAGGTTCTTTATAACAAAGCATCCACACACAGCGGTTGATTTCATAACCACTTGCTGAGGTGAGTTTGCCTAAGGGAGCCAAAGCAATATGTGAATAACGTGTTTTCAACTGGAAGCTCATAAGCCTCCATTCCTAAGAGGAAGCTGCTGATAATAAATTCTGTCTGGGAATGGACTGTGTAAGAGATAGAATATTTTTCTGTGAAAGTGATTGCTTGAAGGAAAGCATTGACTACACATAGCCATAATCTTACAAAAAGCTATTTTAACTAAAGAATATCCTGTAAGTAAAATCGTTCTAGGGACATGGTTCAACTCATAGGCACAGTTTAATTCATAGAGCACAAGCGTAGTAAGAATTTTCTAACAATTTCTGGCATGGTTGTCCTGGTTTCATTGATTGCTCTGAAACTGATCCCCTTTGAAACTAGCCAGCTGAGCTTCAAAAGAGCCAATTGAGCAAGATTGTGAACACAACTTCTGATCAATACCAGAAGTAGTAACTCATTAGGGGTAAAACCTACTTCCTACTCAGACTTCCTACTTGGAGCGGTTGCTTCATTGGCTTCCTGCCAATAACATGCCCTTCAACAGAACTAAACTTTGCCGTGCTAAGTTTCTTTCAACTTGCTGGTCTTTCTTGGGATATTGGCTTACACTGTGGGAGTATTCCCAATAATCTAGGGTATTGTCCACAATCTTTGTTATGCAAGGGGGGAACCCTTTAGAAGGAGACACATCCTGCCTTGTTGAGGTAGCTCAAGGCTGGGTTAAACCCACCCATTGTGGTTAATGATGGAAAGTGTATGAGCAATGTCAGGAAAGGGCCGATTTAAGCACCCCAATAAAAAGTAACCTCATGCATTGGCCATGAGAGGAAAAATTGGACTAGTGCACATTACCTTGTTGGTTGGCGACTTTCATGTGCTGAGTGAGTCTTAGGCACAAAGAAAACTTGAGTCTTGATGTTTGTTTTCATTCTCTGGCCCAAGAATAAAAATGTGGGACCTGGAGGAAGCCATATTTAAGAAATCTCCAGTAAGGGGAGAGTTGAATATGAGAGGGGAGCACAAGAAACTTACAATAGATAGGATTTAGTGCATCAAAAACAGAAATCTCAAGAGACCTGCTAAAATGGGGAATAAGAATTCTAGGCCTAAGGAACCAAAGAAAAATGATCCAAGGACCTGCTTCTGATAATCCACTGGGAGAATGGTGAAAAAGATCTCAGAACACTATTAAACAATGGATAATTTTTATTATTGAGATCCTTAATGTACACTTGTCCAAACAAAAATGTGTTATACATAAGTGCTTGAATGTGTGTGTTTTAAATCTTATATGCTGAAAGGGGAACTCAAAAAAGTCTTATTCACTAAAATCCTTCAGCTGCCTACTTTGACTCTGAAGCCTGGATTGATCCTCTAGCAGATCCAAGAATGTATGGCATTGGAGCCTCAGTTTAAGAAGCAAACTTTCTGGGTAAACTTAAAATTCAAGTCCAAATCTGGGTGCCAGTGACATGCACCTGCAATCCTAGCTACTCAGGATCTGAGGATTGGGGTTCAAAGACAGACAGAGCAGAAAAGTCCTTGAGACTCTTATCTCCAATTAACCACCAGAAAACTGGAATTGGCGCTGGGCTCAACTAGTAGGGCTTTCTTTCGCCTTGAGCTGAAGAGCTCAGGGACAGTGCCCAGACCCAGAGTTCAAGTCCTATGACCAACAAAAATTAATGCTTGGGTGAAATGGATTAAATACTCTGCTCACCATTACTGTTAAGATTGTGTGGCACAGAGACCAGAAAAACAAGTGGTACACTTCCCACTGTAATGAACCTCAGACCCCCAAGGGCATGGAGTGCATGATCTGTCGGCCAAACACAGCTTGGGGAAACTCGAAAGACCCTGCTGTTGCTGTTTGCAAGAGGAGGATCTAAGACAAAAATCCTATCTTCCCAAAGCCAACTATACCCCTTGCCTCTGTAGGTACGGGGGACAACTGGCATTTCTGGGAAACTTATCAAGATGCAGTGAAGGCCCAACCTGTGAAGAGTTGAGCAGTAAGCACTAAACATAGCCAGGGGAAATGTCTGATGGTATTGTGGAGGACTAGTGCTGGAGACCTTCCTGGCCAACTAGAGTAGAACCTGTGCTTTGGTTCAATTTGCCATCACTTACATCCTAGCATATCATCCACCTGTCCATTCTCAAACATTTTATACTAGTTAGGAGAGACCCCTTCCCTAGAGGGTCATTCATATTTCATATTTACATAGGTACTATTCAGGATCCACCCCCAAAATTTTCCAAAAATTCGAGTCAGGCCCCAGATAGCAGCTTAGGAATCACTATAAATAAATTATATAATTAGTATAAATAAAATGTAGTTTGGAGGCTAGGAATATGGCTTAGTTTTAAATTGTTTGCCTAGCATGCATGAAACCCTGTGTTTTATTCCTCAGCACCTGATAAACAGAAAAGGCTGGAAGTGGCACTGTGGCTCAACTGGCAGAGTGCTAGCTTTGAGCAAAAGAAGCTCAGGGAGCACCAGGACTGGCGAAAATAAAATGTAGAGTAGAATAAAATCAACAGAGATTTGTTAATTATACTAAAGGATTTTTTATTTTTATTTTTTTAAAATTTAATTTAATTTTATTTGTGAACATACTGTACAGAGGAGTTACAGTTACATGGGCAGGATAATGCGTACATTTCTTACCAAGCATTGCAGGCTCCTCCTTTGTTTATCCTTCACATCCCTTCCCAGCCTCCCCCCCCCCCTAATCCCAATCCTTCTCCCCCCCCCCCCCCACCCCGCACCAACGTTGTAAAGCTTGTTTTGGACATGACAACCTGTACTTCTCATTGTTGCAACAGGTCCACCTGTATCCTTAAACAACTGGTTTTTCCCCATCTCCTCCACAAGTTATACTGACATCAAATATAGTGAAAGCAGGGGTTATACTGTGGAGGAGGGACATACAAAGCAACAAAGAGATAATCTTATAAATGTGTTAGAAACAAACGCAGGAAAGAAAAAAAACATTAAAATACACATCTAAGGGTTCATTTTCGTGACATCACATTATCTGACCTTTTCCGCTTGACTCATACATATACTAGATATTACAAATAAGGGAAACCATGGGACCTACGTTTCTTTGGGCCTGGCTTACTTCACTTAATATAATTTTTTCCAAGTTTTTCCATTTCCTAACAAATGGGGCAATGTCATTCTTTCTGATGGAGGCATAGAATTCCATTGTGTATATATACCACATTTTCTTGATCCATTCATCTACTGAGGGGCATCTGGGTTGGTTCCATATCTTAGCTATGGTAAATAATGCTGCAATAAACATAGTTGTGCTGGTAGCTTGAGTGTGGTCTTGTTTGTGAACATTAGGGTAAATGCCCAAAAGTGGGATTGCTGGGTCATAGGGGAGCTCTATGTGAAGTCTTTTGAGGAACCTCCATACTGCTTTCCAAAGTGGTTGAACAAGTTTACATTCCCACCAACAATGAAGTAAGGTTCCTTTCTGTCCACATCCCCTCCAGCATCTGTTGTTGTTAGAGTTCTTGATTTTTGCCGTTCTAACTGGAGTGAGGTGATATCTCAATGTTGTTTTGATTTGCATTTCTTTTGTGGCTAGGGATGTTGAACATTTCTTCATGTGTCTATTGGCCATCCTTCTTTCTTCTTCAGAGAAGCTTCTCTTTAAGTCTTTCGCCCACTTACTTATTGGGCAGTTGTTTCTTTGAGGATTTGTTGTTGGGTGGTTTAATTTTTTGAGTTCCAAGTATATTTTAGATATGAGACCCTTGTCCGTTGTATGGCTAGTAAAGATCTTCTCCCAGTCTGTGGGCTTTCTATTGATCTTGCTAGCTATGTCATTTGCCCTGCAGAAGCTCTGCAACCTTATACAATCCCATTTGTCCAACCTTTCTTTGATTTGTTGTGTTTCCGGGTCTCTATTCAGAAAATTTCGGCCTGAGCCAAGGAGACCCAGGGTTTCTCCTATTCCATCCTGTAATGTTTTCAGAGTGTCTGCTTTGAGTTCAAGGTCTTTGATCCATTTGGAGTTGATTCTGGTGCAGGGTGATATATAAGGATCTAGCTTTAGTTTTCTACATGTAGTTAACCAGTTTTGCCAGCACCATTTACTGAAGAGGCTGTCTGTCTTCCATTCTATTGTTTTAGCTCCCTTATCGAAGATTAGATGGCTATAGGTCTGTAGGTTCATTTCTGGGTTTTCAATTCTATTCCATTGGTCCTGAGGTCTGTTCTTATGCCAATACCAAGCTGTTTTGATTACTATGGCTTTATAGTAGAGTTTGAAATTTGGTATTGATATTCCTCCAGCAGTGTTCTTTCCGTTGAGGAGCGTTTTTGCTATTCGGGGTCTTTTATTGTTCCATATGAATTTTTGGATTGCCTCTTCTATTTCCTTGAAGAATGAGGGTGGAATTTTGATAGGTATTGCGTTGAATTTGTAGATAGCCTTGGGAAGTATTGCCATTTTCACGATGTTAATCTTTCCAATCCAGGAGCATGGGAGGTTTTGCCATTTTTTAAGTTCTGTGTGGATTTCCTTTTTCAAGGTTTTAAAGTTTTCATCATAGAGGTCCTTCACTTCTTTAGTTAAGTTAATTCCGAGGTATTTTATTTTTTGTGGGGCTATTACAAATGGAGTTGCTTTCCTAATTTCAGCCACACTTTTCTCATTGTTGGCATACAGAAAAGCCATTGATTTTTGGGGGTTAATTTTATAACCTGCTACTTTGCCAAAGTTTTGAATCAGCTTGAGTAATTTGGGAGTGGAGTCTATGGGATTCTTTAAATACAAGATCATGTCATCTGCAAAGAGGGAGAGTTTTATTTCTTCTTTCCCTATTTGGATCCCCTTTATGTCTGTATCTTGTCTTATTGCTGTAGCTAGGCATTCTAATACTAGATTGAAGAGAAGTGGAGAGAGTGGGCATCCCTAAAGGATTTTTTAAACTCATAAATTAAGTGCTCTAGTAAGATGACATGGGAAAATTAATTCTAGAAACATAATCTATAAAGGGTAGATTTTGTGTGGTGATTGAAGGCCAAAGCTGCACAAAGGACTTAGACGAATTCAACATTGGCAAGTGAGTGAACTAAAAACTCAGATGAAGGGCTGAGAAGGTAGCTCAGCAGTAGAGTGTTTGCCTTGCATGCTTGAGCCTCTGGCTTCGATTCCTCAGCACCACATAAGCAGAGAAAGCCAGAAGTGGTGCTGTGGCTCAAGTGGTAGAGTGCTATCCTTGAGATGAAGAGCTGAGGAACAGTGTCGAGGCCCAGAGTTCAGTCCCAAGACTGACCAAAAATGGAAAAAAAAGTCAAGCTACACATAAAGGGTTTCCTACCAAGAGTGATGGAGGGTTTCCTACCGAGAAGGAGGGAGTTTGGCGGATTTTTATCTAGCAGGAATGCAAGTTTCCCTTCTAGTTGGAGAAGGATTGCCTTCTAGTAAGGAGGGTGTTAATGATCACATTGGTCAAATACATCATTCAGTTTCATAATGCCCAGATAAGTGTCTAATGTTTGTCAGGTATTGACTTGTTAAAACATATATTTTTTAATGTATTACCATCTGTGTGTCAATCTGTTCTTATTTTCTCAAACCCAGGGGCTCAATCTCAGGTCCTGCATAGTTTGTGTCAGCTCATTTTGCCCAAGTATGGCCTGCTGACACTCACCCATTCATGAATTTGGCCCTGTAGGCCATGAATTCAGATGCCAGCATTCCCAAACAATAATCGTGGATTAAGACGCTGATAGTGACATATGTTTTCCTTTTCTGCGAAAATCTTCGGTGTCAGGTATGAAGTGGAAAACATATGCAGTCCTATATCCTATGTAATCAAAGTAATCAATGTTCTATGTGCCAAAATAATCAATAAAATAGTCAATACATGAACAAAATGAAAAATAAAATAAATAACTACACTGAACATAATATAAAATCAACGTATGTATGTAAATATAAATCATATATCTAAAATGTACACGAATGAGATGTTTTCTAGTGTGGAGGATCGGTTTCAGGCCTAAGGAACAGAATTGAATTTCTTCACTTCAGGGAGGCGAGCTTCCCCTTCCCATAAAGTGCAACAGAGTTACCCAGACCATGAGTTCCAATCCCAGTCCTGGCAGAGAAAAATGGCATCTCTATACTATATGATGCCCAATTCTTAGGTATTTCATTATGCCTTCATTAAATGAATGTCATTGTGTAAATGCTTCATAAAGTATTGATTAAAATCCATCAGTGTCCTATAATAGTGTATAATTTTATCCTGGAATCATTCAAGAACTGCCTATTCAATCATACATACATCCCATTCCATTCGTATTCATATGGATATGAATGAGTGTCTTCGGATCTCCTGCCATTTGGAGACGGCAGGACCAGGATTTGAACTATGGGCTCCAGCTCCTACCACTTAAACCTACAGATAGGGAACTCACTGGTCTGTCCCAGAACATCAGCAAGACCAATGATTAGGCAGACACCAGTGGCTCTCAGCAGTCCTCCTTGATACAAGCCTGTATAAGAGGATTATGGTCAAAGTCACCATAGGCAGGAAAGTCCTTGAAACGCCTGCCCAAGTTCAGTGTCAACAAAGCCATAAGTAGAGCCGTATGGTAGAGGGCTAGCTTTGATCAAAAGCAGCTCACGGACTGTGCCCAAACCTTGAGTTCAAGTTCCGAGATTGGCAACAAACAGTCATACAGAACAATCTGTGCAGCCATCCGGCTAAAGCAAGTCACCCTCTTGTTTCCAACTGAATTGGACAGAGTTTCCTTGGAAAGGGGCTGGGGAGCCGCTGTCATCTTGACTCCACCTATGCAGCCTGCATCACAGGATTCTGACTGCACCCCTATTCTTTCATGGTTCTTTCTAACCAATGGGATACAAGAATTGTGGCCACTCCCATATTCCATGCTGTCCAGTAGCACCCAGATTCCCTCTGTTGGTTGACACCACTACCAGCAGTTGAGGAAGTTAGAGGTGGCTGGGTGGTGAGCAAGTCTTGAGGCGACTTTGGAGTGGATTAGGAAACTTACAGCCTAGTCAGTGAGTGGGAGAATAGAGGATTACCCAGAGCCTGGGAATGTGGCCAGCCCATCTCTTCCATCCTAGTGCTCAGATGTCTTTAACAACCAGACTCCGTGACAGAGCTGTGGGCAAAAAACATCTTCTTGAAGAAACGACAGAAGAAGCCTGCCCCAGACCTGCAACATTCAAGAAAACAAAGAACACAAAAAAGGGAGGGATCCGCAAGACAAACACCACTGGAGAGCGTGATTCAAAGGAAGGTCCAGCCAAAGGTAATGCCAACCCCGGGCCACCCCTGCCTTTGGAGACTGTTACAGCCATCAAGTTCCAGAGTGTCAAGTGTCCCGATACCACCAAAGATCTTCAGAGGTGCTACCAACACGTGGTGCCTTCCCTGGACCACAGCAAAAGAAGAAACCAGGCAGTCTGTGGCAATATCTAACCACTGAATCAGGAAAAGACAGATCTGCAGTATCAACGGGAGAAAGAGAGGGAGAAGATAGCCCAGGGGCACAAAGAACTGATAATAGAGCGAGAAATCCACAAGCCACTCATACAGAAGTTGGTTTTGGCAGAAAGCGATTTACAATCAGCTCCGGCCCACATGCAGCACGTGGCCGATGACAGAGTAATGGAGCACAAAGCTCTCACCAGCTGCCTGTAGGCCACATAGTGGTGCATGGCAGAGCTGGAGATGAAGGCTTCTGCAGTCACTGCTGCACAGAAGGAGACTGAAATATTCTTCGAACAGCTGAATAATGTAACACTTCAGCTCGAGTAAAAGATCAGAAGCCTCTATGACCTGGAGCAAGTGAACAAAGAGTTTCAGGAGAAGCTGGAAGCACTCTGGACATAGAGGAGCAACAGGAATAACAGAATCTGCAAGCTCCAACAAACACTGGCAGGGCATGAGGTACTGACAAGACTACTGGACAACCTGAGCTGAATGGTGACAGCAGAAAATCTGGTGACAGACACCTTCGTAAAGGACCTGAGAACTGAGAGGTCCATGCAAAGGAAGAGGCCCAGCGGCTGACCGAGCAGGTGAACCAAAGGACAGAGCAGAAGGAGGGAGGGTCTATGCAACTGCTGGATTTTGAGAAAGAGCTGGGGGAACTGAGAAGGAAGCTGGCAGAGCCACGGCCCCCCACAGGACTATCTCAGGTCAAGCAGCAGCTGCAGACCCAGGCCTACCGCATGCAGATGGAGTTGAAAAACCTGGAGGAACAACTTCACATCCAGGTCCAGGAAAACCAGAGGCCCCATCTTCAGAATGCAAAGCAGTGGGAACAACTGCGGAGACTGGAGGAGAAGGCGGAGGGTTGGCAAGGGATCCCCGAGACCATATGATGCACATGTCTGTGAGACCCACAACTAGAAGAACAGCTGGCCTTGCTGTGGGTTGCTCTCCATAGGGTGAGTGGTGAGAAGGAGGAGTTTGCTAGCATCTTGGACTCTGAGCAACAGGTGAAGAAACATCTGCAGGAACAGATGGACCACTCAGAGGAGAAGATTGAGGAATGGAAAGAGATGGATGAGAGAGAGACCTAAGTGGCTTGGGAGCTGCAGGAGCAGCAGGAACAGTCCCTGGCCCAGCTGCAGGAGCTCAGAGCCACCTGTGAGCATCACATCACCTCCAATGAAAGACTGAGCTCCAAGAAGTAGGCCTTGCAGCAGCACCTGCAGAGGCAGACCCAGCTGCTTGAACAGCTTTAGCAAGTGCAGGGCCAGACCAACTGTGGGACTAGGTGATGCCACCAAAGTGGCAGGACACTCTCAAGTGCCTGGAAGTAATCAGAACACAGGATGAGTGCCTGCAGGCCCAGCTGATCATCCTGGCTTTCCCTGGGGAAGGGGAAGGTGTGAGCCCTGGAGAAGCAAAAGGTGAGAAAGCGACTCCCCCTGATGTGACCAGCGCAGAGGATAGAGACATCCCCCAAAGTAAGAGGGATGTGACTCTGTGAGCACTCTTTGAGGCTGACATCCACAGGGGGAAACTCCTGCCGCAGGAGCGGCAGACCTGTTGCAGGCACTCAATCCACCCAACAGCTCAGTGCCAGATAGAGCTGGATCCACAGGTACCTGCCCCGTGAGCTGCCACCACAGCATGTGTGAGGATGGGAAGTGGGACATGTGGCAGTCCAAAAAGAAAATCTGCTTAATCCACGACTTGCCTGATGAGGTACATTTCCATAGTCCAGCGAATGAGCTCCACCATCCATGCAGCCAGCTGTTGGCACATATCCACACCGTCCAGGAGTTGCTCCTGGTGTGTAAAGGACAGATGTTCGTCCTGGATCAACTGTTTCGGGAGAAAGCCAAGGGAATGTGCCAGCTGTCCCAGGAGAAGATAGAGATGAGGAAAGAGCTTCAGGAGCTTCTGTCTCTCCTCTCAAAGGGCTCCAGATGTCGGTCCAGTCTGAGCCCCCATCTGTGTTGCTGCTTTAGAGGCCTCAGGCTCCTGGGTGGGCAAAATGAGGGAGGAGCAGAAAGGTTTTGAAGAATTGCAACTTCAAGACCGTGTGGAAACTGCCAGAGGAGAGGTCGGGTTCCTTACCCTGTAGAGAACTCTCCCACAGAGCACATCCTGCCACAGATGTCCCACATCCAGAGACACCCACAGCTGGTGAACTCAGGCTTGCAGCACTCTGTCCCTTTTTTCTGTAGGCTGATGGGGATGATGACTCCCTATGTGACATATTGAGTCTCAAAATCCTCGGCAGCCACCAGAACTAGGTGGCCAGGTGGCCTTCTCTAGGTCTCTATCTGCTTGGTGATGGGAAGGGTAAACTGTGGGCTGGGAAGAGCAGAGGCTGCTGGGAGGAGACAAAATTCAAGGGATATCTAATGGCCCATTGGTGACCAGGGATGAGGCCCATGTTATGCTTATCACAAAGAATAAATTGTTTTCAAAGGGAAACAAAGCCTCCACAAAGATTTGTTCTTCCAGTCATGGGGCTTGAACTCAGGGCCTGGTCACTGTCCCTGAGCTCTTTTTGATCAAGACTGGTGCTCTACCAGTTGAGCCCCACTTCTCCTTCCAGCTTTTTCTGTGTGGAATTGAACCCAAGGCTTCAGGCATGCTAGGCAACCACTCTACCACTGAGCCACATTCTCAGCTAAGATGATCCCCTGCCCCAAAACACATATAGTCATTACTCAGATAAATTGGAAGTAGGGGCTAGGATGAATATGAAGCACAAATCTGGTTCACACAGAAATACTCCACTGCCCCCTCTTTTACACCCTTATTTAAAGTTTCTCTTTTACCATTGAGGGATGAGAGAGGGAGAGGTGAGTCCCGAGAGAGGAGTACCAAGAACAGTGGCCCCCTGAGCCCCACAGCCTCCCCCACAAAAGTAGTCCTCCAGATTCTGATCTTACCTGACTCA
This sequence comes from Dipodomys spectabilis, assembly GCF_019054845.1. NCBI lineage: Eukaryota > Metazoa > Chordata > Mammalia > Rodentia > Heteromyidae > Dipodomys > Dipodomys spectabilis. The sequence goes on along the minus strand of NW_024870972.1, from coordinate 3,881,246 downwards.
ATGTGGACTCTACATTGTCTCCTCACCCCTACAAGGCTCAGGATGAAATAAATGTCATCCCTGGACTCAGCCCACACCCAGGGTGGAAACTCCTAGTCCCAGACCGACTTCCACCCCTAACTTCCCCGAGTTTGGCTAGACCCACCACTCACTACAATGTTGGCGGCCATGATCTCATGGACGGATTCCAGGAAGTAGGTCTATGGCAGAAGCAGCAGGGTGAGCATGGAAGAAGGAGGTGGGTGATTGCTCTGGGATCTTCCTCCTCGGAGCCCTCCCGTTCAACTAGTGCCATGGTGACCCGAAGCATGCCAAGGTCAGAGGGTGAGACAGATGGAGGAGCACAGGACTAAAGGAGGTAATGCTTTATCTTAGTGCACTTGAAAATTCCAATTTTATTCGGCCCATGTCAATCTCAGAGCCAACATGCAATGCCTCTCGTTGTTGTTTTCTATGAGCACTGTCCCTAAGCTCTTTTTCTCAAGGCTGGCTCTCTACTACTTGAGCTACAGGGCCACTTCTTGTTTTCAGATGTTTCATCAAGGATAAAATCTCATACACTTTCCTGCCCAGGCTAGCTTGTCACCATGATCCTCCAGATCTCAGCTTCTTGAGTAGCTAGGATGACAGGTGTGAACCACCAGTGGCCAGAATGGGATGCCTTTTAAAAGAATCTTGGCGAGTGTGTAAAAGGAGCCCCAAAGGGCTGGGATAGATCACGACCCAATCAAGGAGCTGGGATGGCGAATGCTGACTTTCTAGCCATTCTGTTCCCCAAAATTAAAGATGCCAAGTGGTGTTGAATGCATCAAACTCCTAGGCCAACAACCACCAGGCTTAATGCGGAAAAGGTAGAGAATACCTAAAAATTGCAGTGTAGAAATCTCTGATTTTGCATGCACATAGTGTGTGTGTGTGTGTGTGTGTGTGTGTGTGTGTGTGTGTGTTTACCGGGTCTTGAACTGAGAGCCTAGGTGGTAATCTTTAGCTTTAGCCTGTTTGCACAAAGTTGGTGCTCTACCACTTGAACAAGAGTAGCTCCACTTCCCAGCTTTTTGGTGATTCATTGGAGATAAGAGTCTTCCCAGGTAAGCTTTGAATCTTGATTTATCCTCCAGTGTCTGCCTTGAGGAGCTAGGATTATAGGCATGAGCCACTGGCATCCAGCTGCATGGATGTCTTTTCATAGTCTCTTCTGTTCTAACAGCTATCTACTTGCTCTTACCTAGATCTCTGGCCTCTACCTCAGCTGCCAACAGCCCCTGACTGTGTGGAGAACATAAAGCTCAAACCTGTCAATGCATCCTATTTCTTTGTCCTCAGGGGAAGGAATGATTCCTATGAAACCTGGAGGGGTATGGGGTAGGGGTAGAGATAGGTGGGATAGCTCTAGATGGGTGCTCAGCTAGAAGACAGGTATTCTGTTTTATCCAAGAAGGAAAGCATGGCCAGATGCTAATGGCTCATGCTATTATATTCCTAGCTCCCTCAGGAGGCTGAGATCTGAGGATTGACATTCAGAGGCAACCCAGCAAAAAATATCTGTGAGACTGTCCTCTCCCAAAATACCACCTGAAAGCTGGAAGAAAAGTTCTGGCTCAAAGTGGTACAGTGCCATCCTTGAATGAAAAAAACTGAATTACAGAACCCGGGCCCTGAGTTCAAGTCCTACTACCAAGATGCACTCATGCGCATGTGCACACACACACACACACACACACACACACACACACACACACACACAGAGGGAGGTGGTAATGATAAGCGGAGCTATAACTGGGGGCAGTCCTGAGGCATAATCATAGTAAACTCTTAAACCACATCAGTTGTTTCTCCCTAAGTTCTTCTTGGGCTGAGGGATCTGGGCCATGGCAGTAAGTTCCATGGAACCTGTGCCTCCATCTAAGCACTGGGGAAGAAAGCAGGGTTCCGAGCCCTGGGACTCCTGGGATATCGCGTTTACTACAAAAAGCAGCCAGCCGGCTCTGGATTCCTGAGCCTACAAGTCTTTCACTCAACACCGCCCAAGGTGTGCCTGACAAATGTGCATTCTTGTGATAACCATATGAGCGGACAATTACTGCTTTACCCCTCCTGGACCAGAACTGTGGTCTGAGACGTCGATTTAATGCTCAGATCCACACTGATCTCATGATAGATGTCATTCTGTTGACCGGGTTGATGACGTCCGTGTCACAAGGGTCGATCCTTCTCTGGTACTGTGGCCCACTCTGTATGCAAAGGCCTCCAAGGAGGCTGCTCTAAAGAAGTGTAGGACACCTAGACATTGGGAGACCCTCAGGAGCGCACTGGAAAATACTCTGTTTAGAGCCACAGCATGAGGTCAAAGAAGGCCAGGTATTGGTCATGTAGCTCAAACTCTGGGCCTGGTTGCTGTCCCCCAGTTCTTCATCTTACCACTTGAGCCACAGCACCACTTCCGGTTTTCTGGTGGTTCTTGGAGAACAGAGTCTAACGGACTTTCCTGCCCAGGCTGGATTTGAATGGCAATCCTCCGATCTCAGCCTCCTGAGGAGCTAGGAGGACAAGCATGAGCCACCAGCGCCCAGCTGATCTGGCCTTTAACTACAGTGGACTAGGAGCTCCTGAAAGCTTTTCTTTATTTTTTCTGTGCCAGTACTGGGGCCTGAAGTCAGGGTCTGGCCTGTGGTCTCATAAATTTTTCCCTCAAGGCTGGCAATCTACCACTTGAGCCACAGTTCCATTTCTGGCTTTTGGTAGTTCATCAGCAAAAAAGTCTCACTAACTTTCCTCCCCTGAGCTGGCTTTGACCCACGATCTCTGATCTCAGTGTCCTGAGTAGCTAGGATTTACAGGGGTTGAGCCACTGGGGACACTGGGTAGAAGCTTTTCTTAAGCAAGCATTCTTCCTTGCATTTGCCCTGACTCCTCCATGCAAAGGAGGCCTGAAGGTGAGGAGCTGTGAAAAATAGGCTTCCGGTCAAAGAAAATGGCTGGGGTCCTTGGTGAAAAGACACGCTAATCTTCCCCTGGACCCCATTCTGCCCTAACTGTGACTCAAGTGTAAATCTTGTCCCAGACTTGAGTGTTCTGCCAGACTTGTCTGAAGCCACAGAACCTTCATTCCACCCACAACACCAGCTCTACAGCACACCTCAGGACCTTTACCCACGCTGTACTTATTGCCTGAGGCGCTCTGTCTTGTTCCACATCTTAGAGCTCCTGTGGAATTTTGGCACTGGTTATATCACCTCCTGGAGCAAGCCTTTCCTTCCCTTCTCCCCCTTTTAAAAAAAATATTGAGTTCCTACAGATGGAACTTGTGCAGGCTGACTGGAAAATGCTCTATTGTGGTGGTGGTGGTGGTGGTGGTGGTGGTGTGTGTGTGTGTGTGTGTGTGTGTGTGTGTGTGTGTGTGTGTGTGTGTGTGTGTGTGCGTGTGTGCGTGTGTGCGTGTGTGCATGCATGCATGCACACCCACGCATGTGCATGTGCGCAAACACGCACGCCAGTCCTGGGGTTTGAATTCATGGCCTGGACCCTATCCCTGAGCTTTTGTGCTCAAGACTTGCACTGTACTACTTGAACCACAGCTCTACTTCTGGCTTTTGGGGTTTAATTGGAGAAAAGAGACTCATATATCCGTTCCTGCTTGCAATTGGCATCCTCAGATCTCAGCCTCCTGAGTAGTTAAGATTACATGGGTGAGCCACCAGCACCTGTCCTCTACCTCTTACCCATAACGGCCCTCCTCTGAGTCCCAGAAGAATATGTCTCACTCTGCTGACTTTTTTTTTTGTCAATCTTGTGGCTTGAACTCAGGGTCTGGGCATGTTCCTGAGCTGCTTTTTTTCAAGACTAGAACTTTTGTCACTTAAGCACAGTGTCACTTTTGTCTTTTTCTCTTTCTGTGCTAGTGAGGAATCAAACTCAGATCTTTGTGTGTGCTAAGTAAGCACTCTACCAGTGCCACGCCTACTCCGGTGGAGTCTGCTTAGCATGGGAAACCTGCTTTCAGACCAGAGAATGGGGCTTCACAGAAGCCTATCTCTGAGAATTGGACTTCACCGAAGTCTATCTCAGAGAATGAGGCTTCAAAGAGAACTACCTCTGAGAATGGGACTTCACCGAAGTCTACCTCAGAGAATGGGATTTAAAGAGGCCTACCTCCTGGAAAGGCTGGCAAGCCCCTGGAAAAGATGTGTTTCTGTTCCTGTTTTTCTTTTCTTCACTGTATAGCAGTGCCTATTAATGTTTTACTGTTCCTGCTGCTCATTGTACTTACTCATGCTCAACCTTCCCTTATTCAAGCTTCTTTCTTAAAAGTGTTGACGACTCCAACATCTGATGAGTGTCTTAAGAATATGACTAACTCACCAGAGTTAAGTGCTACCCTGAAAGCCCCTCTTGTGGAGGCTAGTAGACAAGTCATAAGTAAATATAAAAGTATTGGGTGTTTCATGACGTCACTTCAGCAAAAGAAATTGTTTGTAAGAGATTTACAAGAAGCTGTAGGCACGGCTAGAGCAGAAAGAGTGTATGGCTATTGGAGACTTCCCTTTAATCCTAAAGCATATACAATAGATTCATATAGATGTCTTGTAGATAAAAAAGATGTAGAAGGATATTTAGACCAAAAGCTAAATAAGATTCCAAAAAAGGTTGGTAGATAAAAGGTGGAAATGGCTTATCAGAGGAAAATGGTGGGATCCTCCATTATCTAGAGGACCCCCAAAACTTCCCCCAGATCCATAGCCTTTTCACAGGTGTGTATGATAAGGATGGCAACCATTGGGAAAACTACTTAGGAGAAATAACTTCCTATTACTCTCTTTCATTTACTGAGAGACTTGCTAGATCTAGACTTCCTTGGTGCTTACTATTAAAGAAGGAACAAGAAAGATCTTATGAGACAGTTAAGGCCTCGATAGAAAAGAGTAAACAATTATGTGAAAGGGTTACAGAAAAGACACTATGAGCTTAAATTTGATATATGGCCAGATTTAACTACGTATAATGAATATCATGATTTTTGACCACAAATTGGGAACCCTCTAAGCACAATTGCTTAGAAAAAATTTGAAACGTATAAAGTACAAAACTAAACAAAGGTAACTATGAAGTACTAGAGTTCATGCTTTTCTGTTCAGCACCTTGCCCATATGCTCTGATTAATGGTTAATTGGTGATAAACATCGAAACCCATTGTATTTCTTAAAAATAGAGGTAAAGCCGAAAACAAGTGCCTATCATCATAGCTCCTCATCCAAAAAACAAGATCAGGCGACCAGCTGGTGACCACCCAAGAACAAAGCATTGCAGCAAGATTGTGTAAACTTTTGCCCTTTCTCATGGAGACTTTTGCTATAAAAGCTTGTCATCCTCTGCATTAAATCGCACTCATCATCCACTCCTCTTGTGAGTGAGTTGTCTGTTTGCCATCTCCCCACCTATTCCAGTTCCTCCACTAGGTGTCCTCCATTGTCCCGACAGAGCTGGTCCGCGGCATACCAGTAAGCCACATTCGCAGACCAAGGCTCATTTCTAAAAGAAGCTATGATGGTGGGATTTATTGGATTACCGCTTTTGCACAGAAATCGCTGACTCTTTCCTATCTTTGTCAGGGTTTGGGACCACTCTGAGACTCTGCAATAAGGAATGATGAATGAGTGATGGCCACCAGGCCCCAGAGGTCTAAGCTCACATCTTACAGAGAGATAGAGGAAATGGAGACACAACCTTCAGACAACTCCTACAGCCTACGAACTGTGTTTTCCCTGGAGGCAGTGGCTGGCTGCTAGGTGTTCTGATGGGACATCTCAGCCAGAACATAATGCACCCATTGCACACACCATAAAGCTGAATTCAGAAATCCTTACCCAAAAGACCACCAGAGACCACCACCAATGTAAAAGCAAAGTAGTCTTTATTGCAAGCTCAAGCTTGGTCCCCTCAGACTTACATAGCAGCAACCGAGGTTTACAGCACCTTTTATACACTTTTTAGGGAAGGCAGGGACTTTGCATACACCATAGCATCTTCTAACAAATCACTACACACTGTGGGAAAATCATAAAACAATTCTATATTATGATTGGCGAACTACAAAGTGGGAAAGGACCAGAAACAAGTTGTTGGTTAGATCAAGGGGGCTGACATACTTTAAACTGGTTGGCTTGTACCACAGGGAAGTCTCAAGATGATATGTGCTAAACTGCAGGGTGTCAGGTTTAGATAATGGTCACCAGACCCCAGAAGGGGCTGTTCTGGAGTTTCTGATACCTTGACACCCTGCCTTAAGCAAACACCATGTGTTTCCCAAAATTGTCTGTGCAAGGCGATTTCAGATATCTCCACATCCTGGCATCTAGTGTTCCCAGGACTGTCTGTGGCTGGAATAGGTCAACGGTGGCAGAACTGAGTTGGGGTCTTCAGTAAAACAGAGGTTCCTCAACCCCAGTTGCACACACCAGCCCAGGCAAAGCCTTCGTGGCTTCAGTTCTTAAATGGCAGGGAAGGATGCTTTGTTCAAGCTGCAGACTTAGTACTCTCTGAGGGCTTGTTCCAGCTTGCCCAGGTGGGAGGGTTGGGCATGGGCAACCTGCTGAAAGCCCATCATCCAGACCCTGTCCCTGAGTTCCTTTTGCTCAACGGTAGTGCTCTGCAACTTGAACCATTCAGGGATTTTGTTTGTTTATTTCTTGTGTTTTCCTGTGATCTCTTAAGAAATATAAGTGTCGCGGACTTTCCTGCCCAGGCTGCATTCAAATTGGCATCTCAGCCTTCTGAGGAGCTAGGATCACAGGGAGGAACCACTGACAACCTGGCTTACTTTTCTTCTTGTTGTTCTTTTTTTTCGTGACAATCTGAAATTTTAACGGTGTCATTCCAATGGTTTGCATTCGAAGAAAACTTCCCAGGCCTGGAATTCGAATGCTAGGACACGCACCCACAAATGGAGGGAGATCCTGCAAACTCATTCCTATTCATTTGAACGCTAATGGAATGTTATAAAACTAATAAGTAAATTTGAAATTAATTCATGATTCTATTTTAGAATGCCACACACAAATTATTGAACTTATATCTTCCATTCTAGCACCATGGTATGATTAAGGATATTGACTGATATTTTATTAATGCTTTTGTAAGTATTCAACGATGATTCTTCATTAAATGGAGGCGTAATTTAATCACTAGTAATTGGTAATTATATATATAATTTAATAATATCATATTCCCTCTGTATATATATATATGTATATATTATACATATATATATGTATATATATGTACATATATATATGTATATATATATATTGGGCACTACTGTGGCTTGATTATAGATCCTCAGAACTTCCTGGCAGCTCAGTTTGCTGGAGGCTGGTGTGCTAAAACTGTGACCCCATTTATGAATTGGGCATTTTAGGCTGTGAGTTGAAATCCCAGCATGGCCAAAAATTTATTCATGGAGTAAGAAGCCAATTTTGACACATTTTTTCCTTCTCTGTGAAAGTCCTGGGTCTCAGTACATGTGATATGATATAATAAAATAAATGTTATAAGTACAATAATACTAAATAAATAAGTGTAATAAATGTCATATTGAGTAAACCCGTATGACATAGATCTAATATATGACTATTATATTTTATAGTGCTGGGGCTTCAATTCAGGCCATGGGAACTTGTCTGAACTGCTTTTCTTCAAGGATGGTCATCTTCCCCTTCACCCACAGTGCCTCAGAATTCCCAAGACCCTGAGTTTAAATCCCAGGCCTGCCAGAAAAATGGTGCAAATTCCAAGCCAGGGCCTTATTATTATTATTATTATCATGTTTTGGGCCAAGCACCGGGCTTGAACTCAGGTCTTGGTATTTCTGCCACAGCCGATCCTTGGATCCTAGGTCCCGAGTTCAAATTTCGGGGCTGGCAATAATAAAAATATAAAGGAGAAGGATAAAACTGAGAAGTTCAAGGAGGTGGTTTTACTTTTTATTTTTTGCATTGTAACCATCCTGGGTCTAAATGACAATACCCAGAAAGTGTACATGACCTTACATTGCTGATATTTGGATGGCTATTAGGGAAGCCAAGACGACACCGGCAACTTAAGCCTGGAAATCGAATCCTGGACTGCCGGGATGGCAGGAGACTCTAAGAAACACTTTCCAATATACATCTGTGTGAATGGAATGTTGTAAAAGTAACAATTACATTAGTAGTTAGTGTACGATTATATTATAAAATTATACACAATTATACAACATTGAATAATTTTCAATTAATATTTTATTATGTATTCAATCATGATGCTTAAAAAAGGAAGGAATAATTTAACTGCCAATAATAGGTAGTAATATTGTATATGCAATTTCATAATATAGAGACATCTCACTTTATATACATCTATCCATCTATCTATATATCTATCTATCAACAAGTCTAAACATTTATCTGTTTATACACTTGTCACTAATGGGGCTGAGTGATAGAGTGCTCGCCTAGTACATACAAAGCCCTGTTTTCGATTTCTCACTACTGTGTGCATAGGAAAATTAAGAAGTTGTGCTGTCGCTCAAGCAGTTGAGCACTAACTTTGAGCATAAAAGATTAGGGACTGTGTCTAGACCCTTACTCAAGACCCATGACTGGCACCAAAACAAAAAATAAAAAGGAAAAGATAGAATGTTCTGACTGCAACTTTATAAGGATAGGGCTGCAAATACCTCATCACAGAGCAAGGAGGGAGTCTAGTGCTGACAGCTGCCGTCTAACCTGACTTAGCCAGAGGTAAACCACTGCAACTCAGCTCCACAGAACCGGATGCTGCTGGCTTACTTACCCCTGTCATCCAAGATACTCAGGGGCTGAGATCTGATACTGATGGGTTTAAAACCCAGCTCTGTCAGGATGTCTGTGAAACTCTGAGCTGTGGCTCAAAGTGGTAGAGCTCTAGTTTGAGCAAAAAATCTTAGGACAGTACCCCCAAATTTTCAGTGCAATTCCATGGCTGATGCCCTCCCCCCAAAACCCCATCCCTCTAAAATCTAAATTTGGAGTGTTTGTGAGGTGTTTCTGAAAGAATGGTGATACTGATGAAAGCACCTTAATTTAATGACAGCATGTGGGATACAGCTCTGTGATGAGTCCTTCATGAGATGTTGTGTGTTGAGTCATTCACGCGGTGCATTTTTTCATCTGGTTCTTATAAGAGCTCCACAAGTAAGATGATGATTTGTCCCTGTCAGTGCCAAAATTTCTATGTACCTAACTCTAGTGAGTTGTCTCCTGCAGACAAATTTTTGGTTTAAGTTTCTCAGTCATGAACCTTGAACTCAGGACCTAGCCACTGACAATTACCTGTTGGGATCATGGCTAGTGCCCTACCACGTGGAACCAAGGACCCCTTGCAACAGAGTGTTAGGGTCTAGGCGTATAGTAGCTAAGGTCTGTCATCCTGCAAACTCAGAAAGCTGAGATCTTACGATCTGGGTTCAAAACTATCCCAGACACAAATGGTCCCAAGAGATTTTTATCTCCTATTCACCATTTAGACACTTGAAGTGGAAGCCTCGTGCCTGTCATGCAAGCTACTCATGTGGCAGAGAGCTGAGGATCACGGGTCCAAAACCAGTCTGGGCAGAAAATTCCTTGAGATGATTCTCTCCAGTGACCCACCAAAAACCAGAAGGGGTGCTGTAGCTCAAGCAATTGGCTTTAGCTGAAGAGCTCAAGGACAGCACCCAGGCCTAGAGTTCAATTCTTCCAACTTCCAAGAAAAGAAAGAAAGAAACCTGCAGTGGTGTACTGAGAATGTGTCTTAGGGGTAGAGTGTTTTGCATGTATGAATGCCTGGGTTTGATTCCTTAGTACCACATCACTAGAAAAAAGCCTGAAGTGGCTGTGTGGCTCAATTGGTAGAATGATATCCTTGTACAGGAGAAACTCAGGTACTGTGCTCAGGTTCTGAGTTCAAGCTCCAGGACAAGTGAATGAACACACATACATGTACACACACACACACACACACACACACACACACACAAACACACACACACACACACAGATGCCAGAAGTGAAGCTGTGACACCAAATGGTAAAGCACTGAGCTTCTGTTCTGAGCTCCTGGTCAGCACCCAGGTCCTGTGTTCAACCCTGAAACACAGCCACCCAGGGCCCAACTAGGAGAGGTCAAAGGTTTCAAAATCTGATGAGCTTCACCAGCCCTAGATGACAGGAAGCATTGTGATATTACACATGTGCTTAGATTTAGCAAGCTTCCAGAAACCTAGGAGGCACCATTGCCAATAATGAGTCATTTCATTAGGTTCAGCTACCTAGTTGTCTGCCAGAAGGACCCTTGAATTAATTGTAACAGGTTATTTTAAAACTGGAACATAGTCTAACAAAGACAGGATAAGTGCAGGGAACTTGGCCTATCATGGGAGGCTGCACAAATAAAGACTTCCTGTCAAAACAGCACTGGGGAGAGAGATAGCTCGGGGGTACAAAGAGGCCTTTTTCTCCTGGCCTTCAGAGCCAGCCCACACTCCTCCTCACTAATTGGCCTCAATGGAGATTTTTGTTACGCAGCAGTACAGGAGTGAGGGCTTTTGTCTGCCTGTTCCAACAATGAGGCAGACTTCCTCCAGCAGGCCCCAGTGAGGAGAAAACCTCAGGCTATAAAGGGAAGAGCAAAGGGAGCCCCGGAACATACACTGTCTTGAAAGCACTTTCTGTGTTATGAAATTATTCTATTCAAAGCAAATTTCCTAGCCAGATGCTTTTCATCATAGGGACTCTGGACCTTCACCGATAGAAATATATGCATACATACATGGGGAGACATAGAGTTACTGGCTTTTTTTTTTGGCTGTTGCGGGGGTTGTACTATGAGCCTAGGCACTGTCCCTGAGCTCCTTTTGCTCAAGGATAGTGTTCTGCCCTTGAGCCATAGGCCCACTCATGGAGATTTTGTATTCCTGTGATCCCTCAGAAATGAGAATGTGGTGGACTTTCCTGTCCTGGCTGAATTCAAACCGGCATTCCCTACCTCTCAGCCTCCTGAAGAGCTAAGATAACAGGCAGGACCTGCTGACACCTGAGTTTCTTTCTCTCATACTTTTCTTTCATCGTGACAATCTGAAATCTTCACAGTGTCATTCTAATTGTTTGCATTTCAAAGTAAACTACCCAGGTCTGTAGTTCAAATGCCAGGACTGCCACCTACAAATGGCGGGAGATCTTGAGAAAACCATTCCTATCTATAGGAATGCTTACTGGAATGTTATAAAAGTAACTATTAAATTTGCAGTTATTTCATGATTCTCTTATAGAATGCCACACAAAAACTATTGGATTATGTCTTCCATTCTAGCACAATGGTATGATTCTCCTAATTAAGGAATACTGACTACTTTTACATTAATGGTTTAATAAGTATTCAACCATGATACGTCATTAAGTGGAAGCATAGTTCAATAACTAATAATTCAAAATATATATAATTTAATATTCTTACATTGTCTCTCTCTCATATATATACCAAACTACACATCTGTGTGTCTGTCCATCTATCTATCTATCTATCTATCTATCTATCTATCTATCTATCTATCTATCTATCTATCTATCTATCTATCTATCTATCTATCTATCTATCTATCTATCTATCTATCTATCTATCTATCTGTCTGTCTATCTATCTGTCTATCTGTCTGTCTATCTGTCTGTCTATCTGTCTATCTGTCTGTCTATCTGTCTGTCTATCTGTCTATCTGTCTGTCTGTCTGTCTGTCTGTCTGTCTGTCTGTCTGTCTGTCTGTCTATCTATCTATCTATCTATCTATCTATCTATCTATCTATCTATCTATCTATCTATCTATCTATCTATCTATCTATCTATCTATCTATCCACCACTGCTATTGCTTCATCGAAGGTCCTCAGAACTGACTGGCAGCTCAGTTTGCCAAAGGCTTTTGTTCTACAACTGACCCATTCATGAATTGGGCTTTGTGGGCTGTGAGTTCAAGTCCCAGCATGGCCAAAAGTTTATATGTGGAGTCAGAAGCCAATTTTGACACATTTATTTCCCTTCTTGATGAAAGTCCTGGGTCTCAATATGATGTATAATCCATATGCAAATAAATCCATGTGATAAGATGTAATAAATGAAATAAATGTTATATATGTAATAATACTAAATAAAATAAATAAAAATAAATAAGGGTAACAAATGTCATATGGAGTTAACCCATGTATGTAAATAGATCTCATGTATGACTATTATTTTTAACAGTGCTGGGGCTTGAATTCCGTCCCTGGAAACTGGTCTGAAATTCTTGTCTTCCACGACAGTGAGTTTCCCCTTCCCCACAGTGCCAGAGAGTTAATCATACCCTGAGTTGAAATCCCAGGCCTGCCAGAAATATGGTGCAAATTCCAAGCCTGGGTCTTAATTTTTTTTGACCAGGATCATGCACTGTCTTGAAAGCACTCTCTGTTCTATGACATCATTCTATTCAAAGCAAATATCTTAGTTGTTTGCCTTTCTTCATAAAGACTGCATGTTCACCGATAGAAATACATGCACACATACATAGACACATGGAGTTACTGGCTCTTTTTTATTTTTGATGCAGGTCCTGAGACTTGAACTATGGCCTAGACGTTGTCCCTGAGATCCGTTTACACAAGGTAGCACTTTATTGTGCCTTAATCCATGATACATCATTAAATTGGGGCATATTTTAATACCTAATACCTAGTAATTTAACAATAATTTAATACCTAATAATTATTAGTAATATATTACATTTAATTTAATAATATACAGACATCTCACATTCTATAAATATATTTATATGTTTAAATATACAGTGGAATATATATATATATATATATATATACATCTCTCTCTAAATATGTACATATATATATTTATTTGCAGCAATTTACAAATCTACCTATTTATATATTGGCCACTCCTGGGGCTAGAACTCAGGTCCTGGGAACTGCCTGGCAGTGAATTTGTTTGAGACTACTGTGCTTACAATGACACCTTGATTAATTGGGCATTCCATGCCCTGAGTTCAAATCCCAGCAGTGCCGAAGACAATAGGTGAGTAAGAAGCCAATATTGTCCTGTTTTCCTTTGTGTGGAAATATTGTGTCCTAGGTACAATATGTAATATCTATGCAAATACATATATATGATACACATTATACATGTATAGAAATATTATTTTTGCCTGTTCTGGGGCTGGAATTCACACCCTGGGAAGTGCTCCTGAATGTTTTTCTTCCAGGAGGTTAGTTTCCACGTCATCCAGACCAAAATAGAATTACCCAGTCCCTGAGTTCAAATCCCAGGTCTGGCAGATAAAATGGCCCAAATTCCTAGACAGGCCTTAACTTTATTGGTGGTGCAGGCATGTGGCTTGAATTCAGGTCATCACAACTCTGCCTCAGCCTTGATTACCCTAGGCTGGGGTGCAGCTTTTACACCCACAGATGATCCAGGGATCCTAGGACCAGAGTTCAACTGCCAGCTTTGGCAAAAAAAAAAAAAAAAAAAAAAAAACCAAACCAACCAAGATGGAAGAGGAAAAACCAGCAAGTTTTACACAACAATTTTACCTTTCTTTCCTTAGCACTGTGACCATCTTGGGTATTAATGGCTCGGCTTGAAAATTGTACGAGACCTTGCTCGGCCAAAGGCTGGTGGGCTGTCAGTGAAGCCTGAGCCCAACCCAGAAACCTAGGCCCTGAGTTCGATCCTGGGACTGCCACCTACAGGGCTGAAGTTCCTAGAGAACTCGTTCCTATCTATAGGTACAATAATAGAATGTTTGTAATGTACTAATTAAATTACTAATTAGCTAGTCATTCTAGTATAAGATTGTATGAAATAAATATAGGTCATTGATTAATTTAATTAATACTTTATTAAGTTTCCTACCGTGATTAATTAATGGAGGCATAATTTTAGACTAAATAATTGGTAGTAATAGAATATATAAAAATAAGATATGGACATCACTTTTTATATAGAATTATACATTAGAATCTACATAAATGTCTGTCTCTCTATAAATTTATTTATAGATGCATATACATATGTAAATACACACACACACACACACACACACACACACACACACACACACACACACACACTTGAATCTACACATCTATCTGTTTATATATTGACCACTCCTAGGGCTTGATCTCAGGTCCTCAAATTTGCCCTACATCTTCATTTGAATCAGACTGGTGTGCTAACATTGACCCATTCATGAAGTTGGCCTTCTAGGCCCGAAGTTCAAATCACAGAACTGCCCAAAACTTAATCCTGGTGGAAGAAGCCAATTGTCCCACTTGTTTTCCTTATCAGTGAAAGTGCTGGGTCTAAGGAATGATGTATAATACATAGGCAAATCTGTGTCCTATGTAATAGGATGTAAAAAATGTTATACATGTCATCATACTCTCTAAAATATATAATAAATAAATAAAACACAAAATAAAATGAATAACTACACTAACTGCCATATGCAGTAAATATGATTATGAAAATATAAATCATGTATTTAAAATGTATACGAATATTAATTTTTTGAGTGCTAGGGCTTGAATTTAGCCCCTGGGATCAGGTCTGAATTTCTTGTCTTCCAGCTCGGTGAGCTTCCTCTTCCCCCACAGTGCTGCAGATTTACCAAAACCCTGAGTTCAAATCCCAGGCCTGGCAGAAAAATGGCCTGAATTCCGAGCAAAGGAGCCTCATAATTTTTAAAGGTGATCATCCTGGGTCTGAATGACAGAGCTGAAAAGTGTTTGCAACCTGGCATTGCTGAAGTCTTGTGGGCTTTCCGGGAAGCCATAGGCCAACACGGCAAAATAGGCTCTGTGTTCGAAGCCCAGTCCTGACCCTTACCAGTGGAAGGAGATGCTAACAGTCTCATTCCTATTCACAGGAATACCGATGGAAATTATGAATGTCAAGGTTGAATTTGTTGTTCCTGAATGATACTACTATAAAATTAGAGACTGATTTTAGGAGGCTGATGGATTTTAATGAATATTTTTTGACACATTAAGAGAATACTATTAATTACATGGATGCAATAGTTTAGGGACAGTGGTTAATTTAATTAATAATTCATTAAGTATGAAAACAATAATATTAATTACATGGAGGCATAATAAATACCCCAAAATTGGTAGGAATGTAGCCTATATAACTAAATAATGTATAGACATCTTTGGCACTCTATAAATATCTATATCTATTTGTGTACTACCTTCTGCATGTCAGTGTGTTCTTATTTTGTCATCCCTTGGGGCTTAATCTCAGGTGCTGGGAACTGCTTGTCAGCTCCATATGCCCCAGGCTGGTGTGCTGACACTCACCCATTCATGAATTGGGCTTTGTGGCTTTGAGTTCAGATGCCAGCACTCACAAAAATTGAATTGTGCAGTAAGAAGCCCATGGTGACACGTTTTCCTTTTCTGTAAAAGTCCTGGGTGTCAGGTATGAAGTTTCATACATAGGCAAATCTATATCCTATGTAATAAATGCTGTAAATATTCCATGGATAATAGCAGTCAATAAAATAAATTGCAAATGAATAAAACAAAAAAAATAAAATGAATAACTACACTAAGCACAATTTGGAGTCAACATATGGGGCAGGATGTCAGGGACTGGGGACCGCCTGGCAGCTGATTTGGCTAGAGGCTGCTGTGCTGGCAGTAACCCATTCATGAAATGAGCCTTTTAGGCCATGAGTTTAGATCCCAGCACTGCCAAAAATGTAATCTTGGAGTGAGAAGCCGAGTGTGACACATGTTTTCCTTTTCTGTGAAAGTGTTCAGTGTTACGTAGGATGTATAATTTGTGTGCAAATCTATATGCTATGTAATAGGATGTAATAAAGATAAAAAATGTCATAGGTGGAAGAATTGTCACTACAATAAATGATAAACATTGAATTAGTAGTGAATAATTCTAGGATAAAATTAGACACAATAAGTATAGGAAGTACATTAATTTTAATTAATATTTTATTAAGCATTAACCGAATAAAAATTACATGGAGACATAATTAAATACCTAATGATTGGTAGTAACACATGATGCATAATTCAATTATATATAGACATCTGTCTCATTCTATGAAATATTAGTTATATGTATGGAAATATGTACATATATGATAAACAATATTGATATTAAGTAATTATTAATTGATGCTTTATTAATTGTTAACTGGGACACATCATTAAATGGAGATATAATTTAATACCTAAGAATTGATACTAATATTATCTATAATTTAATAATATGCAGACATCTCTCTTTTTGTGTCTACAATATTTATATACAGCAATCTCTATGTATTTATACCTTGTTCAATCCTGGAGCTCGGTGGTTCAGTGCTCACCTAGTAATCATGAAGCCCTGTGTTCAATTCCTCAGTGCCACATAAATAGAAAAACAGGAAGTTCTGCTATCTTTCAACCAATTGAGCACAAATGCTTAAGGACAGTGTATAAGCTCTTACTCAAGCCCCAGGACTGCCACCAAAAAAAGGTAGGATGTTCTAACTGCAATTATAGAAAGACAGAACTTCAAATACCTCATTACAGAGCAAGCTAGGTGCGTGGTGCTGACAGCTGCCACCTAACCTGACTTAGCCACATGTGAACCACTGCAACCCAGCTCCATGGGTTACCCATGTCATCCTGGCTTATGCCCGTCATCTTAGCTGCTCAGGGTGTTTAAACCCCAGTCCTGGCAGGATGTCTACGAGACTCTTCAAAATGTGGCTCCAAGTCATAGAGCTCTAGCCTTGACCAAATATTATTAGAATAGTATCCACATGCTTTCAGTTCAAGCCCCATGACTACCTCCCCCAAATAAAAAACCACCCCATTAAACCATTAGATGTGAACTTGTATGATTTGTGAAATTTTCCTTAAAGAACGGTGATATTGATGAAAGCACCCTAATTTTAATGACAGCTTGTGGAACAGAGCTATGTGCTGAGTCCTTCACAGGGTACAGTGTGCTGAGTCCTGCATTGGGTGCTAAGTGTTTCACAAGATGCTGTGTGCTGAGTCATGCAAAGAGTGACATGTACTGTGTCCTTCACAGGGTGCATTCTTACATCGTGCCCTTGTAAGGGATCCACAACTGAGATGATTATGCAGACAAGAATATTGAGGCTCAGATATGTTCCCATGGCAAGTACAAAATTATGTATTACTGAAGACTAGTGAGTTGTCTTCTGTGGACAAATGTTTTCCTTTTTTTTCTGTCATGAACCTTGAACTTGGGTTCTAGATGCTGACCCTTACCTCTAGGGCTAATGGCTAGCACTTCACCACTTGGAACCATGGACCCCCTTGCAGCAGAAGCCACGGCCAAGTGGTCAGTAGCTGGTCTTTCATCCTGCCTTCTCAGGAACCTGAGATCTGAAGATCTGGGTTCCAAAATATCCCAGACACAAAAGGTCCCATGAGACTATTATCTCGAATTCACCACTAAGAACCTGAAGTGGAAGCAGGGTGATATTCCTCATGATGGTAATCCTAGCTACTCAGGCGACTGAGATCTGAGGATCATGGTTCAAATCAAGCCTGGGCAGGAAAGACTTTGAGACACTTAGCACCAATGAACCACCAGAAAACCTGAAGTGGCGCTGTGGCTCAAGTGGTAGAGCACAAGACTTGAGCTGAAGAACTCAAGGAAAGCACCCAGGCCCAGACTTCAACTCCTACAACTGACAACAACAACAACAACAAAAGACAGAAAACACTCACAAACCTGAGGTAGAGGCCTGGGAAAGTGCATTAGGGATAGAGTGCTTTGCATCTATGAAACCCTGGGCTTGATTTCTCAGGACCATATCATTTGGAAAAACCCTGAAGTGGCTCTGTGGCTCCAGTGGGAGAAGGCTATCCTTCTACAAGAGAAACTAGGTACAGTGCTCAGGTCCTGAGTTCAAGCTCCAGGACTCATGTATGTGTGTGCGTGCACACACACCCATACTCCCCCACCCTCCCACACACAAACACACACACTCACAGACCAGAAGTGATGTTGTTACACAAAATGGTAAAGCACTGGGCTTCTGCACTGTGCTCCTGCTCAGCACATAGGCCTTGTGATCAAAACCTAGCCACCCAGTGCCCAACAAGGAGTGGTCAAAGGTTTCAAAACCTGATGAGCTTCACCAGCCCTAGATGACAGGAAGCTTTGTGATATCCAACATGTGCTTAGATTTCCCAAACCTAGGAGAGGCATCATAGGCCCATCATTGCTGGCAATGAAACATTTCATTAGGTTCAGTGCCCTAGTTGTCTGCCAGAAGTACTCCTGAATTATATTGAGCACTTTATCTGAACACAAAAACATAGTCTCACAAAGGCAGGATGAGTGCACATAACTTTATCTGCCATGGACAGTGGCACAAATGAAAGCTTCCTTTTAAAACAGAGCACTGGGGAGAGAGATAGCTTGGGGTACAAAGAGACCCTTTTCTCCTGACCTTCAGAGCACGCCCACACTCATCCTCACTAACTGGCTCAGGTGGAATTGTTTGTTACCCAGCTGTACAGGAGTGAGGCCTTTTGTCTGCCTGTCCACATAATGTGAGAGACTTCTTCCAGCAGGCCTGGGATGCAGAGAAACCCTCAGGTTACATTGGGAACAGTGAGGGGTTCCCTGGAACATGCACTGTCTTGAAAGAAGTCGTCTCTGTGTTATGAAATTATTGTATTGAATACAAATTTCCTAGCTTGGTGCCATTCATCATAGCTATTCTGGAGCTTCACCTATAAGAATACATCCATACATAGACAATGATATGGAAGTACAGGCTCTTTTTGAGGGGGCAGGTCCTGAGGTTGAACTATGAGCCTAGGCATTGTCCCTGAGCTCCTTTTGCTCAAGGGTAGTACATGAAGCTTGAGTCATAGCCTCAATTCTGGTTTTTTTGTGATCTCTTAGAAGTAACAGTGTCATAGACTTTCCTACACTGGCTGGATTCAAGCTAAGATTCTCTTAATCTCAGCCTCCTAAGGAGGTGGGATTACAATCAGCAGCCACTGACACCTTTCCTTTCTTCTTCATTTTTTTAATCTGGACAATCTGACTTCTTAGCAGGGTCATTCCAATGCTTTGAATTTATAAGTAAACTACTCAATGTTTATTATAGTTGCTTTCTCTCCTCATCTTCTTCTCTGGTCACAGGTTTGAGGCCAAAAGTGAGAAATGAGTGTCACAGTATTTTGGAGCAAATATCCACAGGATATGCCAGTTCTGTCACTTAGCATTGAGCTGCAGTGAATTTACTGTCTCAGGATGAGAGGACTGAAATCTGGAGTGATCCTCATACTGTCTGCATTGCTCCTTTTGCCTATAAAATGATCTAATCATTATGAGTGTTTTGTGTCTCCAACTTTAAGTATCTAGAACACACTAGAAGCATCTTTCTGTTTCTGTTTTTCTCTAGTACCTCTCGAGATTTAGACTAAGGATTGGTGTGAAAGGGCTCCTGTGTGAATCCCTGAGAAAAGCCACTTAAAGCCTCCTCAAGAGATCGCCATTCAAAGCCAGCTGAGCAGGAAACTTGGTGAGACTCTTATCTACAATAAACCACCAGTGAACCCGAAGTGGAGCAGTGGCCCAAACGGTAGAGCTCCAGCTTTGAGAGAGAAAGCTGAGCAGGACATACAAGCCAGACCATGCAGGAAAGCCTGGGAGTTGATTATGTCCAATTAACGACCAGATAGCTCTTCAATTACTTTCTGTTGGCATGTTGCATGGGCCTAGGTGAGAAGTCTTGCCCCTGTTATCTGATGATACAGGTAACTGGGACCTGAGATCCTAGGACCCATGGGTCCTACAGAAGAGAAGTATTTTTAGGCATCATATCAGCAAAATTTGGGCATAATCAGTAGGAATGCTTCAGAAATATGGAGAAAAACAGTTTGGGACCAGCGAGTTAAAACAATAAACAGAACAGCAGAATAAAATTCCATATAGATTAGAGGAAAACAACACTCATTTTTTGCCATGTGAATTCAGAAGGCCATGTTCACTTAGACGGTATCACAAGTTTGTACCTAAAATATTGTGTTGATACATTTCATATTCTGATATATATTCTAAACCTAATTATTTATATTCTAATTCTATTTATTGGAATAAATATCAATTAATTCTAGTAAGTTTCATAGTGTGAAATATAAAATGATCACATATAAATGTAAAAACATAACTATATATAATATAATGAAAAGGTTCATGTTTTGCATTGTGCTGTTGTGGTTAGGGTATCAAAGGCAACTCTGTTTTAAAGTATTATTCCATTATCTCTACCTCAGTGTTTGGTAGAGTTAAACCTAAAGTTTTCCATTTGTAGATTTACAGCCTGGAGTCAAGAGAAAACACTTTTTAAAACATTACCAATTTAGGGAGGTTGAGTTTTTCTTCATGTGTCTATTGGCCATCCTTTCTTCTTCAGAGAAGTTTCTCTTTAGGTCTTTAGTCCATTTATTTATTGGGCAGTTGTTTCTTTGAGTATTTGTTGTTGGGAATTTAATTTTTTGAGTTCCAAGTATATTTTAGATATGAGACCCTTGTCCATTGTATGGCTAATGAAGATCTTCTCCCAATCCGTGTGCTTTCTATTGATCTTGCTAGCTATGTCCTTTGCCATGCAGAAGCTCTGCAACTTTATGCAATCCCATTTGTCCAACCTTTCTTTGATTTGTTGTGTTTCTGGGTCTCTATTCAGAAAATTTCGGCCTGAACCAAGGAGACCTAGGGTTTCTCGCATTCCATCCTGTAATGTTGTCAGAGTGTTTGCTTTGACTCCGAGGTCTTTGATCCATTTGGAGTTGATTCTGATGCAGGGTGATAATGCAAATCGAAACAACATTAAGATACCACCTCACCCCACTTAGAATGGCAAAATGAAGAACTCTAATAACAACAGATGCTGGAGGGGATGTGGACAGAAGGGAACCTTACTGCATTGTTGGTGGGAGTGTAAACTTGTTCAACCACTTTGGAAAGCAGTACGGAGGTTCTCAAAAATCTTCACATAGAGCTCCCCTATGACCCAGCAATCCCACTTTTGGGCATTTACCCAAATATTTACAAACAAGACCACACTATAGCTACCAGCATAATTATGTTTACTGCAGCATTATTTACCATAGCTAAGATCTGGAACCAACCCAGATGCCCCTCAGTAGATGAATGGATCAAGAAAATGTGGTATATATACACAATGGAATTCTATGCTTCCATGAGGAAGAATGACATTGCCCCATTTGTTAGGAAATGAAAAGGCTTGGAAAAAATTATATTAAGTGAAGTAAGCCAAGCCCAAAGAAACATAGGTCCCATGGTTTCTCTTATTTGCAATATCTAGTATATGTATGAGTCAAGCTGAAAAGGTCAGATAATGTGATGTTAGGAAAATGAACCCTTAGATAATGTATTTAAATGTTTTTTTTTCTTTCATGCATTTGTTTCTAACGCACTTATACGATTATCTGTTTGTTGCTTTGTATGTCCCTCCCCCACATTATATCCCCTGCTTTCACTATATTTGATGTCGGTATAATTTGTAGAGGAGAAGGGAAAAAACAAGTCGTTTAAGGATAGTGGTGGACCCGTTGCCACAATGAGAAGTACAAGTTGTCATGTCGAAAACGAACTTTACAACTTTGGTGGGGGGAGGGTTGGGTGAGGTCGGGGGAGGCTGGGAAGGGATGCGAAGGGTAAACAAAGGAGGAGGCTACAATTCTTGATAACAAATGTCCTCATTATCTTGCCCATGTAATTGTAACCCCTCTGTACATTATGTTCACAATAAAAATAATAATAAAAATAAAAATAATAAAAAACATTACCAATTTAAGGCCTAATAATGAAGAGAAATATATGCACTTCTCTTGTAATTAAGAAAATATTTGGTGATAAAATGGCAGTAGTGTAAGTTCCTGTCTGGTTGGAAGGTAGACAGGCCAAGACATTAGGTAATCATGCATGTGAACAATTTTTCATTTTCTTGGCTTTAGCTACTTTTGAAATGGTAGGTATCATAAACAATCGTATTTTGATAAAACGCCTTCTAGTATAAACAGTTCTGGCTGAACTGTTCATCTCTCTATGATCCCTTGTAACTAAGATTAGTTTTGTTCCAGTAATACAATCTATGCTGTCAGAGTAAGATATTCTGGTTGGTCTGTTCCTACATGGAAGAAGGGTAAAGGGTGAGGTAGACATTTGTGCCAATAAGACCTCATTTGGGAAAATTTCAACTGCATATGTTTAGAAGTAGCTCTTAAACAAGGCTTACTTTGAATCCATTGGCTTCACAGAGCTAACACAGTTGGATAAATAAGTACTTGAAAAAGCCGTCTCCTTTGGACTAAGCTATAAATACTTGAAAGTATGATCAAATTCTAAATGAAAAAGACTTAAAATAGTCATTGACAAAAGGATTGCAAATGTGAGCAATCAACTGAACAACATATTTTTTCAACTATTCACAGAATTTTAGGGAAATAAGATTAATAGCATTTTTAGGAACAATAAGGTTTCCTTGTTACAAATAGGCTCCTAAGCATATAAGCCTGTATAAATATTTCATCATTAACTACTTAAATTTACAGGGTACTACATTCTTCAGCAGGTTGTATACCAAAATTACAACAATACAGAGAATAACATGGCACTTGTACAAGGGTGATATGAAAATTTGTGAAGTATTCAAAATTTTTCATTCTTCAGATGCAAGAAATGAAAAACAGCTATTAAAAAGTTGATTACAAAATTACAAGTGTAACAATACACATAATTCATATAATTAAAAGTTACTTTGACATCAATGTATTAAATTTTCACCTTAGAAAGGCCTTTACATAGCATAACCTTTACACAACTTTTGAAATTAGACATCATTGTCGTTTTATCCCAAAGAAATATAATACTATAAGGACCTAGGGGAAAAAAAGGAATCTTAAACTGTTTCTATATGGAATGCAATCTGAAAGGACATATTAATGAACCTATATGTTATAAAACCATGTAGAATTCAATGTATTATATCTAGGAGAGAATAAAATAGATTATGGACACTATACAAACATAGAATATAGAATATATTAGAATATACTTTTTCAGACAAACACCGGAAATATCTTGAGTTTCTATACTTCTCATTTCAACAGATAAGTGAAAATTATTTCTGATTAACGAAATCACAAACTCTGCATAAATAATTATAGATGTACACAAAAACTCTTGAATACATTTTGACATCAAAAGCAGGCAATTCACTTGGAAGAACACCACAGAATCCGTAAATTGTTACTATAAGATATTGTTGTTATTTGGATTGTGAAAATATGTTGGGTTGACACAAAGGAATTAATGACATTTTTGAAATTTAAGAAAATTTACCGAATCATTAGGATTTAAGAGAACAATTTATACAGCCTTCCACAACTTCAAAGAGGTAGTGATACATACTTATCCTTTTGGTAATATCTAATGCAGTTTCTTCCAAGTGGTTCTTCAGACCTGGTTTGACATATTGGTTCAACAGTTCCAGTGTATTTTTGCTATCTCAATTTCCAGCAGCAAGATGCAAGGGGGTTTAGAAGCCTTTAGTTTGGGCATTTGTATCTGCATCATGAAGAAGAAAGAAGCCACTCTGGTATTATTACACGTATATGCACTGTGCAGGGGTGTCCAGCCATCTGCAGTTATTGCATGTGCCCCTTGAGCCACCAACTCACGGACAATGTTTAAGTGTCCACTGTAGACTTCCCAATGAAGAGGGGTATACTCATAGTCATCCCTAGTATTCACATGAGTGGCCTTTTTGGACAGTATTCTCTGCACTGTAGTAAGCTGGTTATTTTCAGCAGCCCAAGGAAGAAATTTGCTTGGATCTTTCTCCATTTTTTTTCTTGCAATTGTTGACATTCCTCACTTTTTCATCTTGTTCCTCATCTTCATCAGAATTGCCTAACCAGATACTTTGAGTGCCAGTGGAAATGAGGTGTCCATGTATTTCCCTAATAGTTCATGTTGGTTGAACTGGTCAGAAATATCTGGTGAATTTTCTGCGTATGTTTTTTCACCATGATTTATTTTCTTTTTCCATTTTTACTATTTGAAATTATTCTAACTGGAGATTAGGGAATAAATGGAGAGCAGAGGAAAGATGTTCCTCCATATTCAAAGGTACAGACTGAAAATGAGGACCAGTGGTGTCTTCATGTGAAACTTATGCTAGGAATGAGAAAATGTGAAATAATGCCTCCTATATAAATGATTTGGGAAATGGCAGTGCAGAAAGTGAAATGATGCAACCCAAAATATAAAACAATATAAATAAGGATAATTATGGAGCACTCATATTATCTATGAGAGCCATGAAAGAGAGAGATGAGCTATCCACAAAATCCATGCCTCTGATCAATTTATAGAACAAGCAGAAATTTGTTTTAAAAAAGATGGAAATAGAATTTATGTATTTAGTTGAAATTAGTAAATACCTTTTTAATAGCCTACATAAGAATCTAAATCCTTGATAGTACTAGTATTGGATCTATCTGAAATCAGTTGAATCACACTTTTCCTGTACAATGAAGGAATAGATATAGGCTAGGAAAGCAGCTAGAAAAGGCAGGCCGATTGTATCTGTGAGAAAACTTTGTGGAAACTGGTATTGAGGAGTACTTACTGGTGACCCACTTGCACTGGAAGCATGATTCTGAACTCTTGCTTGCTGATTCTGAACTATTGTTTTGATCATTATATTCTCCAAAAAGAAAAAGTCAGAATTGATAACAAAGGACTACTAATACATTTTGACTTTTCATTAAGCATCTTCAATCATCAAAATCACATGAAGACAATAGACAGGCCTATTTTTTTTAGATGAAAACAAGTGTCTTTAAAAAAACAAGGAGTTTAAGTAGTCTTCCAAAGGACTTCTATTTTACTTACAGCATTATACATTTTTCCTAATGTTGAGTAACAATAAATAATGGATCTATTGGAAAGCTCTTAAAGCTCATCTGTTCAATAGTGAGTTCTCTTACACTATATTATGGTATTTTTTTGTATGGTCTTAGGAAGAAATTTATATTACTAACTTGAATTTGAGACAGGACAATATCATGACTGTACATCTCTCTTCTATACTCTTAGTTTTACATTATTATCTAAATATGTGCATTAAATAAGTATAGAAGAAAAATTAGAAGCCACACTGGTGGATCATGGCTTTAATCCTATCTAATCAGAAAGAAGAAATCTGAGAATTGTGGTTTGAAACCAGACCAAGAAAAAAAAGTCCATGAGATTTTGGTTTGAAAGTAACAAGCAAAAGCTAGAAATGGAGCTATGGTACAAGCAGTGAAATGCTAGCCTTGAGAAAACTAAAACAAAAAATAACAAATTCTGGGACAGAGCCAGGCCCTGACTTCAAGCTCTAGTATTAGGATGAAACTAATTAAGTAATTAATTAATTAAAAATAAATTAAGTGGTCACATGTGGAGAAAATGCTCAGGGATATCACCCAGCCTCTTATTTCAAAAACTACAATCTACCGAAAAAATCTATTTAATTAATACCTGTGTAAATAGAGTATTTTCATCACCCAAATGCACATCCATGCTCAGTTACCTTTGCAAGGTAACTCTGTTATGTCTGGAGTACCACATAACATTATCACTTAAGTAGAAAGCATTGCAACATGGGTTCACTCTATCTCTCTAATGGATTTTTCTCCACACATATACTCAAATCTTACAATTATTCCAATTCTTTGAAGTCATGCTTTTTTCTTTAACATCCATAATATTAGAGTTTGAATTTAGTGTCTTGTGTCTCCTAAATGGGTGTTCTTACCAGTTTGTCATGTCCCCAGCCCTAAATTATCCAGAATAATTTTCAGATAGAATCTGGCTTCCTATTTGTGTATGATCATGGACTCAGTCCACTTGATGTTATTCTTCCTGGAATTTAGAATAACAGGTGTCTGGCATTGTGTACAGATCTTTATGTCCAGTCTGGGCTTTAACCACTATCCTCACAACGGTAAACTCCCATATATTCAGGTTTTTCATAAGTTTATCATAGCTGATTTTTTAAATAAATCTTTGCATTTCCTGCAGGTTCTTGAGTACTGAATTAATTTGTGTTTTCTTGGGTTGGTTTGTTTCATTTGAATATATATATATTCAGTCGTTCCTCACTTTTCCTTTGGTTTCTTTCACTCAAGTTCTTACCTAAAGTGCTGAGAAACCAATTCTTCTTTCTCAAGATAGTCAAGGTGAACTTTATTTATTCCAAAGCAATTTCAGTAATATTTAAACATCTTCATATCTATGAATGGTATACAAATGCTAATCACTGAGAAGGGTATTTTTAGTTTCACAGCAGTCTTTGGCATTCACAGACTTATCATGAATTATACCAATATAATAAAACTCAGATGCTTGCCAGGAGGAGAAAAACCTATTACTAATTGTTTGACAGAGGCTTCCCTTCTCGTGAATGAAATACGCTGCTTGATGCAGGATTTCACAGAATAATATTGCTAGGGAGAGCCTAAAAAATCAGTTAACACTACAGAGTTGAGGGAGATTACTTGACCTCCTGAATAATTTACTTTTATGTAAAATAAAAGCAAGCTTCCAAAAAGAGAGTAGACTTTAGAGAAACATGATGAGTTTTATGTAAATAGGTGCTTAGCTGACTTTGTTAATTGGTGGACTGATACAGGGAAATAAAGTACAGCAAAGTAAAAAGGTAAAGAACTCTGCATTGAA
This sequence comes from Dipodomys spectabilis, assembly GCF_019054845.1. NCBI lineage: Eukaryota > Metazoa > Chordata > Mammalia > Rodentia > Heteromyidae > Dipodomys > Dipodomys spectabilis. The sequence goes on along the minus strand of NW_024870972.1, from coordinate 3,854,386 downwards.
ATACTCATTTGTGTGTGTGTGTGTGCGTGCACACATGTGCGTGTACACACACATGCATGTGCATTTCTCATGCATGCATTATTCATTGCTGAGGCTTGATAGTGCCTAGACACTATCCCAAAGCTTCTGTGGTCAATGATAGTGGTCTAACACTTGAGCCACTACTCCACTTATGGTTCTTTGGAGATAATCACATGTATTGTCATGATTGGACTAGCTTTGAACAGTGGCCTTCAGATCTCAGCCTCCTGAATAGCTAGCTAAGCTGATTCAGTCTCTGAATAGCTAGTTAAAATGCTGCCTGTCCTCTATGCTTCACTGCTGTTTTTTACTTTTCCTGAGGTAATCACAAGTCTAAGTCATATAGGTCTAATTGCTTAAAAATATTTACTGCTTGGCAGCAGGGCTCCCAACTGTACTCTTAACTACTTAGGAGGCTTGAGAACAGAACCCAGGCCACATTTTAGTGGACTTCCTTAATCTATAGCTGAGTGCATTGGAGCATCTCCACCATCATGCACTATCTAGAGACTAAAATTGGAAGGACTGCAAGATCAAGGCCAGCCATGGTAGATAGTGCAACTCTGATGCCTTTGATGATGGGAAGGCTAAAAGGACAGATCAGGTGCATGTTCTTGTGGAAAGGGAACCCCCATCCTAAAATTAACAACTGATATGATGCCAGCCTAGCAAGAACAATACACCAAGTTGAAATCCCCACCAAAATAAGTATATACCTTAACAACAAGTAACAAATACTAACTGTAATTTCAAGAAGCACATACTTTATTAAGAGGCTTCATTACCTGGTCACTTTTTGAAAATTTAATTTCTTGTACTTGAATTTAAAAAAGTTTGAGCTGGGCATGGTGATTTGCGGCTTCATTTTCTAGCTATAGGAGGAACTGCAAATAGGTTTGTAATTCCGGAGAGCCTGGGAAACTATGAGACCTTATTCTAAAAATATCCATAGTGAAATGATTAGAGATATAGCCATCGATAGCGAGATATGGAGCACCCACCTGGATATCATATTCTAAATCTAATTCTTTGGAAAATAATTATCATATTCCTATTACAATTTCTTTACATTGTAAGAGGTCTACAGAATGCTTTATTTTCTATTTTATTTTTCCAATCTTCTCTGACTCTCAGCCCACACTATTAGGTGGATTAAAAAGAAACTTGTTTCAGGACACGTTGATTATTTTCCTGCTTCTCTTCTCTGTAGTCTTTCTGTCTTTTGAAACAAAATACTAATGGCATACAGCTCCTATATGGTCCATCACTCTGTCCCCTCTCACTCTCCTCTGTAGTACAGCTCTCAAGTCATTATCATTCAGCTTTATTATGCTGTAATGTTATCTAAATTTTAACTCATTCCTAAATTAATTTTAGTGGCTTCAAGCATTCTCTAAAGACATTTTTCTATATATAATATCTGGGGCCTTGTGTTTTCACAAGGTGAAAAATATGAGTGACTATCAAACATCTAGATAACTGTGTTATTGGATATTGGTCCACCTGCTCAATAAACTCGCATGTAAGTTCAAGGAATACAGATCATTCAGAACAATCTTGTAAAATGGTGTAGCTTGAGCTCTCATACTAGATTTGAATCTTATTACCATGTTTAGTAGTTAGGACAAAATAGCTCTACTATAAGAACAGACACACAGAAGAATGTAACAGATTTATCAAAAATAAATTCTTAGTTTTATGGTCAAAAGATTTTTAAAAGGATGCCATGAACTTTATCAAATAAAAATAGAATTTTAAATAGGTGTATTGGCACTATTGCTTCTCTAGATTTAAAGAATGATCTTGGACTACTACCTTAAACCTTATACAAAAATTCGAAATAAAAAATGATTATCAAACTAAATGTGAGATATAAAAACCGATAATATGTAAATGTAAAAATTCATGACATTGGATCAGTAAAGGATTCTAAACATTTGACATGGAAAATATTAGTGGCTAAAGAAAAGCAAGAATAAACGGGTTAATATCAACTGATGACCTTTCATAATTCTATGAAAGAAGGGAAAACCTATCCAACCGATAGAGGGCACATATTTGTTAATGCTACAGTGTTAATTCGACAATGATCCTGAGTCTTAAGTACTTTTATGACTTCTAATTACATATAATTTTTTTTTCCTGAACAGGTTATTTCTTTAAAGAATATATGTAAATTAATGGTCAATAAGAAGAGCAAATGAATTAAGCTCCTCTTTAGTAACTAAGAAAAAATAAAAATAAAACTCATTTCTATGACCATAATATAAAAAGATGACAGAAAATATAGTAATGCATTTGTGGAGAAATTGATATACTCTAGGTAGCAGAATGATTTGTATAATACTGCAATCAATTTTGCAAGCAAGTTTTCAAGTCTTCTAAAGGTCAAAGAGAATTGTATATGATCCAGCCATTACACTTCTATGTACTAGTAAAGAGAAGTAAAAAACTTATTTGGACAGGGAATGTAGTTCATTGACAGTGCACTTGAATAGTATGTGTGAGAATCTGGAAATAATCCCCAAACAAGTTTTGAAAAGACACACTATAAAGGATATATGGACAAATTCCTGTAACATAATTTTGTATCTATTTTAATGTCTGTTCTAAAATTTACAGCATTTTTTAAACTTATTTTAATTTCTTTTATTTTTATTATTGTGAATATACTGCACAGAGGAGTTACAATTACATGGGCAAGATAATGAGTACATTTCCTATCAAACATTGTAGCCTCCTCCTTTTTTTACCCTTCACATCCTTTCCCAGCCCTCCCCTCCCCCCACCTAATCCTTCCCCGCCCACCAAAGTTGTAAAGTTCGTTTTCGACCTGACAACTTGTACTTCTATTGCTGCAACGGGTCCACCTGTATCCTTATTTAAACGACTCATTTTTCCCCTTCCCCTCCACAAATTATACCAACATCAAATACAGTGAAAGCAGGGGTTATACTGTGGGGGAGGGACATACAAAGCAACAAAGAAACAATCTTATAAATGCGTTAGAAACAAATGCATGAAAAAAAACATTTAAATACATATCTTAGGGTTCAATAAAATTTACAGCATTTCTACTTGAAGAAATGCAAGTTTGTGAAAATTAGGCTTGGAAAACGTCTGATTGCACCCTTCACTTCCAAAGCACTAAAATGTATACAATAAAAGGAGATAAATAAATTACATGTGAATTTCATGTCAGCTATATATATATATAGTTAAAAATAATTCACACAAATTGCAGAATACCTAAAAAGATGGTTTCATTGTTGGTTAAAAATTCTTTGTAAACTACAGTTTTTAAAACAAAGATGTGATTCTGTTTATTTTGTTTATTTTGGTTTTTTTTTTTGAGTTTATACAGAGATAACTCAATCAAAAAGTGTATGTGATAACTGGAATATCTAGGAATCATGCATCACTTATAAGTAATTGATAACATTTTCTGGAAGAAACTTTTAGCAAATGACAGAAGACCCAAATCTATGCATGAACATTTTATGAAAGCCATGTTACTTGCTCAATCCAATTGCTTTCCTCTTCTTTGCTAGAAAAAAGTATTCTCAAGATAAGAGCCAATAGCAGTGAAAAGAAACAAATACACAATCATCTTGATTTATTTGTGAAAATAACAAATGAAATAAAACAATTCCGCTTAAGGAACTCCAATATTAGTATCTATGAAGATGTTCCTGAATGCCAAGATCCATCGAATTTTTGGAATTTTAATTTCTACTAACATATGAAAACTCGAACAAGAAAACAAATATAGTCTTAGAGCAAACCAGCCTTGGAATAATTTTCTTAATTGTTTTGAAATTACAAAAGAATTGATACCATTAAAATGATCCTTTCCTATGGAAATATTTAAAAATGTTTATCTCTTATTATAATTCAAATAACAAACAAGAGAAATTTTATATAATCATTGAAAATATCATTTTATTACTATCATAAAATAGAGTAAATGACAAGACCCAATATATTATCATTATTATTAATTCCTAAACACTACTTAAATATCTTAAGCAACCTAAATAGTCATGTCTTTAGCATAGAGGTAAATATTCTATACTTTTTTTTAAATAGAAGATTTTATTTATTGTGAAAGTACTGTACAGAGTGGTTACAATTAAATAGGGATACAGGTGGACCCATTGCAACAATGAGATGTACAAGTCGTTATGTCGAAAACGAACTTTATTCTATAATTGTTACTTAACATTTTCCAGGGGCATATATTCATGTTTCTTTTTTTTATTGTGAAAATACCGTACAGAGGGGTTAAAATTACATGGGCAAGATAATGAGTACATTTCTTATCAAGCACGGTTGCCTCCTCCTTTGTTTCCCCTTCCCATCCCTTTCCATACAAACCCCTGTCCCCCCACCCAGTCCCCCACCATGTAGGCTAAAGAAGCTTTCTAAGAAATGTTCACAGCAGTTAAAAGATGTTTTTATGAAATTAATGTGATATATGTTGTTGTTCTTGTTCTTGTTCTTGTTGTTCTCGTTGTGGTTTGCAAGACTTGGGCATTGTCCCTAAGCCTTTTTATGCTCAAAGGCAGCACTCTACAACTTGAGGCATAGAGCTAATTCCTGTTTTTAGTGGTCAATTGGAGATAAGAATCTAACAAGTACTTTTTTGACTGGGATAGTTTTGAACACAATTCTAAGATCTCATTACCCAGAATAGCTCGAATTATAGGCGTGAGTCAATGGCACTTGGTTTGATGTATTTTTTAAATTTTAATTATGTTTTAAGATTTTTGTTTCACTATAATGTACATCGTTCTACACATAAATTTAGGTATATGTATATATTTCTGATGAAAAATAATCTCTAAAAATGTATGTCTTTCTACATACAATAAATATGTATATACGTGCATATATATATATATATATAAATATATATATATATATATATAAATATTTCTGAAGACAGACTCCCTCTAAAATTTTTATACTAATATTTTTTACCTTTTCCTTCAAAGATATACACTCTATTTTTCCGAAAGTTTCCTAGAATAAAATAACTAATATTTCAATAGAATGTAGAGTTTATTACATTACGGCTAATTTCAGATATACACATGATATTATAGTAAAATTTGCAGTATATTACTTGAAATAATTCTGTTCAAACTCATAAATACTTGTGTGTGGTGATGGGGAGAGAGGAAGTTAATTCATACTGGTTAGGAATTTGCAATACTTCAAAAATCTATTCCATAATTTGTTATAAGCACATAGTCAAGCTACCTGATATGCTTTAGTTTATTGGTTTATTTGTTTAAAATTTTAATATGGATGCATGCACAGTGGTAACATTAAAATTATTAATCAAAAGACAATCACAAAATCATAGATACCTATCAGACTTTCAATTGTTAGTGCTTATGATGTTAATAATAATTTTGATGGATACGATGATGACCACAGTGTAGCCTGATAATGTCATTGGTGTGATTGAAAAGGAAAAAACTTTACACATTGAATACATAGTAATAAACAGCGTTGGATTACATACAATAAGAATAACAAGAGGAGAGTCTCAATATCAATAAATACATTCACATAAACAGGCAGAGACCGTAAAAACCCTAATTCCTGCAGTCTCTCTAATGTATACTCACTTTTCTTGATGGTACTATTTTCTTATAAATAAAATTGTTTATTTCCACATTTTGATGGACTAAAGTGTAATTTTCAACTTAGTGGGATTAGTTCAAATAACATTCTCATATAGATTCTATTCAGTAACCAATGTTTTCAAATGATATATTGAGTATGTTCTTCAATACAGCTGTAAAGACATGACACAATTTACATAATACCACTTTCATATCTGTAGTTACCTAGAAAGGACATAGGCCGTAGAGCCAGGAGGTAAAACTTATTTTTATTTCTACATGAAACAATTTGTGACTTTATACCAACAAACTGAATGTGAGTCTTTCCTTATTTGTAAGGTAAAGTGGAAAATGTAAGGACTCTTCACTTTTCTTTATTCTTGCTCTAGAAGTCAACAAATATATTCTTCATTATTTCTGTTAGATTACATTGATTTACACATGAGAAATGTAAGGCCAACAATCAATGTAGTGAGTAAATAATGATACTGAATATGTGTCTGAGATCTTCACTCTGGGTGCTTACAAAGAGAGTAATTTGGGGATAGAGAGGACCAATATGAAAAGACTATGGGGGAAAAGCGTACTTTCAAAATGGTCGTTTTAGGACTAAGTGACAGTGATGAGTAAATGAAACAGGCTGGTGTTAGGGGCATAAAAAGCAGTACAGAGAAATCATATTGTGTAAGTCATTATGTCAAAAACGAACTATACAACTTTGGTGGTGGGGGGAGGATTGGGTGTGGGGGGGGAGGATGGGAAGGGATAGGAAGGGGAAACAAAGGAGGAGGCTAAAATGCTTTATAAGAAATGTGCTCATTATCTTGCCCATGTAAATCTAACCCCTCTGTACAGTATATTCACAATTAAAGAAAGTCATAAAAGCTCCAAAAAAAGAAATCATATTAGTGATAAAAAACTGAGTAAATCTTGATCATTCATCTTATCTAATAGGAGGGAATAGAAGGGTAAGAAGAAATCTAAAGAGCTTCCACACGTTTGGCTGGTAACTGTGCTAGTGATGTTCTTAGTGATAAGAAACACAGGTGGAAATAACGGATTTAGGGGGAAATTATCTGATAGTTCTAAAGTTTATATTAAACAGATGCAAAGACAGGTCTGTTTAGACATCATCAAAATATCCACGATCATGAATAGGAAAAAAGAATAATAAAATTGGGGGCATTATTGGAGGGAAGAGGAAAAGGAAAGTTCTGACACAAGTGTGAGCAATGCGAGTACCAGTGTGGATAAGATTGGAAGAAAGAGATACATTAGGAAACAAAAACGTAGTAAACAGAGATTGACAGAATTAAAGGAAGGAAAGAATTTGCAGGAAGATCTTGAAGGAAATATGCTATTTCAATTTGAAAAGTAAAAGGACATAGACAAGTTCAATAAGAAAAGTGTTTTGGTGAAAGTCATCTTGATAAAATTTTGAGATATGAATGTGAATCCATAAAATTCTGGATCCATGAATTCAACAGAACCTGTTGATTTTAAATGTTGGGAACAAATGCTTTTATCCTGACCTTAGAAGAATTATACAGATATAACTGTCATGAAGTTTGCTTAGAGGTATTCTGTGAATATTTTTTGAAGACTTTTTTAGCCAGGAGTTTATAGATTGAACTACAGCACAAACCAGCCTAATTTGTCGTACAGTTCCAACGAGTGGCCCATGTATCCACATCAGTTTGGAATTTTATTGAAATATCTTTAGATATATTTGGATATCTTATCAGCCTATTCATTATAAATGTAGGAAAAGTAACACCAAGTATTAGGTTGAACATACAGCTTTACTGATATGACTGAAGACTCCTGGAATTGATTCTTCTTTAGAATAGAAAATGCTTCAGGGGCTGGGAATGTAGCTCAGTGATAGAACACTTGCCTTGCATGCCTGAGGCCCTGGGTTCGATTCCTCAGCACCACATAAGCAAAAAGAAAAAAGCCAGAAGTGGCGCTGTGGCTCAAGTGGTAGAGCGCTAGCCTTGAGCTGAAGAGCTGAGGGACAGCGCTCAGACCCAGAGTTCAGGCCCCACGACAGGACCAAATAAAAAAAGAAAATGCTTCAATAGCCATTGACACATCATAACTGTCATATATTCTATTTTACTCTAGTTCTTGTTAGGGATATCTCCATGCTGAAATAACCGTGTCAATCAAACTGCCAGAAATTCTTATATGTATGAAGTTCTCTTATAAACTTCAAACTTTATTGAATGGAAGAGTTCAGACATTACCCTCACCAGTAAGATTAAATGCCTAGAAAGATATGACATTTTGCTTTAATGCCTTTCTTTCATTTTCTCTTACCCATTTGCAAGTAGGGAAGGATTCTGATGTAACAATAATACAATGGTGACTAGTACTAACACAACATCTAGGATCTAGTGTTAATTCAGATGCTTTCTAATTAGCTTCAGATTTTGTGAATATTTATATTTCTCCTGGGAAAACTAATGAACTCCAAGAAAATGTCCCTAAGGTGCCTTTCAATTCTAATATCACTGTTTGTCTCAAAATTCTTTAAATTCTAAATCCTCTAATGTGGGCATAGTGTTATACTGTGGAACTTTTCTCCTCAGAGAGTGAGTACTACCCTATTGTTTAACATGGAAAAAGTACCTTCATACATAGACTGGGCATGTGCAACAAGAAGTGGTAGTTGAACAATGTTCTTAGCAGTTTGTACAGATGAAATGGAAATAGAGCAACTCTGAACTCAAATGGAATGTGCAAAAAAGACAACGGCACAACGTAGAATGTGCAAAGGAAATGCTGAAGTGTAATTTAAAATTATGAGCTCAGGTGTCAGGGTGTGTTCAAAGTACAGCTTCAGACAATGTAGTTGGATATCTTGGCGGGGGGGGGGGGGGGGAGAATCTGTTTTAAACTATGCTGAGATAATTGTACATGTAGAAGCTCCTGACTCTGACTCTAATCAGCCACAACATCATCAACTTAGGTACTATTTTCCAAGTGCAAATTGAGAAAAGAGGGCAAAACAAAGTTAGTGTTCAAGGTGAAGTAACGGACATCACATAACTTTACTTATAAGCCTTCATTTATTTTGGAGCATTAAAGTAGGAAAAAGCCAAGTAAATATTTTCAAGAATTTAAATTGAATGGGAGGTATGATATTGTTCTCTTTTTAACTTGGAAGTTAAAGATTATGTCTTTTTATACTCTAACTTGGGAAAATGATCTGCTGTCAGTTATTTTCTTCTCTTCCCCTTCTTTTGCCCTTCCACTTACATACTTTTTATTTAAACAGACATACTTGAACTTGCATTTCTAAATGCTTCAAAATTATCTGAACTACTTACCACTGCTGGCAGCCTTCTATATCTTTCTCAAGGGAATATTTTGTCACTACCATTTTTATCCTATATGATACTGGATATCTTTCTGCCTAATTCAGTGCAAGATATGCATTAGATTCATCCAGATATCTCAACCCTTGTACCACCATGAAATCCTATCTTACATAGAAATCATGATTTTAGAATATCTGGGGAGATGGCATCTGTCATTTTTGAATGACCCTAAGTAATAGTTACATGCAATCATGTTTTAAACCAATATGTCACTCAGTAAATGAATAATTGACAAAATGTGGTATATATGCAGCGGAATTCTATGCTTCCAATTCCAAATGGAAAGACTTGGAAAAATCCTACTAAGTAAAATAAACAAGACACAAAGGAAGAGTTTCCATAGTTTCTCTCAGTTGTAATAAGTAGGAAATATCTAGGATAGTCCTAGCAAATGAGCAGAATGGCTCAATGGATATGTATAAGATGATGTTGAGCAAAATGACCTCCTAGATATGGAAACAGAGGTTTTACTTTGTGGTTTTTTTTTTTTTTAATGTGCTATGTGATTTCTTTTTTTCTTTTGGTTTTCCCCAATGGTTTGTTCCCTGCAGTATTTGATTTCAGTATCATGTGTCATTGTGTATACATTTATCTTAATTTGGAAAGGGAAGAGGAACAACAAAATTTCGAGACAAAGAACAAACGGCAAACCAACTCAATAGCAATACTCACAAGACAACATGTTGGAAATTTGCATTACAACTTGTGAGGGGTATTGGGGTGAAGGAAAACTGTGAGAAAAGTGAGGGAGGGAGTAAAAAGTTCGAAATGTTATCTATTCACTACCTTATAATTATTGCAACCCGTTCTATGTATCAGCTTGACTGTAAAATTAAATTAAAAAATAAGCTACATAACATATAATTTCACTGTATTTGTATAGTAAATATTATTCTGTTATCCCTTTCTCTATCAGAGGGTCATCAACTTGAATGTTATCAAAGTATACAATATTTTCACAATATACTTGCCATTACTTTGAAAAAAATAAACATAATTTTAGTATTGTCTTATAGTAAAACAGTAAACAGTTCAATTCTATGGAAACTCCTAACTTTTAAAACTGAATAATTGTTAAGGGAACAGAATATAAGTGTTCTTCAATATGCCTATGACTATTAAATACTCATTCTAAAATTCTGAACATGCCATACCAGAGACATTTAAAACAGTGTCTGTTTGCTTTTTATTTAATTCTGCCATAGATACAGTTTCCAATGGGATGTTATGTATTTAAAAGTCAACAGAAAAAAGAGCCACATTCTGTTAGAAGATAAACCTGTGAACTATGTACTATCTATAATAATTAATTACAGAAGAGTAAACATTTGTTCATCAGAGTAAGCTTGCTTTCTTGCTTTCTTTCTTTCTTTCTTTCTTTCTTTCTTTCTTTCTTTCTTTCTTTCTTTCTTTCTTTCTTTCTTTCTTTCTTTCTTTCTTTCTTTTTTCTTTCTTTCTTTCTTTCTTTCTTTCTTTCTTTCTTTCTTTCTTTCTTTCTTTCTTTCTTTCTTTCTTCCTTTCTTCTTTCTTTATTTCTTTTTTGTCGGTCATGGGGCTTGAACTCTGGGCTTGAGCACTATCCTTTCACTCTTCAGCTCAAGGCAAGTGCTCTACCGCTTGAGCCACAGCACCATTTCTGTTTTTCTAGTAGTTAATTGGAGATAAGAGTCTCACAGGCTTTGACTCCGAGGTCTTTGATCCATTTCGAGTTGATTCTGGTGCAGGATGATATATAAGGATATAGCTTTAGTTTTCTACAAGTTAACCAATTTTGCCAGAACCATTTACTGTCTTTCTTCCATTCTATTTTTTAGCTCCCTTATAAAAGATTAGATGGTTATAGGTCTATAGGTTCATTTCTGGTTTTTCAATTCTATTCCATTGGTCCTGAGGTCTGTTCTTGTGCCAGTACCAAGCTGTTTTGATTACTATGGCTTTATAGTTGAGTTTGAAATTTGGTATTGATATTCCTCCAGCAGTGTTCTTTCCGTTGAGGAACCTTTTTGCTACTCGGGGTCTTTTATGTTCCAGACGAATTTTTGGATTGCCTCTTCTATTTCCTTGAAGAATGAGGTTGGAATTTTGATAGGTACAGCATTAAATTTGTAGATATCCTTGGGAAGTATTGCCATTTTCACGATGTTAATCTTTCCAATCCAGGAGCATGGGAGTTTTTCCCATTTTCTAAGTTCTGTTTTGATTTCCTTTTTCAAGTTTTTAAAGTTTTCATCATAGAGGTCCTTCACTTCTTTGGTTAAGTTAATTCCTAGGTATTTTATTTTTTGTGGGGCTATTACAAATGGAGTTGCTTTCCTAATTTCAGCCACACTTTTCTCATTGTTGGCATACAGAAAGGCCATTGATTTTTGAGGGTTAATTTTATACCCTGTTACTTTGCCAAAGTTTTGAATCAGCTTGAGTAATTTGGGAGTGGAATCTATGGGATTCTTTAAATACAAGATCATGTCGTCTGCCAAGAGGGAGAGTTTTCTTTCTTCTTTCCCTATTTGGATCCCCTTTATGTCTCCATCTTGTCTTATTGCTATAGGTAGGCATTCTAATACAAGGTTGAAGAGAAGTGGAGATAGTGGACATCATTTTCTTGTTCATGAGTTAAGAGGAAATGGATTTAGTTTTTCACCATTAAGTATAATGCTGGCTGTAGGTTTGTCATATACAGCCTTTATTGTATTGAGGAATGTTCCATGGATTCATAATTTTTCAAAAACTTTCATCATCAAAGGGTGTTGGATCTTGTCGAATGCTTTTTCTGCATCTATTGAGATAACCATGTGGTTCTTATCCTTGCTCCTGTTGATGTGATGAATAATATTAATTGATTTGCGTATATTGAACCAGCTTTGCATCCCTGAAATGAATCCTGTTTGATCGTGGTGTATTATTTTTTGGATGAATTGTTGAAGTCGATTGGCCAAAATTTTGTTGAGAAGTTTTGCATCAATGTTCTTCAAAGAAATGGATCCATAGTTCTCTTTCTTTGATGAGTCCCTGCGTGTTTTTGGGATGATGGCTTCATAGAATGTGTTCGGTAGTGAACTTTCTCTTCCAATTTCATTGAATAGTTGGAGGAGTATTGGTGTGAGCTCTGCATTGAAGGCCTTGTAGAATTCCGCTGTAAAAACATCTGCTCCTAGACTTTTCTTAGCTGAGCGGTCTCTTGTTGCTGTTTCTATTTAAATGCTTGATATGGACCTGTTAAGATGGTTTAACTCATCTTGGTTTAGTTTTGGCATGTCAATATTTGCTAGGAAAAGGTCCATTTCTGCCAAGTTCTCACACTTATTAGCATAAAGTTTTGAGAAGTATTCCCTTAAAATGTTCTGAATCTTGGTTGTTTCAGTGGTGATGTTTCCATTCTCATCTCTGAGTTTATTTATTTGGATGTGTTCTCTTCTTTTTCTGATAAGATTTGCTTAGTATCTGTCAATTTTGTTAATTTTTTTCAAAGAACCAACTCTTTGTTTTGTTGATTCTTTCTGTAGTTGTTTTGGATTCTAATTTATTTAATTCTGATTTAATTTTAATTATTTCTTTCTGTCTACTGGATTGGGTTTATCTTGTTGCTCTTTTTCAAGGAGGTTCAGATGTCTCATTAAATTATTGGTTTCAGATCTCTCCAATTTGTTGATGTAGGAACTCAGAGCTATAAACTTGCCTCTGAGTACTGCCTTTCCTATGTCCCAGAGGATCTGGTAATTTGTGTGCTCATTTTTGTTGAATAGCATGAATATTTGAATTTCCTTTCTAATCTCTTCCATGACCCACTCGTGATTCAGCAGTGTGTTGTTCAGCCTCCATGTGTTACCGGACTTTCTTTGGTGGCGTTTGTTGTTGAGTTCTAATTTAATTCCCTTGTGGTCTCAGAGAATGCAAGGTATAATTTCAATTTGTCTGAATTTGTACAAGTTTGCTTTGTGGCCTAAAATGTGGTCTATTTTAGAAAATGTTCCATGTGCTCCTGAGAAAAACGTGTATTCTGATGCTCTTGGGTAAAATATTTGGTAGATGTCTGTTAAATCTAATTGATCTATGCATTTGTTTATATCTGCGGTTTCTCTGTTGAGATTTTGCCGAGTTGATCTATCTAGTGTGGAGAGTGGTGTGTTAAAATCCCCAACAATTAATGTCTTTGTATCTATGTGGGATTTGAGGGAAAGTAGTGTTTCTTGGATAAATTTGGGTAGATATTTAGAATTTTAATATCCTCCTGAAGCAGAGATCCATAGCAACCTTTTTTATCTCTTCTCACAAATTTTAATTTGAAGTCTATTTTATCTGATATTAGGATTGCAACTCCCACATGTTTATGGTGACCGTTTGATTGGTAGATTGTTTTCCAGCCTTTAACATTGAAAATGTCTTAGTTTTTACGGGCAAGATGTGACTCTTGAGGGCAACAGAGAAGGATCTTGTTTTTTAATCCAACTAGACAGTCTATGTCGCTTAATTGGAGAGTTAAGTCTGTTAATGTTAAGAGATAGGACTGAGAGTTATTTGGGAATTCCTGCCATGTTATCCACCTTGTTGGGGACTGCGAAAACTGGGTTCTTCCTATGGTTCTTGGATTCTCAGTTTGGGTGTAGTTTCTTGGCCTTTCTTGTGGTCTTGTTGGTTTTCTATGTGTAGGACATCTTTAAGAATCTTTTGTAGGGCTGGTTTGGTGGAGATGTATTGTTTAAATTTTTCTTTGCTATGGAAGGTTTTTATTTGGCCTTCAGTTATGAAGGAGAGTTTAGCTGGGTAGTGTATTCTTGGTTGATAGTTGTTTGTTTTTAGGGCATGGCATACATCATTCCAGGCTCTTCTTGCTTTGATTGTCTCTGCTGAGAAATCTGAGGTGATTCTAATTGGTTTCCCTTTATAGGTGATTAATCTTTTCTCCTTGACAGCTTAAAGGATCTTTTCCTAGGTCTGCATTGATCCAGTGTGGATTATAATGTAATGGTGGGATGTCATATTCTGGTCTGCTCTATTTGGAGTGCTAAAAGCTTCTTGTATTTGAATAGGCTTATCTTTTTGCATGTTTGGGAAGTTCTCTGCTAGGATCCTGTTAAACAAATTTCCTATACCATTAACTTGTGTTTCTAGGTGCTCCTCTACACCCATTATCCTTAGATTAGGCCTTCTGATGGTGTCTTCCAATGTTGGATAGATCTCTCATTTTTCTTGGATTTGTATTGGATGGTTGTATATTCTTTCTCTATAATGTCTAGGCTGTCTTCAGTCCTCGAGATTCGATCTTCTGCATGGTCTAACCTTCTGTCGAGACTTTCTACTTTCAGGATGGAATAGGAAAAACCCTAGACTTCCTTGGAGCAGGCCAAAATTTTCTAAATAGAGACCCAGAAATACAACAAATCAAAGAAAGCTTGGAGAAATGGGATTGCAAGAAGTTGCAGAGCTTCTGCATGGCAAAGCTAGCAAGATCAATAGAAAGCCCACGAACTGGGAGAAGATCTTCACTAGACATACAACCGACAAGGGTCTCATGTCTAAAATGCACTTAGAACTCAAAAAATTAAATCCCCCAACAACAAATCCTCAAAGAAACAACCGCCCAATAAATAAGTGGGCTAAGGACTTAAAGAGAAACTTCTCTGAAGAAGAAAGAAGGATGGCCAATAGACACATGAAGAAATGCTCAACCTCCCTAGTCATAAAAGAATTGCAAATCAAAACAACATTGAGATACCACTTCACACCTGTTAGAATGGCAAAAATCAAAAACTCTAATAACAACAGATGCTGGAGGGGATGTGGACAGAAGGGATCCTTACTTCATTGTTGGTGGGAGTGTAAACTTGATCAACCACTTTGGAAAGTAGTATGGAGGTTCCTCAAAAGACTCCACATTGAGGTCCCCTATGACCCATCAGTCCCACTTTTGGGCATTTACTCAAATCTTTACAAACAAGACACACTAAAGCTACAAGCATAATTATGTTTTCTGCAGCATTATTTACCATAGCTAAGATATGGAACCAACCCAGATGCCCCTCAGTAGATGAATGGATCAAGAAAATGTGGTATATATACACAATGGAATTCTATGCCTCCATCAGAAAGAATGACATTGCCCAATTTGTTAGGAAATGGAAAGACTTAGAAAAAAATTCTATTAAGTGAAGTAAGCCAAGCCCAAAGAAACATAGGCTCCATGATTTCCCTTATTTGCAATATTTATTATATGTATGAGTCAAGCAGAAAAGGTCATAGAAGGTGATGTTAGGAAAATGAACCCTAAGATATGTATTTTAAATGTTTTTTTCTTTCATGCATTTGTTTCAAATGCAACTATAAGATTATTTCTTTGTTGCATTGTATGTCCCTCCCCCACAGTATAACCCCTGCTTTCACTGTATTTGATGTCGATATAATTTTTGGAGGGCAAGTGCCGCGGACCGGGTTCTGTCGGGACGACGGAGGATACCTAGGGGAGGAACCTGGAATAGGATGGGGAGATGGCAAACAGACAACTCACACACATTAGGAGTGGATGCTGAGTGCTGAGTGCTGAGTGCTGAGTGCGATTTAATGCAGAGGATAACAAACTTTTATAACAGAAGTCTTCATAAGAAAGTGGCAAAAGGTTACACAATCTTGCTGCAAGGCTTCATTCTTGGATGGTCACCAGCTGGTCGCCTGAAAGGCACTTGTTTCCGGCTTATCTCTAAGAAATATAATGGGCTTCGACGTTTGTCACCAACTAACCATTACCTTATTTCTATAGAGGCCTTAATTATCCCATAAGATTTTTCCTGTTCCTTCTTTAATAGTAAGGTCACGGAGGCCTAGATCTAGCAAGTCTCAGTAAATGAGAGTACCAGGAAGTTCTTTCTCCTAAGTAGTTATCTCAGCAATTGCCATACATTCCTTCTGTTCTAGCCGCGCCTACAGCTTCTTGAAAATTTCTTACAGTTCCTTCTGCTGGAGTGACTTTGTGAAACCCCCAATACTTTTATATTTGCTTATAACTTGTCTACTAGCCTTCATAAGAGGGGTTGCAGGATAGCACTTAACTCTGGTGAGTTTGTCATATTTTTGAGACATTCATCAGATATTGGAGTCGTCAACACTCTTAAGAAAGAGCTTTGAATAAGGGAACGTTGACAATGAGTAAGCACAATGAGCAGCAGAAACAGTAAAAGATTAATAGGCACTCTTATACAGTGAGGAAAAGAAAGGCAGAAACTCATCTTTCCCAGGGGCTTGCCAGCCTTTTTCCAGGAGTAGGCCTCTTAGAAGCCCTATTCTCCAAGGTAGACTTTGGTGAAGTCCCAAAACTTGGAGATAGGTTTCTGTAAAGCCCCATTCTCTGAGGTAGATTTCGGTGAAGTCCCAGAACTCAGAGATAGGTCTCTGAACCCCCTATCTTGGTCTGATAGATGGTTTCTCATGCTAAGCAGACTCCACTGGAGTCGGCATGGCAGGCAAGGGGAAAAACAAGTCGTTTAAATAAGGATACAGGTGGACCTGTTGCAAAAATGAGAAGTACAAGTTGTTATGTTGAAAACGAACTTTACAACTTGGGGGGGGAGAGTTTTTGGTGGGGGGGCCGATGGGAAGGGATGGGAATGGTAAACAAAGGAGGAGGCTACAATGCTTGATAAGAAATGTACTCACTAACTTGCCCATGTAATTGTGATCCCTCAGTACAGTATTTTCACAATAAAAAATAAAAATTAAAAAAAAATAAAAGAGTCTCACAGGCTTTTCTGCCCGGGCTGGCTTTGAACCGTGATCCTCAGATCTCAGCCTCCTCATTAGCTAGGATTATAGGCATCAGCCACCGGCGCCCAGCTTAAGCTAGTATTTCTATGAAAATCAATCTAAGTTTTTATGCCACAAAGTCATCCTAGCCCAACAGTTTCCAACTCGTAAGGTACACCATAAAATTCCCTAAATTTACATCATTACTACATTATCACTATTGTGAAAAATACTGCCCTTCTGCTGTGATGCCCTCCCAAATTTGCAAAGAACAGTACAATAAACATTACTGCACCATTCCCTCCCCCCAGTGGTATTCTTGAGATCAGAACATTTGCAAATATTACTTTTCTATTTTACATTTATTTTATTATATGTTATTTGTTGGGTCTTCATCCATCCCACGAAAGATGGACGTGGTCTGAAGCAACATAAGTGTGCCGCTAGCCCATTCCCCAGCCTCGCTTAACCCAGGAAACTATCAGACTTACCGGGGAGTCAAGTGAAAGTAACTCGTTTATTAATACACAGCAAGCACTTTTCAAAAGCAAAAAGACCGGGTGGCCTGGGGAGGAAAAGGAACGAACCAATCACTGTAAAGATCACACCTTATCATGCACCTAAGCTTCCATCAGCTGTTTATGCCCTAAACATAAACAAATCGGGCTCTGCCCCCTCAACTCTCTCTCAGCACAATCTTTGCTGCCCACGTGTCCCACAGATTCCCCCTTTTTTGTTTTAATGACATGCCCACCTCCCAGTTAGTTATCCTTTTCCCTCCTCTGTAAAGGTTATTTTAACAGGATTACATTGGTAAGAATAGCACTGGCCATGCAGGGGGTTCAAGGCAAGTCTGGGGGGCGAGATTCGCCAGATAAGGATAGGGAGGGTCCTTGTGCAGGATTCCAGAGCCTGTCCCAGTTACCTCACATCCCCACCTAGCACAGTAATAAACATCAGCCCCACTACAGGTAGAAATATCTGAAGCAGCTCGATTACTTCTGGGACATATATAAAAGTCCTTATCTCGTAAGGTTGTACTCTTCACAATATGGGAGCAGCTTGGGTATTGGGAGATCCACACATGCTGCACGGTGCATCCTAGTGGGTCCCCACATTCAGGTCGTTCTACTATCGTCCAGAAAAACAAGGAAACTTAAAACAAACTCTGCAGACCTAACAAAGCAATCCCAGGCACCTGGTGTCTTTTAAGTAAGCCAGTTCCTTGTATGTGCCTTCAAGCGAGCACAGGGGTCAAAATGACCTTTGAGCTTTACTGTCAGCTCCCAATACCCCTTCTTTGTTTAAAGAAGTGAACCCGCCTGTCTTAGGTTGGGTGGATTTGCCTTGTCTGCCTTACCTATCATTGGGAACTTCTTCACAGAGCAGCTGAATGCTTGTCTTAGGTTGGTCAGACTGACACCCCCTTTTACCTGTCTCTGGCTGCGGTTCCTCTCGGGGGAAATTCATTCACTTGGAGCTTGATCTTATGAACTAGCTGGCTAAACTCATGAGAGATTTGCACTGCACGGATAATGCAAAGAAGGCATAGAAAAACCATCAGCAAAAGCATTACCTGGCCAAGCAATATCATTAGCAGTCCTTTAACATTAGTCATGGATGGGATAGCAGTCTTTGCCACTTCAAAGTCCAGACATGGGGCTTGTTCTAATCCAGCTATTTGCCTGTGGGGTTGAAAAAGATCTAAAGACAAATTATTATGATTAACATTCTGTATTAGTGCCATAGCAGCTGCTGCTGCAGAGGCAGCTAATGAAATAAAGGCCAAAATCATACCAAGTTTTAGACATGTTTACAGGAAGCATATGGATTCAAGTAATGCCGCTATGGAAGCAATTAGTAAAAGAACAATGAGAGCAAGTAACATTAAAATAATTAGCTAAACACATGCTTCGGCCACCATAGTCATTTTTCTTTCCTTGTTGGTTTGTTTATCCTTGGGCATCCTGTATAGAGAAAATGGGTAAAAACTTAAGGATCCTGGCAGGGATCAAAATGGGATGTGTAGGGCTAGATCTCTGGCAGGAGGTAAGTGTGAATGATGCCCACAAGGAACAAATACTGGGAGAATAGGCTTAAGCAGGTCTCCTTTATTCTTTCTCAAGGTGGTGGGGGCGGGGGAGGCGGGACAAGGGGGGGAGTTTTGTAGCCCCAGCTTTCCCAACCTCCTGAGTCCTTCCCTTCCCTGCCAATCACTTCAAGGGGAGTTGATGTAAGGCACTTGTGACAGGCACTGCTTGGTGACAGGCACTGATTTGTCCCCCGGGGGCATGTAGGGAGCATGGACAGCTCATGGCTGTCAAGCAATGTGGTCACATCTCTATGAGCAGGAAGTACAGGAAGTGTGCTTCAACTGCTACTCTAGCTGACTCAACCAGATCTGACCGACTCTACCCACAAATTTCCCCTTTTCTTTTAAAAGGACCGCCATTATGGTGACCCGTCATTGGAGGCATTTTTGCCGGGACTGTAAGCATTTAGTAATTCCCAGGAGAATAAGCCCTAATAGCGCAAGGCCTCCCCAGGTGACCAGAGAGGATGTTGAAAACCATTGTTGTAACTTTTAAGCACATCTTCTAAAATGAGACAGCGCAAATAAGCTGTATGGTGGTTTGGTTTAGGCAGGTAACATCATGCAGCAGGTGGTGGGTGAAGTTTAAGTACTTAAGGCACCAAAGGCCTTTGATGTAGTTACTAAGTTTAGTGACATTAGGCGCTGGAGTGGAAAGCTGACAGACAGAAGTAGTCATAGCATTACATAGTCCTCCTTGTAATCAAAGAAACGTAATCTCTATTGGAGCAAGTCTATTTGTTGCTGGAGCACAAGGAGGCCTCCGTTAAGATGATTGGCAACTTGCAAATGTTGTAATTCTATGGATGATAGTTGAGGGATGAGCTGGTTTATCTCTTGCACGGTGGACACGCTTTGGGACAGCGATATAGCGGTGGTGGTAGCTGAAGCCACTGTAGTGATGATCGCCGACACGATTGTAATGATCTCTTTTAGGGCATGGATGAACTAATTGAACCTGAGAAAACTGAGAGTCATTAGTAACCAGAACAATAAATGCAGGAACACATACCAAACCTACAAAGTGATGTGAGTCATTGGGTTGCTAGTGATTGCTGAGAGTGCAAGTAGCGGAGAAGTTGTCTCCTAGACAAAAAAAGAACAGGGCTATAACCACTACCATTCCTGACACCTGGTTGCATGCAGAGTGGTTACAGCGACAAGTGTTGGCCAATAGGAAAGGGAACAAATCCAGGCAGGAATATGATGAACAAACGATTGGCATGGGGAGTACTAGGTCTCCCAATTGTCCCTCTGATGAGTTCTAAAACTCCTTTAGATTTTGAGGTTTGGGAGTTTTTTCATATTGGTTGTATATAGCGGGGTAGACGGACAATGTGAGGTCCCCAAATACTCTGCCTTGCCAGGAATTGGCACAAACACTAAGCACTAATTCCTCAAGAGGAATGGGAAAATTGCCAAAGCTATCAAAGTCCCTGCATGGGCATAACTGCATATGAAAAGGTATGTCAGTAGCCTGAGTCCCGGTGGGACAAATGGGTTAGGGTGCCGTGTAGTTCCACCATCCTGTCCCATGAGTTACTGTTGAGAGGGGGTTGGTATAGCCATCAAACTGTTTTACAGTCTCGTCTGAAAAACAAAAAGAGATGGCTCCCTTCCATCCAAAAGTAAGGTTTGTTTTTTGGTGCCATAGGGCATCTACCGAGAAAGGAAGGAAGGCCAACCGTGCCATTGGAAGAAAGCATTTGAGGCATGATGGTGGTATCTTCCCCTACTATCATCAAGATTTGGGGGCTAGACATTAACGTTATTTTAATTTGTCCAGTAGCAGATTGAGATTGGCTGTAATAATGGCACACATTAGGAGGAATAGAGTACCATACCCTGAGTTAGGGTCTGGGGCCATAGCCTGGGCTTGTTCTACCAATTCCTTTAGGACTCCCCAAGTGATGGCAGAGGCTCTAGCTCGAGGTTTGCTTCTCCTCCTCCTCGGGCTGTTGAAGCGTAGTCGACGCATCTCATTCGTAGGTGGTGACGGTTGGTCGGACAACTCCAGCTGCAGGTTTATCACCATGTCTGGAAAGATACAAGCAAATCATCTCCCTTGTGCCATTAAAGGAGCAGAGCCCTCCCATTTTCTTATGATGGGGTCCCTCCATCTAACCAAAGGGACTGGAGTAGGTGTTTTCATGAGTCCCCAATGCAGGGCCTCGGGGGACGCACCTGTGGTGGGTGTGAATGTTAAAACATTTTTTACTATAAGGCAATAATTTAATTGTGTTTGGGGATCTTTATGCCCTAGCTCCTCCAGTTTCCCCTTTTCTTTTAAAAGAAGGGTCTTAATTTCTTTATGACTGCGTTCAACAATGGCTTGGCCTTGTGGGTTATATGGAATAAATGACTGGTGTGTGATGTTCCAAAGGGTACGAAATTCATTAAAATATTTGGAGGTGTAAGCAGGGCCATTGTCTGTTTTAAGGGTCCAAGGAATGCCCTTAATTGTAATGGCATGTAGAAGTGACTCAATGGCATGGCTTGTTTCACCTGTTAAGGCTAAAGCTGTTAGAAAGCCTGAGAATAAATTTATGCATACATGGACGTATTTTTGTTTGCCGAACTGGAGGATATGGTTTATGTCCATTTGCCATGTGCCATTTGGCCTAAGGCCTCACGGATTTGTTTCCATGGCTTGAAGTGATCCTAAGGGTAAAGGAAGTGCACAGGAGGAGCAGGATGGAATGATGTGCTTGCATTGTTGGTGTGTCAAATCAGGAAATAATTGTTTGATAGTAGTAAATGGAAGCGACCATGCAACCTTCAGGCCTGGTCCATGGACATATTGGTGAGAAATACAGTTGGTGTGATAGCGTTATCAATGGCTTCATTACCAGCAGCTAGGGGTCTGGGGAGGTTAAATGAAATCTAATGTGCTGAATGTACCAGGGTTGGGCATGGTTGTCTAGTAGTTTGCAGTTTACACATTATTCGTGTTATATCATGAACATCATCTCTTAATAAAGCTCCAGGAAGAATGACAACAGTTTGTACAGCATATAAACTATCAGAAAAAATATTAAGAGGTTCTCTGGGAAAAGATGTAAGGGTTAGTAAAATGGCCAGTACCTCAGCAGCTTGAATGGACAGGGAATGTTGTTGAATCATGTATTTTTTAGTATTAGCATTGTAAAATCCATTAACAGTTTTCCTAATATCGGTAAAAAGCACACAGCTTGAGGGATAGGTTGCCGCTTAGGTTGAAAGTGGGAGTTCTTGTGTAACTTTAAAAAGGGGTTCTTGGGCATATGATTATCAATGTTAAACTAGTAATGGATGACTTGTAAGGCTAATTCCTCTTCAGTTGTCAGAAAATTAAAGACTGTTTTTCAAATGGGCCAGATAAGACGGTCGGAGAATCGGCCATATGTTTGATGGCATCGTTCCACGCCTTTGATGGCTAAGTTGCATAGCATGGTAATCGGTGTGCTATTTTTTGGTAATTGGGAAGTGTCAAGGTTTACCCATTGTAACACACCACAAGTTTGAGTCAGGGCCGCGATTAGTCAATTATGAGTTAATATAATCAGGGTGATTTCGTCGGTGGTATCTGAAAACACCAAGGGTGTTGACCATAATCGATCAGTGACTTGTTGTAAAACTTGTTGAGCATCAGGGGAATGTATACAAAGAGAAGTTGAGTCAGAGGGTCCCTGAAGCAATTGAAATAAATTTTGGAGCAGTTGGGTAGAGAGGCGCATAAAATTGCGTACACAATTGATATGTCCACATGATTATTGTAATTCAGTTAAAGTATATTGGGACTTAATGACAATATTAGACCCATTTGGGGTAATTGTTTGATTTAAATGGTATCCAAAATAGGCGTAAGGGGCTTTAAGTTGAATATTTTCGGGGGAAATATGATGGCCTATTTTCCTTGAGTTGTGTTAAACAGGCTTGAATGGTGGTAGCCTCTTTATGTGCTATTAAAATGTCATCCATATAATGGACACAAAAGCATTTTGAAAGCAAAGGTCTAATAGCATGGGCAACCTACATCTGACATATAGTAGGGCTATATTTCATTCCTTGAGGGAGAACTTTCCATTGATATCAATGTTTGGGTAACTGACAGTGAGGTTTCCAAACTGAGAAAGCAAAATATTTTTAACTTTGGGATGTAGGTGAATGGAAAAAAGTAGTCCTTGATGTCAGTAATGGCAATGTGTCAATCATTGGGTATTGCAGAAAGATGTGGGAGTCCGGGTTGAAGCATTACCATCTTTTTCATATGAATATTTATGGAACGTAGGTCATGGAGAAGTCTCCATTTTCCTTGAGCTCTTTTTTTGGATAATAAAAATGGGAGAATTGTGGGGACTGATGCTTTGTTCTATATGTCCCTTTTCTAGTTGCTCCGCCACTAGAGTGTGAAGATGAGGGAGCTTTTCAGGGAAAATAGATCACTGTTCTACCCAAATCGGTTTGGTGGTATCCCATTGGAGTGGAAATGGCTCTGGTCCTACAACAGTGGCCATTAGAATTGGCGGTACTGTGGGTGAATAATGGCTTGATCGGTTATGATGTCTTCATAAAAAGCCTTATCATCTGTTGTTATCACAATACCCATATTAGTGAGGACATCTCTTCCCCATGGAAGGCCAGTGGCAACAAGAGGTTTAAAAGCCCCGGTGACCCCATCACAGTCTTTCCATCTTACAGGCCATTGGACATGGAGGGAATCTGTTTTTCCACCGACACCTTGTATGAAGGGGCCAGGAATTAGGTTCCACCCCAACCTTTCGACTTCTTTTTTTCTAAGGACTGTACATTTAGCCCCCGTATCAATGATGCCCTTAAATTTTGTTCTTTAACCTTAAATTCCATTCTAGATTTTCCATTTTGGATAGGAAAAGTCCATTTCACTTGAGGTAGTGGTTGTTGTTTTTGTCCTCTTGTGGTAGGGGCTGAGGACTACCCCATATTTAGTTTAAAGGCTGAGTCTTAGAGTGGCATTCAGAGGCCCCCAAAAAACCCTTTTTACATTTAGGACATACAGAAGGAGGTTGCTTTCTTTTGGGTGAACCCCAGAGTGAAGGGCAATCCTTTTTAAAATGAACAGTTCCCAGAGGAGATAGTAATTTGTGTGCTCATTTTTGTTGAATATCATGAACATTTGAATTTCCTTTCTAATCTCTACCATGACCCAGTCATGATTCACAACGTGGTGTACAGCCTCCATGTGTTACGCGACTTTCTTTGGTGGCTTTTGGAGTTGAGTTCTAATTTTATTCCCTTGTGGTCTGAGAGAATGCAAGGTATAACTTCAGTGTTTCTGAATTTGGACGTTTGCTGTGTGTCCTAAAATGTGGTCTATTATAAAAAATATTCCACGTGCTGCTGAGAAAAATGTGTATTCTGATGCTGCTGGGTGAAATATTCGGTAGATGACTGTTAAATCTAGTTGATCTGAACCTACTTGAAAAAGAGCACCAAGATAAACCCTAATTCAGTAGACAGAAAGAAATAATTGAAATTAAATCAGACTTAAATGATTTAGAATGCAAAAACACTATAGAAAGAATCAACAAAACAAAGAGTTCGTTCCTCAAAAAATTAAAATTGACAGACTCTTAGAAAATCTTATGAGAAAAAGAGGAGAACACACCCAAATAAATAAACTCAGAGATGAGAATGGAAACATCACCACAGAAACAACCAAGATTCAGAACATTTTAAGGGAATACTTCTCAAAGCTTTATGCTAATAAGTTTGAGAACTTGGCAGAAATGAACCTTTTCCTAGCAAATATTGACATGCCAAAACTAAATCAAGTTGTGTTAAACCATCTTAACAGGCCCATATCAAGCATTTATATAGAAACAGCAATAAGAGACCTCCCATCTAAGAAAAGTCCAGGACAAGATGGTTTTACAGTGGAATTCTACAAGGCCTTCAAAGCAGAGCTCACACCAATACTCCTCCAACTCTTCAATGAAATTGAAAGAGAAAGTGCACTACCGAACACATTCCATGAAGCCATCATAACACTCATCCCAAAAGCAGGCAGGGACTCATCAAAGAAAGAGAACTATAGACCCAATTTTTGATTAACATTGATGAAAAACTTCTCAACAAAATTTTGGCCAAACGACATCAACAATCCATCCAAGAAATCATATACCACGATCAAACAGCATTCATTTCAGGGATGCAAACCTGGATCATTATACACAAATCAATTAATATTGTTGATCACATCAACAGGAGCAAGGATAAGAACCACATGGTTATCTCAATAGATGCAGAGAAAGCAGTTGACAAGATCCAATACCCCTTTATGATGAAGGCCTTGGAAAAAGTAGAGATCCATGGAATATTCCTCAATACAATAAAGGCTGTTTATGACAAATCTACAGCCAGCATTATACTTAATGGTGAAAAACTAAAGCCATTTCCTCTTAACTCAGGAAGAAGACAAGGATGTCCACACTCTCCGCTTCTCTTCAATCTACTATTAGAATGCCTAGCAACAGCAATAAGACAAGATGAAAGCATAAAAAGGATCCAAATAGGGAAAGATGATGTAAAACTGTCCATCTTTTCAGATGACATGATCTTGTATTTAAAGAATCCCACGGACTCTCCTCCCAAATCCTTCAATCTGATTCAAAACTTTGGCAAAGTAAGAGGGTATAAAATTAACAGCCCAAGATCAATTGCTTTTCTGTATGCCAACAATGAGAAAAGTGTGGCTGAAATTAGGAAATCAATTGCATTCGTAATAGCCCCACAAAAATAAAATACCTAAGAATTAACCAAAAATGTGAAGGAGGTCTATGATGAAAACTTTAAAAACTTGAAAAAGGAAATCAATACAGAACTTAGAAAATGTCAATAACTCCCATGATCCTGGATCGGAAAGATCAGCATCGTGAAAATGGCAATACTTCCCAAGGGTATCTGCAAATTCAATGGGATACCTATCAAAATTCCAACCTCATTCTTCAAGGAAATAAAAGAGGCAATCCAAAAATTCATATGGAACAATAAAAGACCCCGAATGGCAAAAACGCTCCTCAACAGAAACAACAGTGCTGGAGAAATATCAATACCAAATTTCAAACTCTACTATAAAGCCATAGTAATCAAAAGAGATTGGTACTGGCACAATAATAGACCACAGGACCAAAGGACTAGAATTGAAAACCCAGAAATGAACCCACAGACTTATAGCCATCTAATCTTCAATAAGGGAGTTAAAATACAGAATGGAAGAAAGACAGCCTCTTCAGTAAACGGTGCTGGCAAAATTGTAGAAAACTAAAACTAGATCCTTATATATCACCCTGCAACAGAATCAACTCCAAATGGATCAAAGACCTCGGAGTCAAAGCAGACACTCTGAAAACATTACAGGATGGAATAGGAGAAACCCTAGGTCTCCTTGGTGCAGGCCGAAATTTTCTTAATAGAGACCTGGAAACACAACAAATCAAAGAAAGGTTGGACAAATGGGATTGCATGAAGTTGCAGACCTTCTGCATGGCAAAGGACATAGCTAGTAAGATCAATGGAAAGCCCACTGAGAGAAGATCTTCACTAGCTATACAACGGACAAGGGTCTCATATCTAAAATATACTTGGAACTCAAAAATTAAATCCCCCAACAACAAATCCTCAAAGAAACAACTGCCCAGTAATTAAGTGGGCTAAAGACTTAAAGAGAAATTTCTGTGAAGAATAAAGAAGGATAGCCAATAGACACATGAAGAAATGCTCAATCTCCCTAGCCATAAAAGAAATGCAAATGAAAACATTGAGATACCACCTCACTCCAGTTAGAATGGCTAAATCAAGTTCTCTAAGAACAACAGATGCTGTAGGGGATGTGTACAGAAGGGAACCTTACTTCATTGTTGGTGGGAGTGTAAACTTGTTCAACCACTTTGGAAAGTAGTATGGAGGTTCCTCCAAAGACTCAACATAGAACTCCCCTATGACCCAGCAATCCCACTTTTGGGCATTTACCCAAATGTTTACAAACAAGACCACACTAAAGCTACCAGCACGAGTAAGTTTATTACAGCACTATTTACTATATCTAAGATATGGAACCAACCCAGATTCCCCTCAGTAGATGAATGGATCAAAAAAATGGTATATATACACAATGGAATTCTTTGTCTCTACCAGAAAGAATGACATTGCCCCATTTGTTAGGAAATGTAAATGCTTGGAAAAAATTATATTAAGTGAAGTAAGCCAGGCCCAAAGAAACATGGTTTCCCTTATTTGCAATATCAAGCAGAAAATATCAGATAAGGTGATGTTAATGAAATGAATCCTAGGATATGTATTCAAGTGTTTTTTTTTTTCTTTCAGGTGATTGTTTCTAACACATTTAGAAGATTATTTCTTTATTGCTTTGTATTTCCCTCCCCCACAGTATAACCCTTGCTTTCACTGTATATGATGTCGGTATAATTTGTTGAGGGGAAGGGGAAAAACAAATCGTTTAAATAGTGATACAGGTGGACCCATTGCAACAAGGAGATGTACAAGTCGTTTTGGTGAAAAATGAACTTTACAACTTTGTTGCGGGTGTGGGGAGGTAGTGGGGAGGATTTAGTGGGAGGGGCGGAGGGAGGATGTGAAGGGATGGTATGGAGATACAAAGGAGGAGGCTACAATGCTTGATAAGAAATGTACTCATTATCTTGCCCATGTAATTGTAACCCCTCTGTACAGTCCTTTCATAATAAAAAAAAATCAAAATTAAAAAAATAAGAAGTCTTGCCACGTGTGTCTGCCTAGGCGATTCCAGCATCCTGTCTCATCTCTGGCCATCATGCCATCGTAATTCAGATCTCCATGGAAGCTGAATTGCCTTGTCCTGTGGATTCTTTGGGAGTGAGTGTAGAGATCTTCTTGGAGCTTCAGGTGCCTTGGATAGAATGAAAGTCATGCTTCCTGAATCTTCTGTTCATTGTCAACAGCAAGAATGAAAGACTCTCTGATGGCGGAGGAGAAGCTGGAATCTGAACAAGCTCTCGCATAGAAAGCAGTTTTAGAGTTCCAGTGAACAGTCCTAAGCCAGAGAATCGCACCAAGTGTGCCATCACAGGACAGAGAGTTAGACAAGAGAGGGAAAGCCAAGGCAAGAAGACACATCTGAGCGTTGCCAGCAGCCGCCGCGGCTGCGGCGGGGGCAGGGCCTGGGCCATACCTGAGCCCTCACACAAAGAGTCCGGGATGAAGGAGCCAGACCCAGCGTGTGAGCGGATTCTACTCAACACCAGCAAGAACCGACAATGCGCGGACATCTTCATCCTGCAGATTGCAGACCAGAGACGACCCAGGATCCAAGACTCGGCATGAGTAGAAGCCAGACATCCTCACTCCTTCTCAGGGAGCAGAGGAGGGAAGGCCACCCCTCCCCCCCCAGCACTGGTGATCTCCATCTTGGATACCAACAAAGCTCGGAGGAGCTGCCAGCTCCAACTCAGGCCTTGGAATAAAACGAGTCATTAGCAGGTCACAAGAACTTAATGGCGAAGTGACCTGCCAGACTCAGCTCTATCCAGGGAAAAGTCACCCAGCTCGGGCGCCAGCCATTGGAGTGGCTTTCCTCACTGGGTAACCAGAGCCAGAGGCTGCCCCTCCCTCTAGCAGCCTCCACAATCAATTGAAAAACAGAAACCCTGAGAATGGCTCCAGGCTGGGCTCTGTGAGTTTTTTTTTCACAAAATAGACCCAGGGAAAAGCTACTGATTGTTGAAAGGCCTCAACTCTACCCTGAACCTAGCCTCATCACTGCATCCCCCTCTTGTGTGATTCTCAAAGCAGATCACCCTCCCAGTAAACTAACCTGGGAGGGGGATCTCAAAATCTTGGGTAAAGCAGAGCATTTTTCTGCCTGTTCCAACAAACTGACTTAAGAAACCAATCAAGCCACAGGACCTCAAGCTGACCAGAGACTCCAAGAAGAGTCTGGTTACAGACAAAAGGGAGATACAGGATTCTTCCCACCCCTCCCAAAAAAATAAAAAAAAAAAATCAAAGAACTTTTTTTTTTCTTCTTCTTTTCTTTTTTTTTGGTACCTTATATATATAAAAAAAATTTTTTTCCTTTTCTAAAAATTTTATTAATCTTTAATTTTTGCCTTTTTTGAAAAAATAATTGTTTTCCAGTAACTTTTTTTTCCTTTTATAATTTTTATTTTAGGAATACGTGAATGTGCGTTTTCCTTTCTTTTCTTGTCCTCTTTCTCTTTTTCTTTCTTTCTTAACTATCTTTTTGTTTTTTGTCTAGCTCTACTGAACTTCTGATCTATTTTTCTCCCTTTCTTATCCTTTTCACCTTTTCCTCTCTTTTGATCTTTATGTGACTTAACTCTTGTCCTGCACGTCCTCAGATAAACCCGTAGTTAACTAGTAGACCCTATCCCCCATTGTGTACACACTTAATCCACAAATTTATTACTCAATTCAAAACCTCTGAGATTTAAATTCCTTAATAGCAGTACTACCTCTTTATACCTATATAATATTTTAAGCATTTTTTTAAGTTTTTCACTTCTCCTCTATGTCCCTTCCCTTCTCTTAATATACTCACATTCCTTTCTAAATAGATGGTCTTTTAATCTCCATAATAATATTACATTTTACGTTTCTAGTTTTTTCTGGTCTCTTTTCATTTCCCTTTCCCTTTCTTCTTTTTTTCTCTCTCTCTACTTGCATCCTACCCAACCTATTTCCTGCATTGGGATTAGGACATAGTTAACTCTCCTTGTGCCTCCCAAACCAATCTATTCCTATTTTTTACCCACATCTCTCCCTAACCCTAATAATTTCTGGTTTTCCAAATTCTTCTCTGCGGTTCGAAGCCGATTAACATATAGTTGTTTGATGTTGAATAGATCTATCTGTTGAACTAGATTGTATCTGTAGACTATTGACTGTACAAATGCAAACTTTGATTGATGGTTGCCTTAAGACAGTGTTCTAGCACAAAACTGGTGCTATTTTCATCTCAAATGGGCAGAGTAAGCCGGAAAAACACAAGAAAAATGGCAAATCCGGATATCTCAATTCCCAATCTTGATAATCAGGGGTCAGAACAGATAATGAATAATCCAGAGGAGAGTTCCCAAATAGCTCTACAAACACTGCTGACAAACATGATAAATGAGAAGCTTGACAACGTACAAAAGACTCTGTATGAGCGTGAAAGGGAGAGAGAGGAGGCATCCCAAAAGCTTATACAGGAATATCATAAGCGTGAGGAAGCTACTCAAAAACTGATACAGGATTTGCGTGAACAACTTGAGAATACTCAAAGAGAAAGGGAGGAATGGTGTGAGCAGGCTGGGAACGCTCAAAGAGAACTGCAGGAATCCCACGAACGGGAGGAGAGAGAACTACAGGAAACCCACGAACGGGAGGAAGCTTATCAAAGAGTAATACAGGAATTGAGAGACCAGGTAGAGAATACACAAAGATCACTAAAGGCATTCATGGAATCCATTAATAAAGAGCTGAAGGAAGTCAGGGAGACCACAAAGGGAATGCTGAATGGAACCCAACAGAAGGAATGGGAGTCCAAAGAAACCATAACCAATTAACTAAGTGATTTGAGAACAAACACTGAACACCAAATTAAGGAATCAAAGAAATTCATACAAGACCTAAAACAGAGCTTCAACAAAGAACTTGAAGCCATCAAAGCTGACCAATTAGAAAGAAAAGAGATAAAAAAAAAGTAGAGAGACTTGACAGCAGGTTAGACCATGCAGAAGATCGAATCTCAGGGATTGAAGACAGCCTAGATATTATAGAGAAAGAACATACAACCATCCAAGACAAGTCCAAGAAATATGATAGATCTATCCAACACCTGGAAGACACCATCAGAAGGCCTAATCTAAGATAACTGGTGTAGAGGAGCACCTAGAAACAGAAGTTAAAGGTCTAGGAAATTTGTTTAACAGGATCCTAGCAGAGAAATTCCCAAACATACAAAAAGATAGGCCTATTCAGATACAAGAAGCTTTTAGAACCCCAAATAGACCAGACCAGAATACGACATCCCACCGGCACATTATAATCCACACAGGATCAACTCAGACCAAGGAAAAGATCCTTAAAGCTGTCAAGGAGAAAAGGGTAATCACCTATAAAGAGAAACCAATTAGAATCACCTCAGATTTCTCAGCAGAGAAAATCAAAGCAAGAAGAGCTTGGAATGATGTATGCCATGCCCTAAAAACAAACAACTATCAACCAAGAATACAGTACCCAGCTAAACTCTCCTTCATAACTGAAGGCCAAATAAAAACCTTCCATAGCAAAGAAAAATTGAAACAATACATCTCCACCAAACCAGCCGTACAAAATATTCTTAAAGATGTCCTACACATAGAAAACCAACAAGACCGCAATAAAGGCCAAGAAACTACACCCAAACTGAGAATCCAAGAACCATAGGAAGAACCCAGTTTTGCAGCACCCAAGAAAGTGGATAACATGGCAGGACCTCCCAAATACCTCTCAGTCTTATCTCTTAACGTTAACGGACTGAACTCTCCAATTAAGCGACATAGACTGTCTAGTTGGATTAAAAAACAAGACCCTTCTATATGCTGCCTGGAGGAGTCACATCTTGCCCGTAAAAACAAACACATTTTCAAAGTTAAAGGCTGGAACAAAATCTACCAAACAAACGGCCCCCATAAACAGGCGGGAGTTGCAATCCTAATATCAGACAAAATAGATTTCAAATTAAAATTCGTGAGAAGAGATAAAGAAGGTTGCTACATACTAATTAATGGATCTCTCCTTCAGGAGGATATTACAATTCTAAATATCTATTCGCCAACCAATGGAGCACCTTAATTTATCAAAGAAACACAACTTTACCTCAAATCCCATATAGATACAAAGACATTAATTGTTGGGGATTTTAACACACCACTCTCCACACTAGATAGATCAACTCGGCAAAAACTCAACAGAGAAACCACAGATCTAAACAGCTGCATAGATCAACTAGACTTAACAGACATTTACCGAACATTTCACCCACCAGCATCAGAATACACGTTTTTCTCAGCAGCACATGGAACGTTTTCTAAAATAGACCACATTTTAGGCCACAAAGCAAACTTGTCTAAATTCAGAAACATTGAAGTTATACCTTGCATCCTCTCTGACCACAAGGGAATAAAATTAGAACTCAACACCAAAAGCCACCAAAGAAAGTCCGGCATCACATGGAGGCTGAACAACACACTGCTGAATCATGAGTGGGTCATGGAAGAGATTAGAAAGGAAATTCAAATGTTCATGCTATTCAACAAAAATGAGCACACAAATTACCAGCTCCTCTGGGACATAGGAAAGCAGTACTCAGAGGCAAGTTTATAGCTCTGAGCTCCTACATCAACAAATTGGAGAGATCTGAGACTAACAATTTAATGACACATCTAAACCTCCTTGAAAAAGAGCAGCAAGATAAACCCCAATCCAGTAGACAGAAAGAAATAATCAAAATTAAATCCGAATGAAATGAATTAGAATCCAAAAAAACTATAGAAAGAATCAACAAAACAAAGAGTTGGTTCTTCGAAAAACTTAACAAAATTGACAGACCCTTAGGAAATCTTATCAGAAAAAGAAAAGAACACACCCAAATCAATAAACTCAGAGATGAGAAAGGAAACATCACCACGGAAACAATCAGGATTCAGAACATTATAAGGGGATACTTCTCAAAACTTTATGCTAATAAGTTTGAGAACTTGACAGAAATGGACCTTTTCCTAGCAAATATTGACATGCCAAAACTAAACCAAGATGAGTTAAACTATCTTAACAGTCCCATATCAAGCACTGAAATAGAAACAGCAATAAGAGACCTCCCAGCTAAGAAAAGTCCAGGACCAGATGGTTTTACAGCAGAATTTTACAAGGCCTTCAAAGCAGAGCCACATCAATACTCCTCCAACTCTTCAATGAAATTGAAAGAGAAAGCTCACTACCGAACACATTCTTTGAAGCCATCATAACCCTGATCCCAAAACCAGGCAGGGGCTCATCAAAGAAAGAGAACTATAGACCCATTTTTTTGATGAACATTGATGCAAAACTTCTCAACAAAATCTTGGCCAATAGACTTCAACAATTCATCCAAAAAATCATACACCACGATCAAACAGGATTCATTTCAGGGATGCAAAGCTGGTTCAATATACGCAAATCAATTAATATTATTCATCACATCAACAGGAGCAAGAATAAGAACCACTTGGTTATCTCAATAGATGCAGAAAAAGCATTCGACAAGATACAAAACCCCTTCATGATGAAGGTTTTGGAAAAATTAGGAATCCATGGAACATTCCTCAATACAATAAAGGCTGTATATGACAAACCTACAGCCAGCATTATACTCAATGGTGAAAAACTAAAGCCATTTCCTCTTAACTCAGGAACAAGACAAGGATGCCCACTCTCTCCACTTCTCTTCAATCTAGTATTAGAATGCCTAGCTACAGCAATAAGACAAGATTCAGATATAAAGGGGATCCAAATAGGAAAAGAAGAAATAAAACTCTCCCTCTTTGCAGATGACATGATCTTGTATTTAAGGAATCCCATAGACTCCACTCCCAAATTACTCAAGCTGATTCAAAACTTGGCAAAGTAGCAGGTTATAAAATTAACCCCCAAAAATCCATGGCTTTTCTGTATGCCAACAATGAGAAAAGTGTGGCTGAAATTAGGAAAGCAACTCCATTTGTAATAGCCACACAAAAAATAAAATACCTAGGAATTAACTTAACCAAACAAGTGAAGGACCTCTAGGATGAAAACTTTAAAATCTTGAAAAGGAAAATCAACACAGAACTAAAAATATCGCAAAGCCTCCCATACTCCTGGATTGGAAAGATTAACATCGTGAAAATGGCAATACTTCCCAAGGCCATCTACAAATTCAAGGCAATACCCATCAAAATTCCAACCTCATTCTTCAAGGAAATAGAAGAGGCAATCCAAAAATTCATATGGAACAATAAAAGACCCCTAATAGCAAAAACGCTCCTCAACGGAAAGAACACTGCTGGAGGAATATCAATACCAAATTTCAAACTCTACTATAAAGCCATAGTAATCGAAACAGCTTGGTATTGGCATAAGAACAGACATCAGGACAAATAGAATAGAATTGAAAACCCAGAAATGAACCTACAGACCTATAGCCACCTAATCTTCGATAAGGGAGCTAAAACAGTAGAATGGAAGAAAGACAGCCTCTTCAGTAAATGGTGCTGGCAAAACTGGTTAACTACATGTAGAAAATTAAATCTAGAATCTTATATATCACCCTGCACCAGAATCAACTCCAAATGGATCACAGACCTTGAAGTCAAAGCAGACATTCTGAAAACATTACAGGATGGAATAGGAGAAACCCTAGGTCTCCTTGGCTGAGGCCAAAATTTTCTGAATAGAGACCCGGAAACACAACAAATCAAAGAAAGGTTGGACAAATGGGATTGCATAAAGTTGCAGAGCTTCTGCAGGGCAAATGACATAGCTAGCAAGATCAATAGAAAGCCCACGGATTGGGAGAAGATCTTTACTAGCCATACAACGGACAAGGGTCTCATATCTAAAATATACTTGGAACACAAAATATTAAGCCCCCCAACAACAAATCCTCAAAGAAACAACTGCCCAATAAATAAGTGGGTGAAAGACTTAAAGAGAAACTTCTCTGAAGTAGGAAGAAGGATGGACAATAGACACATGAAGAAATGCTCAACATTCCTAGCCATAAAAGAAATGCAAATCAAAACAACATTGAGATATCACTTCACCCCAGTTAGAACGGCAAAAATCGAGAACTCTAACAACAACAGATGCTGGAGGGGATGTGGACAGAAAGGAACCTTACTTCATTGTTGGTGGGAATGTAAACATGTTCAACCACTTTGGAAAACAGTATGGAGTTTCCTCAAAAGACTTCACATAGAACTCCCTTATGACCCAGCAATCCCACTTTTGGGCATTTACCCAAATGTTTACAAACAAGACCACACTAAAGCTACCAGCACAACAATGTTTATTGCAGCATTTTTTACCATAGCTAAGATATGGAACCAACCCAGATGCCCCTCAGTAGATGAATGGATCAAGAAAATGTGGTATATATACACAATGGAATTCTATGCCTCCATCAGAAAGAATGACATTGCCCCATTTGTTAGGAAATGGAAAGGCTTGGAAAAAATTATATTAAGTGAAGTAAGCCAGGCCCAAAGAATCATAGGTCCCATGGTTTCCCTTATTTGCAATATCTAGTATATGTATGAGTCAAGCGGTAAAGGTTAGATAATGTGATGTCAGAAAAATGAACCCTTAGATATGTATTTTAACGTTTTTTTCTTTCATGCATGTGTTTCTAACGCATTTATAAGATTATCTCTTTGTTGCTTTGTATGTCCCTCCCCCACAGTATAACCCCTGCTTTCACTATATTTGATGTCATTATAACTTGTGGAGGAGATGGGGAAAAAACAGTTGTTTAAGGATACAGGTGGACCTGTTGCAACAATGAGAAGTACAAGTTGTCATGTCCAAAACGAGCTTTACAATGTCGGTTTCGGGGGTCGGGGGGGGGGGAAAGGGTGGAAGCAGAATGATTGGGATTGGGGGGGAGAGGGGAGTCTGGGAAGTTATGTGAAGGGTAAACCAAAGGAGGAGGCTGCAATGCTTGGTAAGAAATGTACGCATTATCCTGCCTATGTAATTGTAACCCCTCTGTACAGTATGTTCACAAACATAATTAAATTAAATTAAAAAAAATTAAAAAAATAAAAATAAAATGACCAGTTTTGCCACATCCCCAACAAGGTCAATTTCCCATTGCGCCACTAATGGGCGCGCGCACTGGCGGTCCTAGAGGTGAAATCCTGTGCAAGGTTATTCCTAGCATGCGTTGATGTGCTCACATTTTTGTTGGCTAGGATGCCATCAGTGATATCCCCCTTTCGTTCAGGGGCAATGGCTTTTCTGCATTCCTGTGTGGCCCCTTCCCATATTACGGCCTTGGTTAGTGTATCTCGGGCTCCAGTGTGGGATAACTTCTGGGCTACTGCTTCTAGAACATGGGCAACGAAGTCATTGAAAGGCTCATTGCGATGCTGTATGAGGGTTTTTAGTTGTTTGTTGCCTTCTTTCGAAGGTACCAAGGAGTCACCCCACAATGCACAGAGGAGTATTTGGTCAAAGTACTGCAGAGATGCCACTGCTTGTGCAATGGGAGACCTATAAACTCCCTCCCCTTTTAAGCAATCAGGGTCCCCCATGGTTGCATCATATCCTCCAGCAGTGACATTTCATGTGCTTTGTTGTTCACATTCATCATAAAAAGGAGCGTTCCATAAAAGGAAGTCCCCTGAAGATGATGCTGTGCACATTAAGTTCTTCCACTCATTGGGGCAACTCATCTGTTGAGCATATGGGGAGAGCAACCCATCTTCCTTAACAGAGGTCCAATATTTGTCAAGCACTTTTGGGCCATGGGGGTAACACTGGTTAGGTGGTGCAGTGGTTCGGTGGACTTTTACCAGGAACACAAACTGGGGTTCATCCATAGGCTTGGCTGCCATTGCCATGGTAGTTGTGGGGCCCGCAAACAACTGTTGTATTATAGGGGGAACAACGGGTTTTCTTTCTTGGGCAAAGTTGGATATGAAGGCCCAAGGATACAAAGTTCCCTGAGGGGAGTTCCCAGGCTAGCCTAAATGGCCAAAAGAAGTGCTTGGGCAGGTTTCCCGGGACCCAGAGTTGGGAGAGGGGTTTTACAAGCATAGCTGGCTGGCCCTCTGGGTCACATGATGGTGGAAGTTGTTGGTCATCTGCATTCTTACTGGAATTGTTTGCTGCCTCCACAAGAAGATGGGAGTGCCTGAGCAGCTTCACCATTTTCTGTATGCTGTTTCTTTTTGCAGTGAGTCCTTAAATGCCTGCAGAGTTTCCCCTTCTTCTCTCCCCGATAGACAGGCTTGAATGGCTACTACAATGGGGTAAATTTTAGGGGTAGCTCAGCGCCTTCTCAGATTTCTTTTTTATGAGCTGCCTGAAGGAGCAGGTCCAGCTGCCTGGATCCCAAATGGCCCTGGAATCAATCCAGGGACACAATTCATTTACTATTTCCCATATTAACTAGCTTCCTTTTGTGATACTTTTAACCGTCTACTCTGATGCAGGGCAACAAGCGCTCGTAATTGAGGCTCTCGTGCTGCAGGGGGAAGGTTGCCCATGGAGGCACTTACCTTGCATTAGACCATTCGTCTGCCGAAAACACTTGAGCCCCACTTTGGGCGCCACTTATAGGACTAGATGTCCTGCAGGGGGTAAGCGTGAATGATGCCCACAAGGAACAAACACTGGGAGAATAGGCTTAAGAAGGTATCATTTATTCTTGTGCAAGTGGGGGGGATTTTACACCCCAGCTTTCCCAACCTCCGGAGTCTTTCTGGGCCAATCACTTAGCGGGGAGTTGATGTAAGGCACTTGTGACAGGCACTGCTTAGTGACAGGCACTGATTGGTCCCCTGGGGGGCATGTAGGGAGCTTGGACAGCTCATGGCTGTCAAGCTAGGCAGACATTCCTGTGGGTCACATTTCTATAAGAAGGAAATGTGCTTCAACTGCTACTCTAGCTGACTCAACCAGATCTGACCAGATCTACCGAAAGGGGCTGTCTCCCCTATGGAAAAACACATCCAAATCCCCTGCCCATAGTAACTAGGGGGTCAGGTCGTCTCAATTGATTTGTCAGGGAGGTCCTTCCACCTGACTTTCACTTAGGGCTTAGGGTTTATTTGTCCCCAGTACTTCTGAAATCTGGATTCAGTTGCCCCTGTTGAAAATTTAAAATGTTAATGGTAAAAAAGCTATCTGTAACTGTATATGGGGGCTAAATCCTCATTTTTGTTTTAATAATTATAATTGTTCCTTAAGACATTGGTGATTTCTTTCTATAATTGCTTGGCCTTGGAGATTATAGGGAGTTCCTGCTCCTGCATCACCAATATTCATATATATATGTATATATATATATATATATACATATATATATATATATTTATTTTGTTGGTCGTGGAGCTTGAACTCTGGGGCGGGGTGCTGTCCCTCAGCTCTTCATCTCATGGTGAGCACTCTACCACTTGAGCTACAGCACCACTTGTGGCTTTTTCTGCTTATGTGTTGCTGAGAAATTGAATCCATGGTCTCATGCATGCAAGGCAAGCACCCTACCACTGAGCCACCTTCCTACCCCCTTCCTGCACCTGGGGCAGGGTGTAGCGGTCGGTTTGGGCCCCCCGGCTGATTGGTGGGGGATTGTTGTGAACAGTCCTTCTTAAAGTACCCCTCCTGCCCACATTTAAAACAAGTCCCTCTCCCCAATGGTCTTGGGGTTCCTTGGCCCTGGGCTGCCAACGCCTGGGTAATAGCCTCAGTCATTGCAGATGTCTGAGATTATAAGGATAAAGGTAGTGATTAGGAATGATGCTGTTGTGTTCCCATATCCTGCGAGGCCACCACCCATCTGCTCAGGGAACTCTCTCTCAATCCCACGTAGGCCATGATGTGGTCTGCATTCATCCCTTCCCAGACCAGTAGCTTTACAAACTGATCTCGGAGGTCCCCTGCCAGCAGCTTGCAATTAATGCTCTGTTGGACTAGGGCTATAAACTCAAGTAGAGGCTCACCAGGTTTTTGTCTCACTCCTGCTATGGGTGACTCAGTGGGCCCATCATCCAGTTTGTACCACACGGCAAGTCCTGCCTGCCTCACCTGGTCATGGTACAGGACAGGTATTGTGGCCTATTGGACTCCAGTGGAGTACTCTTCCCCCATCCCTGTTAAAACTGCATAAGTAATAGGCATTGAGGCTTGAACCTGCCAGTTATTCTCCGCCCACAATTTGCATGGCTCCTTAAGGAAAGCACACCGTTTAATAAACCTAGAACTGGTGAAGACGGCTTTGGCCACATCCAGCCAGTCCTTAGGGACACATGGGTGATAAGCAATGTCCTGTAATTGGGTATGGGCCCAAGGAGAGTTCAGGCCATTCACCGCCACCACTTTACTGATCTCTTTAAGATCCTTAGCTTCCCATGGATACCACTCCAAGGGTCTGTTAGCTCCTGGGGAAAGATTGACTGGATATGTTTTGGAAGTGAATCCTGTGGTCCAGGTTCTGGGCTCCCAGGTGGGACTTCCATTACAGGGCAGGCCTCTGAGGAGGTTTCTTCTGCAGCCCTCAGCCCCTCCATGGAAGGTCGGTATGCGTCTGGGTCTTGCATGTCCTTCTCACAGGTCTCCTAAGGCACAACCTCTGGCCCAATCAGGGGAATAGGGTGGAAGCCTAGGAAAGTCAGGGCACCCAAGTCAGAGGGGGTAACCTTCACACTTGTTTTGACTTCCACTGTGCATGTTTCAGTGCATTCTCAGTCGAATTTGACCCATTCCTTTTCCTTCTCACTTCCCAAGTCCCCCTTAATCCCTCTACGCTTAATGTTGCCTCCTCCTCCTTCTTCTGTGAAATAGCATTACCCATACTAAGGGTTTTACTTACCCTGAGAGACCGCTTAGCCTCAGCCGGTATATTTTCCTTTCTTGCCCGAGTTGGGCTCCTGATGTCGGGTCTTCATCCCATGAAAGATGGACGGGGTCTGAGGAAAGGTAAGTGTGCCGCTTGCCCGTTCCCCACCTTCCCTTAACCCAGGAGACAATCAGACACAGCAGGGAGTCAAGTCAAGCAGGAACTCATTTATTAACACACAGCAAGCACTTTTTAAAAGCAAAAAAGACTGGGTGGCATGGGGAGGAAAAGGAACCAACTAATCACTGTAACGGTCACACCCTATCATATACCTAAGCTTCCAGGAGCTATTTACGCACTGAATATAAACAAATCGGACTCTGCCTACTCAACTCCCTCTCAGCACCATCTTTGCTGCGCACTTGCCCCACAATTATTATTATTTTATCTATCTTAGATATTCAGGAGATCTGAATATCTGAATATTAAGATCTGAAGATTATGGTTCAAAGCTCACCCAGGAAAGAAGTTTCCTTAGATTCTTATCTCCAGTAAACTGCTCAGGAAAAGCCAGACAAAAGTGGCATTGAATTTCAAGTGGAAGAGGTGTAGCCTTGAGCAAAAACAGGACCAGGGACAGTGCCCAGACCCAGAGGTCAAGCCCTAGGACAAACTAAAAACAAAATAAAAACAAACCTCAAACCTAGCATTTTTCTAATTGTATACAGAGGTCCGTAATTAAGGAAATTTCTTCCTGTGTTATGTATAGGTAGAAGAAAAAAAGATGTAACACAATTACTCTCTTTGCATCATGTTACACCAATGTCTCAAAAAATTGCTTTTTCTAAATTTATAAATTAATAGCATCCATTTGTTGGCAATTGTCTTGATTATTCACATTATCATGTTATACATGAACTGTTGGTATTATCTATTAAGTTCTAATTATACCTCAATTGAAAGAATATTCCAGGCAAATAGAATGCCAGAATCATTTGTGCATTTCTAAATTAAACCTTCTACTTGAAAACCATTTTGCAGTATCCTATCGAATATGAAATTGCAAACAAAAAATATTTATTTTAAATGTAATTTCTAATTTAGCCAGGTCTACAAAGTCTTACATTAGATGAGCTTTGCCATTTCTCCAGGCTTAATCCTGGAAAAATTCATCATTTCTTTGGAATCCAACAGAATGATGCTTACTTTCTCAAATTTTTAGTTGGGAATCATGAGCCATTTTGCATCTAGGAATTTTCTGAAATGAAGAGAGCATTTAAAACACAACTGAGGATTATATATGAGTTGCATTTCAATAGGAAACTTGACTTCTCAAAACACAGTGACAAAACTAGCCCAAACTTCAAACTGTATATTTCTTTCTTGTTGTTTGGCTTGTTTTATTGAGAGAAAATTATACTACCTGTTCCAGGGAAGATATCGCTACGTAATTCCATTCTCTAATCTCCTGTCTTAGTCTGAGTGCTAAATTTCCAGGCTTGCATCACATTGTCCTGCCATAGTGTGATGGTTTATTTAATCTAGAAACAGGCTAGCAATTCTGAACTTCTCTGATAATCTTATCCACTATACTATGTGCTTAAACTTTTTATGTACAATTTTCAAAGACGTTCTAACATTTGACAGAGGTTATGAACATTTTCAGATGCACCTGCAGGGGTCTCTGATTCGTTCCTCCATGGATCTGATCACTTTAATAATAATTAGTTGACTATCTTATTATCTCTGGTCCCTACCTATGTAATATTCTCAACCTTTTTTGGGGAAAGTTCACTTGAGGAATTTCTAATATTAAAAATTATCACTTGTTCTAGTCTTACTCAGGATATATTTTCTAACTTTTCTACACATTCTGAAAGTTGTTTCTTATGTGTGTTTACACATATAAGTGCCTCTGTGTGTATATGCATGCTTGTATGTGTGTATGAGAAAACCTCAAGCTCTTATTCAGCAATCTTGCTCATAACTAGTATTCAATTACTTGAGCCATTCTTCCAATGCAGCTTTTGGCTGGTTAATTTTAGATAATGTCGCAAAGACTGTTCTGCCTAGGATTGATGCAACCTGAACTTCCCAGACTTCCTTATATTCTTATGTTTTATCTTTCCAGGAGTATCGACTTTTAAACTTGAAATATTTTTGCGAGTGTAAAGTCATTTTGCAATTATTTTCTCTGCTTGGGAAGATTACTATTGACTTTGTCGTTCCTTTTGAGGAAACTTTAAGTCATATTAACACCTGTTCTGTTCGTTGTGTGGCTTGAACTCTGATCCTGGGTGCTGTCCCTCAGCTCTTCAGCTCAAGTCCAGTGCTCTACCACTTGAGTTACTGCACCACTTCCGGATTTCTGGTGGTTAATTGATGATAAGGGTCTCATAGATTTTCCTGACCAGGCTGGCTTTGAACCACAATCCTCTGGTCTCAACCTCCTGAGTAGCTTGCATTACAGGCATGAGCCACAAGCACCTTGTTCATATTTGCATTTATGTGCACTTAATGACACTATGTAGGCAAAGAATGGAAATTTGAATCAAATGATGTACATTGCAGCTTTTCAGAAAAATTGAGGTAGCAATAAATATGCCCTCTTTTTCCATGTTGTTACATTAATGACTCATGAGCTATGGGACTCTTACATTAGCATCGTCTGATGTCTGCATATGTGGATTTAGTATCAGAAATTGTTCATAGAGAAATAGAGAAAGACAGATTTTTAGAAAGCAAAGGAGATCAGGTATGAAAGAGCAGCATAGAAGGATATACAACTTATCACACAGAGATTAAGGAGAGCCTAAGTGATTAGAATAATAAAAGCAATGAGGAATAAACCTATTTTATAATTAGTTCTTCAATAACCAAAAATGGTTCCCTAGAACGGTTTCTGCTATACCTTAGTTACTATAATTTATTCCTTCCACCTGGAGTTATTCCTTCTCTTCTGTCACAAATGTTAACTAGCATCAGCATTTTTGGTGCCATGACTGTCCACAAGGATCTCTAAATCTCACTTAGATTACCATTCCCTTTCTGATTAGCACTGACCACACAAAATCCTGGAATCTTCCAATTTCCAGAATTAAACTTCACCTGACATCCAAGCACATTCCTGGCATTAATTGCCATGACCTATTAACAAAACTTTTTTTTTGTTCACCACAGTATTCTAATATAAGTAAAGTACATGAATTAAGGACTATTGTTAGGTATCACTTGGAAGGAGCAATAATATATTCCAAGTATGGGTTCTTTATTTTGCATTTACTAGCTACATGACTCTTTTGCGTGTCCTGGGGCTTGCACTCAGGGACCGTGAACTGTGCTTGAGCTAGAAGTCTACCACTTGAGGAAAAGCACCACTTCCATTGTTTCTTTTTCTGTTTATGTGGTGCTGAGGAATTGAATCCAGGGTTTCATGCAATGAAGCCATATTCCCCGAGCCCTAAATGACTTTTTTTCATATTAATAATTTTAGTGTGAAAATACAGTACAGATAGGTTACAATTACATGAGCAAGGTAATGAATACATTTCTTATCAAGTATTGTTGCCTCCTCCTTTGTTTCCCCTTACCATCCCTGCCACCAATCCCTCCATCCCCCCACAAAGTTGTAAAGTTCCCTTTTCAACATAACGTCTTGTTCCAATGGGACTTTCTTAAGATGGTATTACTTTTTCTTTCTGTTAATATGTATTATAATTTAGGGTCAGGTGGTAGGAAAGGAAGTGGAAAACAATACTATGTCCAATAAAGCTGACATCCTATTACATCACTAAGGAAGTAGTGTTAAGACCTGCAGGACTCATAGGTTGTTGCATGTGACATTACTATGTAAAACACTATTAATGTTCATTTCAGACATCCATAACATTCTGCTTCCATTTTCAAGGTCAAGAGCCAAATATCTATGCCTTTTATTGATTGGGTGTGTTTCCAAGGAAGGAAGAAGGAGGATGTGGTAGGTGATGATGGAAAAATATGTATATTAGCCCCTTGTCCAAATTTTTTGCAGTTTATTTATTTTTCTTTTTTTATATTATTTTTTATTGTGAAAATACTGTACAGAGGGGTTACAATTACATGGGCAAGATAATAAGTACATTTCTTATCAATCCTAGCCTCCTCCTTTGTTTCCCCTTCTCATCCCTTCCCATCCTCCCCCTGCCCCCCCAATCCTCCCCGCTACCCCCCCCCCACAAAAGTAGTAAAGTTCATTTTTTGACATAACGACTTGCACATCTCATTGTTGCAATGGGTCCACCTAATTTAAGTTAAAAAAACATGATTTGTAATGTGAAAGTAATTTATTGTTTCATTGACTGTTTTAAGAAAACAATTATGCCTATTGTTTTCAATTATATTTCTGTGG
Organism: Dipodomys spectabilis; assembly: GCF_019054845.1. Taxonomy (NCBI): domain Eukaryota; kingdom Metazoa; phylum Chordata; class Mammalia; order Rodentia; family Heteromyidae; genus Dipodomys; species Dipodomys spectabilis. Next base: position 3,810,552 of record NW_024870972.1, on the reverse strand, counting down.
TAATGTGTAATATTCATGATTTAACTCATAAAATTGATAAAAATTATATTATATCAAGTTGATTCAAACTTGTATTTGAAAATTGCACACTTAACACAAATATACTTCCACTTTCTTCTACCACATAATTAAAATAACAGTAAAGCAAAGATTGGTTTTAGCCATTAATATGTACAATCCTAGAACTCGGGGGGCTGAGACCTGAATATTTTAGTTCAATGTCAGTCCAAACATACAAAAACGTGAAAACTTATCTCCAATTATCCAGCAAGAAGAAGAAGGTGAGCATGTGACTCAAGGATAGAGTGTCATCAGCCATGAGCAAAAAATACAAGGGAGACCATTAAACATCAAGTTCAAGACCTAAGAATGACATATACACACAAGACAACAACAAAATGTACTATGATTATCAATAATGAAGACAAAATAGTAAAAAAGATCATGAAAAATGTGTAAACATCTGGAAGACATAAATCATTTGACAGAGTTTTGATTCATAAGAGGGAAAAGTCACAGCGTCATTTGTACAATCTCATTGCAGTCATTTGTGTTGAAACCTGGCGAGTGGGTAACAAGTGAAAGAGTAGATTGGATTACCTGTCATAGGAGAAATTGCCTGTGACTATATACCATCCCACTCTGCAAAAATTTAAAATCGTGCTTGTTAATTTAAATAAAACTTATTGTTAGAGACTGTTTTGTCCACACAGACTGAGGTCCTTATTTTGAGGCTTCAGACCAGTGCTTTTGTTTATAACCACTCTTGTTTTACTCCCCTTCCCTTGTGCAGCTATACCTTACTTAGCTGGCACCAAGCCAAGTCTTTGAACTAGACATCCATGCCTTAATCCCTCCCTTTCTCCAGCTACAACTCATTTCACATACTATCTCTGTCTTAGCATTAGTTGTTTTCTGACTAATCCCCATCAGAAAATACTTATATTCATGTAAACCCATAATAATTAACCTATTTAGAAAAGGGAGAAAGGGTTTACCGTTGGCTGAGGCTCTCATCTGTAGGTTTGCTCCCTAATAAATCTGTGCTACACTATCTCTTTTTTTCCATGGCTTTTGAGTCTGACAAATGATTGATTTGGTTTGATGTAATCCCATTTATCCAGACTTACTTTGGAAATTTTGACCTATGCCAAGGAGCCCTCATGTTTCCCCTAACTCTTCCTGTAAGATTCCTAAGGCATCTGGATTTACATTGAGCTCTTCAATCCATTTGGAATTGATTCTGCTGCAGGAGGATATAAAATGATCTAATTTCAGTTTTCTGTGTACAGCCAGTTAAACCAATTTTTTGAAGAGGCTGTTATTCTTCCATCCTGTGTTTCTGACTTCCTTATCAAAGATTATGTGCCTATAGGAGTGGATTCATTTCTGGATCTTCAATTCTGTTGTATTGTGCTTCCATGGGAAAGAATGTCATTATCCCATTCCTGAAGAAATGGAAAGACTGGGGGGAAAATGCTATTAAGTGAAATAAGCCAGATCCAATTAAATATATGCTGCATGGTTTTCCTCATTTCTAATAACTATATATGCCCATCCATCTACAAGTATATCTAATAGATAGTAAAAGACAAATAATTACACTTGGATATGATTAACAGCACTCTAAGCATTCACATGGCAAGAACAAGGGAAGCTATTCTTAGGAGAGGATCACAATGGCTCAATAGCTATGTGCACATGATCAGATAAATGTTGCTTATTGCAATGAACTATAAGAGTTCAAACCCCACGACCGACCAAAAAAAAAAAAGAATATATCATATATATAAAATACATATATCTGTATATAATTTTAAAAGATGTCACAAATAACTGACTTCTCTGTAAACTCAAAAGCAAAATTCTAAGTTTAGAAGATAAAATTGAGGAGTTTTCAACACATAAACTAAAATACATAGGGGAAAAGGTGGGAGAGAAAATATAAGATGAAAAGTAGAATAGCTAACTATTGAAGAATTAATAAACAATTTTCAAAACTATACAAGAGAGCTTGGGTACAGCTAAGTTGTAGAACTAGACTAATATATACAAAGCCATGATTTCAATCTCCAAACCTAAAGGTCTAATAATAAGTTAATAAATAGTAATAATACAATATTTACCTGAAATAAATGCTTTTATGTTAGAGAGGCCTGAATCCTAAAACAATAAACAAAATACTCTCAATTCTTGTATCCAATGAAATGAAACCACGAATGAAGAGCAAATAGTTCCTTTTTATCCTTTCCTTTCATTTTCTGTTTTCTTCTTTTCTTTTTCCTTTGGCACTACTGGTGCTTGTAGGTGCTAAGGCTCTAACCACTTTAGATTATTTTTCAGGCCAAGCCTCCCTTGAGCAATGATCTCTTACCTATGGCTTCCACATAGTGAGATAACAGGAAAATTACACTATATCTAGCTTTCTTTGTTTTTGTAGTTTTTTTACGACTTTTTTTTGTCAAAACTGGTCATATCATTCTTATAAATCTTTGCCTCCTAATTAGCAAAGTTGAGTGTCACCAGTATCAAATGACCAATTGCTCCACATGTTTAATTGGGACAACTAATAGATGTTTTGCTAGCTGCCAGTGGCTCACACCACCAATCCTAGCTACTCAGGAAACTGAGGTCTGAAGATTGTGGGTTAAAATGAGCCCAGGATAGAAAGTCCATGAGATTCTTACCTCCAATTAACTACCATAAAGTTGGAATTGGTACTATGGCTCAAGTGGTAGAGTGCTAACCTTTAGCAAAGCAGCTCAGGGACAGCACTCAGGCACCAGAACCAACACACACACACAAATGTAGATGCTTCTAGTTCCTGGCCATGTTCTTTTTTATAATGCTTCTTTTGGTGAAGATTTTGTAAGTCAAATAATCTTGATGCAAAATAATAGCTGTGCTGTCTTGGGCTTGTAGTCCTCAGCTTCATCTTCCTTGCCTGTACAATGAAGAAATTTCTTTGCCAAACTGGTGCAGTGGGATAATCCAGTCATAATATTCAATGTACATGTGTGAAAATGTGACCACGTAAATGGAGGGGGTGGGGTTGGGTGAGATAGACAAGAATGATCAAATTAATGACATCGATCAAGATGTACTCACAAACCGACATATTAAATTAAAACTCCTTTTTACACTATTTATGTATCATCATTTTGTAAGTAGAGAAAAATGAATCCAGTGCTTCAGTGCAATCCACACCTCTTAGGTATAGATTGCTCAAAGCTGTTTCTTTTAAAGAATACAGGACAGAGAAGAGTGGAACAAATCATTTCCAGAATAAAACTGATCAACTCTATTCCAAAGTTAAATCAATAGTGATGTTGACCATACACCTTTGATTTCATGCACTGAAAATTCATTTCCACCCATCCCCCAATTCTGGGTTTAAATTCAGGGTCAAGATTCTGTCTCCCATACCCACTCATAGCTAATACTCTAACATTTGAGCCACAGATCCAATTCAGGCTCTTTTTGTTTAATTGGAGATGAGTCTCATGGATTTTCTTGCCCAGACTGACTTCAAATCATAGTCCTCAGACCTCAGGCTTGGAATATGGGTGTCAGCCATCAGTACCCAGCTTGAGAGAACTCACTTTTCTACTGTAATTCTCCTCCCCGAAACCTCATAGCCACAATCTTGGGAGAAAAGATTCAGAGAGCCCCCAATTGAAGAACATTCTATAGAATTCCCTGTCCCATACACCTAAAAAGGGAGAAATGCTATCTCTCTCCCTTTGATGAAACAATAGATGTTAGATTATTATATGATAATAATAGTAGATATTATTATAATGCTCTCAATATCTATTCCCATCCCCATTGATACCAGGCTTGGTTGTAGAACTTACTTTGACAAATGACATGTGAGAATTGATGGCATGTGTCTTTTCTGAGCTTTACCCCTGTGTTTTTCACTCTTTGCATCCCCTGGGAACCTCCAGCAGTCAGTCTGGTTCCCAGAATGGACACCATGCTGAGTGGAAGTGGATCTGGAATAGGCTTTGTAGCATGAGAGAGAGTAATCAAAATTGTAAGGTATTGCGTCCTTGGGGTTGGTTTCCCCAGTAAAATTAAGCTCACATTGAGGTCCCAGCTCTAGGTAGTCTAGGTCTCTTTCTCTCTATTCCCTCCCACTTCTTTCTCATTCTTCTTGAATATTTCCTTTTTCTCCTCAGGTGACACCAATTCGTGAGTCTCCTTATCCTAGAAATTTGTTTTAGAGTTAAACATTGTGGCTTTCTGCTTTACATTTTCTCTTAAGTGTTTCTTCACTTTTGTCTTTCTGGAGTTTTCAGCCAGAAGCTCCCAAGTGTGATGGATCTTCAGATAAAAACCCTCTGCCAGGGCTGGGAGGGTGGCAGAGTGGTAGAGTGCTTGCATTGCATGCATGAGGCCCTAGGTTCGATTCCTCAGCCCCACATAAGCAGTAAAAGCTGGATGAGACACTGTGGCTTAAGTGTCATAATGTTAGCCTTGTGCTGAAGAGTTGAGAGACAGTGCCCAGGCCCAGATTTCAAGTCCCAAAACCGACCAAAAATATTTTTTACATGAAGTAAGCCAGGCCCAAAGAAGCATAGGCTCATGGTTTCTCTTATTTTCAATAACTAGTACATTTCTGAGACCAGCAGAAGCTGTCAGATAAGCTGATGTTAGGCCAAATGAACCCCAAGATAAGAATTCAATTTTTTTCTTTCTTGTGATTGTTTCTATCCTATTTATAAGATGATTTCTTTGTTGCTTTTTATGTCCTTCCCCCATGGTATGCCCCCTGTGTTCACTGCACTTGATATTGGCATACTTTGTGCAGGGGAAGTGAAAAAACAAATTGTTTAAATTGGGGTACAAGTGGATCCATTGCAACAATGAAATGTGCAAGATGTTATGTTGAAAAAAGACCTTTACAACTTTAGTGAGAGGGAGGTCTGAGGAGGGACCACGGGGTGGGGGTGGTGAGTTGGGAAGGGATGGGAAGGGGAATCAAAGGAGGAGGTCACAATGCTTGATAAGATATGTACTCATTACCTTGCCCATGTAATTGTAACCCCTCTGTATGGTATTTACACAATTAAAAATAAATAAATTCCTCTGCCATATCTGCCTTGCTAGCTTTCACTCCCCTCATGTTGGCCTACTAGGAGGCCAGAATAACATGAAGCTCCAGAAACCTTTTGGATAGAAAAAGAAACCACTGCATGGGAAGTGAGGGGTGTATTACAAGAGATTGGGAACTGAACACAGGTAGAAGGGATCATAGCTTCAGCCTCAGCTGTTTTCTGAATCATTGCCCAGTTACAAGCTGTAAGCCTTTGCTCCAAAATCTATGTGGCGAATTCTGTAATTCTTACTGTATCATCCACACACACAGACTTAGTTACGAATCCAGAATGACATAAAATATACATTTCTTAAATCAGAGAAATCTGTACTGGAGAAAATGTGCAGAAAGAACTTCATTTAATCAGGTTCACTTCATTTTTACAGGCTTATAATTTGACTGAGAGAACAATATCAAATTATCTTAGCCTTCAAAAATCAAAATATCTAAGCAATACACCACTGTAATGAAAAAAATCTTTTTACTAAAGTGAATATTTGGAATGGGAAATAATCAAATACTATAAAACTTAAAAATTGATCAAATATCAAAAGACAAAGAAAGACACTGATCAAGAACGAAATACCAATATGTTTAGTAAATAAATGAAATGTTTGAGATCCTTATCCACATAAGAAATACATAGGAAAATAAATAGGAAAGTCACCGAGATCCCATCTTACACACTAGAAGAGCTATCACCACGCAAATAAAAAAAACTGCTGGATGGGGCTGGGAAGATGGCTCAGTGGTAGAGCACGTGCCTTGCATGCCTGAGGCCCTGGGTTCGATTCCTCAGCACCACATAAGCCAAAAAAAAAAGCCTGAAGTGGCGCTGTGGCTCAAGTGGTAGAGCGCTAGACTTGAGCTGACGAGCTGAGGAACAGTGCCCAGGCCCAGAGTTCAGGCCCCACAACCGGACCCCCCAAAAAAAAAAAACAAAACTGCTGGAGAGGTTGAAATAAATCAGGAACTGTGTTTGGTGGTGTGGCATTGTAAACTAGTGAAACCCATATGGAGATCATAATGGAAGTTTACACGATACAAAAAAGACACATATCTTGAAGACCATTATTGCAACTTGGATACATACTGAAAGAATATAAATCAGTACGAACATATATGTCCATGGCAGCAATATTCATAGCAATCAAGCTGTGTAGTAAACCTGGATGTTCCATAAGGAAAGAATGAAGAATATGCACCTTACATAGCTATAAACATGTTTTGGTATATAAGAGAAGTGGATGTTTCTACTATATCATTGCTAAATATTTTTGGATAGATACCTAATCATAATTTCACTGGTTTTGTGGCATTGTGTTTTTTCTTTAATGAAGGACTTCCATATTGATTTCAGAGCTGTTACAAAAATAGGATGAAAATATCATATAAAATGTGCATATTAGATAAAAATTTAAATTTATAAATGAACACACACAGATCATCATATAGAGATTATAATTTGAAGCAATTTTAAGAAGGCAACAGTAGGGGGAAAAGACAATGTTAGAAGCTTAATAACAAATATACAGATATGGAAAAATACAAAAAAAGTTGCATCTAATTAGTGCTAACAGTAACAAAACATTTTCCTCAGGTTTTAAAAATGAAACTATTAAAATAATACTTAATAACATCAAATAATTATGGCATGGAAGAAAATATAGCATAGACATATTTTCCCCAAAAATTTGTTTTATATTATAACAAATGGATTAAAACAAAATGTAATTACATGTCTGAAGATGATCACACTTTCAAGTGTCATTGATTGAATCCAGCAAAGGAAATAACCGACAAGTAGAGGGTAAGAACATCCTGGGTAATGGAAGAAGATACTTAGCAGAACTTTGTGAGGAAACAATGTGCTCCTTTTTCCTCATCAAATTAGTACAGCTACCTTTTGAGAGAACACTTGTAATGTAGTCAGAGCCGTGGAGTTACTAATTTAGGTAGTAATTTATTAATTTTATTCTCGAATCCAGTGATGTGATTCCCAAATGATATGAGTGATCCTAGATATTCTGAGCCCTTTTTTCACACAGAGTTTCTAATTCCTTCCCATGCCAATGATTGTTCTGCTACTCTCATTTCTCCTTGTTTCACAACTCAACTCCTGTGACCTGTAGTTTCATGAGAAAGAGCTGAAGAAATATGAGGATGGCCTGGTGTCTGAGGTAACATCCACTCCTGTTTGGAGGATCTGGGGAAGTACCACCACGTGGGCCTCATAATCAGATATTAAATGACCTCTTTGGAAATGGAGAAACACTCCCTCAGGCAGAATCTGTCATTCGTTGACTTTCTCTGAAGAGATTTGGTATTAGGGAACAATTCAAAAAATGAGCTTTCCCACCACCCACCACAGCCTTGTCAGAATGAACAAGATCAAAATTAAAAGTGGCCTCAGTTCCCATAGGGCTAATCAAAAGCCAAGGGATCACACATTCCACCTCATCAGGGACCTTCTGGTAGGAATAGAGTCTGGGCAAAGTCTAAGATGGAGATAAAATGAGACTGGGCCTAAGGAGGACACAAAAGAATGACCCTCTCTTTGACTACAAGTGAGTTGTGTAGTGAGACATGACAACTTCCTTCATATATGAAAATTCACTAGGTGAGTTATCTCACTACCACTTTGCAGGAGATCAGTGTCCCCAAGGAGAAGTTGTTAAATGTTGTGACTGCCAGTTTGCTCTCTAGGCTGTTGTCTCTCCCACCCCTTCCCATGCCAGGAATGCATTGCTTCTTTTAGGCACGCAACTACTTGTCCTCACTCTTAGGCAGGAATACTGTAGGCTATTCTTTTGCCAACCTCTTGCATTTGCCAAGGGGTAGATTCAAGAAGGTGAATATAAGTTCATATTTGTAGTGAAAAATAATCATATTGAAAGAATTAAATGAAATTAATAATTGAGAGATTTAAGGTTTATAGCCACTAAATTTAAGTAATTATTACTAAAACATCTAGAATCATGGATTAGGAAGAGAACAGTGAAGTAGTTTCAATATAATTTGCAACAGAAACACCATAGCCAGAACAATTAAAGGAACTATTGGCATAGTTCCATTTACAATCTTAGGAGTGACCTTGGATTGGAGGCTTTTAGAATAATATCTAAAAGAGAGGGACTTGCTTGGCACTGGTGGCTCACACCTGTAATCCTAGCTACCCTGGAGGCTGAGATCTGAATATTATGATTCAAAGCATGTCCAGACAGAAAAAGCCAGAAGTGGTGCACGGCACAAGTGGTAGAGCACTAGCATTGAGCTCAGGGACATTGCCTAGGCCAAGAGTTCAAGCTTCAGGATCAGCAATACAACGACAACAAAACAATAATGATAAAAAGAAATAAAAGAAGGACTTAAAGATATGTGATGGAATGAGGCTGATGTGTAACTGTTGTAGGTTACAAGGAGACAAAATTTGGAGCTAAATAATATCTATTCATGACTAATCAAGGATGCAAAGCAAATGCCAAATTCCTCTTCTTAAAAACTTGCAAACTTAGGCTGGGATGGTGGCTCAGTGGTAGAATGCTTGCCTGGTATGCATGAGGCCTTGGGTTCGATTTCTCAGCACCACATAAGCTGAAAAAGCCAGAAGTGGCACTATGGCTCGAGTGGTAGAGCACTAACCTTGAGCTGAAGAGTTGAGGGACAGGGCCCAGGCCCAGAGTTCAGGCCATATGACTGGCCAAAAAATAAAAATAAAAAAAACTAAACTAAACTAAACTTCCAAACATATCTTTTCTCATAATTGAGGAGAGGCTTCTTTTACAGGAATTCTCCTTATCTTGCCCAAGGGGATCAGAACTTCAGTAGAATTTTTCTGTTGAGATGTAATGTGCTTAACTGTACTGAAGCTAATCATGGCTAGGAAAGTATGGACTGATATGTTTGTTGTATTTTTCCTTATAAATATATAATATTCTCAGGTATTATATGAAATATATTTTATAATAAACAATAATTATACATTATATATAAGATATTAAATATATTATAATATAACATATATATTAACAGACTTCCTAATTTTAGAGTTAGGAACAAGCAACATATTAAAAGAAAAATGCTTCAATCTCTGAGTAAGTTCTCTACAACAGGACAATTCCACGTTTCATTCTTATTACCCAGAGAGCAACATAGGAAAGCGATGCCCATGGAGGTGGTTCCCTGGATTTTGGAAACTGTTATTGCATATATATATATGAAATATTGTTTTATACTAGTGAATATATCTAAAACTATAATAACAGATAAATAAGTGAACACCTCTGTGCACACACACTCAATCACTTTCAAATATAAGAATTTCTTTTCTATGCTGCCTATTCACCTACAGAGAGAGTACATGAGTTGCCATTGAATTGTCCTGGAAGTTCTTTATCTGGCTACTCTAGCTTCACATCCTTTGTTCCGTAAGTAGCCAGATGTTATCTGTTCAACAATAATACTTGTTACAGGCAAAAGTATCCACCCTGACACACAGAGAAACTTGGATGTCAGAAATGCCAGAAATAAGTGGGAGGTAAACAGTACTTTTCAAAATTGAATAGATTACATATTTATTAGAAAGCTTGTAAGAAAAAATATTCAGTGTAGGATGAAAGACTTCAGAAAACTACAGTAAATGTTGTTTAGATGATTTTTTAAAACACAGTCTCTCAGGTGCTGGGAGGGTGGCTCAGTGTAGAGTGCTTGCCTTGCATGCATGAGGTCCTGAGTTTGATTCCTCAGCACCACATAAGCAGATAAAGATGGAAGAGGTGCTGTGACTCAAGTAGTATCACTAGCCTTGAGCTGAAGCGCTGAGAGACAGTACCCAGGACCCAGAGTTCAAGCCCCACAACCAACAAAAACAAAACAAAAACAAAACAAAACACAGTCTCTCACTTTTGTGTGCTCAACATTGTAACACCAGTGCTTCAGTCTAGGGCTAAGATTTTAGGTGTGGACATTTATCAACACTCCTGATACAGATTCTAATTGATAAAATTTTTAATCAATATTTTGTTCTTACTAATTTTGCTCTTTGTAAATTCACATATACCTATAAAAAACGGTGTGGCCATCCCAATAAAATTCTCGAAGTACTTACTAATGATGACTTACAAAAAGTTGTATTATATTACACCAAGGAAAACAATGCTACAAATAAGGAAAACCAATACATAAATATTAATGAATAATAAAATAAAAAACAAAACATTTACCACTGTTTCCAGTATTTGAAATGTACTACATATTAGATTTATTATTTTCTCATATTGCTGTACATTTAAAACTGCCTAAGTCTATGATGCTCAACAAGAATTTTATAGGCTATGAGTAGCCTTTAAAATTACCCACTAAGATTATTTTTTATGGTTCATCTCATCATTTGTATATGGATTATACCATCATTTGTTCCTCGCTAACATATAAAATAAGGAAGCCCTTAAATTTTAACAGAAACTGTGAAGTTAATGTCTTAAATCTTCACTCTGCATCTTTACACAAACACTTTGCAACTTCTCATTAGTAAAGATTGTATAAACTCTGAAATGTACATACTTAGTAGTATATGACTGCTACCATGAATCTTAAATGTTTTAATGAAAAATTTTACAACCTGCTAAATAGTCTTAATTTTGCCATATATGAGCACATACCCAAAATTAAACCTATTTAAAACATTAAAATTTTAACAAACCTTAACAATATCTATAGTGTTCATTATGACAGGTTCCTTGAACAGAATAATTGAATTCCTCCTCCTACACATCCGTTGAACAACAAATGTCTGGAATTATTTTGTTTTTGACATGTCAATCTTGACTTTATTCTTAAATGTGTTCTTATGTAAGAAATACATGGTTCTAAAATTTCATGACAATTCTTTTGAATTTAATTTTTGTGGAATTGTCTAGTTTAAGAAAATCAATTACACTTTATATATAAAATTGTTTTGTGCTCAATTCATTAACACGTACACTAACATTGGAACAATAAAGAGAAGAATAGCCCCTGTCTGAGGATGACAATCAACTTCGTGAAGCATTCCAGATTTTTAAAAGAACAGATTTTCTGATGGGATGTGGACAGAAGGTAACCTTAATGCTTTGTTGTTCAGAGTTTAAACTTGTTCGAAGACTTTGGAAAGTAGTATGGAGGTTCTTCAAAAGACTACAGAGAGCGCCCCTAAGACTCAGCAATCCCATTTTGGGCATTCACCCAAATGATCAAAAACAAGACCATACTAAAACTACGAGCAAAACTATGTTCCTTGCAGCATTATTTACCATAGCTAAAATACATAACTAAACCCGATGCCCCACAGTAAACGAATGGATCAAGAAAATGTGTGTGTGTGTGTGTGTGTGTGTGTGTGTGTGTGTGTGTGTGTGTGTGTGTGTGTGTGTACTGGAATTCTATGCCTCAATCAGAAAGAATGACATCACCCAGTTTGTTAGGAAATGGAAAGACTTGGAAAAAATTATATTAAGTAAATTATGCCAGGCCCAAAGAAGTGAAGTTAGCCAGGCCCAAAGAAACATAGATCCCATGTTTTCCTTATTTGCAATAACTAGTATGTGTCTGAGACAAGGAGAAAAGGTCAGATAAGTCGATGTTAGGGGAATGAACCCTAAGATAAATATTCAAACTTTTTTTTGTTCTTTGTTTTTTTCCTTTCATGCAATTTTTTCTAACATATTTATAAGACGACTTCTATGTTGCTTTGTATGTCCCTCCCCCAAGGTATAACCCATGCTTTCACTGCATTTGATGTTGGTATAATTTGTGGAGGGGAAGGAAAAAAACCAATTTGTTTAACTAGGGATACAGGTGGAACCATTACAACAATGAGATGTACAAGTCATTATGTCAAAAAATGAACTTTAATACTTCGAGGGGAGGAGGACCAGGTGGGGGAAGTGGGAGAGTATGGTAAGGGATGGGAATGGGAAACAAAGAGGAGGCAACAATGCTTGATAAGAAATGTACTCGTTATCTTCCCCATGTAATTGTAAATCCTCTGTCAGTATTCTCAAAATAAAAAAAAAGAAATGCACTCAATAACTAGCCCATGTAATTGTAACCCCTCTGTATGGTATTTTCACAATAAAAAAAAGAAACATAGGTCCTATGGTATCCCTTATTTGCAATAACTAATGTATCTCTGGGATAAGCAAAGAAGGTATGGTAAGGCAAAAAAAAAAAAAAGGAGGAGGCAACAATGCTTGATAAGAAATGTACACATTACCTTTTCCATGTAATTGTAACTCCTCTGTATGGTATTTTCACAATTAAAAAAAAGAAAAAGTCAAAACATGTGCATATGACTAGAAAATATGATGTTAAGGTAAATGAACCTCAAGACAGGGACACAAGTGGTTTTTTTTATTTCTTTCTGTTGTTTCTAATATATTTATAATGTACGATGTGATTTATTTATATGTGTGTCCCCTACACTTAAACCCCTGTTTTCACTGTATCTGATGTTGGTGCACCTCCATCTTGTATATACACTTCTCTAATTTGGGGATGGAAAGGGAAAAAAAATTCTTAAATAAGGATACAGTATGACCCATTGCAACAATTTGATGCACAAGACAGTATGTTGAAAAATGAACTTTACAATTTAGGCGGGTGGGGGTGGGCAGTGTACTTGTGGAGGTGGGAGGGAAGAGATGGTGGGGGAAATAAAAGGAGGATGTAACAATGCATGATAGGAAATGTATTCGTTAATTTTTTCATGTAACTGTAACCAGTCTGTACAGTACTTTTACAATAAAAAACATAAAAATGTTCTGGGATGGAAGAGAATATTTCCCCTATTTTACCCATATAATATCGTTAACAAAGAAATTAATGCAAAACACTGATATGAATATATTTTGAATAAATGTGTGTGTGTGTTTGGGTATGTGCATGCCTGAGCATTTTCATTTTCAGAGTTTGAATTCAGTGCATCAAGGTCTTGCTAGGCTATTCCTCTCTAGATTGATGAGCTACTATATAAGCTACATCTCCATTCTTGTCTCTTTGCTAGTTCATTAATTTTTTTAAAAAAGTAATCTCATGAATATTTTTTGTCCTGATTGGCTTCCAACGGTTATCCACGGATCTCAGTTTCTTGAGCAGATACCCGAGTAGACAGGATTACAGGTGTGACCAAGAAGCACAAGGCTTTCAGAATAATTTAAAAAGTAGAAGAAAATTTACTTCATGGAGGCTTGTTTATCATCTTCTGCTTTTAAAGCATTTTGGAGTGATTATATGTGAATTTATTTCATTTTTGGATTCTTAAAAGATAGTAAGTCCTTTTTTTGTTTTTGTTTTTGTTTTGGTCATGCGGCTTGAACTCTGGGCTTGGGCGTTGTCCGTGGGCCTTTCAGCTGAAGGCGAGTGCTCTACTCCTTGAGCCACAGTGCCATTTCTGCTTTCTTAGTGGTTTATTGGAGATAAGAGTCTTATAGACTTTCCAGCCTGGGCTGGCTTTGAAGCGCAATCCTCAGATCTCAGCTTCTTCTGTAGCCAGGATTATATGGTGGCTTGAGCCACCAGCTACCATCTATTTTTAGTACTTTTTAAAATGTATACTGGAACTGTGGAACAGAAGAGATTTGTCTCTCTTTAGACCTCACTTACCAACACAGTCTGTGTTGAAGACATAATGTGACAGAAATCAATTACCGTGGGCAATAATTGCTAATATTTCTTGGACAACATGAATATTGAATTGAGAGTGTAAGGGAATGGAGAGGATTTTACCTACTTTTTATTGCTAATTTTTGGAAATTTTGATTCATTCACTTCCCCACTATATGTCTTTGGGCCATGTACTTAGTGCCTATAATTACAATATTTCCTAACACTAAAATGGTAATAATATTAGAATTATAGCAAATGTTTTCTTAAGAATTAAGAGAAATAAAACTTGGAAAATACTTAAAGTAAACTTCTAGGAATGAGCTTACAATTACATGGGCAAGATAATGAATATATTTCTTATCAAGCATTGTTGCCTCCTTCTTTGCATCCTGTTCCCATCCCTTCCCATCTCCCCCCACAGCCCCCCATCCCACCAACCCCCACCACCCCCCACCAAAGATGTAAAGTTCGTTTTTCGACATAAGGACTTGTACATCTTATTATTGCAATGAGTCCACCTGCATCCCTATTTAAACGATTTGTTTTTTTCCCTTCCCCTCCAAAAATTATACCAACATCAAATACAGTGAAAGCATGGGTTTTACCATGGGGGACGGACATACAAATCAACAAAGAAATCATCTTATAAGTGTTTGAAACAATTGCAATAAAGACAAAAAAAACAATTGAATACTTATCTTGGGGTTCATTTCACCTAACATCAACTTATCTGACCTTTTCTGCTTGTCTCAGATATATACTAGTTATTGCAAATAAGGGAAACCATGGGAACTAGGTTTTTTTTGGGCCTGGCTTAATTCACTTAATGTAATTTTTTCCAAGTCTTTCCATTTCCTAACAAATGAGACAATGTCATTCTTTCTGATGGAGGCCTAGAATTCCATTGTGTATATATATCACATTTTCTTCATTCTTTCATCTAGTGAGGGGCATCTGGGTTTGTTCCATATCTTAGCCATGGTAAATAATGCTGCAATAAACATAGTTGTGCTGGTAATGGACAAGGGTCTCATATCCAAAATATACCTGGAACTAAAAAAAAATTAAATCCCCCAATGACAGATCCTCAAAGAAACAACTGCCCAATAAATAAGTGAGCTAAAGACTTAAAGAGAAACTTGTCTGAAGAGGAAAGGAGGATGGTCAATAGACACATGAAGAAATGCTCAACCTCTCTAGCCATAAAAGAAATGCAAATCAAAACAACATTGAGATACCATATCAACCCAGTTAGAATGGCTATAATCAAGAACTCTAATAACAACAGATGATGGAGGGTATGTGGACAGAAGGGAACCTTAATGCATTATGGTTGGGAGTGTAAACTTGTTCAACAGCTTTGGAAATTAGTATGGAGGTTTCTCCAAAGACTACACATAGAGCTCCTCTACGATCCAACAGTACCACTTTGGGACATTTACCCAAATGATCACAAACTAGCCAGCAGTTTTTTAAAATACTAAATAGAATGCAATAAGGATTACAAAAGCCATTACATGTAATGAGAAACCAGAAGGAATGTTCTCTATTGACCATGCTCTGCTTCAAAGGCAGCCAGATGGATAAATTCTCATGCTGTAAATCAAACTGGTTTTATTATGTCTTGGCAGTATAAAAACATCAGGGACAGAATAATGAAAAGGAATGTTGGAGACTCAAGTGAACTCCATATGAAAATGTGCAAAACTGATGAAAACGTAAAAGTCTCTGAGTAGTATATTGTGTTTTACATGATTTAAGTTAAATTGCAAAAATAGGGAATACCTAGAGGAATGAATTCTCTTTTTGATAGCCAATCAAAGGTCCTTAGAAGAATGAACTCATTCCTCATTCTTGTAGAGGCATCATCAGATGAGAGGAATTCTATTTTTTTTGCTTCTTTCCATTTATACATCAGTTTGGAATCTGAACTACTACATGAAACTGAAAGAAACCTAGAAATACTAGACACACAGACTTTGGAAAAAGCCATGAAAGAAAAATAAATAAAATATATATAGCCTTGTAAAAGGTTTAACTAAATTTATTTATATAGTCTTAAGTGAAAACAGAAAATGATTTAAACAATATAATATTATTGAAAATTGAAAAATGTTAGGAGTTGCTTAATTTTTTCCTTTCTACTATATTGAATTAAGTATTGATTTTATATAGAGAGATTAAAGATGAGATTAACAAGAAACGTTTAAAAATGGACAAAAGTTCTGAATAGAAATGTTTTCCAAAAAGCCCTGAAAAGCGTCAGTGTGTTTACAAAGTAATGTTTAATACCACTTCTATGCTGGGTTAATGCTATGTGAACAGAAGTCATTAGAGAATTGCAATTGAAAGTTACTATGATACTACTTCATAACTATTATAACTTATCAGAAAAATCAAACGAACCAGGTGTGTTGGAAAAGGCTTGTAAATCCAAGCATTTAGCAGTTTGGAGTAAGAGGATTGGAGTCTAAGGCCAGTCTGGGGTTCTGCACATAGTAAAATCCTGCCCTTAAAAAATTCAAAATGTAATAATGTTGGTAAGAGTGTGAGAAAAGGAAATTTCCTACACTCTTGTTCAAAATACAGGTTAGTATTCTCATTGTAGAAAGTACTTTGCAGTTTTCTAAAGAAATGCAAAGTTGAAATATGATCTGACACACCAATCATTTGCTTATTTCTCTCTGGGTAACTCGTAAGTATATCTGTAGTTGTTTGTTATTGACATTGTTCACAATAGCCGCCCAGATATAAATAGATGTTAAGTGTACAACGACAGACTAATAAAGCAACTGTGGTGCATGCACAAATATATTTTTCTGTTTCATCTTTAAAATAGCAAGAGAGGGCTGGGAAGGTGGCTCAGTGGTAGAGCGCTTGCCTTGCATGCTCGAGGCCCTGGGTTCGATTCCTCAGCACCACATAAGCAAAAAGAAAACAGCCGGAAGTGGCGCTGTGGCTCAAGTGGTAGAGCACTAGCCTTGAGCTGAAGAGCTGAGGGACAGCGCCCAGGCCCAGAGTTCAGGCTCCACGACCAGATCAAAAAAATAAAAATAAAAATAAAATAGCAAGAGATTTCTCCAATTAGGCATAACTTACAATGACCTGAAAGATGTATTCTAAATGAAGAAAAATGTTGTCTTCTGATATTTGTAAAGCTATACACACACACACACACACACACACACACACACACACACACACACACACACACATACACCAACCTCAAGAGAGAAATTTATTTAGAAGTAAAGCAAACTGGAATTGCTGAGGCATTTAGGTCACAATGTAGAAGATAGTAAATATACAGGATGACCAAGTATTTTAATGTACAACATGAGGATACAGAGGACAAAACGAGCCTTACATAGGAATGAAGCTAAATGAGTAGGAGTTGTTCTTCCTAGTAGGTGCTGCTCTTTTAGATGTTCTTCCTTCAGTAATGGATGTCATGAACGTAATTCTTTAAATATACCTGCCTGATTGCAGAAATAATAACAAACAATGTAGCAATAATGTTGTATGCTCAACATAGAACCAAATGTCAAATTAAAATACATGAGATTATCCTAGATGTAAACTAATAATTACAAATAAAGGAAACAATGGGACCTATGTTTCTTTAAGTCTGGCTTACTTCACTTAATATGATTTTTTCCCAAGATCTTCCATATCATTACAAATGAGGTGGTATCTTTCTTTCTGATGGAAGCTTAGTATTCCATATGTGTGTGTATGTGTGTATATGTGTGTGTAGTGTGTGTATGTGTGACATTCTCTTGATCCATTTATCTACTGAGGAGCATATGGGTTGATTCCATATCCTAGCTATGATAAATAATACTGTGATAAACATAATTGTTCTGGTAGCTTTAGTGTGACCTTGTTTGTGGTCACTTGGGTAAATGCCAAGAAGTGGAATTACTGTGTAATAGGGGAGCATTATTGTGTACATCAAGGATAATCTTAGTAGATAAGAAGAATAGCTCAATAGCTATGTACATATGAAGGTGTAATGTGATTCCAAGGTAAATGATCTCCAAGGTATGTTTTATCTTGTTGTTGTTCTAAATGTACTATGTGATTTCTTTTTATCCTTTTGTGTTTTCCACACTTATGATTTATCCTCTGTAGTAACTGTATTTGATTTTGATTCCCTGGGTATTGTAAATATGTTGATCTGAACTAGTTAAGGGAAAGGGAAAAAGTAAAACGGTGAGACAAAGGACAAAAGGGGGAACATATGAACCAGTGATACTCACAAGACAATATGTTGGAAATAGTCTTGGGAGGGGCATTGGGAAGGAAGAGGGAGAAAAATGGGGGAAGGGATAACAAGTTATAAAAGAAATGAATTCATTATCTTACTTATGTAAATATAACCCCTCTGTACATTAACTTGACGATAGAATTTAAATAAAAAACATAAAATACATGATAGCAAGCAGCAATACAGGAGACGTGAGTGGGAGAAATACTGTACTATACAAAGAAGAGTAAAACTGCTGTGGAGAGCAGTAATTTGACTTTAACATAGGAAGTAATAAACTAGCATACAGATTTTCAGCCTCATGTCAGTCACTAAAAATGGAAAACAAAATGCACAATCAGTAAAGCAATAGAGATAAAATAGAAAATTAAACAATTAAGGTGAAGAGATGACTTGGAACAAGAATAAAAAAATGACAAAATTAGTAAACAAGCTTGTAAGTTAAAAAATATTACTAATAATTCTAGTAATTTTTTTACCTCATAACTTGTTAGAACCATACATCAAATCACAGTTTAATAGTATATCATTTTTAAAAAAGGTTACTTATTATTGATTTCTTAATATTGAATGTTTAATATATAATTTTAATTTCAGTACCTCTAGAAAAGAAAGGGCAACTAAGTTTAATAATATATTTCATGAATTGTAAAATTGAGAAGCATTAGAATTTAAACAAATAACATATCATTATTGTTTCATTTCTGTGAATTAATGTAATAATTCAAAGTGTATTCTACACTTAGCACTCATCTTCACATCAAATAATAAATTATTGCACATGACTTGGTATTAGGTGGAAGGGTTCAGCACTGTGGTAATATTCATACCACACAGTACATCAGAGTTTGAATACTCTCATCTAGCTTAAATTGTGGAAATTTGATGTTTACATGCATGTTAAATTCCTGTCTAGGTGAAATCTATAAAATTATATAAAATTGTATATATGAGGAATGTTTCAGATGATACCTAAAAGTCAAATTCATTAATTAAATTTTTATTGTTTTCTACCTAATAAATATTTACAGAGAGACTGAATTTCTGAGTAGATAGTTGATGGTGTATGTGTGCTTGATTATACATATTGAGGGTTATTTTATATTTCTGCCATTGTTTCTACAGTTGGATTTAATTTTCCATAGAGGGTTAAGTGTACTATATTGAATATATGAAAGTAAACTGAATGTTTATTCTATTAATATTTTGCCACTTGTCTAATCCCAAGTTTAAATTATCCATGTTTGAAGTAATGAAAATAACAACAGATATAAAATAGATAATTCAGTGTGTAGTAGACAAGTATTTTCACCTTTATTTTGATAGTTAGTCCTCTTTTACACTACAGAATATTCTAGGGAAAATTTGCTCAAGGCTGACCACAACTGCAGAATATTATGGTTTGGTCTATCATAAGAGAAGGAAGGAAGAGGTACCGTCCTTCCAAAAGTCTGCTCCCAGGGATGTGATCTGTTTTATGGTGTTGACTTGGAAATGAGCATTTTTTTCACAGTCAACCTTGAGAAGCCATCTTGATAGACCATTTTTGTAAGTGGTTACATTGGATTATCCATGGCTTTGCAAGGATGCCGGATTGCCTCATTTTGATACAATTAAAACAGGAATTCATTCAGCTGTTCTTTTTATCTTTAGGAGAAAAACCCATTGACTCTAGGCCTGGGGATCAATGGGGCCCCGAGAAGCTACTACCTTGAATAGTAATCCTAGACCTCTAAAAACAAAACAAAACAAAACTCTAGTAGGCAAAGCCATTTAGGGCAACTATCACAGCCTACATGAAGTCAGGCAAAATACAGAAGCTGAGAGTCATTTAGCTGATAACTAATATAATTTTATGATACAGACTGAAATGAAACTTCAGAGAGAGGGTCAAAAGATTGATCAGAGAGACTAAAATTGGTCACACGAAGATTGGAAAACACAATTCTTTTTAGAGCAAATAAATCTTAGAAAGCCTATGCATATAAGAACAAGACAGCAGACCAAATTCCAGAAATGTGCATTCTCTTAGAGGTGAGCTTAATGAATTATCAATGGAAATCTTTGCATTCCTAAATATTTGACCACATGTAGGGGAAGGCCAATTGCTGAAGAGAAAGAAAATGTCATCAGTCTGTATGAGGTCCATTATCACATTAGGAAGGAATCAAGCACAGATTTATAATAAAAAGAGAAAAAAAATATTCCAAATGAGGGTTTTAATTGTTTTGTTGTAAAAGTTTCTGATTTAGGTGCTAGCATTTTCATACAATTGATCCAGTCCCACAGCTGAGTTGATATTTACTGCAGTATTCCCACATGAAGGAAAAGAGAAAATGTACAAATGTCTGATGAAATGAGTTGAGGGAGAAGTGTTCTAATAGTGATATCTGAGGTTTAGACATAGATGAAGAGGGGGATTTTCTTTTATAAAAATCTCCCATTTTTTGCCTGGTGCCAGAGGCTCACAGCTGTAATCCTAGCTACTCAGGAAGCTGAGAACTGAGGACTGCTGTTCAACGCCAGCCTGGCAGGAAAGTCCCTGAGACTCTTATCTCCATTTAAACACCAGAAAACCAGAAGTGGTACTGTGGCTCGAGATGAAGAGCACTGACCTTGAGTTGAAGAGCTCAGAGACAGTACACAAGCCCAGACTTAAAGCCCCTCGACAAACACCAAAATAAAAATCTCCCTTTTGTTGGACTGCCTACATCATTTCCTAACATTCAACTAGGAAGCCATTTTATCACCCACAACATTTAAATCCTGTCCTAGCTACTGCAAATAGAATGTTATCTTATGTCAAAACGTTCATATTTTTGGGATCAAATACCAGCAGTGGTAACATTTTTTTCCAGTCCTTGAACTGTGGGCCTGGGCTCTGAACATGGTTATGCTTGTAGCGTTAGTGTGAGCTTGTTTAGTTATTGGATTACTGCCCATGAGGGGAATTACGGGTTCATAAGAGAGATTTATGTTTAGTCTTTTGAGGAAACTCCATACTGCATTCCAGAGGGGTTGAACAAGTTTAATTTCTCACCAACAGTTTAATAGCGTTCCCAATTGGAGCCGGGAGCTGGTGGCTCACGCCTGTCTGTAATCCTAACTACTCAGGAGGCTGAGATCTGAGGCTCATGGTTCAAAGCCAGCCCAGGGAGGTTCCCAATTGGCTATACCTACGGCAGCATTTTCTATTAGTTTTCTTCATAATGGCCATTCTAACTGGGAAGAGGTAGAATCTGTCTTGTTTACTTGTAGATTTGTAGGCACCTTCTAGTTATCATAAATTAATGAATCCATGAAACCTGTATTTTCTGAGTCTGCATTCCTTTCTCTTAGTAAAATTTTCCCAAGCCTTTAATTTTCCTTAAGACTGGTGAAAAGTCATCCTTTCTTTTGGGTGAATTCCATTTTGTGTGTGTGTGTGTGTGTGTGTGTGTGTGTGTGTGTGTGTGTGTGTGTGTGTGTGTGTATAAGATGACTCTAGGCCCATGAGTTCATTTCTAAGCCTACGTTTTCATCTGTAATTTTGTAATTTCATATTAAATTTGGATTTCTTTCTCTACTGCATTGAATAATATTGTTGGGATTTTGATGGGTATTGTATTGTCAATTGTTTGGGGGCAGTAGTACAGTGTTCACAATGTTATTTGTGAAAACATTGAAAGACATTGCATTTCCTTGAATCTCCTTCAATTTCCCTTTTTATATTTTTAAAGTTTTCTCAGTAGAGGTCCTTCACATTTTTGGTTAAACTAATTCTTAATTTTGTTGTTGTTGTTTTGTTTTGTTTAGATGTGATTTGATTTTGAGGCTAATGCATATGAGGTGGTTTTTTGGATTTCAGGCTGGATGTTCCCATTGTTGGTAACACAGAAAAACTACTGGTTCTTGTGGGTTTCATACCCTGCTACATTGCTAAAGGTTAGCAACACCTTTACTAACTTGAGGAAGGAAGGTATAGGGTCTCTAAATACAGGATCATTTCATCTGTAAAAAGGGATCATTTTACTTCTTCCCTATTTGGATCGCCTTTATGATTTCTCTTGC
The DNA here is from genome assembly GCF_019054845.1 of Dipodomys spectabilis. Classification (NCBI taxonomy): domain Eukaryota; kingdom Metazoa; phylum Chordata; class Mammalia; order Rodentia; family Heteromyidae; genus Dipodomys; species Dipodomys spectabilis. Next base: position 3,788,485 of record NW_024870972.1, on the reverse strand, counting down.
CTATTGCTCTTGCTAGAATGTCCACTACTATATTGAAGAGTAGGAGAGAGAGTGGACATCCTTGTCTCGTTCCAGATTTTATTTTATTATTTTTTTGAGTTTGCAAAATCTGGTTTAATTCAAACTGAGGAGCACATTGTGAAAATACATATGCATAAAAATCTAATAAATGCTAGACAAACAACATATTACTTTACAATAGAATAACCACAAATTTGAAGGCTCAAATTGCGTCTGTCAGCTATAAATACAATTTTATATTTGGCTCAAGTGGCTACTCAATTTCAAATGGTGCCAAGTTCCTCCAAAGCACCTCTTGATCCCCTCAGCCTGGGGAGGAGTTTCACCACTGTCTCAGACGAAATCCCAGTCATCCCTTCAACTCTTGGGGCCAATGGAGTCATTGGTACCCAAAAACAACTGGAGGCAAGGGATTTCCAATAGCCAAAACTTATTGCACAGAGAAGTCCATTCTAAGCCAGATTCATGGCTAAGAAGGTGTGAAATTAGCCCTTTAAACAGTGGTATAGCATTAACATGGTCTATGTTGAGAAATAGCTCCTTAGTGAGAATGTACCAATTACTAGTTATCACACCAACAGAAAAAGGCAACGTGGGAGCTTCACATTTCACATGAAAGACTAGCATTAACTGGGTCTGGCTTCACTCACATGGAGTGATTGTTTTATTTTAGACCCAAGAGAAAATGAGATCATACCATTCATTTCTTCACATAAGATTTGTGTAGCATTAAAATTGTTTTACGCTAATGATGATGCCATGCAGGCAAAAATGTGTAATTCTCCTCTGCCAAAACACAAACACGCCATTTCGACTTCTGTCCAGTTTCCAAAAAAAAAAAAAAAAACCCAATATGTACATACACCTTTGTTATTGCACATCTTTCACACAAATCTGTCTGTGTATGTATTTTATATTATATACTTAAATACACTACACATAAAAAGACTATTGTACTTTACAGAATGAATACATGTTTAACAAAGATCATTCATTACACCACAGATGTTTGACATGATACGAAACCCTTAAATCATTTAATGTAACATTGTGAATTAAAACACAGGTTTAAAGCATCCACAGACTCCAAGACAAATATTTCTGCTTTAGAGTTCATTGAGAAGCCCAGCTTATCACAAAACTTTAAGCAACAGATGCAGGCAAAATAAATAAGACTTTTCTGGTATCAGCAATTGTTTTATTAGAAAATAGGTGTGGGTCAAGTGGTTTTTAAAGAGCTGTGTAGAAGATTTTTAGTGTAGACTTCATTCCAGATTTTAATGTCTTCATGTGTCCACTGCTAGGTACATGCTTTGTCATACGCATACTTTGTATTATATTGAGGAAAGTTGCATGCATTCCTAGCTTCTCAGAAGTTTCAAAAAAAAAGAAGTTTTAATCATAAAGGGGTATTGGAGCTTAGTAAAAGCTATTTCTACATCCATATAAATGATCATGTGGTTCTTGTCCCTGCTTCTGCTGATGGTGTATGTTACATTTATTGACAAGTATTTTGAATCCAATTGTATCCTATGATGAATTCTGTTCATTATACCTCAAGCAGCACCATTGGTTGTTACTGGAAGTAACAGTTACTGGATGTAAAAACTGATCCCAGGAGAGGAATGGAGCATAGAGGAATGACAAAGTTCAAGTTAATATGTGCTTTCCTTTTTACTGTACAAGAAAACAATCCCAAGGCTTAAAGGAAACTCTGTCCCTGACTTTTTCGAGTGTGTTCTTTACTCACATAAAACTTTTCTGTAAATTTTTAGTTGAGTATTACAAAAAGAAATAATGTGCTATTTGAAGGCCAGCATAGAACAGAAAGAAATAACGTTGCTTTAAAAGTGTTCTACTGCAAAGAAACAAAGATATGCAAGTTTTAAATTGCATTATGCGTGGATATTTCACTCCGGAAATGATCCTCCTGTTGCAGGAGTCAGTTATCAATTCCTTAGTCTGGTCCTGAGTTCTCCATAGCAATAAAGATTCCAAAAAGCAGGATCCAGTGAGTATGATTAGCAAAGGAGCCTCTTCTCTTACAGGAGTACTCTTTTAAGGAGGGTCCCAAAGAAATATCTGTGTTGCTTTTCTTTACTTGTTTGTTTAGTTTGTGCTGGTTGTGGGGCTTGAACCCAGAGGCTGGACCCTGTACTTGAACGATTGCCTTTCCTGCCCAACTGCCCCCCAAACCAGTACTCTACTGCTTGAGCCAAAACTCCACTTCTGGATTTTGGGTGTTTAATTAGAGATAAGAGTTTGACAGACTCTACTGCCTGGTTTGACTTTGAACTAAGATCGTCAGAAAGCTATGTGATATCAACTGTATAGACTTCACTTTTGAAATGAGAAATATTAGGTGGAATTTATTGTAAAGTTAATATTTGACAATTTTTAAAAGATGAGAATATATCCAGCAAAAAAAGCCATAACTTAAATAATTCAGCAAAAGTAGGTACACTGAATCATTTTGGAATTATTTTTTCTGCTTGGAAAGATTATTGAACTTGTCGTTCCTTTTGTGGAAACTTAAAGGCACATTTCACTTTTTTTGTTGGTCGTGGGGATTGATCTCTGATCCTGGGCACTGTTCCTCAGCTCTTCAACTCAAGTTGAGCACTCTACCACTTTAGCTCCAGCACCACTTCTGGGATTCTGATGATTAATTGAAGAAAAGGGTCTCATGGACTTTCCTGAGCAGGCTGGTTTTGAACCACAATCCTCTAGTATCAACCTCCTGAGTAGCGAGCATTACAGGCGTGAACCATCAACACCTGGCTCATATTTGCATTTATGTGCACTGAATGACACTATGTAGACAAAGCATGGAATTTTGAACCAAATGATGACATTGCAGCTTTTCAGAAAAACTGAGGTAGCAATAAATATGTCCTCCTTTTCCATGTTGTTACATTAATGACTCATGGGACCCTTACATTAGCATCTCTGTCATCTGTATAGGTGTATTTAGTATCAGGAAATGTTCATAGAGAAATACAGAAAGATTGAGATTTTAGAAAGCAAAGGAGATTGAGTAGGAAAAACAGCATAGAAGGAGATACATTTATGACATCGAGATTAACAACTAGCCTAAGAAATTTAGAATTCTAAAGGCAATGAGGAATAAGCTTAGTTGATCACTAGTTCTTCATTAACAAAAAATGGTTCTCTAGAACAGTTTCTGGTACACCTTAATTACTATGATTTATTCCTTCCATCGAGTTATTCCTTCTCTTCTGTCACAACTGTTAATTAGCCTCTGCGTTTTTGGTACCAAGATTGACCAAAAAGATTTCCAAATGTCACTTAGACTATGCTTCTCTATGTGATTAGCAGTGACCACACAAAATCCTGGAATCTTTGAATTTCCAGAATTAATCTTCACCTGACATCTAAGCACATTCCTGGCATTAGTTGCTTTGACCTAATTACTAAAATTTTTTTTTCAACAGAGTATGCTAATATAAGTAAAGTACATGAATAAGGGACTATTGTCAGGTGTCAGTATGAAAGGAGCAATTATATATTCAAAGTATGGTTTCTTTATTTTGCATTTACTAACTAAGTGGTTTTTTATTGTGAAAATACTGTACAAAGTAGTTACAATTACATGGGCAAGATAAGGAGTACATGTCTTATCAAGCATTGTTGCCTCCTCTTTGTTTCCCCTTCCTATCCCTTACCAACCCCCCATCCTTACCAAGCCCCCACCAAAATTGTAAAGTTCGTTTTTCAACATAACGACTTGTACTTCTCGTTATTGCAATGGGTCCAATTGTATCCCTATTTAAACGATTTGTTTTTGCCATTCCCCTCCACAAATTATACCAACATTAAATACAGTGAAAGCAGGGGTTATATCGTGGGAGAACATACAAAGCAACAAAGAAATCATCTTATAAATATATTAGAAACAGTCACATGAATGAAAAAACATTGAATACTTTATTTATTGCCAGTCCAGGGGCTTAAACTAAGGGCTAGGGGATTATTCCTCAGCTTTTTTTCTCAAGGCTAGCACTCTACCACTTGAGGCAGAGCACAACTTCCAGAGTTTTTCTGTTTATGTGCTACTGGGTAATTGAACCCAGGGTTTCATGCATGCTAGGCAATCACCATACCATGAAGCCACATTACCAGAAACCTAAACGAATTTCTTAAGATGGCATTACATTTTGATTCTGTAACTATGTATCATAATTTTGTCCAGGTGCTAGAAAATGATGTATAAAACAGTACAAGAAGTCCAGTCAGGCTGGATGGAAAATGAATAACCGTCATGGTCTAGCCAGGGTACAGAGGGGCTTACGTCATGGAGCTGTTTCAACAGGTTGAGCGAGACAGGTCCTGACTCACAGCCCACCTCCAGAATAAGAGGGCCACCATGGGTTCTAGCCACATGGGGACAATGGGCCACCTCCTCCAGCACACATTCAACCAGTTCATGTGAAAGAGAGGGAGAAAGAAAGTGAGAAGTACACTTAAGCCATGTGCAGGTGGCTCAGAATTCTAATCCCAACTACACAGGGGTCTGAGATATAAGGATCATGGTTCATAGCCAGCCCAGGAAGGAAAGAAAGTCTTTGAGACTCTTATCTCCAAAGATCCACCAGAAAACTGGAAGTGGTGCTGTGGGCTCTAGTGGTAGAGCACTAGTCTTGAGCTGAGGAGCTCATGAACAGCGCCCAGACCTAGAGTTCAAGCCCCATGACTAACAAGAAATGGACTTCCCACTACAAGAAGTGGACTGAATAGAACCCATTTTCCTAGGGAGCATGGTAGAGAAGTCAGGCCGTGCTTCCTTTGAACTTGAGGTCATAAGTAGGTCACCCAACTTCTCCATGCCTTGTTTTCCTCAGTTGCAAAACTCAACACAGTGAAGGATACCCTTCCTCATGGGGATAGGGTAATGATGAAAGAGAGCCATGTTTTGTTTCATAATCCCACACCTGTTGTCCGATTAATAACAGGGGCCACCTGAGACCTTTCCAGGTATCTTCCTGTCATATGCTCACAGAATTGTGGAGAACCTTATCTGAAGGCCACTCCCTCTGTTCCTAGCCATGTTCCAGAGATCCCTCTGTATAAATCCCTTGTTTCCTCACAACTATCCTGTGAGGAGACTAAGTTCCAATGGTTGCGGCCCTACCCAGAGCTTTATCTGTGGTCAAGAACCGGCTGCCATGGACTAAGAGTTGGTAATAATCCATCTAACTGCTGACTGAGCATGGCTCTACATGTCTAACATCCCAACTACCAAGGATCAGGTCTGTTGGAGGATACCTGTCACAGATAGGAGGACAGCCTGAGCTCAGCCCAGCCTGAGCATATATTGTTTGTTTCTCAGAAATGCACAAGACAGAAAGGTGGCTCCTCAGAACCAGGGAGAGGAAACAAGCAGGGGGTCATGGTGCTCCCAGAGGGGTTTCTGACCCGGGTTGGGAATGGTGTTGGGGCAGCCACTCACCTGTGCTGTTGGGAGAAACTGTTGGCAGCTGATCCAGGTAGAGTGAGCAGGGATGGCAGCAGCATTTCAGACACATGGGCCCAGAGCAGAGGACCAAGGGCAGAGACCAGGTCAGGGCCTTAGGCCGGCTGAGATTTGAAATCCAGCACCACAGGAAGGGGGGAGAAGGGGCTGGGGCATGTCAATTTCCTACTATACTCTAAAATTGCCTTGAGTCTCTTGCTCACCACTCAGCCATCTCTACCTTCCTTAACTGTTGGTAGTAGTGTAAACTAAAAGAGGGAATCCTGGTGCTACCAGGCATCCTGGAATGTGGGCGTTGCCGCCATTCTTGTATCCCATTGGTCAGAAACGAACATGAACGAATGGGGGTGTGGCTAGAATCCTGTGATGCAATCATCATGGGCAGAGTCAAGTTGACAGCGGCTCTCTCAGCCCTTTTCCCAGGGAACTCTCTCCCATTCGGTTGGGGACAAGAGGGAGACCCGCTTTAGCTGGATGGCTGGACATATTGTTGTTTATGTCTGTTTGTTGCCAGTCCTGAACCATAAACTCAGGATCTGGGCACAGTCTATGAGCTGCTTTTGCTCAAGGCTGGCCCTCTACCACTGGAGCCACAGGGCTTCTGGCTTTGTTGGCACTGAATTTGGACAGGGATCTCAAGGACGTTCCTCCTGAGGGTGACTTTGACCATGATCCTCCCATCACAACCTTGTAAGTATCAAGGAGGACTGTTGAGAGCCACTGGTGCCTGCCTAATCATTGGTCTTGCTGATGTTCTTGGACAGACCAGTGAGTTCCCTATCCTGGGCTTTAAGTGGTGGGAGCTGGAGCCCACAGTTCGAATACTGGTCCTACCACCTCCAAATGGCAGGAGATCCTCAGAAACTTGTCCTATCCATATGGTTACCAATGTAATGTGATGTATGTCATGATTGAATGGGCAGTTCTTGAATGATTCTAGGATAAAATTATACACAATTATATTATAGGACACTAATCAATTTTATTTAATACTTTATTAAGCATTTAAACAATCACATTCATAAAATGGAGGAATAATGAAATACCTAAGAATTGGGCCTCACATACTATAAAGGTGCCATTTTTCTGCCAGGACTGGGATTTGAACTCATGGTCTGTGTAACACTGTTGTACTGTGTAGGAAGGGGAAGCTGGCCTCCTTGAAGTCAAGAAATTCAAGTCTGTTTCTTAGGCCTGAAATCGATCCCCACCTATTCATGTACAATTTACATATATGATTTATATTTATATACATACGTTGACTCCATATTCCATTTGGTGTACTTATTTTTTTTTGTTTTATTTATGTATTGACCATTTATTTTATTGACTATTATGGCACATAGAACAATGGTTACATTGATTACATAGGAAATACGCCTGCATATGTATTCCACTTCATACCTGACCCCCAGGACATTCACAGAAAAAGAAAACGTGTCACCATAAGCGTCTTACTCAACGATTCATTGTTTGGGAGTGCTGGTATCTGAACTCATGACCTACAGGGCCAAATTCATGAATGGGTGAGTGTGAACACGCCCTCCTGGGGTAAATTATGCTGACAGGCTGTTCCCAGGACCTGAGATTGAGGCCAGGAGTTAACAAAATATGAACAGATTGACATGCAGATGACAGTAAACTAATAAATATATATCTTTATAGAGTGCCAGAGATGTCTATACATTATTCAGTTCTATATACTACATTCCTACCAATTCTTGGGTATATATTATGCATCCATGTAGTTAATGTTATTGTTTTCATCCTTAAACTATAAATGAAATCAATCATTTTCCTGAAATTATTGCATTCCTGTAAATAATAATATTCTTTTAATGCTTAATAAATATTAAATGAAATCAATCAGACTCGTGAAATCATGCTGTCTAATTTTATAGGAGGATCTTTCATGATCAACTCATTTAACTGTAAAATTGACAAGATTCCGTTGTTATTCCTATGGAAGGGAACCAGTTTGTTAATATCTCCTGCCATTGGTTGGTCAGGTCCTATGTTGCCATGTGGGCCTATGGCTTCCTTAATGGTCCACCAACCTTCAGCAATGCATGGTGATGTACCCTTTGCAACAGTGTCATTCAGACCCAGGAGGGTCACCGTGCAAAGGAAGAAAACGTAAAAAAGCCACATTTTTTTTCTGTGCATTCTTTTCCCTGAAAGGCCTGAGTGTCTAGGATCCCATCAGCAACTGTGGGTCCAGTGGCTGAACCAAGACCTAGAGTGATCAAAGCTGAGGTACAATTGCCACGACCGGACTTCAAGCCCTGTGCTTTACAAAATAAAAAAGACATACATACATACATACATACATTAAAAATATTTAAAATATTAGGAGGATCTTTGGCTTGTAATTCTTGCCATTTTTTCTGCCAGGCCTGGGATTTGAACTCAGAGTCTGGGGAAATCTGCAGCACTGTGGGTGATGGGAAGATCACCGTGCTGGAAGACAAGAAAGAAAGGCCTGTTCCTAGGGCCTGAATTCAAAAATAATATTCGCATACATTTTAAATACCTGATTTATATTTACATGCACATGTTTACTGCATGTTGCAGTTAGTGTATTCATTTTTATGTTTTATTTCTTATGCATTTGAGTGAGTATGATAACACGTATAACATTTTTTGCATCCTATTACATAAAACATAGATTTGCTTATGTATTCTACATCATTCCTGAGGCCCAGTACTTTCACTGATAAGGAAAACAAGTGGGACAATTGGCTTTTCCACCAGGATTAAGTTTTTGCCAGTTCTGTGACTTGAACTCAGGGTCTAACAGGCCCACTTCATGAAAGGGTAAATGTTAGCACACCAGTCTGATGCAAGTGATGTTATTGGGCAAATTTGAGGACCTGAAATCAAGCCTAGGAATGGCCAATATATAAACAGATAGATGTTTAGATTGCAGTGTGTGTGTGTGTGTGTGTGTGTGTGTATGTTTGTGTGTGTGTGTGTGTGCAGGTGTGTGTATTAACATATGTATATGCATCTACAAAGGTTTACAGAGAGACATTTATGTAGATTTTAGTGTATAACCCTATATAAAGAGTGATGTCTATATCTTATTTTTACATAAGCTATTACTACCTATTATTTGGTCTAAAATTATGCTTCCATTAATTAATCACAGTAGAATACTTAATAAAGAATTAATCAATGACCTATATTTATTGCATGCAATCTTATACTGTAATGACTATCTAATTAGTACTTCAGTTAGTACATTTCAAACACTCTATTAGTGTTCCTATAGATAGGAACAAGTTTCCTAAGATCTTCAGCCATGTGTAGGTGGCTGGCCTAGGATCGATCTCAGGGCCTAGCTATCTGGGTTAGACTCATGCTTCACTGACAGCCCCCCAGCCTTCATCCATGCAAGGTCACATACAATTTTCAAGCCAAGTCATTGAGCCCCAGGAGTGTCACAGTGCCAAGGAAACAAAAGTAAACCTGTTGTGTAAAATTACCTGGTTTTTCCTCATCCATTTTGTGGGTTTGCTTTATTTTTGCCAGTGCTGGGAATTGAACTCGGGTCCTAGGATCACTGGATCATCTATGGGTGTAAAAGCTGCATCCCAACCTAGGGTAATCATGGTTTAAGATACAATGAAATGCTTCCTTGAGCAAAAGGAGATCAGGGAAAATGTCTAGACTCACAGTTCCAGCCTCAGGCCCCGCCACAGAAAAAGAGCCAGTAACTCTATGTGTCTGTGTATGTATGCATGTATTTGAATTGGTGAAGATCCAGAGTTGCTATGTAGAAAGGCACCTAGCTAGGAAATTTGCTTTGAATAGAATGATTTCTTAGCAACAGAGTGTGCATTCAAAACAGTGCATGTTCCAGAGCTCCCCTCACTGTTCCCAGTTAACCTGAAGGGGTCTCCATACCCCAGGTTGCTGGAAGAAATCTGCCTCATTGTTGGAACAGGCAGACAAAAAGCCTCACTCTTGTGCATCTGGGTAACAAACAATTCATCTAAGCCAATTAGTGAGGATGAGTATGCCCAGGCTGTTAAGGTTAGAAGAAAAAGCCCTCTTTGTGCCCCAAGCTATTTCTCTCCCCAGTGCTCTGTTTTGACTGGAAGCCTTCATTTATTACACCTGCCATGGCAGACTAAGTTCCCTGTACTCATCCTGTCTTTGTAAAACTATGTTTCAGTTTTGAAACAAAGTGCTACCATTAATTCAACAGTTCTTCTGGTAGACAATTACGGAGCTGAACACAATGAAATGATTCATTATTGGCATCGGTGGCTCCGTGTGTATGTGTGTGTGTGTGTGTGTGTGTGTGTGTGTGTGTGTGTGTGCTCACACGTGCACACACGCATACACCAGTCCTGGTGATTGAACTATTTACCTACCCACTGTACCTGAGTTTCTACTGTATAAGGACCGTACTCTTCCACTTGAGCCACACAGCTACTTCAGGCTTTTTTTTGTAGGGAATGTGGTACTGAAGATTCAAACCCAGGGTTTCACACACACAAAGCAGTCTACCCCTAAGAAACATTCCAAGCACTCCACTTCAGGTTTCTTTCTTTCTTTTCTTGTAAGTTGGAGGAGTTGAAGTCTGGGCCTGGGTGCTGGCTATGAGCTCTTCATCTCAGTCTAGCACACTACCACAAGAGCTACAATGCCACTTCAGGCTTTCTGGTGGTTTATTGGAGATAAACATCTCAAGGAATTTCCTGCCAAGGCTGACTTTGGACCGTGATCTGGGATAGTTTTGAAATGAGATCCTCAGCTTCTGGAGCAGGCAGAATGATAGACCTAAGCTAAAGACATCTAAGCCATGACACTTTGCTGCAAGTGGGTCCTTGGCTCAGCATGGTAGAACATTAGCGATGAGCCCAAGAAGAAAGTCAGCATCTAGGCTCTGAGTTCAAAGTTCATGATGGAGAAACCTAAACCAAAACAACTGTCTGCAGAAGACAAGTCACTAGAGTTTAGTACATATATAAATTTGGCCCTGCCTTGGGGAAATATCTGAGCCTCAACTTTCTTATCTGCACAATCATGTTACTTGTGTAGCTCTTATAAGGACCAGATGAAAGAATACAACTCATGATGGACTTAGCACATAGCACCCTGTGAAGGACTCAGCACTCAGTACCCCGTGAACAACCCAGAAGTACTCAACACCCAGCACCCCAGGAAGGACTCATCACATAGCTATGTCCCACAAACTGTCATTAGAATTAGGGTGCTTTCATCAGTATCACTATTCCTTCAGATACACTTCACAAACTGCACAAGTTCACATCTAACAGTTTAGAGGGGTGTTTTGTGTGGGGAGAGTCATCAGCCTCAGAGATTTCACTCATAGTTTGGAGGTACTGTCCTAAGATCTTTTCTTCAAGGCTAGATCTCTACTACTTTGAGGCACAGCTCAGAGTCTAGCAGACTTCCTGCTAGGGCTGAGTTTTCAACCCCCAGTTTCTGATCTCACCCCCTGAGCAGCTAGAGGTGAGCCAGCAGTGTCTGGTTCCATGATGCTGGGCTGCAGCTGTTGACCTCTGGCTAAATCAGGTTAGATGACAGCCATCAGTTTCAGACTCCCAGGTTGCTCTGTGATGAGGTATTTGAATTCTTGCTTTCTATAACTGCAGACAGAACATTCTAATTTGTTTTTGGTGCCAGTCCTGGGGTTTGAGTAAGGGCCTAGACACAGTCCCTAAGCTTTCATTCTCAAAGCCAGTGCTCAACTGCTTGACAGCATATATATATATATATATATATATATATATATATATATATATATATATATATATATATATATGTGTGTGTGTGTGTGTGTGTGTGTGTGTGTGTGTGTGTGTGTGTGTGTGTGTGTGTGTGTGTGTGTGTGTGTGTGTATAAAACAAGTCAGAGATGTCTGTATATTATTCAAGTATATATATAATATTACTAACAATTATCAATAAATTATTCCTTCCTGTATTGAAATATTATGGTTGAATACATAACAAAGTATTAATTGAAAATTATTCAATGTAGTATAATTATTGTGTATAATTTTATAATATAATCATACACTAATGTAATTGTTACTTTACAACATTCCATTCATAAGGATGTATATCAGAATGCGTTTCTTAGGATATCCCACCATTCATAGGTGGGAGTCCTGGGATTCACACCCCAGGCCTAGGTTGCTGGTTTGGGCTATGGCTTCCCAGATAGCCCACCAAACTTCAGCAGTGCAAGGTCATGTTCACTTTCCAAACCCTGTCATTTAGACCCAGGATGGTTGCAATGCAAAGGAAAAACAATTTAAAACCGCCTTCTTATACTTCCAAGTTTTAACCTTCTCCTTTTTTCCCCCTCTCTTTTTTTTCTTTTTTCTTTTTGGTTTTGGGGCCAGAACTCTGGGTCTGGGTGCTGTCCCTCAACTGTTCAGCTGAAGGCTATCACTCTACCACTTGAGCCATAGCACTACTTCTGGCTTGTTTCTGCTTATGTGGTACTGAAGAACCAAATCCATGGTCTTATGCATGCAAGGCAAGACTCTATTACTGAGCTACCTTCCCAGCACTTCTCCTTTTTTTTTTTGCCAGTCCCAAGATTTGAATTCGAGTCCTAGGTTCTCAGGATAGGCTGTGGGTCCAGAGGCTACACCCCAGCCTAGGATGATGGAAGGTGAGGAAGAGTTACCAAGAGGTGAGTTCAAGTCCCAGGCCTGGCCAAAAAAAATTAAGGCCCTGGCTTGGAATTTGAACCAGTTTTCTGGCAGGTCTGGGATTTGAACTCAGGGTCTGGGTAACTCTATGGCACTTTGGGGGAGCAGAAGCTCACCATCATTAAAGACAAGAATTTCAGCCCAGTTTCCAGGGCCCAAATTCAAGCCCCAGCACTGAAAAAAATAATATTCATATATGAGATCTATTTACAAACATGGGTTTACTCCATAGGACATTTATTACCCATATTTTTTATTTTATTTAGTATTATTACATATATAACATTTATTACGTTTATTACATCTTATCACATGGATTTATTTGAATATGGATTATACATCATACTGCAACCCAGGACTTTCTCAGAGAAGGAAAAAAATGTGTAAAAATTGGCTTCTGACTCCACATATAAAATTTTGGCGATGCTGGGATTTGAACTCACAGCCCACAATGCCCAATTCAAGAAAGGATCAGTTGTAGTCCAAAAGCCTTTGGCAAACTGAGCTGCCAACCATTTCTGAGGACCTTGGAACAAGCCATACTAGTGGCTGATAGATATACATATAGGTGTAGATATAGATATGGATATAGATATAGATATAGATAGATAGATAAATAGATGTGTAGTTTGAAATATATATGAGAGAGAGACAGTGTGAGGATATTAAATTATATATATTATGAATTATTATTAAATTATGCCTCCATTTAATGAAGTATCATTGTTGAATACTTTTTTTTTTTTTTGGTCCAGTCGTGGGGCCTGAACTCTGGGCCTGGGCGCTGTCCCTCAGCTCTTCAGCTGAAGGCTAGCACTCTACCACTTGACCCACAGTGCCACTTCCGGCTTTTTTTTTCTTTTTGCTTATGTGGTGCTGAGGAATCAAACCCAGGGCCTCAGGCATGCAAGGCAAGCGCTCTACCACTGAGCCACCTTCCCAGCCCCTTATTGTTGAATACTTATTAAAGCATTAATGTAAAAAAAGTAGTCGGTATTCTTTAATTGGGAGAATCATACAAAATAGCTAGAATGGAAGACATAATCCAATACTTTTTGTGTGGCCGTCTATAAAACAATCATGAACTAACTGTAAATTCAATTGTTACTTTTATAATATTCCATTAAACATTCACTTGAATAGGAAAGACTTTCTCAAGATCTCCCTCCATTTGTAGGTGGCAGTCCTGGCATTGGAACTCCAGGCCTGGGTAGTTTACTTCAAAATGCAAACCATTAGGATGACATTATGACGATTTCAGTTTGTCACAATGAAAAAAAGAACAAGAGGAAAAGAAAGCCAGGTGCCATTTGTTCCTGCTTGTAATTCTAGCTCATCAGGAGTCTGGGAGGTAGAGAATGCCAGTTTTAATTCAGCCAAGATAGGAAAGTCCACAACACTCTTATTTCTGAGGGATCAAAGTAATAAAAACTCATTATGAGTGGGGCTGTGGCTCAAGGGAAAAGCCCTACCCTTGAGCAAAAGGAGCTCAGGGACAGTGCCTAGGCTCATAATACAACCCCTGGACCTGTCTAAAAAAAAAAAAAAGCAAAATAAAAAACAAGTAACTCCATGTTTCCCCATGTATGTATGCATACATTTCTATCGGTAAAGGTCTAGAGTCCCTATGATGAAAGGCATCCAGCTAGAAAATTTGCTTTGAATAGAATGATTTCATAGCACAGACGATCCTTTCAAGACAGTGCATGTTCCATGGCTCCCCTTACTGTTCCTAGTGTAGCCAGAGGTTTCCTGCACACCCCAGGGTGCTAGAGGAAGTCTGCTTCGTTGTTGGAACAGCCCAACAAAAGGCCTCACTCAAGTAGAGCTTTGTACCAAAAAACTCCATCCTGGCAAATTAGTGAGCAGGAGTGAGGGCAGGCTCTAAAGGCCAGGAGAAAAATGCCTCTTTGTACCCCAAGCTATCTCTCTCCCCAGTGCTGTTTTGACAGGAAGCCTTCATTTGTGCCACCTCCTGTGGCAGGCCAACTTCCCTGCATTTATCCTGTCTTTGTTAAACTATGTTCCAGTGTTGAAATAACCTGCTACAATTATTTCAAGGGTTCTTTTGGTAGAAAACAAGGGAGCTGAACCTAATGAAATGATTCATTATTGGCAATGGTGGCTTTCTTGGTTTCTGGAAGCTTGCTATATCTAAGCATGTGTGTAATATCACAATGCTCCCTGTCATTTAGGACTGGTGGTGATCATCAGGTATTGAAACATTTGACCTCTCCTAGTTGGGCCCCGGATGGGTAGGTTTTGGGGTTGAACACAGGGCCTGAGAGCTGACCACAAGCTCAGAATAGAAGTTCAGTGCTTTACCATTAGGTGTCACACCTTCACTTCTGGTATCTGTATTTGTGTGTGTGTATGTGTGTGTTTGTGTGTATCTGTCTGTGTATGTCTCTGTGTGTCTGTGTGTGCATGTATGTGTGTGCATACACTTCTCCTGGAGCTTGAACTCAGGAACTGAACACTGGACCTGAGTTTCTCCGGTACAAGGATAGCATTCTATCACTTAAGCCACACAACCACTTCAGGCTTTTTACTAGTATGTGATACTAAGGAATCAAACCCAGGGATTCATATAGACAAAGCACTCTACAACTAAGACACATTCCCAGCACTCCACTTCAGGTTTCTTTCTTTTTTTGGAAGTTGGAGGAATTTATATCTAGGCGTGGGTGCTGTCCTTGAGTTCTTCAGCTAAAGCCAATCGCTCTACCACTTGAGCTACAGCACTCCTGGAGGTTTTTCGTAGTTCACTGGAGAAAAGCCTCTCAAACAATTTCCTGCCCAGCCTGGCTTTGGACTGTGATCCTCAAATCTCAGGCTCCTGAGTAGCTAGGATGGCAGGTGCGAGTCACTGGCTCCCAGCTTCCAGTTCATGTTTCTAAGTGGTGAAAAGGAGATAATAGTCTCATGGGATCTTTTTGGTCTGGGATAGTTTGGAACTGATATCATCATATCTCAGCTTCCTGAGTAGGCAGGATGACAGACCTCAGCTACAGATACCTAGACTGTAACACTCTGTTGCAAGGGGGTCCTTGGCTCCATGTGGTAGGGGGCTAGCCATGAGCCCAACAGGGAAGGGTCAGGGGCTAGGCCCTGACTTCAAGGTTCATGACCGAGAAAAAGAAACCCAAACAATTTTCTGCAGGAGACAACTCACTAAAGTTAGGTACAAACATAATTTTGGCCCTGACATGGGGACATATCTGAGCCTCAAGTTTCTCTACAGTACAATCATCTGACTTGTGGAGCTCTTACAAGAACCAGATGAAAGTAGGACTCAGCACACAAAACCTCATGAAGGACTCATCACAAAGCTGTATCCCACACACTGTCATTAGAATTAGGGTGCTTTCATCAATATCACCATTCTTTCAGAGACATGTCACAAACCACACAAAGTTCACATCTAATGATTTAGAGGGGTTTCTTTTGGTGGGAAGGTGGAGTCACCCATGGGGATTGCACTGAAAGCCTAGTTACTGTTCTAGGATCTTTTGCTCAAGGCTAGAGCTCTACCACTTTGAGCCACAGCTCAGAGTTTCGCAGACTTCCTGCCAGGGCTGGGTTTTATACTCACCAGTGTCAGATCTCAGCCCCCAAGTATCTTGGATGACAGGAGTGAGTGAACCAGCAGCATCTGGTTCCGTCCAGCTGGGTTGCAACGGTTTACCTCTGGCTAATTCAGGTGAGACAGCAGCTGTTTGCACGAGACTCCAGACTTGCTCTGTGATGAGGTATTTGCAGTGATATCCTTATATAGTTGCAGTCAGAACATTCTATCTTTTTTGGTGCCATTCCTGGGTCTTGAGTAAGAGTCTTGACACACAGTCTCTAAGCTTCTATGCTCAGCTAGTGCTCAGCTGGTTGAGCAACAGCACGACTTCCAGATTTATCTATGCACACAGTAGAGAGGAATCGACCCTAGGACTTTGCATGTACTAGGCGAGCACTCAAGCACTCAGCCTCAGTAGTGACAAGTGTATAAACAGATAAATGTGTAGATTGGTAGATAGAGAGATAGTAAATAGATAGATAGATAGATCGATAGATAGATTGATGTAGATGCATCAAACAAGAGACAGATGTCTGTATACTATGAAATTGCATATACAATATTACTACCGATTATTGGCACTTAAATTATTCCTTGCTTTTTTAATTATCATGGTTGAATACATAATAAAGGATTAATTGAAAATTAGCCAATGTAGCATAATTGTTGTGTATCATTTTATAATATAATCATACACTACCAATTTAATTGTTACTTTTATAACATTCCATTTGTATGGATGTATATGGGAATGGGTTTCTTAGAATCTCTGCCATTCATTAGTGGCAATCCTGGAATTTGACCTCTGGAACTAAGTTGCCAGTTTCAGTATGGCTTCCTTAATAGCCTGCCAAACATCAGCAATGCAAGGTAATGTACACTTTCTAGGACTGGTCATTTAGACCCAGGATGGTCACAATACAAAGAAAAAAAAAGTAAAACCACATTCTTGAACTTCTCAGTTTATGCTTCTCCTTTTTATTTGTTTTTTTGCCAGCCCCAAGATTTGAACTCGGGTCCACGTTTACAAGGATCAGCTGTGACAGAAATGCCAAGACCTGAGTGCAAGCCCTGTGCTCGTCTAATAATAATAATAATAATAATAATAATAACAATAATAAAGCCATGGTTTGGAATTTGCCCCATTTTCTTGGCAGGCCTTGTATTTGAACTCAGGGTATGGATAATTCTGTGGCACCGTGGGTGAAGGGCAAAGGCTCACCATGCTTGAAGGCAAGAAATTCAGTGCAGTTCTCAGGGCCTGAATTGAAGTCCCAGCACTGGAAAAAGTAATATTAATGTATGAGATCTACTTACATGCATAAGTTTACTGTGTATGATGCTTATCACTCTTATTTATTTAGTATTATTACACATATAATATTTCTATTATTACATCATATCACATAGGATATATCAGCATATGGATTATGCATCATCCTGAGACCCAGGACGTTCTCAGAGAAGGAAAAAATAAATATGTCAAAATTGGCTTCTTAATCCACGAATAAATTTTTGGCCATGCTGGGATTTCAACTCACAGCCTTCAATGGCCAATCCATAAATGGGGTCACAGTCTTAGCACACCGTCCTCCGGCAAACTGAGCTGCCAGGAGTTCTGAGGACCTGTGATAAAGCCATAGGAGTGCCAGATAGATAGATGGATAGATAGATGGATAGATAGATAGATAGATAGATAGATAGATATAGATATGCATACAGAGAGATGGAATGTGAGGATATTAAATTATATATGTATATCTATATAATTACCAATTATTCATAACTAAATAGTGCCTCCATTTAATGAAGTATCAAGGTTGAATACTTATAAAAGCATTAATTAAAAATTAGTCAATAGTCTTCTATTAAGGGAATTATACCATAGTTCTGGAATGGAAGATATAAATCCAATAATTTTTGTGTGGAATTCTAAAATAGAATCATGGATTAACTGCAAGTTTATTGCTTTGATAATATTCCATTAACATTCCAATGAATAGGAAGGATCTCCTTCCAGTTGTGGGTGGCAGTCCTATCAATTGGACTCCAGGCCTGGGTAGTTTACTTTGAATGCAAACCATTGGAATGACACCATGAAGATTTCAGATTGTTACAATTATAAATATAACAACAAGAAGAATAGAAACCCAGGAGCCATGGGCTCCTGCATGTAATACTAGTTCCTCAAGAGGCTGAGATGTAGAGAATGCCAATTTGAATTCAGCGGGGGCAGGAAAGTCTATGAGACTCTTATTTCTAAGATATCACAAGAAAAAATGAATGGAGCTGTGGCTCAAGGGCAGAGCACTACCCTTGAACAAAAGGAGCTCAGGGACAGGGCCTAGGCTCATAGTATAAATCCGGAATTGCCCCCCCCCCAAAAAAAGGAGGCAGTAACTCCATGTCTCCGTATATGGATGCATGATGTATGGATGATGGACATTCAGCAGGTTGCCCATGGCCAGCCTCCCAACTTTGTCAAGCTGGGACAAACCTTGAAGAGTACTCAGTCTGAGCCTACAGCTTGACCAAAGCATCCTTCTCTGCAATTTAATAGCTGAAGACTTATGTTCTGGCTGAAGTCTCCCATCGGGACACCTAGCAGCCAGCCACTGCCTAAAGGGAGACCACAGTTCCTAGACTGTAGGAGTTGTCGAAGTTTCTGGCTCCATAGTCTAGACCTCTGGGGCCTGGTGGCTCTCACTCATTTATCATTCCTCATTGCCGAGTCTCAGGCTGGTCCCAAATCTTGGCAAATATATTAAATAGTCAGCAATTTCTATGCCAAAAGGGGTATGCCAATAAATCCCACCCTCATAACTCTTGTTAGAAGTGAACCTTGGGATGTGAATGTGGCTTAGTGGCATAGTGCTTACCTAGCACACACTAAGTCCTGGGTTCAATTCCTCAGTACCAAAGAAACAGAAAAAGCCAAAAGTTGCACTGTGGCTTAAGTGATAGAGTGTTAGACTTGAGCAAAAGAAGCTCAGGAACATACCCAGACCCTGAGTTCAAGACCCAAGACTGGCAAAAAGAAAAAAAAATGAGCCTGGTATGACATATTCTTGTGGGACTCAGAGGAGGGCCATGGTTATAGGTAAGAGGTAAGGTAGAGGGCAGTTGCTGGTGGCTCACCTCTGTAAGCAACTCAGGAGGCTGAGATCTGAGGATCCCAATTGGAAGCAGGGAAGTGTATATAAGACATTTTTCTCTAATTAAACACCCATAAAGCCAGAAATAGAACTGTGCTTCAAATAGTACAGTGCTAGCCTAGAGCACAAAAGCTCAGGGATCAGATAGAATCCAGGCCATGAATTCAAACCCTAGGACTGGCACACATGCACACACAACACACACACACGTGCGCACACACACACACACACACATCAAGATAGAGCATTTGCCAGTCACCCTGCACAAGTTCCATCTCTAGCAACTCAATATTAAAAAAAAAAGAGGGATAAGGGAAGATAAGACTTGCTCCAGGAGGTGATATAACCAATGCCAAAATTCCACAGGAGTTCTAAGATGTGGATACAGGACAGAGAGCCTCAGGCAGAAGGTATAGCATGGGCAAAGGTCTTGAGGTGTGCTGTCGAATGGGTGGTGTGGGTGGAATGAAGGTCTGTGGCTTCAGAAGAGTCTGTCAGGACATTCAAGGCTGGGCCAAGGTTTGTACTTGAGTCACAGGGCAGAGGGTGGGGTCCCAGAATGGGGCCCGGGAGAAGAATAGATGGCTTTTCACCATGGACTCCTGCCATTTCTGGTGGCTGGAATCCTATTTTTCACAGCTCCTGACCCTCAGAATTCCTTTGCCTGGAGGAGGCAGTATAAACGCATAGAAGAACTCTTGCCTATGAAAATCTTCTAGCCCAAGGCCACCAGTGGCTCAACCCCTGTAAATCTTAGCTACTCAGGAGACTGAGATAGAGATAGTGGGTCAATCCAGCTCAGGTGAGGAAAATCAGTGAGACTCTTCTTGCCGATGAACTACCAAAAGCCAGGAATGGAGTTGTGGCTCAATTGGTAAAGAGCTGTCCTTGAGAGAAAAAAGTTAAGAAACCAAAGCCCAGACTCCTGAGTTCAATCCCCAGTACAGGCACCTAAAAAATAAAGAAAAGCTTTCAAGAGCTCCGGGTCCACTGTGGTAAAAGGCCATATCAGCCAGGCCCCAGTAGCTCACATCTGTACTCCTAGCTCCTCAGAAGGTTGAGATGTGAGGATTGCGGTTCAAAGCCAGCCCAGGCAGGAAAGTCTGGGAGACTCTGATCTCCAAGGAACCTCCAGAAAACCAGAAGTGGCTCTGTAGCTCAAGTGGTAAGCTGAAGAGCTGGGGCACAGTGCCCAGGCCCAGAGTTCAAGCCCCATGACCAACACCTAACCTGGTTGGTCTAACTCTGTGGTTCTAGGAAAAGTATTTTCCAGTGGGTCCCTGAGGGTCTTCCAATGTCTAGATCTCCTACAAGTCTTGAAAGGAGCCTGTTTGGAGGCCATTGCCTACAGAGTGGCCACAGTACCAGAGAAGGGTCAAGCCTTGGGGTATGGAGCTCATTAGAAAGGCATCTGTCATAGGTGCAATTTCGATCTGAGCAGTAATTCGATGTTTCAGACCACGGTTCTAGGCCAGGAGGAGCAGGAGCTGCAAGATGTCACGCCAGGTAGTGTCCACTCACGCGGGCATCACAAGAGTGTGAGATTGTCAGGCAAACCTTGGGCAGGTGTGGAGTTGAGCTCATGAAAGGTTGTAAGCTCCAGAATCCACAGATGGCTGGCTGCTGCTTGTATCAGCCCCTATCCCAGGAGTCCCAGTGCTCAGACCACTGCTTTCCTCACCTGTGCAAGGGGGTGGAAGGGGACAGATGAAGGTCGGCAATCGTGGGCTGACTACAAAGGAGCATCCCTAGTGTCCTTCCCTTGGTCCTGTGGCCCTGTGTATGGATGGAGGGGCAGGTTCCATGGAACTTAGTGCCATGGCCCAACCCCTCAGCCCAAGAAGGACTTAGGGAGAAACCACTTGATCTGGCTTGAGAGTTTACTATGAATATGACTCAAGACTGTCCCCCGTTCTAGCTCAGCTCATCATTACCACCTTCCTGTGTGTGTGTGTGTGTGTGTGTGTGTGTGTGTGTGCGTGCGTGCGTGCGTGCGCGCGCGCGTGTGCGCGCACATGCACACCTTCTAGTACACATCTTGGTACTAGGACTTGAACTCAGGGCCTGGGCTCTCTCCCTCACTTTCTTTATTCAGGGCTAGCACTCTACCACTTGAGCCACAGTTTCTCTTCCAGCCTTCGGGTGGTTATTTGCAGAAAAGAGTCTCACAGTCTTTTTGAGCTGGGTTGCCTCTGAATGGCAATCCTCAGATCTGAGATTCCTGAGGAGCTAGGAATATGAGAGCATGAGCTATTAGCATCTGGCCAAACTTTCCTTCTTGGCTAAAACAGACTACCTCTCTCCCAGCTGAGCATCCATCTACAGTACCCCGCCTACCCCAGGCTTCAGAAAAAACATAACCTCCTCTCATGAGAACAAAGAAATGGGATCAGGTTTGAGGTTTTTATTCTCCACATAATCAGGGGCTGATGGGAGCTGACATGGAGGTTAGAGATCTAGGCCAGGGCAAATAGACAGCTGTTAGAACAGAAGAGAGTATGAAAAGACATCCTTGCAGCTGGATGCCAGTGGCTCATACCAGCAATCCTAGCTATTCAAGAGGGTGAGCTCTTAGGGTGGCAACTTAAAGCCAGCCCACGCAGGAAAATATGTGAGACACTTCTGTCTACTAAACTACTAAAAAAGATGAAAGGTGAGCTGTGGTTCCGGTGTTAGAGTGTTAGCTTTGAGCAAAGGAAGCTCAGGGACAGTGCCAAGCTCTGAGTTCCAGCTCTAAGATTTTTTTAAGACACCCCCCACACCAATCAGGCCATAATACCAGATTTTGGTCCTCCTAGATCTCACTTTTGCTCCTGCCACTTCCACATCACAAGTGGCAGGTGTGTGGCCAGCACTGGGTTAAGAAGTGGACTTACAAAAGGGGGGCATAGCCAGGTCAAGGCTAATACCCCAGAACATTGAGGTACTGGCCATACCAGTCTCTCATCCCCCAGATCCCTGGCCCTGGAATCTAAAGTCTGTCCCTCTGTATTCTGGCCATCCAGAATTGTCTAGAAGGACCTAAGAAGCCCAGCTGTGGCTGGAAGAAATACTTGCCTTCAGAAACGTACATTGACATTTCCTAGACACCGACCAATACTTCCAACCCACCTTGGCCTCACCTCCCATGTAGCCCCAAATCCACCTTGCTTTGGCAGCCTTTAGTCAGCTATAAAGCTTCAGTTGGCCAGAGCCACTGGCAAGCACCCTTCCCCCACTCCACTGCCAGACTTCTAGAAGTAGGACATGCAGCGAGAGGCCCAGCTGAGGAAAAGACAGGACATCGCATGACTGAACCTGTCCCCCACCTCAAGAGGCAGGTGAGAAATTATGCCAGCCAGCCCTGCAGACCCAGAATCCCCTGGAGGCAGACAAAGATATGGACAGCTGGACTTGGGCCCCAAAGAAAAGCTGGAATGTGCAGGTCTCTGGCAATTTAGGACTCATGGTAGACCCTGATGGGGGCTAAAGGCAAGGTTGCCATGGAGCAGTGGCACCATCCAAGGTCAGAAAGAGACAGACAAGCACCGGAAGTGGACAGAGAAAGATGAGGGAAAAGTACACACCACACACACACACACACACACACACACACACACACACACACACACACACACACACACGTGGGTAGCTCAAGGCCTCAGCAGTCCATGAGTACCTGAACATCCCAAACTCTGAGAAGATGGCGCTACTGTCCCCAGAACAAATGTAGACTAAACACAGAGCCTCTCACACATCTGTTATGGCTCATCACACAGCATGGCGTTTCCTTCTGTACACACCTCTATGAAGAAAACTCACCCACCTTATTTTTGGTTGTAGGTCATTAGGTTTGAACTTTGGCCTTCACGCAGACTTCAGCTCTTCAGCTGAAGGTGTGCACTCTACCACTGGAGCCACAGCACCACTTCCGGTTTTCTGGTGGTTCACTGGAGATAGTCTCACAGACTTTCCTGCCCAAGCAGGCTTTGAACCATAATATTCAGATCTGAGCCACCTGAGTAGCTAGGATGACAGTGTGAATCAATGGCAGCTCCCAGCCTCAGCCACCTTCTTACACCCAGGGGAAACCCAACTTGTCAGGCCACAAGGCACATGCAACCCGTGACTTCAGACTTTGACACCAGCATCCAAAACCATTCTTCCTTGGGTGGAGAGAATATAATTGACACTACCCTCCCACACCTGCTCCCATTCGCCCACTCCCTGCCTAAGACAGGCCACAACCTCTGGAGTTCTTGCTAAGGTAACGCCCACCATGCTATGACTTCACACTCGGGCAAACCTGAGGAATTCTTAGAAATGTCTGTACACTAAAGCGAGCACCTGGTCTCCCAACCACAGAAACCCCACTCCTTCACTATCTCTTGCAAGCAAGGGGTATCTTTCTTGTTTTCGTGGTTGAGGGGCTTGGAATCAGGACTTGGGTACTGTCCCAGATGATGATTTTTTGCTCAAGGCCAGTGGTCTACCACTTGAGCCATGGTGCCACTTCTGGTTGGAGATTGGAGATGAGACTCTCATGGGAGCTTCCTGCCTGGGCTGGGAAACAAGATCCTCTGGATCTCAGCCTCCCAAGTAGCCTGGATGACAGGTGTGAGTCACCAGAACAGGGCTTATGGTGTCTCATTCTTTAGAATTGCCACCTAGTCCTCCTCTAGAAACTACCACTTAGATACTCTATCTCATTCAGAGACAGGGAGGCTCCGAATCTGGGTAGGGACATGGGCATTAAAGGGCCCCCTTCACATCACTACTCATTTCTAAATTCCCATCCACCTCCTCTGGATGGCCTGGTCTTCCAGGGCAGATCAGACCCACTAGGACGTCTGGGGCCTGTATAACCCCGCCCCATGCAAATGGTACTTGAGGATTTCTGGGGCCAGCTCCTCCAAGTTTAAGTGGAAGATGTTTGGAGAGTTGCCGATAACCGGTTCCAGGGGTGCCCAGGGCAGAAGGATTGTCCATCTCACCTCTGTCGAAGAAGGAGCCATGACACATGGATGGATCTACTAAGAGCTACAAGGCATAAAAATCCACCTATCACCTATGTCCCTTGGAGTGCTGTTTTATGTTGACAGTCCTTGGGCTTGGCCTGGGGGCCTAGGCACTGTCCCTGAGCTTCCTTTGCTTGAGGCAAGCACTCTTCCACCTGAGCCACGGTGCCACATCTGGCTTTTTCTGTGTATGCGGTACCTAGGAATTGAACCCACGGTTTCCTGTCCGCTAGGCAAGCCCACTACTGCTAAGACGCAATCCCTATCCTGGATAGTGTTCTTATGTGACCTCTTGGGCCTGTCTCAGGACAATCTTGTACATCTGTACTGAGTTTCTCACCAGCAGCCCTGGATGAACATGATCCAATATGTTGTCCTTTATCTACAGCATCTTTACACTCTGTGCTTCCTGTCAGATTTTCCTAGTTAAGAAAGACCCCCTTTTAAGTGCTGCCTTTAAGAAGCCCTCTCCAATTGCCCTGGCGGGGAGGGGGGACTGGAGGTGGATATCTTCTCAACTCTACTCAGTGCCGGCCTTGTCATGCTCTTCCTTCCGGCTTGTGTAGATTGAGAGTGCTCAAAGGGGAAAGCCTGGCTTTCACCACCCAATTTCTGAAGGCTCCGAAACACTACCCAGCGACTGGTGCTGTATCACACTCCATGAGAGGGCACTCAAGGCCCATGCAGTCTGTGGGAAGAAATGAGGCCATTTCTTTGTGTGGGCTTGAACTGAGGATCTGGGAGCTGTCTCTCTGAGTTTTTCTGCTCAAGGCTGGTGCTCCAGCATTTGAGCCACAGCTCCACTTCTAACATTTTGGTGGTTCCATGGAGGGTAGAGTCTCACTGGCTTTCCAGCTTATGGCTGGCTTCGATCTTTGAACCTCAGATCTCTGCCTACTGAGAAGCCAGTATGTCAGGTATGAACCTGAGCCAGATATGACAGGCACCAGAGCCTTTCTTTTGAGCTTCTGTTTATCTCGTGTCAACTAGCAAGCCCTAATTAAAATAGTCATTTACAGGTCATCAAGTTCCTCTCCTAGGTCAGTTAATCCAAGGAGATAAAATGTCTTTGGAAAAGGCTAGTCTGAGTTGGCCTAGGTGAGTGTGTTTTTGAGAGTATGAGTTTCAGGGATACCACCCCCATCTCTCTGGTGCTTCATTCTCCCAGTAGTAAGTACATCCATGATCTCCACCCCAAGGAAGGCTGGTAGGGGAGGGTTCATAAGGTCACATCAAGTGGGATGATCTGAATTCTATCCTGCAACTGAAGCTGGGAGAGATAATAGAGAGGAGAGGTTTAGAAGAACATCAAGGCAAGCCCCTTACCTTTGGCTACAAGTACTTTGGTAGTGAGATAACAGGTGCCCACTATTCATTTATTTTATTTTTTTGTGAGTCCCAGGGATTGGATTCAAGGCCTCAGTGTCATCCCTGAGCTTTTTTACTCAAGATTGTGGCTCTACAAATTGAGCCACTGCACCATATATATCTTTTTTGTGGCGGGGGGGGGGGGTGAGGTGGTTTATGGGAGATAAGAATCTCACAGACTCTCCTGCCTTGGCTGGCTCTGAGTCACGACCATCAGAACTCAGCCTCCCGAATAGCCAGGATGACAGGCTAGAGCCACCAGCACTTGACCACCACCATCCATTTATAATCCCCTGGGGCCATTTCCGGGCCACTCTCACTGCATCACCGTTGTTGTGAGTGTGAAGCAGACTCGAGTGTGTTTGATACTTCAACAGCCTACCTACCTTTGAGCATTGTTCCAGGTCAGTTTGATGGCGGCTTCCTCCTTATGCATAGCAATGACTTGGCTCTGTCACCAGAACAAATATCCCCCAGGAGGTATCGGGTCTGGGATCTTTTCTATGCACATCACATCCCCTCCCTGAAACGACACACCCCAATAAAGCAAAGTAGACATAGAGTGAATTCATTTTCTTATAATCAGGGTGTGGCCAGATAGGTGACAGTGCGGATCAGAGGCCTTGGATTCGGCTGTGCGGTTGGACGTGATGCCTCCTCATCCACTTTCCTTTAACTGTCTTAGAAGAGGTTAGAGAGAAAGGACTCACCAGATGAACTGACAATGAATAAACATCACGGTCTATCCCAGGCACAGAGGGGCTTGCCTGAGGGAGTGAGTTCAACAGCCTGAGCAAGAAAGCTCCTGACCCACAGCTTACCTCCAGAATGAGAGGGTCACTTCGGGTCCCAGCCACATGGCAATGCTGGGCAACCTCCTCCAGCACCCATTCAACAAGTTCCTGTGAGAGAGAGAGAGAGACAGAGAGTTCCTATGAGAGAGAGAGTGAGTGAGTGAGAAAAAGAGAGAGAGAGAGAATATGTCGGAATTACACTTAAGCCCTATAATGGTAACTACAAAGGAGGCTGAGATATGAGGATCATGGTTCCTAGCCAGCCTAGGCAGGAAGGTCTGTGAGACACTTATCTCCAAAGAATCACCAGAAAACCGGAAGTGGTGCTGTGGCTCAAGTGGTTGAGTGCTAGCTTTGATCTGAGGAGCACGGGAACAGCATCCAGGCCCATAGTTCAAGCCTCATGGCTAACAAGAAGTGGACTTCCCACCACAAGAAGTGGACTGAATAGCACCCATTGTCCTAGGGAGCATGGCAGTGAAGTCAGGTCGAGCTTTCTTTCAGTTGGGGGTCATGAGTAGGTCACCCAGCTTCTCCATGCCTCATTTTCCCCAGCTGCAAAACTGAACAGTGAAGGATCCCCTTGCTCACGTGGATAGGGTAAAGATGAAAGAAAGCCATGTTTTGTTTCATAATCCCATACCTGTGGCACGATAAATAACAGGACCCATTTGAGCCCTTTCCAGGTATCTTCCTGTCATATGCTCACAGAATTGCCAAGAACCTTATCTGATGACCACTCCCTCTATGCCTGGCCCTGCCCCAGAGATCCCCCCGTATTGACCCCTTATTTCCTCACAACTGTCCTGTGATGATACTGAGGTCAGATGGTTCCATGGCCAACCCAGAACTTCAACTGTGGTCAAGAATAAGCTGCTGTCTCTGTCCCCCTGGGGAGCCCTCCCCTGCAGCCTCACCCCCAGGCTCTCCCAAGCTCCCTCTGCCACCAACCAGGCCCAAGGGAGTAGACACTTCCAGGGCACAAAGATCCATTGGTCTTATAATTTAATGGTGCTGAGTCCCCTTCAAGCATCTCACACTTCCAGGGCCCCAGACCTCAGTCACAAAGCCCATGCACACCCCAAAGATTGTGGTTAGAAGTTACCAAAGGTCCAGTGCTCCTTGTTACAACCAACTTCTACACACACACACATACACACACACACAGACACACACACAGACACACACACACAAAGCCAGCACAGGTGGTTCCTGTCTATCATCCTCGATACTCAGGAGGCTGAAGTGTGAGGATCACTGTTCAAAGCCAGCCTGCACAGGAAAGTCTCTGAGGCTCTTATTTACAGTGAACCACCAAATAACCAGAGGTGGAGCTGTGGCTCAAGTGTCAGAGCACATGCTTTGAGCACAAAAGCTCAGGAACAGCCCCTAGACCTAGAGTTCAAGCCCCAGTTCTTTTTTTTTTTGGGTCCGGTTGTGGGGCCTGAACTCTGGGCCTGGGCACTGTCCCTCAGCTCTTCAGCTCAAGGCTAGCACTCTACCACTTGAGCCACAGCGCCACTTCCGGCTTTTTTCTTTTTGTTTATGTGGTGCTGAGGAATAGAACCCAGGGCCTCAGGCATGCAAGGCAAGCACTCTACCACCTAGCTACCATCCCAGCTCCAGGCCCAGTTCTTCTACCTTCAAACATGCACAGACACAGACACGGACACAGACACACACACACACACACACACACACACACACACGAAAAGCCCAAGGCTCCAGCAGTCCCTGAGAACAGAACCATAAACTCCCTCCATTAGGTTGAGCCTCTCACATATCTGGAATGTCTCATAGACCAGCATGACATATCCTACCGTATGCACTGGTATGCAGAAAACTTAGTCACCCCTTTTTTGTGGTTGGTCATGGGGTTTGAAATCTGGGCCACGGTGTTGTCCCTCAGCTCTTCAGATGAAGGTGAACACTCTCCCACTTGAGCCACAGCACCACGTCCTGTTCTCTGGTTGGTCCATTGGACATCAAGTCTCACAGACTTTTCTACCCGAGTTGGCTTGGAACCATGGTCTTCACAACACAGCCTTCTGAGTATCTAGGATGACAGTTGTGAGGCACCAGTGGCTTCAGGCTTCAGCCATCTTCATATACCCAGAGGAAAGCCATATCCTCAGGCCACAAACTTCTTGCAACCCTTCTTTGAGACATTGACACCTAGCACTCAAATTCATCCTTCAATGGAGAGAATACAAACACACTCTCACCCCTGCACCCATTTTCCCACTCCCTGCTTGCCACAGGCCATGTCCTCTTGAAGCTGTGGCTTCAAACTGGAGCAAACTTGGGGAATTCTTAGAAATGTTTGTACATTGAGGCCAGAACCTGGTCTCCCAACCACAGCACACACCCCGCTCTCCCCCACACCTCCACCATCCTTTGCAGGCAAATATGTCTTACTTTCTTTTTGTCTGTTGTGGGGCTTGAACTCTGGGCCTGGGTGCTATCCATGAGCTCTTCAGCTTAAGGTGAGCACTCAACTAATTGAGCCATAACACCCCTTCCAATTTTCTGATGGTTTGTTGGAAAAAAATGTTTCAGGGTTTTTTCTGACCAGGCTGGCCTTGATCTGTGATCCTCAGATCTCACCTCCTGAATACCTAGGATGACGGCTATGAGCTACTGGCAACAGGCCAAACATATGTTTCCATGCCTGTCATCCTATCCCTTCAAGAGACTGAGATCTGTGGACTGCAGTTGGATGCCACCTTTAAAGTCCATGAGAACCCTTTATCTCCAATTAAACCTCCAAAAGAGTTGGAAGTGGAGCTGTGGCTCAAATGATAGTGATAGCTTTGAGCATAAGAGACAAGGGATAGGACCCAGTCCTTAGTTTCAAGCTTTTTCTAGCAAAGACCTACCCAAGAAAGGGAAGCAGGTGGGCACACAGGAGCTCAAAGCTCACACATAATACTCAAGACTTCCAGAACAGACCCCAACCGGTTCTGATTCTCTAGATTCTATATCCTACATCATGGCAGTCTTAGATGGGACTCACCATGAGCCAAGTTAGGGCATTCAAATACAATCTCATACTGAGATCCCCTGACCTTATGAAAGACTCAGTATCTCTCACTGTCCTGCCTCAACACTGGGCAGTGAGGTGAGGTCTAGTTATCCAACCACAGGATGTGGGAACAAAAGCATTTCTTGGACAAGAGATGCAGACTGGAAGGCTCTAGGTCCGTCTCTCTCGGGAAGGGGAAAAGGGCTGATCCATCGCAGGAATGTTCCTAGGTTGTGAGTATCCTCAAAGAAACAACCCTGCTCAGTGCCCAGTGCCTCTTGTTTTCCCACCAGCCTCTACAGAACCCTGCCCCACCATCAGCCTGCCCTCTCTGAATCCCAAATCTGCCTTCTAGACTAAAGGCTGAACCAGCAAAGAGACCCACATCTGCCTATGAGAATGGCAGTCACGGGGTCCTAGCGCCCCCTACAGGAAGTCTCCGGGAAACACAGTCCTGACTCCTGCCCTCATTCCCTGGCTGTCCTCTGCCAGAGGCACACTTACCTCTGTCTCTGGTCTTGGAATGAACACTGGAGTTGTGATCTTCAGATTGAGCCCTGGAAATCCCAGTCCCCAAAGTTGTACTGCACAGGCATCCGGCAGTGGATGACAGCCAGGTGCTCAACGGTGAACCCAAGACACCAGGACTTTTAATAACCCTATGGTTGGTCAAAGGCTCTATCACTGATAGTCTAGATTGTCAGGTGAGATCATGGATCCAATGTCCTGACAGATCTTAACTGGGATCATCCTCTGATTTCATCTTCCTTCTTATCCCTTGCCCCCCCTTGACACTCCGTCACCCCAACACCTACCTATCTGTTGGACCCTTTCTTCTTATCTGACCAGAAAATAAACTTGGTGGGGCCAGGAGAGATTAAAACCTGGTGACCCACCCTGAGCCCTAGGGTCTACATCCTTCTGCAGTCGGCGACCACACAACACCTGGATTTCATGAAGTTGCTGATAGGTCAGTGGCTTGATCCTACATACTGGGTTTAATCTCTGAATCTGTTCCCACAGAGATTGTGAATGGTTGGCTCCCTTGATCCAGGGACTCCAAACCAAGGCTTGCCTGTTCCCCCTTCTTCTTCCGTTACTCTTTTTCTCACTCAATCCTTCCCTCCTTTCACTCTCTTTTCCTTTCTTCACTCACTCATGGGCCTTGAACTCAGACCCTGGATGCTGACCCGGAGCCTTTTTATTCAAGGCCAATAGACTTCAACTTGAGCCACACATCCAATTCTGGTGTTTTCCTTTTTGGTATTTAGTTGGAGATAAGAGTCTTACAGGACTTCCTGCCCAGGCCTTAAGCCTCAATCCTCCCATCTCAGCCTCCTAAGTAGCTAGGTGACAGGTGTGAAGCACTGGCATCCAGATCAATCCAAGGTTTCTTCCTGTGCTATGGAACCAGCACTGGATCGTTTCATCTATGATCCCTCCCTCGAGAAGCCTGGTGCACACTGTAACTGTTTGTTGTGTAAGTATATAAGCATCTGCCTATGACAATACTACAGAAAAGTCCCATTCGATGCAGGTAAGCATCATGGGGGTGGAGGGCAAAACCTGATGAAGCTCTCCCACAATTCTCCCTCCTCCCTCTTCCCACCCTCCTGGTGCCACCACACTTAACTCTTTTGGCTCCGAGGATGTGAGCCATGATGTACTAGCTGGATTCTGGGGCCTGTGGAATGCCTATCTTCTCTAAGATTTCTGTCCAGCAGCTGACCAGTTCTGTGGCACTCAATTCCCCACTCAGGTGTGAATAAGGTTGCCAGTGAGCTGAGGCCCTGCTCAAGGGTCCTCCTCTCCTCCCCTCTGGGGCCAGGAAGGATGGTCTACCACATCCTGTCCCCAAGTTTCATATTGCAGAGAAAGGATTCTCGTGGCGTCCCGGGTTTCTGAATCACCCAGAGTCCTGTGAAGGTGCTGGTAATCATCTTTTCTCACATTTGGGGCTTGAACTCAGGGTCCCTGAGATTTGTTGCATTTTTTAAACAATTTACCATTTGAATCATGCCTACTTCTGGCATTTTGCTGATTAATCAGTGATAAAATTCTCAGAGACTTTATTTTGTGGGCTGCCTTCAATCAACAATACTCAAATCACAGCCTCCCAAGGAGCTAGGAGAAGATACATGAGCCAACTCTTCCCAACTTCTATTTACTACTTGTATATGAGCTTTCACAGACTAAATTGTTTTACACTTTGTTGCACTCAACTCTATCGTTTTCCTTTCCTATAATTTTAATGTCAAATTTAAGAATGCTTCATCTCTCAAATTGTAAAGATGTCTTGACAATTGGACTCATTGGACTAGAAGGCTGCTGGTATCTAAGATAGTACTAAAATGTTAGACTTGAACCTATGTTTATGACTGCTTAATACAATTGATTTTCAGTCAGTATTCTTTTTGTTGTTGGTGGTGGTGGTTGTGATGGTTGTGGGCCTTGAACTCTGGGCCTGGATGCTGTCCCTCAGCTCTTTAGCTCAAGGCTAGAGCTCTACCACTTGAGCCATAGCAACACTTCCGGTAAGCAAATTTCTTTGCTTTAATTCACATCACTTTTTTTGTTTTATAAGCCACGGTTTAATACTGCTTGAAGTTAACATTTGAATAAATTGTTATGTTTAAGTCAATGTTCACTTTTTAATTATCTGAAATACTGTCTAACCTATCACCAATTATTAAAGAGAATATCATTCCTCAAATGATTGATTTTACCCCTTACTAAATATTCCTTGATAATATTTACGTAGATATAATCTGGTGCCCTACATACCCATTGAGCTGTATAATCTTTCCTCTACAAATATAACAATTTTACACTAGCAGTTTTATTATTGGACAGAGAAATATATTCCAGCTTATTTTGCTTTGTCAATGACTAAAAGAGTGCTTTTAGAAATTGTCATAAACATAAATAAAACTGTGAATCTGAGCTCTGTTGTCTCATGATTGTAATCCTAGCTGCATAGGAGGCTGAGATCTGAGGACTGTGGTTCAAATCCAGCTGGAATGGGAATGTCCATAAGATTCTTATGCCCAATTAACCACCAGAAAACCAGAAGTGGCACAGTTGCTCAATGAGTAGAGCATTCACTTTGAACTGAAGAGCAGAGCAACAGTGCCCAGGACCAGATTTCAAGCCCCATGAATGAACAAAAAAAAAAAGGGAGGAGACAATTTATATCTTTGCTCAATTGTATCCTCCAATCCACAAAAATTATATGTCTCCATTTATTTAGGTTTTGCTTTTATATTGAGCATTGTATAATTTTCAGTGAAGATGGGTGAACAGCACTTTAATACATTTTGTCAATGTTTGAAGATAGCACAAAGAAATTCACACATAACAGTTGAAAAAAAGGCAATGGGAATGGAGAAAGACAGAAACCAGAAACAGATTAATCAGGCCCTTCATTAATATGTGAAAGTGTAAAATATTTCAATAAGATTTCTCCATACAATTAATATACACCAATTAATAAATATCTTCCAAAGGCTTTTGTATTCAAGTATGGCATAAAGGGTAAATACAGATTCTGTTGTGAAATGAAAGAAAGAGATGAGAAAATACATACTTATAGTGATTATGTAAATAAACTAAGACATTCGGTCAACATTCTGAGGGCTCTTAGCTCATTGGACTAGAAGGCTGCTGGAATCTAAGATTATACTAAAATATTAGACTTGAGCCTACCTTTAAGACTGCTTAATACTATTGATTTTTCAGTCAGTATTCTTTTTGTTGTTGGTCGTGGTGGTTGAGGGGGTTGTGGGCCTTGAACTCTGGGCCTGGGTGCTGTCCCTCAGCTCTTCAACTCAAGGCTAGAGTTCTACCACTTGAGCCATAGTGCCACTTCCGGTTTTCTGGTGGTGGAGATAAGAGTCTCATGGACTTTTCATGCTCAGTCTGACTTTGAAACACGATACTCAGATCTCAGCCTCCTGAGTAGTTAGGATTACAGGGGTGAGCCTCCGGCAACTGTATATACATGTATATACACATCTGTATATTCTTATATATGTATACAGGTATTAGTATATATACACATGTAAGTATGAATATATGCATATGTACATATAGTGTGTATACATATAAATATATTTAAAGAGACTTGAATCAGAAATATATTAATAGCATACTAATGCCAATGGAAAACTTTAACCATCCTGAATAAGTTATAAAAAATCCAAATGCATATCTCTATAGTAATATAATAACAACCAAGGAACATATGGAAAGATCATAACATACCTAGACATTGCATACATATAGAGATTAGTGGAAATAGAAACAATAAGATACCCCTGCACAACCATTATGTAGAAATTGGAATCCTTATACATTGGTGTTTGATATTTAAAATGATACAGTCAGTTTGTTGAACATACTGGTAATCTTTAAGATATTATATATAGAGTTGCATCTATTTCAACATACGTCCAATGAGACACATGAACAAGAATATACATAGCAAAACCTTTTACAATAACATATCATAAAGTATTTAAATGCCCATTCAGGATGTTATTCCATTATACACATGCTCTATCCATGAGAAAAGTTTACATGGACTTACTTTAGAAACAGTAATATTACATGGGAAAATGGATAAAATAGTCTACATTTTCTAATTATATGAGCTTTTTAAAATTGGCACATCTGTAGAGGAAGAATATGAAATAATAGCTGCTCAAGAGAGGTAGGTTGGAATGTTGACAGGAAGTGACTAGTAATAAATATGGGAGTATTTTCAGAGGGTATTAAGGATAAAATGTTCTAGAACTGAAGGTAATAGTCTTACTCCAACTCTTTAACATTCTAAGAATCATTTTATTTTATCGAAGAATTACAAATTGCATTTGCATTAACCTTAGGAAAATTTTTAGAATAGTAGTGGGTGAATCTAAGTGATAATTTAGAATTTAAAATCACAGAATTCTATAATGCATAACGTTAGTATGTTGATGAATAAGACTATCAAAAAAATATGGTCCGTGGTATAACTTCTGAGTGACTATACATGCTATTGCGAGTCAGTGAATATTCTACAAAATTCTTTAAATTGAGGGATGAGATAGGATTGAGAATGATGAGGGATAATGATTATCAAGAGGCATTGTATAGGGCTGGGAATGTGGCTTAGTTGTAGATTGCTTGCCTTGAATATGTGAAGCCCTGGATTTGACTCCTCAATACTTCATAAACAAAAAATCTGGGATTGGCACTATGACACAATTCATAGAGTACTAGCATGAGGAAAAGAAGCTCAAGGACATTGCCAAGGCCTTGAGTTCAAGCCCCAGGACAAGTAGAAAAATAGGGTGCATTACACCTGTAATCCTATGTAATCAGGACGCTGAGGATTGAGGTTTGAAGCCAGCCCAGGCAAGAAAGTCTGTGAGATTTTTATTGTCAATTGAATCTCAGAAAAATCTGAAAGTGCTGCTATGCCTCAAGTGATAGAGTTCTAGCATTCATCCAAAGGCACTCAGGAACAGCATTCAGACCCAGAGTTCAAACCTCAGGAGAGAAAAAGAAAAAAAAACCCTCACTAAACACTATTCATTAAATGCTTTGTCAAAGAGCAACTCCCATACAACTAATTAAAGTTAATTAAAAATATGATAAAATGCAAGTCATTTTGGGAACCAGACATAGATAGAATACAAGGGACGAAGTAAATTTTATATCACGCAGTTTAGGTTGTAATTTGTTCTACAGTCTTCTTACATCATTTATGAAATTGACAATGCTGTCAATTATAGGTAGGTCAATTTCCTTGAGGAACAGATTGTATTCTACTGTCTTCGCATAGGAAATCATAGAGGTGATTTTTTGGCCTCTTATTGAAGTATATCTGATATTTTAAACTAGATTTGTCCTAATATAATATTAATTTAATCAATCATTTCATTAGGGCGATGTTGGTCAGATTGTTTCCTGTAAATTTTATCCCTTATAATAAATGAGAGTATGCTGGGTCAGTCTCCTATTAATATGACAAAATACTTTATAAAATTAACTTAAAAGGGGGAAAGATTAATCTGGGCTTCTGATTTTACACATTTCAGTTATTTCTTATCCTCATTGCTTTGGGTTGGTGGTGGCACAGTACCCCATGTCAGGAACATGTGATGGAGTATGTGTATTCATGGAAGCCAGGAAGTAAAGAAAAGTAGGCATCAGAGTGGGGAAAGAGAGAAACACGAGGAGGGGAAGAGGGAGAAGGAGAAGGAAAATCAAAAGCAGAAGGAGACAGAGAAGTAAAAGAAGGAAGAGGAGGAAAGTACTTATCTTAACATTCTCTTTGATCACAAGTTCTCAATGACCAAATCTCTACAACTATGGCCACGTGAGAGGGTTCACCTTTTTATGGCAACATAGTGAAAGCTAATTATTAATCCCAATCCTTTATGATTTCAGTTTTAATTTCTAGAGTTATGGGTAGATATTTCTATAAATTATGATAACTTCTGTTCCTAAACATTTACTTGAATTAATCAGAGAAGCTATTTGAAATCGAGGAGGTTGGATTATACCATTACTGGAGTGATGAATGAAATATTTTGAGTGCAAATACATTTTATTTAACAGATAAAGCTTCAAGAGATTTCATTTTGTGACCTTCAAAAATGACTACATCATCTAACTCATAATGACTTGAATTTTTCATAATTTTATGACATTTCCATTCAATATTTGTCATCTATTGTGAGGTTTTTTCTTTCTAGTTGAAGAAAAATAAATACTATCACAATCATTTATTTCTTAATTATTCTATAGAGTAGGTATAATATGAATTTCCTACCACTTAAAACCAAATTATATTCAATTCTAAAAATAATTGCATGAGTCATGGAGTATCTTGCTTTATGTCATATTGAGATTGATTCAATTTCTAAAAGTCACTGTTGACATAAAATACATGAAATTCAGTGTTTCTCTGAAATGTCTTAGTTACCAAACTTCAGAAATACATGACCATTAACTAAAATTTTATATAACCAAAAAATATATGAATCTATATTTTATGTCAAAAAAGCTTAGGTTTTATAGAAGAAAAAATCATGTGACTGCAGTAGATAATATTTAATTTCATGAAAAATTGCTTCATTCACCCTGACAGAGCCTATTGCTTTTAGCTTACATGAGAAATTTGATTAAGGATCCCTTTGTCACTTTTGAATAATAGAGTATTTCAATTTGTGCAAATATTCTGATATTTAAACATTTGAGTGTATTTTTTATAAAAATGAAAACTATTTTTCACAGTGCATGTTCAGGTTTAATAACTAAATAAATATCTAAATGTTAAATTGTTAAATTGAGACTGTAGAATTAAAATAATAAGAAATATATTTTATTATTAGATATATCTGTGCTTCATATGGGTTTTTCAAGCTTGTAATCCTCGCTACTCAGGAACCTGGAGTTCAAAGCCAGCCTTGGCAACAAAGAAATCATCTTATAAATATGTTAGGAACAATTACAAGAAAGAAAAAAAAAACATTTAAATACTTATCCTGGGGTTCATTTCACCTAACATCCACTTATCTGACCTATTCTGCTTGTCACAGACATGCCCCTCCCCCACGGTATCACCCCTGCTTGCATTGTATTTGATGTTGGTATGATTTATGGAGGGCAAGGGAAAAATCCTATGGTTTAAATAAGGATACAGGTGGACCCATTGCAACAATGAAATGTACAAGTCATTATGTAGAAAAACGAACTTTACAACTTTGAAGGGGTGTGGATGGGGCAGGAAGGGGGCAGATGAGAAGGGTTGAGAAGTAGAAAAAAAGGAGGAGGCAACAATGCTTGATAAGAAATGTACTCATTGCCTTGCCCATGTAATTGTAACCCCTCTGTACTGTATTTTCACAATAAAAAATTAAAAAAAAATTTAAAAAGGCAGCCTTGGAAAGAAAGTTCATGAGTCGCATCTCAATTAATCACACACATATCACTACACACACACACACACACACACACACACACACACACACACAAAGCCAGAAGTGGAGTTGTGGCTCGAATTTTAAACCAATATCCTTAGGAGTTCAAATCACAAAAACAACACACACACAATATTATGTCTAAATTCTTATTTTACTTTGAGGAAATAAACAATATCATGGAAAGTGTTATTTGTATATCCTGCACCTTTTGTGAAGTTGTTTTTAGTACAATTTATCTTAAGTTATAACATAGGTTATTAAAATTAATATTATTCTAGTATATTCATAATTACTCATAACACCATGAAGTACAAAAGTTGGTATATTTTCTATAGGCCTAAGAAATATTCTGAGTAAAAGAAAGAAAGGAAGAATGGAAGAAAAAAGAAAAAGAAAGAAAGGAAGGAACGAAGGAACGAAGAAAGAAAGAAAGAGAGAAAGAGAGAGAGAGAGAAGGAAAGAAAGAAAGAAAAAAAGAAAGAAAGAAAGAAGAAAGAAAGAAAGAGAGAGAAAGTTAAAGATGGAGGGAATGACGGAGGACGGAAAGAAGGAAGGAAAAAAGGAAGGCATGAAGGAACGAAGGAACAAAGGAAGGGACGGAGGAAGGAAGGGACAAAAACGATTTTATTTATAAAATCAGGTATTTAGCCCAACATAAACTTCATGTAATTAACCCTTTAGTAAATGCAATTTTGCAATTTTCATTTGCATGTTCCCCATGCATGAATGAAACCAACATATGAAGGATCAGAAATAACCAGGTGTATCTGTTTGCATTTGTAGTAAATATGTATGCAAATCTTTTTCTCAGTTTCTATACATCATCAAATAATTATTTGTAAACAATTCACACTTAGTTTGAAATATTTTAAAAACTGAGGTAACCAAAGGATGCCAATGTATTATATAATGTGAATAGTAGTATTTATAGTGCTATTAATATTAAAGTCTTCATATTTTATTAATTGAAACAATTTTATTTTGTATTTTATAGAGATATTAGCATACTCTGATTTTGGTGTCTGTGAGAGTTCTAATAGCAGACCTTAAGTAAAATCAAAGGAGATCTGTATTTGTTGGCTAAACGAATGTTTTTGAAAGCAATTAACACATCGGAGATTGTTCAAATACATCAGAAGGGCTTTAGGCTGTACCACGTTTACATGATTACCTATGATGTGATTCAAGAGCCACTAAACAATCGTACTTCACTTTGCCATCACTATAATTATCCTCATTGTAAGAAGAATCATTCACATAATTCACATGATATAAGCTTGTACTTAAGTTATTATTTTCTATGAAATAATATCCAAATGATACACCACACTGAGTTAAAGAAAAAGTTGCAGTGTATTGGACGATGTAACTCCTTCCAGATAAACATGTTAAAATTCTATTCCTCTGCCTGGTGACATTAGAATGAACGTTTCAGAGATTTCCCTGCAATAATGATCTTGATAAAAGAAGCCCAATATAATTAATCTGTGATGTGAACGTCTAGAAAGTAGATTATAATGAACCAGGAAGTGGACCCCCATTAGACAAAAAATTGCTTTGAATTACCATTTTTATAATCAATGTTTAAGCTTCTAGAGTATGGATAATATACTCCGATGTTTTTAAGCCACTTACTTTGAAATATTCTAACAGCCAGGTGGCTGACAAAAAGCAATATAATTTTGAATTAGATTTCACAAATTCAGATAAAAAAGATTAATAAAGTTTTATTATTTGAATTTTATTCTCCATGTCTCCAGGTTTAAAATATTTTTAAGGGTTGGGAAGGTGGCTCAGTAGTAGAGCGCCTGCCTTGCATGCATGAGGCCCTGGGTTCGATTCCTCAGCACCATATAAGCAAAAAAAAATTCGAAGTGGTGCTTTGGCTCAAATGGTAGTGCATTAGCCTTGAGCTGAAGAGATGAGGGATAGCGCCCAGGCCCCGAGTTCAGGCCCCACGACTGGTAACCCCCCCAAAAAATTTTTAAATGGGAATCTAATTGAGGTTCAACTCTATATTCAACTATCATAATTAATTTTTTGAATATTGTTTATTATCTTTAGTTGTACAAAGCAGTTGGTATTCACTGAAACAGTGTATGGATACATGGCATCTTGATCAATGTCACCCCATTCAACATTTTCTTTTTTTTTTCTATTTTTTTTAATTTTATTTTTTTTTTGTGAACATACTGTACAGAGGGGTTACAATTACATGGGCAAGATATCCACCCATCCCAATCAATCCCGATTCTTATGTATCTCAATATTATGTTCTGGAATTACTTGCCATTTAACAAAGCAGTTTATGTGTACGAAGCACCTGGAATTGTGTTACCACTTCAGTATCTTCACCCCCCATTTCACACTACACCTTGCTTTGCATATTTCACTTCTGGGAAGTATACATTGGATTCTTGCCTGTATTCAAGCCTTTTCCCCTCTCATATTGCCCCCAATTATCCTCTCTTGCAGTACACATTTACTGGTATTTATTTTGTTGGGCTTTGACTTGTCTTTTAAGAGAATTATAGTATTTGCACACTCCATGGACTCTGCCACTTCAGATAATTCATTTGTACCTCCTTGCATACCATCCAGTGTGTTTACTTTTACATTTATAGGCACCTTCTATCTAATACAAATGAGGAAAATCATGCAAGCTAAGTTTCTCTGAGTCTGCTTTATTTCACTTAATATTATTCTTAAGTGTTTCATTTTCCTTAAGAATTGTGCAATATTATTCTTTCTGATGGATGAACAGAATTCCATTATGTATGTATGTATATATATGTATGTTGTATATATGTATATATATATATATGCATACATATACTTATAAATTGGGATCAATAAAATTACATATATATATATAATTTATATATACATATATAATTCTCAACCTCTTTTTACAATGAGAGGCATCTGGGCTGATTCCATATGTTGGCTAAAGAAAATAATGCAATAATGAACATGATTGTGCTGGTAGCTTCAGTGTGGCCTTGTTTCTGCTCTATTGTGTAAATGCTCATAAGGAGAGTTGCTGGATCATAGGTAGGTAGCTCTCTATTCAGTTCCGTGAGCAATTTTCATAGTGTTTTCCAAAGTGGTTGAACAAGATTACATTCCCATCAACAGTGTAATAGAGTTTCCTTTGGGCCACATCCATATCCGTATCTGTGATTGTTCAGTTTTTCATAATGGCATTGTAACAGGGGTGAGATGAATCTCAATGTTGTTTGAATTTGCATTTCTTTAATGGAGAGAGATGTGTCTATTTGTCATTCTTACTTCTTCTTCTAAGAAGTTATCTTTAAGTCTTTATCCCATATATTAATTGGGTTCTTGTTTATTTGAGTGTCTATTTTTGTTGGGTTTAACTTTTTCATATATAAATATGGGTTAGCTATGAAAAGTCTTGTCTGATGTTTAGTTAGTAAAAATCTTCTTCCATTCCATTTTCTTTCTATATATCCTGCTAACTTTTCCTTTGCCTGAAGAAACTCTCCAGTATGATACAATTCTATTGATCCGAATGATATTACACCATTCATAAGGAAAAGAAAAGACTTGGAACAAACTTATATTAAGTGAAGAAAGACAGACTCAAATAAATATATGCTGCCTGATTTCCCTCATTTGTTGCATTAGAATGTGCCTCTAATTCTACAAGTAAAGACATGTGGATGGTAAAAGAGAAAACATTACACTCAGACATGATAAATTATATGGGATTCTAAACATTTATACAGTGAGATCAAAGGAGGATGCCCTGTAGAGAGGATCACAAAGGCTCAATAGCTATATGAATATTATCATATAAAATAACGTTCATTAAAATGGTCTCCAAGAAATGATTATGAGAGTTTGTTTATTATTTTGCTTTTCCTTATGTGTTCTGATGCCGTTTTTTTTTTAATTTGTGCACCTTTGCTCATATGTGTAAGTTTGGAAAGGGCAAGAGAGAACACAGAAATAGTGGGACAAAGGGTTAACAAATGCAGCAGTGCTACTCAATAGACACTACATTGTAAATGAACTATACAACTTATGGGAGAGGAAGCTTGAAAGGGAAAAACTGGGAGAACATGAGGGAGGAGGTGACACTGTTCAAAAACAAATGTGCTCATTATCTGACTTAAGTAATTGTAACCCTTCTGTACATCATCTTTACAAATTAAAAATGAACCTCATAAACAGGCCAGAGTAGCTATACTAATATTAGATAAAATAGGCTTTACATTAAAAGTGGTATGAAAGTAAAAAGAGACAAAGAAGGACATTAAATATTGATACAGAAAACTCTCCATCAGAGGGATATAACAATTCTAAATATCAATGTCCTGAATCCTAGAGCTCCCAAATTCATTAGACAAATACTACTTACCCTAAAAACATGCATACATCCAAATATATTGTTGGTTGCTTGAACACATCATTCTTACCTCTGGACAGGCCATCCAGGTAAAAAATTAGCAAAGAAACTTCAGAGCTAAATAACTGCATTGACAAGCTATACCTAACAGATATCTACAGAATATTTCACCTAGCAGTGTCTCAATATATATTCCTCTCAGAAACCCAGGGAATGTTCTCCAAAATAGATCATATCTTATATCACAAAAAAAATCTGTCAAAGGGCTGGGAAGGGGGCTCAGTGGTAGAGCGCTTGCCTCGCATGCCTGAGGCCCTGGGTTCAATTCCTCTCAACCATATAAGCAAAAAGAAAAAAGCCAGAAGTGACGCTGTGGCTCAAGTGGTAGAGCGCTAGACTGGAGCTGAAGAGCTGAGGGACAGTGCACAGGCCGAGAGTTCAAGTCCCACAACTGGACCCAAAGAAGAAAAGAAAAGAAAAATCTGTCAGAATTCAAAAATAAAAATGAAATTATTCTTTGTATCCTGTCAGATCACAATGGGACCAAATTAGATCTCGACATCAAAAGGCATCACGAAAAATTCTGAAACTCACAGACTGAATAACACATTGCTAAGTAATCAGTGAGTCACTGAAGACATAAGGAGTGAAGTTCCAACTTTTATGGAATTCAGTATAAGTGAACACACAAAATACTACCACCTCTGGGACACAACAGCACAGGTGATACTCAGGAAAATTTATAGCTTTGAGTATGTACATCAGAAAATTAGAACAATCGTGAATCAGCATTAATGATTCACCACTAGGTCCTTCAAAAACAGAACAAACCAAACCAAAAAACGGTAGACAAAAATAATACATATTAGATTTAAGAAATAAATGAATCAGAGTCTTAAATAACCATACAATCATAATTGCCTTTTATCTACTATTAGCTCACAAATTCGCTCAATGAATGTCAACATAGATATTTTCAGAGATAAACTCAACCAGCTCAAACCAGTGAACAAAACAAACTCCTAGGATTCTAAGAAACAACATTTTGTTTGCCTTTTTAAAATAAATTTACTCTGTTGTTTTTATTAAGACGATTTATAGATGGATTACAATTACAGGAGTCAGGTAATTAGTACATTTCTTTTTGTGAAATGTCTTTCAGTTCCCTCACTTGTTCCCAGTCCAACTCTCCTGTC
Organism: Dipodomys spectabilis; assembly: GCF_019054845.1. Lineage (NCBI taxonomy): Eukaryota > Metazoa > Chordata > Mammalia > Rodentia > Heteromyidae > Dipodomys > Dipodomys spectabilis. The sequence goes on along the minus strand of NW_024870972.1, from coordinate 3,745,816 downwards.
CCCACCCATGTGTTAAATAGTTCACTTTCATCAGTGTTCAATGAACTCCATTGCTGCAATTTTTCACAATTTTCCCTCAAGCTCTGTGCCCACCCATCACATTCCTGAAGATGTACAATGAATACACAAGGCATAAGGTAAAGAAGACAAAATCATCACAAACTATAAACAACAACAAACACAAAGCAAAACAAGGACTTTTCTGTTTCCATATGCCATAGTTTGTTTGAGTATATATATCTTGTTATATAAATATAAATGTTTTCTATTATAAAGTCAATTCAAGGATTAAGGTATGTTAACAATCTTGCTTTCTATTTAATAATGCTTTTTATTTTAATATTAAATTTGTAAGTAACACAATTAAAGTCCTAGTGAAATTTGAAAGTTCAGATTTAAAGTTAAATTTTCAAAAAGTCTAATAGTTCCATTTTGGCAAACAAAATGAGAAACAGGCATGTTTTATCCTCAAGAATGTCATTATTTCATGTGTAAAAAAATAAAATAAATATAATATTAATTCAGTGGAAATAAGGAATCAAATACTTATGCAATGCATCAATTCCATAGATTATGAGATCTGTTGATAAAATTAATAAAACTTGTTTAAGTAGATTACTTAAGATATGAACCAAATGATAATTTTCTTTTTAAGTGAAATTGATAGAAAAATCAATGTCCAAAGTTTCCAGAGTTCTGTGTGCTTGATACATGTCAATTTACACATATGCTTGGTTCATCTCAAAGTTATTTGAAGATAACTGAAACAGGACTAGAATAAAAAAAATCATGCAAAGGTTTAGCTGCATTTTGTGATTAAATATGTCTCCTTTATATCTCTTTATTGTATTTGAAAAATCTGGAAAATTTGTTTAAGTCACATCAATAACAATGAGAAATAAAGATCCCCTAGCTCCTTAAAAGACCATCAATAAGTAAAACAGGAAACAATAAAAAAAATTGAAGTTCATTGTGCTGCTTTGCAATTGTGGATTATGTGCCTATCCCATGAATATGGGCTCAAATCATAAGGGCTACTTGAAGAAAATTTCAAAATCTAGAGCAGCTAATACACCTCTGCAGTTGTTTGTAGGTTTCACTACAGTCGCAGCTGGACATCAACTGTACAAAGAAAATAATTCTACTGCTTTGCAGGCAAGAATGTGATGAAAAGCATACTTATATCTTCTTATATGAAATAAGAAGACCATACTTTGAAAGCTGACTAAATGATGAGCCCTTTGCATAACAGCGTCATTTTTAAGGCATTCTAGATAATTCAAGTCCTTCATCCCTCCCCAAACATTAATGCCATTCACAAAGCATTGCTGAAGGCAATTTCCAGTTCTATTTGATATGTCAAATGGCTTAGGAGTAACATAAACAATAATGCAAATTGTGGAGAAAATTTAATTTTGAATAAGCACACAAATCAGATTCAACTCCACAGCATAACTTTTAGGAAATATGAATTAAGGAATACGGAAAGTTCTTTGTAATTTAACATTAGAAATTAGGGCAAAATGCCAGAAACAGACTCTGAAAGAAGGAAAAAGTAGTCTTTGATAAGATATATTAAAGATTACCTAGGGACAAGTAATTTTACCTACATTTGGTATTATATGATAGCATATGCTATTCTGCTAATCAGAAAGACTCAAAAAGATTTTTAAATATGATATGAAAAGTGTGTCATCACAAATGAATGATATCAGGGAGTAGATGGCTCAAGAGATGGTTGGTTCTGTTAAATATTCTCATAATTTTGAATGATCTGGTGTTTTTTATGTGTGGAATTATGAATATATTTTATGTCTAGGCAAGAAAGTTTGATTTTTACATCATTGTCTGATACTCAATGTCAGAAACCTAACCTGAGTCAGAGTGCTTAGTGTGTGTGTGTGTGTGTGTGTGTGTGTGTGTGTGCGTGTGTGTGCGTGCCTGCACATCTATATTTAGAAGGAAGTATCTTATTTCCCTCAGGGTATTTACTTAATTGTATTAATTATACTAAATTAATGACAGCAGATAAAGGTAATTAACATTTTCAGACATATAATTATGTTCCTATGATTGCATGAACAAACTAAAAAATCATGTTTGGGGTATGAGTTTTGTGGAAGGTCAGCTGAAAGTATAAACATTTGGAATCTTGAGAAAGATATCAATGGCAATCATTTCAGTGAAGATAAATTTTAGACAACACTTGCAAGGATATGTACTCCTATATTAAAATCCAACATGTATTGATATTCCAAAGCTACACTCTTCTCGAAATTTGTAGGAAAACATGTTAAAATACGGAAACATAAACGTAATGTGATTATTTATTCTGTACAGTTTTACATTTTAGTTTCGTCAAGTGAAAATACCATTTATTTTTACTGTATAGGAAGGAAAACCATAAATATTAGTTTGTGCCATATTTCATATTGGGAAGCTTTGTCTATATCACTAAGTTTATTTCTATTGTTTCTGCTTTCCTATTCATAATTCTGCTTCTCATGATATTCTCCTAAGGACCTTTTTTTTTCTCCCAGTTTAAGGCTTGAACATACCTCATGCTCTCAGTTTCTTTGCTAACTGTAGTCAGTCTACCATTTGAACCATGCCTCCAGCCCAGAAATTTTTGTAGTTAATTGGAGATAGAACCTCATGAACTTCCTACCAGCCTGAAAACCATTATCCCCCAAGTCTCATCATTCTTAATCACTAGGATTATAAAGACGAGTCCTGGACCCCAAGATTCAATGACTTTTCAGGTTTTATACATCCCCCATATTTGCTAGTAATTTTAATAATAAACTACCACAGATTGTTTGGCATTAACACTGTAAATACATTGCCTCTGAGTTGGTGGATCTATAACTCCAAGATCAGATTTGGCTTCTGAGTCTTCTTTCCATGGCATATTCAAAGCCTTCTGTGTGGGGCACATGGGCAGAAAAGATGGCGCTGAGAAGAAGTTGAGTGGGCAGAGTCTGAGTTGTTTATGTTAAAATCTGACTGGATACCACTATCAGGTGTAGTGACATCAGTGTATAAACAGCTTGTGGACAGCAGGGAAAGTATAGAAAGCTTAGGTGCATGATAGGATAACTTCTACAATGATTGGTTGATTCTTTTTCTCCTCTTCCATGCCACATGTTTTTTTTGTTTTAAAAAGGGCTTGCTGTGTGGTAATAAATGAGTTCCTGCTTGACTTGACTCCCTGCTCTATCTGACTGTGACTGAATCTAAGGGAAGCTGGGGAACAGGCAAGCGGCACACGTAGCTTTCCTAGCAGCCCGCCCATCTTCCATGGGATGTACGAAGACCCAACATCTGGTGCTCAACATTGGGCATGAAAGGAAAATATACTGCTTGAGGCTAAGTTGTCTCTCAGGGTAAGTGAAACAATTAAGTATGGGTAATTCTCTCTCACAGAAGGAGGACTTGGGAAGTGAGGAAGAAAAGGAATGGTCAAATTCGACTGAGAATGCACTGATCAGACAGAAGCACACTCAGTGGAAGTTAACACGAGGGTGAAGGTTACCCCCCTCCCCCAACACGGGTGCCCCTGAGAGTCCTAGGCCCCCACCTTATGCCTCTGAAATTGGGGAAGGGACAAGCCCTATGGAGGGACCTGTGAGACCGGGATCCCTATGACCTAACTTCCACAGAGGGGCCGAGGGCAAGGAAAGTAACCTATGTGGAGGCCTACCCTGTAAAGGAAGGGCCACTGGGGAGGCTGGATCCTGAGCCAGAGGATTTGCTTCCCAAAGAGTATTTGGTCAATCTGGTACCAGGAGCTAACAGACCCTTGGAATTGTATCCATGGGAAGCTAAGTATCTTAAAGAGCTCCACAAGGCAATGGTGGAGGATGCCCTGAACTCTCCTTGGGCCCAGACCCTATTACAGGACATTGCTTATCACACATGTGTCCCTAAGGACTGGCTGGATGTGGCCAAATCTGTCCTCACCAGTTCTCAGTTTATCAAGTGGTGTGCCTTCTTTAAAGCAGAAAATAATCGGCAAGCTCAGCCTGAAATACCTATTACTTACACCATGTTAACAGGAACAGGGAAAGGTACTCCACTGGTGTCCAAAAGGCTGCAATACCTGGCATGTACTGTGACCAGGTGAGGCAGGCCGGACTTGCCACATGGTACAAACTAGATGAAGGGCCCACTGAATCCCCTTAGCAGGAGTGGGACAAATGCAGGGTGAGCCTCTACGTCATTTTATAGACCATGTCCAACAGAGTGTTCATCATAAGCTGCCAGCAAGGGACCTCCGGAATCAATTTGTAAAGCTAATGGTTTGGGAAGGGATGAATGCAGACCACAGCATGGCCTGCGATGGATTGAGAGAGAGTTCCCTGAGCAGATTGGAGGTGGCCTCACAAGATGTGGGAATGCAACAGTACCAGTCCCAATCACTAGCTTTAGTTTTACAGGCTCAGATATCTGTAATGACTGAGGCTATCACCCAGGTGCTGGCAGCCCAGGGCCAAGGAACCCAAAGACAATTGGGGAGAGGGACTTGTTTTAAATGTGGGCAAGAGGGGCACTTTAAGAGGGACTGTTTACAGCCATCCCCCGCCAACCAGCCCAGGGTTTCCAAACTGCTCCCTACACCCTGCCCCAGGTGCATTAAGGGGTACCATGGGAAAAGGATTGTCGATCCAAATTTGATTTAGATGGGAAGCCTTTACACTAGAGGAGGGGCATCCTCCAGCCCCGTTAATTCAAAGAGGAACCCCTTCTGCTGTAAGGCCCAGGCAGCCTCATGGCAACACAACCTAGGCCCATTGGACTGTCCCCCTGGTAAAAAGACTCAGCCCTAAAATGAGTATTTTTATAGGCAAGAAGCGGTTTCACCTCCTAATTGACTTGGGGGTCAGACAGAACCATACTCAGGGAGGAGGAAGTGCCCTTAGACTGGAAGCTTGCACCCGGGTCCCAATATTGAGGGTAGGGGACAACTTCCAGTCCAAAGAGATGGTCGCCCTTATGAAATGGACTAGCCCAGATAGAGAGCAGGGAAAGATATACCCTTTAGTGGCAAAAAAACTCACCGCCAATTTACTAGGGCAAGTCATGCTAGGACAAATGGATACTATGGTCACTACAGACCATCAAGCATTCTATGATAATATCCTGAATGGAGAAGAAGCACAAGATCTTAAATGGGATCTAGAGGGACTTAAGGAAAAAGATTTTTTAACTTTCATAATTATAGAGAGGAACATATGGTACCCACTCCGGAGCACCCCCAATCCTAAAGGCCACTGCCCCCCCCTCAAGTACCTCCCATCAAGTGGAAGCCAGGAATCCCTATTTGGGTGGAGCAGTGGCCATTGACAAAACCTAAACTTGTGGTCCTCCATCTTTTGGTGGAGGAATGGATAAACCTTGGGCACATACACCCTTCTATGGGTCTTTGGAATACCCGTATTTGTTATCCAAAAAGAATCCAGGGCCTGGCACATGCTCCAAGATCTATGTAAGGTAAATGAAAAGATCGAACTTGTAGGAACGCCCCTATGTGCTATGCCCTGGACTCCTGCTATACCTTCAGAATATGTCTTGGTTGTGATTGCTATTAAAGATTGTTTTTTTTTCTATCCCACTGCAACTGGATGACTGCAAGAAGTTTGCCTTCTTCATCCCTTCTCTTAATTTTTCACAACCTGATTGGAGGTTCAAATGGATGGTGTTGCAACAGGGAATGGCCAATAGCCCGGCCTTTTGCCAACAATACTTGGCCACACTTTTAGGGCCTGTGCTGGGTTCAGATACATCGCTTGCCTATGCCTACATGGATGATATAATTCTGGGGCACCAAGTCCCGGGCTACCTGGAGGGCCTTCTGGCCCAGGCTCTTCTCATATTAAAAAAAAGGGAGGTTTTACTATAGCCCTCAATAAAATTCAAAAGTACCTCCTTTTAAAGTGCTCGGATGCCACCTTACCTTGTGTCAGGTAAGCCCCCATAAATCTTTGCTGGATATTCCAGCCTCTCTGACCGTAGCCCAACTTCAAAGTCTTTTAGGGGAAATCAATTAGCTGTTGCCATGGGTTCCCATCCCTAAAGATTGTCTTGTGTGCTTATTTGCCTTACTAAAACACATGACACCTCAAGAAGTTGTTACAATTACAAGCAGTTATTGGGCAATGTTTTTACAGTTCCAAAAAGCCCTGGATGAAGTTTCCCTGAAGAGATATTTTATCCTTGAGCCCATTTCCCTCTGGTTGTTTGTGGGTGAAACATTGATTTCTGCAGTTTTAACTCAAAGGGGGGAGCCATTAGAGTGGGTTCACACTCCCCTGGGGGGCACACTTCGGGTGTACTCTCAGGCAGAACAAATTGTCGATGCTATCATCAAGGGAAGGCCCCAAGCCCAAAAGAAATATAGCCTCGACCCTCACTCCATTGTTTTTCTTTTTCGGATGGCAGACGTTGAGTGTCTCACTCAATGCTCATCTTGCTCTTTCCCTAGAGGGCTTTCTAAGCCATATTGACTGCCATTTCGGGCCATCCAAATGGACCGTCATGTTATGGTGACTTCCCCTCAAAATGCCTTCTCTATTTTCTCCTACACCTATTCCTGGCACCCTCCATGTTTTTACTGACAGAAGTAAAGCAAGCTCTGCCTATGCAGCCTTTGATGAGCAACAAAAGACCCCGAGCCAACAAAGATTTCAACCTTGTCAAGGGTCGGCACAATATAAAGAAATGTTCACTGTAATAATGGTCCTTCAGGACATTCAAAAACCATTTAGTTTGTATTCTGATGGCCTATATGTAATTAACTTTCTCCCTCATATTCCCTAAGTTACCTTTAAGAGCCTATTAGAAGGACAGGGAGACCCTATTCATATTCAACATTGAGAGGGCATGCAAAACTTCCTGGATTTTTATCCATGGGCAATAATTAGGTGGACCAGTTACCTACTGGCCCACAAGCATTAACTTTACAAGAGGCCATCCATTTACATGATAATCCACATCAATGGGAGAGGTCTTCAACATAAATTCCCTCAGTTTCCTGTAAAGGACTTCAAATGATGGGACATACCTGCAAAACATGCCAGCCCTTCTTAAAAGTACTCCCTTTACAACCACCAGGGTTAAATCCCAGAGGTCTCAAACCCAACATCCTCTGGCAAACTGATGTTACTCATTTCCCAGCTTTTGGTAAGCTTAAATATATTTTTGTTTCAATAAATACCTATTCATGAACATGTTGGGCCACAGCACATAGAGGAGAATAAAACTAGACATTCACAAACACATTTTCTTCAATGTTTTGCCACCTTGGGTCTACTACCACAAGTTTAAACCGATAATGAATCCTGTTTTGTTCGTATAGCAATGTCAGTTTTTTGACAGATGGCATATTAACCATACCACAGGAATTCCCTATAATCCCCAGACCAAGCATTTATAGAAAGAAATCACCAATGTCTTAAGGAACAATTATTAAAACAAAAAGGGAGAGTTAACCCCCATATACAGTTACACATAGCTTTATTTACCATTAACATTTTTAAATTTTTCATAGATGCAACTGAATCAGGATTTCAGAAGCACTGGGGACAATTAAACCCTAAGCCCCAAGTGAAAGTCAGGTGGAAGGACCCTCTGACACAACAATGAAGAGGACCTGACCCCCTAGTTACCATGGGCAAGGGATTTGGATGCATTTTTCCCATAGAGGAGACAGCCCCCATTTGGATCTGGCCAGGAACCTTAAGTTTTTACCCATTACCTCTATACACGAGGATGCCCAAGGATAAACTAAACAGCAAATAAAGAAAACGGCTCTGGTGGCAGTGGCTTGGGTTTAAAACAGGGAAAACTGAAAAGATAACTACTAACCATCCCTAAGGGCAGCCCTGGAGAAACTCTTATGCTCCCTAACAATTGCAGATGGTGACACTCCAGCTGTTGGCTGTCCTGACACTCCCAGTCCCAGCAATGGCCCTACGGAATCCACATCAACTTAAACAGGTAACCTGGGCAGTGATGAGCAATGGTAATGGAGAAATCATCAATAGCACCACGCATGTTAGGGTGACCTCTACAATGATTGGTTGGTTCCTTTTCCTCCCCTTCCATGCCGCATGTTTTTTTTTTTTTTTTTGCTTGCTGTGTGGTAATAAACAAGTTCCTACTTGATTTGACTCCCTGCTGTGTCTGTCTCCTAGGCTAAGGGAGGCTGGGGAACAGGCGAGCAGTGCACTTACCTTTCCTCGCAACCCGTCCGTCTTCTGCAGGATAGATGAAGACCCAACACTTTTACTTCTCTTGGAGGAGTATTCAACTTACATGCTACCTTTGAGATTCTGTTTCCATATGCAGTCACTTTCTAAGACAATGAGTTTTTGTTCTTTAGCATGATTTCAGTGGGACAGTAACCAACACATAATGTATTACTTAATGGATAGAGGAAAATCTCATAGGAAATTGTTTTGGACATGGAAATTATGGTTATACTTTTAAAAAATAGCAAAAGAGGTAAAGGTTTCATTAGAGCTTGTAAAATGAGTACGAAGTCTTGACCTTAGATATGCCAAATTCTTACCCTGGCACACATTTAAATTCCTAGCGGTACTGGAGAATTGAACCCAAAACCCTGTACTTGTGAAAAAGCATCCCTACTACTACCAAACTTGCAGATTATAATTGGATTGATTATTTTGAGGTAGTATCACTATGCCTTGGCCTTCTTGAACTGTGGTCCTCCTAACACAAGCATAAAACATTGCACCCAGCAAATTGTTATAGAGTTTCTGAAACTTCTTTTTGTGTCTGGGCTTGCCTGGAACTGGAATTCTCTAATCTCTGTTTTCCAGGTAGATATTATAGCGTTGAGCCACTTTATTCAGCAAAAGTATGCAATTTCAAAATATCTTGATATTACCTATATCTGTGCTTAACATATATAGCTAACCTTAATTGTCTCCCTCTTTTGTTTAGTACTCTGAGTTGAAAATGTTGGCTTCCTTGATATACATGGTTTTGTTTTGGATGGAAACCCATCACAATCAAAAAAATCTCCCAAACATTTATGTCAAAAATCATGGAAGCCTTCAGGTTGGAAAAATAAACACTGATCCCTAAGTTATAAATGCAGTATATTAGTATATTTATAGAGTTAATCAATGCTTTCTTAAGTATGAGGAAGAAGGCAGAAATGTGTAAGATGTCAGGTCTCTGTAGAAATTCTGTAGTTGTCACTTCATGTTAGTTTCCTTCCTTCAGGCTTGCTTTTTTAAAACCCTCTGGGTGAATATTGGTTGGACTGATTGATAATCTTCTCCTGGAAATGAAGGTGATTTTAGAAGGCTGATGGTGTGTGAAATAAAGTAATGATGAGAATGAGCACAGATATTGTCACAGACTGAGCCGACTACGTTAATTGCTGAACAACAAAACAAAGCGAAGTTTCAAGTCTGATGATCCACATTGGTACATACATAGATAGATACATATACATATACAGATAAATACACATATACATATACATACATACATGAAAAATTAAATCCACAGTAGAATATCAAAAAACGGCATGACAAATATTAAAGTAAATCAAACTGGTTTTAGGAAAAGTACAGTAAAACCTCAATAGTTTAACATAGATTTTTGTAAAGGATGAAAATTCTTCCTTCATTATATACTTTACAAATATCCTTAGTATGTTTTAAGGTTTTTTGTTAAAATACTGTACAGAGGGGGTACAATTACATGGATAAGGTAATGAGTACATTTCTTATCAAGCATTGTTACCTCCTCCTTTGTTTCCACTTACTATCCTTTCCCATCTCTCCCTCCTGACCCTCCCCCCTACCGTGAGCCAAATTTGTAAATTTTGTTTTTCTACTTAATATCTTGTATATCCCATTGTTGCAATGGGTCCACCTGTCCTAGCTGCTGCAAATAGAATGATTAGGTATGTTTTGTCAAAAGGTTCATATTTGTGGAAACAAATACCAGCAGTGGTAACTTATTTTCCAGTCCTTGAACTCTGGTTCAGGGCCCTGAACCTGGTTATGCTGGTATCTTTAATGTGAGTTAGTTTTTTATTTATTGGATTACTGCCCATGAGGGTAATTACTGGGTGTTAGGGGAGATCTATGTTTAGAATATTTAGGAATCTGCATACTGCATTCCATTATACTGAACATGTATAATTTCCCACTAAAAGTGTAACAGAGTTCCCATTTGGCTACATCCACATCAGCATTTGCTATTGCTAATTTTCTTGATAATGGCCATTTAACTGGGACGAGATAGAATCTGTCTTGTTTACTTGTAGATGTATAGGCACCTTTGAGCTACCATAAATGAATGAATCTATGAAACCTATAACCTATATTGCTCTGAGTGTGCATTCCTTTCTCTTAGTATAATTTTCCCAAGCCTTTCATTGTCCTTAAGAATGGTGAAAATTCATCCTTTCTGATGGGTGAATAGAATTCCATTTTGTGTGTGTGTGTGTGTGTGTGTGTGTGTGTGTGTGTGTGTGTGTGTGTGTAACATGACTATATGCCCATGAGTTCATTTCAAAGCCTTCTGTTTCAAATGAAATTTTGTAATTCCATATTAAATTTGGATTACTTTCTCTACTGCATTGAAGAATATTGTTGGGATTTTGATAGGTATTGCATTGCCAATTGTTTGGGGGCAGTATTGCAGTTTTCACAATGTTAATTCTTCCAACCAAGAGCATTGAAATATTTTCCATTTCCTTGAATCTCCCTCAATTTTTCATTTTTATATTTTTAAAGTTTTCACAGTAGAGGTCCTTCAAAATTTTTAGTTAAATTAATTAATTCCTAGTTTTGTTGTTGTTTTGTTTTGCTTAAATTTGATTTGATTTTGAGGCTAATACATATGTGGTTGTTTTTTGGATTTCAGCCTGGATCTTCCCATTGTTGGTAAAACAGAAAAACTACTGATTCTTGTGGATTTTATATCCTGCTTCATTGCTGAAGGTTGGCATCACCTTTACATACTTAACTGAGGAAGCTACAGGGTCCTTTAAATACAGGATCATTTCATCTGTGAAAAGGGATAGGTTTACTTCTTCCCTATTTGGATCCCCTTTTTGTTTTTCTCTTGCCTATTGCCCTTGCTAGAAAGTCCACTACTATATTGAAGAGTAGCAGTGACAATGGACATCTTTTTCTCATTCCTGATTTTAATGTCTTCATGCCTCCACTGTTAGGTACGTGCTTATTATCTCTTAGTCATATATATATATACTCTATTATACTGAGGAAAGTTCCACGTGTTCCTAGCTTCTCAGACCTTTTAATCATAAAGGGGTATTGGATCTTTTTAAAAGCTATTTCTACATCCATATAGATGATCATGTAGTTCTTTTCCCTGCTTCTGCTGATGGTGTCTGTTATGTTTATTGAAAAGTATATTGAATTCAATTGTATCCTAGAATGTATACTGTTTGATCATAGCATACGATTTTTTTGTTAGTTGCTGAAATTGGTTGGTGAGAATTTTATTGAGAAGTTCTCTATCAATGTTTATCAAAGAGTTGGGTTCATAGTTCTCTTTCTTTGATGAGTCCCTATCTGTTTTGGGGAAGAGTCTAATTCCAGCTTCATAGAATATGTTTGATAATTCCATTTCCCTTTCTATTCCATTGAAGAGATAGATCTGAGAATTGTAAGTTCTTTGCAGACCTTAATTTCATGGTAAATCCATTGAGTCCTACATTTTTCTGTTATGGGAAATTGTTTATTGAAATTTCATTTTCATTACTTCTTATGTATCACTTCTTGGTTTAGTTAGAGTATAGGAAAGCATAAATTTCTCCAGGATTCTCCAACTGATTGGCATATGGTTTTCAACTACTCTCATAAAACAGTCTCAATTTTGCTAATTTATGTTGTGGTCTCATTTTTTTCTCTAATTTTATCTATTTGGGTGAGTCCTCTTAGGAGCTCTTAGGAGCTGTGAATCATCTACTCAATATATTTACCTTGTTCTCTAGTAGGGAACCTGTCATTATAACCAGTTCCTGTTCTTGATCTTTTCTGTGGAGGATATCTTTGATTAACTTCCATCCTGCTGATTTGGTGGAGATACATTGTTTCAAGTTTTCTTTGTCATGAAATATTTTTATATATCCTTTAATTATAAAGGAATATTTGGCTTGGGACCATATTCATGGTTCGTAGTAATTTGCCCTTAATATTTGCTATATATCATGCTGGCCTCTTTTTTTTTTAACGGTATCAGCTAAGAAATCTGTAGTTATTCTGACTGTATATCCTTTATAAATAATCAATCTTTTCTCTATGGCAGCTTTAAGAATCCTTTCCTTGATTTTTAATGATCCTCTAATGGATTATGGTGTGGTGGTGGGTTGTTCTTTTCTAGAATTCTCTGCTTGGTGTTCTAAAGGCTTCACTTCTCTGAATGAACGTATCTCTTTGGATGTTTGGAATGTTCTTTGCTAGAATTCTGTAATATGTTTCATGTTTCCCATCCATTTAGTGTCCTGCTCTTCTCCTTGATACCGAACTTCCCCATGTTTGATCTTCTCAGTCTTGAAGTTCTAGCAAGATCATTTCTTATTCTTTGGATTTGTTCTAAATGATTGCTTCCTCTTTCCTATTATACCTATTTGGTCTTTGCCCCCTGAGATTATCTTCTATGTCATCTATTTGCTCTGGAGACATTCTTCTTTGTTTTTGATTTCCCTGTCTTCTAATTGGTCATTTTTATGGCTTCTATGTCTTTATTAAAGCTTTGTTTTAGGTCTGGAAAGGACTTTCCTTACATATTTTCTTTGGGTGGTGAGGGGCAGTTGGAAGTGATTTTTTAGCTGTGCCTTCTCTCACATCTTTTAACTAGGCATCCATTTTTTCCTTGGACTCCCTTGCCTTTTCAGAATTTATTTCACTGTTTGTATTCTCCATGAGTTATTTTGCTATCTATAGTTGGTCTTATCTTGTTCACAAATTTCCATGTAGAGGTTTTGTATCTTTTCATTAATCACATTTTTCAGCAGTATTTGTAATGAATTTTGAAAACTATCTTCTACGTCCTTAATTGTTTGTTCTAATGCGTGGTTATTTACTATTTGGTTATTATACTACTTTGACATCACTTTTCTTGTATTTTTCTGATTTGTTCTGTTCACTTGGGGGATTTCTTTTGGGACATCTATGATCTTAATAGGTGACTCTTTATGTTCTTGGTTGAATTGCCAGGTGTTGGTTTGATCTTCTGTTTTGATTTGATTTTCTGGAATTAGGTTTTTGTCTAGACCATTAAGTGTAGGAGTAGAAATCAATTATGGGAAGATGTTAAGACTTGTGGTTCCAGTGGCAGTTCAGGCTGTACAGTGGTATCTTGAATTGTCTCTGTGTATGTTTTTGGCTGTCTCCGCTGTACACTTCTGATCCTGCTTTTTCCCCATGTGGACCTTTTATTTCCATACTGCAGCTGTACTTTTGAATATGTTGGCCACCACCTTCACAGCAGGCACCTTCCTGGCTGAGCACCTTTTCAAAGATTTCTGTTTGCTTGGAAGTCATAAAATCTTCTTTTGAATTGTATATCTATATGTAATTATAGCTGACTTGGTGTGACCCACTAGAAGTGGAGTACCCTCTAGGACTCTAAATATTTGTTTCATTAGAGAGAGTTGGGTAACTTTCTGCTGTTATTGTGCCATTGGTTTTCCACTTCCTCAGATTTATTTTATTTATTGTTGATTTTTTTCACATAATTTAGGATTTGTGATGGTGGTATCAGGTTATTTTTGTTTTTTGTTTATGTTAATTTGACATAGTGATTTCAGGGTTGTATGAAGAGACAGTAATAATATTAAATGTATGTTATTACATTGAAAAAAAGCAGACATTTTAACCTATTTACTACAAGTAAATTAATATTAAGCAAAGCTAATTAAAATAATTACTTCTTTACTTTTCAGAGGATGAATATAGTACTTTTGGATATCTTGGAGGAAAAGACTTTAGACTCATTACAACTGATGACTTACATTGATATTACTGGCTAAACTTTCTTCTTCCAAAAGGCAAAAGCTCATTTCTTTCATATTAATATTATAAAATCATAATATCTGCATGTTGAATTGTTTTTCTCTGCTATTTTCAATTCCATTCTTCATCCATTAAGTTTCTAGGGCTTTGAATGACCAATTCCTTAAAATAACTATACTGCTTATGATGTGATATAAATCTCAGTAATATTTTTTACTTATAGATTGTTTTATTGTGAAAATACCATTTCCCTTATTGCAATAACTAGTATAGGTGTTAATCCAGCAGAAAAGTAATATTAATATGAATTTTCCTCTGAGTCTCATATTAAGCTACATTCATATGAAATTTATGCAGTCTCAAACAAGAAACCTGACAATTTTACTCTTTTCTGTTTTAATCAATAAATCCATTCTCTTTAGAAATATGTTCTCATCTTTTATATTGCTCCAGTAAACATCATGTATTTCTAGGACTTTTACTGAAATAAATATAAAATATGGAACATGAAGACAAGCCCCCCCCCCCCCTTATCACTTTAAAGTAAATCCTTGGGGACTATTTTATATATAAAAATAAAACAGTGCAATGCACATGTTTATACATGAATCATCTAATGGTTGAGTCAATTAGAAACAAGAACTACCTTTTCATATCAAGTCTCAATTTACTTAAAGGCACCAAAATATTAGTGTTCATGAATATCACTGATTTTTAAAAAATGACTAGTCACAACAAAGTTTATATTATATTTCAAATTTAAAAAGTGAAAATAACCACCAGATTTGCTGTCAATATCCTGTTTCCAGGAATACATTTATTCAGTAAAGAAACAAAAAATAACGGTTTGTCACATAGAAAGACAGATGTAGAAACAGACTGTCTTTCCTTAAGATGATAAATATTTGCAAGTCATATGATTTATTCGAAGATACTATAGCAATTCATAAGAGAATTTGTGATCAGACGTGACTGTTAAGCAAAGCAACTGGAAAACTGTATATGTAGATTGAAATTTCACTATAAGATCACAAGTTTACAATAAATGAGTCTACAGAAGATGATTTTGTATCTCTAACACACATCCAGTGTTCTACATTTTCCCACATACTCCTGTTCTCTTACCTCAGTTCCTGATCAATATTCTTCTACTTTCATGATGTCAATTCTTAATAATATAAATAGGTGGGTATATTTTGGTTTCTAGATCCAATACATTTTAGTATTTTGGAATAGTAGTATGAATTCATGGAGTTTGCCTTGAATGTCAAGTTTGAGGGTACTGTATTCAGAATACTGTTAATTGGCCTGAAGCAGCCAGGAACATACTATGAATATATAGACACAGTATACTAAGAGCAAGGGACTTGATTTCAGAGAAACGTGTAGGTCCAGGCAAGATCTTCAAGAAAAGAAAAACCAATGGAGCAAACATCAATCAACTATCATTACAAAGGAACTGAACTGATCTCTCATGTGTCTGGGTGGCAGCTGTGTGTGTGTGTGTGTGTGTGTGTGTGTGTGTGTGTCTGTGTCTGTATGTCTGTTTCTGTGTCTTTGTCTGTGTGTGTAGAGAGAGAAAATTTTAGTGTGGCTTCCATATTTACAGCCCCTAGAGCATTACTTTTTAAGGAGAAGGTGCTCATATCAGAGCTCTGATACCACTCATCATTTTTACTGAGAAAAACACTTGCTTAATCTGTACTTAAAAAGAGAAAAATAAACTAACATCTTAAATGACTGCTTTGAGAATTAATTGTTATATTGAAAGCCAAAGGGAGGAATTGGAAATCAATAACTGTGATTTCAGGAGTCTCCTGCTATGTATTTACAGCTGAATTATTAATATGCTTAATAATATGAAATATAAGATAGAGACTTAGATAAGACAGCAAATATAAAGAACTAGTGAGGAGACCGAAATTTTGAGCAGGGTCGTCACATCTTTTAGGAATGTAATTCCTTCATATGAACTTCAAATTTTGTGGATTACCCTGTGTGACTGAAAGGTTAGAAAGTACTGTAGAAATGAGAATTCCTGTTAGCCAAGTAGAAAGAGCTCATGATCCCATCCTCACGTTAAAAACTTCCATTTTATAAAGAATCTCTTTTAGAATGCTTTTATTTAATATACTTCAGCACCTCACCCTTCCCTTTTGGAGATAGGAAAAGATAATTTTTGAATATTATCTTACATAAGTTAGTGTGTACAAGCATGATTTGCATGCTTACAGAAGTTAGTATTAAGTGTAATTAGGAATCATGTCACAACTAAAAATATAATCAAAATCACGTAACAAGACTAGAAGTCACAACATTTTGTTCATGAAAACATACATTAGATTAGTTGCAGAATTTCTATTGAGATAAATTTTATATTAAAGTATAATGCACTTTACCAAAGGATTAAACATTTTATTAAAAATATATTTTAATATATTTAATATATATAATATACTTAATATATACTTAAGATATTTTAAGATATTTTTGTTGCATGATTTTAAGAAGAAAATGCTCCCAAAGTAATCATTTTTCTTATTATTTTCTTCTTTCCATGTGATTAACCTCCAAATTAGAAATCCAAATATATAGATTTGATTTAATTTAAACAAAAATATTATTGAGTATAAGGACCTTCTACTCTCTACATTCTTCACACTAAGATCATCAAATACAGTGAGATTGAAATAGTTGGACTCTTTGTGAACTATTTTAATATTATTTACAATGTGAGTGAAATGTTTAAAAAATAGTATTTATTTTAGTTTAATTGCTTTGAAGAGACAATGAATGATACAATCAAAACCTAAGAAGGATTAGATTTAAAATTTAGAATTCAGGAAATATTTTTTACCACACTGTTTACTGGAGCCTTCACAACAACCTCATTAGATAAGTTATGTTACTGATGCAAAAATGCCAGAGGTTAGACATTTACCAATAGAAAAACCATGTCATTCTGAATATGTAGGGTTACATAACAAACAGAAAAATTTAGCTTTTAAATACCTGAATATAGTAATAGATTTAATTGCAGGGAGATAAAAGGAGATAAAATTGCATTCATTTTGAAAAGTAAACATAAGTATTCATTTAAATAAAAACATCACCCATTTAAGAAAGAAGATGTACATTTAGCTGTTTTTTATGCCAATCATTTTCTATAAACTTACTCAAATACTAGATTAGTAAACGTAAATTATTGCTTTGTAGGTAAATAGAAATTTAGTTTATTACAAGTCAGGACTACTTTTCCTCAATTACTAACTGATTTATATTTTTATCATGGAATTTTATTTGATATATTTTTATTGATTAAGTTAAATAATTGGCCAATAGCTATATGAATTATGCATGAACAAATTTTATCTAACACAAGTATTTTATTCACAAGACATATTGTGGCTCTCTTAAAGAACACTAGATGGCAGTGTGTTATTTACTTATTAATTTTTAGTTATTTTGTTAATGGTTATTAATTGTCAGAAGTGGCAGTTTCCTTATGCTCTTTCCAAAATATTTTTAAAGCATTTGATTATAATCCCTCTATTTCCTTTTCATTACTCTTTCCTCCAAAGTTTTCTGTTTTTCACATAATATTACATTTTTAAATATGCACATATAATCTAAATTGGAAGATTTAAGGTGAACTGCAACTTAATTCAATATATCCAGTGGATTAACAGAATGAAAAAAAAACTTGAATACTTTTTCTTATCTTCTGAATTGGGCTATTATTTTTATTATGGTTAGGGTTAGGATCACAGACAGAATTAGAATTAGGGTTAAAGAAAAAGAAATTTAGTTTCAACACAAGATGACCCATTGCAACAATGATACTCACAACACAATATATTGAAAATGAACTTTACACCATGGTGACAGAGGAGTGAGAGAGGTGGGAGAGGGAAGGTATAGTGCGAGAACAACAAAGAAGAGGGTAACAATGTTCAACAAGAAGTGTAGTCATTTCGTTACACATATAACTATAATCCCTCTGTAAGCCTCTTTACAATAACTAAAATTTAAAAATATATATATAAAAAACCCTGACAGGAAATAGAAAAATATTTAAAAAACTTTAGGTTGAAAATGCAGGTAAAATTTAGACCTACATGCCTAGCAAGAGTTTGGGCTTAATGTGAAATAGAGGCTTGCTAGTAACATTTTGGTTCAGTCATCAGTAGGTTTAGGATTCAGCAAGCTGTTTCAGGTAGAGCTGGGGTTAAGATGAGAAAAAGATGTAAGGTTTCGTGTAAAACTTCAATATATTTTAAGAACAATGAATGATATCGAAGTTAGAATGAATGAAAACCAACATCTGTGTTGCTTTTAACATTCAGATATGATTTGGTTTAAATTGTGAATTGCTGTTTTAGTTCTTGTTAGGGTGAGCGAAAGATAAGCATTAGGGTAAAATTTAGTGTTCTACTAAGAAGCAGAAGCAATACAATGTGTGATTGAATAGAATCCAGACATTTTCCTTACATTAACCATTTGGTGTTAATTCAGATTGTGATTAGGATTAGTTTTCTGGTGAAAGGGGGTTGAGGAAAGAGTAAAGAATTTGGTTAAACTGGTGGCTTGCACCTATTATCACAGCTGCTCAGGAATCTGATTTCTGAGGACTGCAGTTCAAAGCCAGCCCTGGCAGGAAAGTCTGTGAGACTATTATGTGCAATTGATCACCAGAAAACCTGAAAGTGGTGCTGTGGATCAAGTGGTAAAGTGCACACCTTGAGCTAAAGAACTCAGGGATCTTGCCCATGCCTAGTGCTCAGGGATTGTGCCCAGGCCCAGAGACCAAACCACACACCCAACAAAAAGAAAAAAAAAAGGAATGAGTTAAATGTTAAGTAAATCTGAACTTATTTTAGGTTCTAGGAATTCATGAAAGCTGGGATAATGGAAGTACAATGTATTTCACAATATCAGGATTTGAGATAAATGGGTATACTGATTCCTCTTATGGAACAAGATAGGTTCAAAGTTAAGAGTGAGAAAATCTATAGGGTTTAGGAAAACCTACAATTTATTTCAAGAATTACAAATGGAATTTCAGTTAGGATGACACAAAACAAGCATTTTTCATAAATTTTAGATTTGGGATACCATTGTTAAGGTTATGATTAGGATTCTAGCCATGGTTAAGGTTAGAGTATAGGAGAAAAAAAATGAGGGTCATATTGAAGGTAAATTTCAGATTAAGCCAGGTAAAAGTTAGAATGAATATGAGCTAGAGTATTGCTATTAATATTAGAAGCTACTTACACTTAGGCTTATGGTTATTCTCAATGTTCCAGTTAAGATTAATTAATGGTTAGAAAATGACGAAGATATTGGGGAAAAAAATTGAAACCTATGTTTGCAAGGCTTATTTAAATCAAGTTAGGATGAGTGAAAACTAGTTTACTTGTGTTACTTGTGTTAATGTTAGTATGGATATTTAATTTGGATTAAAATTAGGGTCAGCACTTTGTTCTGATTATGATTAGTGTTATGAGTAGGAAAGTTTTTAGTATAAAATTCAGTTTTCAACCCAGGCGCCAGTGGCTCATGCCTGTAATCCTAGCTACTCAGTAGGCTGAGATCTGAGGATCACGGTTCGAAGCCAGCCCGGGCAAGGAAAGTCTGTGAGATGCTTATCTACTATAAACCACTAGAAAACCGGAAGTGGCGCTGTGGCTCAAGCAGTGGAGCACTCGCATTGAGCTGAAGAGCTGAGGGATAGAGCCCAAGCCCAGAGTTCAAGTCCCATGGCCGACCAAAAAAAATTCAGTTTTTACTGACAAGTAGAAACAAAAAATCTGAGATTGAATAATAACTAGACCATTAGCATTATATTTATTTCTCAGTGACCATTCTTGTAATGATTAATGAGAGTTTTCCAGCCAGGATTAGGTTCAGAATTAGCGTTAAGTAATGGACAAAATGGTAAGTAAATCTGAAACTGTTTTAGGGTACAGTGGTTCAGGAACAGGTAGGATCAATGGAAACTACTGTATCTTTCCGGATAAAAGAATCTGAGAACATATAATTTGACATATAATAATATGTCCAATAATATAATGGTTCATGTTAGGGAACAAGATAACTTCAGAGATAGAGTCAGGAAGTTTGTGGAAAATAGAACAAATTAAATCTCATTTCCAGAGGGCAAACAGGAGTATTCATTAGAATGAATAAAAACTAGAGTATTTTGCTTTAACATTAGAATTGGACTATCATTAGGGTGAAAGTTAGGTTTCAGTTCCAGCTGGGGTTAGTATTAGTATTAGGGAAATGGAAAATTTAGGGTCAAACTTAAAGTAAATCTTCGAATAACAAGTCAAGTTAGAATTTGGATGAATGTGAAATAGGAAACTGCTAATAATATTAGGATTAGGGTATGATTAGTGTGAGGGTTAGCCTGAATGTTCCAGTTAGGGTTCAGTTTAGAAAAATGGCTAGATATTGAGTAAAACTACAAACTATTTTAAGAAAGATGAGTTGAATCAAAGATAGGATGACTAAAACTAATGCATTTGTGTGCCTTTTAGAATCCAAAGGCATTTGGTTCTAGGGTTAGGGTTACTTTTCTAATTTATGAACTAATGAAGTAAAGGCACAATTCTTTCTTTCTTATAAACCAAGACCGTCATTATTTTGGGAACAAACACAATTTTCTACATGAAAATGTGTCTTAAAATATTTTCCAACCATGATTAAATAATAGTGAACATGGTGTCATTTATTAAAATTAGGTAGGTTGATGATACAACTTTCAAATATATCCAAACACATAGGCTAGAAACTCAGACATGTTATTGCGAAAACAGATATTCTACTTGCTGTAGCTGGGAAATTGTCTGTGTGTGTGTGTGTGTGTGTGTGTGTGTGTGTGTGTTTTGTGTGTGTGTGTGTGTGTGTGTGTGTGTGTGTGTGTGTGTGTGTGTGGTCTTCAACTCAGGCATGGGTCCTGTCTTCAGCTTATTCTGTGCAAGGAAGGCACTAAACCACATAGTGACAGGTCTTCTTCTGGATTTTTAGTAGTTAATTTGAGATATATATCTCATGGATTTTTCTGTCTGGACTTAATATTCTGATCCTCAGCGATCCTTGGGTTAGTGTTACTGTGGGTGCTACCACAAAGTGACAGTTCATTAAAGTAGGAGCAATATGGACGTACATGTGCAAGTTACAAATTTATCAGTTCATTAATTTGGGAGTAACACAGGATTGCATTAGATTGCCTTCAAACACATTGTTTCTGATGAGTTTATCTGAAGCCCAAAGCATAATCAAAAGCTATTAGCCACACTGTATGAAGTAGCATATATTTATGGTGTAGAGTATATACAATGAATTAAATCCTGAATCAAAAGTCTTTGCTGAGTTTGCTACTTAAAAACAAATCAGAAATAGAGTGTTATTGAAATGAAGTCCAGACTGGAAGACTGTAGTGAGCACCAGAGCATCTGCTTAGTGTAAGTCCAACCCACAAGACCATAAAAAAGAAGTAGAAGAAAGTGAAAGTGTAGGAGAAAGAGGAAAGGAAAGAAAGAGAAAGAGGTAAGATAGGAGGAAGGGCATAGCAGGAGGAAGAACAGGAGGGGACAGGGAGAAAGTAGAGGAGGAGGGAAGAAGAGGGAAACAGGACCCTGGGGAAGAGGAGCAGGAGGGGAGACAGGGGGAAGGAGATAAATGCAATATAACCCCAAGAATTGTTGGGAAACATTTTTCATAAGTAATCAGCATGTGCATGGCCGGATTTTTTTTCTCATCAGAGATAGAGAGCTAGCACAGTAACAATACGCGTGATACCTGTTGCAGGGTCATTTTATTCTCTTTCTTCAGTGAGGAGTTCAGAAAAAATCCTGAGTTTGGTGTTTTACAAATGCACTTCAAATTTTCTTTTTCATGGGGGCTGGTAAGATGGCTCAGTGGTAGAGCGCTTGCCTTGCATGCCTGAGGCCCTGGGTTCGATTCCTCAGCACCACATAAGCAAAAAGAAAAAAGCCTGAAGTGGCATTGTGGCTCAAGTGATAGAGTGCTAGCCTTGAGCTGAAGAGTGAGGGACAGCACCCAGGGCCAGAGTTCACGTCCCACGACAAGACCCCCCCCCCCCCCGCAAAAAAATTCTTTCTTATGAATCTAATATGGGAAAGAACTAAATGCAACCTCCCTTAATTAAAAAATAATAGGATCTATATTTATTTTTATTAGTGTGCATGAAGAAATCCTGGAGATTTCTATTTAATTCAGAGGGCCCCATGCAAAAATATAGGAAAAGAGGAAAGTAAAACTGTTTTTAAAGTATAATAGGGTATCATTGATAAAAAGTTTTAGTGGACGTTTTCCTTTTCTTTTTTGACAGATGTTCAGTGCTTCAGCAAGGCTGTGTCCTAGGGCCCTTTCCAAGTCACCATGTGAACACCCATTTCTGTATTTCCTGTGGGTGTGGGTGCCTCCTAAGTTTACCTGTTGAAAAGGGGCCCCCTCCCTTGTGGTGAATGTGCAGTGAGGGGATGTTTGTGCATGCTACCCAGCATTTCCAGATGAGCACTTCCCACCTACCCAACTCTCTTCCCAGTCTCAGTTCCTCCATTTCTCCCAGGAGCTGGCAGCCATGGGGCTGGATTTGAGTCCACTGCTGCCCTCTCCTCCTGCAGCTTTGCTGGTTATGGTCTGAAGTGTTCCTGGGTGAGAGTGCCATGCCAGGGAGACTCTGTTCTAGGGTCAATGCTTGCCCCCATTGGTGGGGGGGTGGGGAGACACCATGTTTGTACACTTCACAGCCCACGGGAGAAAGAAGGCTGGGCATGCAATCCTCCTGCTTGGGACCAGGCAGCCAAGCCTTGGTTCACCTCATCTTTAAGGTGGTCTGGAGACTGGAGCCATGTGCTTGCTCCTCTGCCAGCAGGCTTGTGACAGCTGCCGAAGCTGAGCAGCCTGGAGCCCCTTCAGCATGCCCATGGACCTCCACTACCTAGTCCCTGTGGACTCGGATTCAGGGCCATCCCTGCATATGCCCATCAGTGACAGAGGAACCAGGACTTACAGAGCACCAGCTGCAAGACCGGGGACCCAAAGCGCCTTTAGATTTGCTTTGTAGCCTCCTCCGTCATTCTCCTGGTCCACGTAGGCCCAGCTCTGGATGCCATTCTGAGGAAGCTCTGTTTGAAGGCAATGGGCTCACCCCCTACCCTTGTTGGGCTCCAAAGCAGGGCAATGGGTCTGGCCTTGGCAGTGTAGGCCGCACAGATGGAAAGCAGGACTTGGGGGCTGCCCTGTCTTCCCTCCTGGCTTTGGCACCTTAGACTGGGTTGCTTGGTTTGGTCACTGATGGAACCTTGCTGGTTTCAGCCCACCACAAGTGCCACACCTGCTGCAGCAGTAATGTGGTGTCCCGGACTCCCTCAGGGTCACCACATGGACCACTGATGGGTCTACATGGACTGGGTGTGGGTGTCATCCCAGGACTCCAATTAGGAAGTGCCACTCCCCTTTGTAGTACTGAAAGCAAGAGGTGCCACATATAATTTCTACTTCCTAACATTTTCCTTCACTGAGATAAACAGAACGGGGAGATAAAAATAAGTTTTATTAAAACAAAATATATAACTTATATCACTTCAACTTGTTAAGCCATTGTAATATTTTTCATCCAGTAGGAATTCTTTCTGTAATTACTTATTTTAATTTTGAATGTAACTAATACATCTAGTTGTAATTTACTTTTCTAACATAACTTCATTTGCATTATGTATATGTTTTTTTTTCAAATTCTGAGATTTAATCATGTGTTTATTGGATAAGAATTTTGTTGTACTTTTGTTTCAGTTTGCCATAGTGGAGTTGTAAATACAAACAATAAAATCCATTCTTGCTATCATCAAGGTCAATGATTTTGGAGACTAGAGACTCAAGGATATAGCATTATACATCATACAGTAATGTGTATCACTTTGTTTAAAACTGCTCCATAAGATAATTAGTAATTTAGGTGGCAGCCATTTCATCTCGCATGCTGGTCCCTCTGGTGAAGTAGGATCCTAGTGGCAACTTGCCCAATTCGGGCCCTTGTGGGCACCTTGCCTGGGACTGTGGGAGAAAGATCAGTGTGTATCTGCTGTTGGGCTAGGGCAGCTACCTAGGGGCTGCTGCATGAATGACACAGCCACTGACTCACATGTAGCCCCAACCTGCCCCGTGGGCCTGGGCCCTGAGGATCAGCCCTTGGGAGCACACACACACAGTGGGGTGGGGGCTGCCCACCTAGGAAGAGTGCAGGCCAAACAGAAGCCACTCTGCAGATCAGCTTGTACAGTATTTATTCTAGATGGTGCAGGGGACAATTCTGCTCCACTGTGGGGAGAAAACAAGAAAGAGAGGCCCAAGTGAGGTGAAGCCAACTTTTTTACTCAGGCTGGAAAGAAAATTTCCTCCATGCATTCTCCAGCAGGTTCAGAAAGCCCTTCCATGCTCCTTGTCCATGGAGTAGCAGCCAAGGACACTCAGGTCTAGTACTCCTGGCTGCTTTTTTGGGTTTGTATGTTAATTTATACAGAGAATCCCTCCTCAGACAACAGAGTTATATTCTGGGTTTTGTAAAACATTCTGCATCTGAGCATTCCCAGTGTTTGGTTTTTGTATTGTTTCTTGGAAATGCATTGTGAAATTTGTATTTTAGGTGTTGAGGTATGAGAGAAGGAGTCAGATTATGAACATAGTTTCCTACAAGCTTTTCATTTAAAAATGAAAACATATTCTCTCTAAAAATGCCTATCACCAAATAAATTTGAGAGGAAGAAAAAGGCTGTTTTCTCATGAGATCAAAATGTGCTAGTTTTATATGCATGTTTTATGCATTCAAAATACAATTAAGTAACTGAATACCTAGGAACAATTGTCCAGACCTAAGAGTTAAGTGTCTTGAGAGCTGGAAGCAGGATTTTTGTGAGCTTTATCCAAAGGGAGCAAAGAAAGTTAAAATCCATAGATTACTTTGGAGAATCAAAGTGGTAATACAAAATGAGAATCACAATAAACTTCTTTGCTATTCAAGGTCTTTATTGTTCCATATGAATTTTTGGATTGCTTCTTCTATTTCACTGAAGAGTGACATTGGGATATTGGTAGGTATCACATTGAATTTGGAGATAGCCTTTGGCACTATTGCCATTTTCATGATGTTAATCCTCCAATTCCATGAGCATGGGAGGTTTCCCACTTCCTTAGTTCTGTTTTAATTTTCTTTTTCAAGTTTTTAAAGTTCCCATCATAGAGGTCCTTCACCTCCTAAGTCAACTCCTAGGTATTTTATTTTTTATGCAGCTATTAAAAAGAGGTTGCTTTCCTAATTTCAGCTGCACTCTTATCGTTATTGGAATACAGGAAAGTCATTGATTTCTGAGGATTAATTTTATATTCTGCTAATTTGCTGAAGTTTCTGATCAGCTCAAGTAACTTGGGAGTGGAGTCCATGGGGTTCATTAAATATAAGATCATGTCATCTGAAAAGAGGGAGAGTTTTACTTCATCTTTCGCTATTTGGATCCCCTTTAAGTTTGTATCTTGTCTTATTGCCCCCGTAGCATTCTAATACTAAGTTGAAGAGTAGTGGAGAGAGCAGGCATCCTTATGTCATTCCTGAATTTATAAGAAATGGCTTTAACTTTCCACCATTAAGTATAATACTGGCTGTAGGTTTGTCAATCATTAACAGAAAGAACAGCAGTAGAACAATATCAGTTCCAAATTTCAAACTCTACAAAAAAAGCCATAGTAATAAGAACAGCTTGATTCTCGCACAAGAACAGACCCGAGGACCAATGGAATAGGACTGAAGATTCAGACATCAAACCACTGACCTATAGCCACCTAATCTTTGACAAGGAAGCCAAAAATAAAATGGAAGAAAGACAGCCCTTTCAGTTAATGGTGTGGGCAAAATTAGTTAAACACCTGTAGAAAGCTACATCCGTATATATATATCACCCTGAGCCATAATCAACTCCAAATGGATCAAAGACCTCAAAATAAAAGCAGACACTATGGAAACATAACATGAAGGAATAGGAGAAACTCTAGGGCTTTTTAGCACAGTCCAAAATTTTCTTAACAGAGAACCAGAAACAAAACAAATCAAGAAAGATTGGACAAATAGGATTGCATGAAACAGCAGAGCTTCTGCAGGCAAAGGTCATAGCTAGCAAGATCAATAGATAGACCACATACTGGGAGAAAATCTTCATGAGTCATAAAATGGACAAAGTCTTATATCTAAAATATACTTAGGACTCAAAAACTTAAATCCTCCAAAAAAATTTTTCAAAGGAACAACTGCCCGATAACTAAGTGGACTAAGGCTTAAAGAGAGACTTCTTTGAAGAGGAAATAAAAATGTCCATTAGACACATGAAGAAATGCTCAACTTTTCTAGTCATAAAATAAATGCAAATCAAAACATTGAGATTGCACCTCATTCCACTTAGAATGGCTATAATCAAGAAATGTAATAACAACAGATGCTGGAGGAAATGTGTCTAAAAGGAAACCTATTGCATTGTTGGTGGGAGTGTAAACTTGTTTAACCACTTTGGAAAGCAGTATTGAAGTTCTTTAAAAGACTCCACATAGAGCTCCCATATGACATAGCAATCCCCCTTTTGGGCATTTGCTCAAATAATCACAAACAAGGTCATACCAAAGCTAACAGCACAACCATGTTTATTACAGCATTATTCACAGTAGCTATGATATGGAACCAACTCCTATGCCCCTCAGTAGATGAATGGATCAATAAAATGTGTTGTACGTGCACACACAAGTGCGAGCACTCTCTCTCTCTCTTTCTCTCTCTCTCTCTCGCTCTCACACACACACACACACACACACACACACACACACACACACACACACACACACACTGGAATTCTATGCCTCCATCAGAAAGAATGACATTGCCCCATTTGTTCGGAAATGGAAAGACTTGTTAAAAATTTTATTAAGTGAAGTATGCCAGACCCATAGAAACATAGGTCCCATAGTTTACCTTGTTTTCCCTTGTTTGCAAGGACTAATACATGTCTAGGACAAGCAGAGAAGATCAAAGGCTAGTTACTTATGACCATATAAGATAATGTTAAGCAAAATGTACCCCAAGTAAGAGACACAGGTGTGCTTTTTTTCTTTCTTGCTTTTGTTTTTAATATACTTATAATGCACTATGTGATTCTTTTGTAGGTTCATCCCACCGTGTAACCTCTGTTTTCACTGTATTTGATTCCAGTGTTCTGCATCTTATATGCCTCGCCACCTCCTAAGTCTATATGACAGATCATGCCAGACAAAGCATAAGCTTCAAGGAAGCATGCCTGTAGGAAGCAGGTGTTGGTTCAAGGCTTCCCATACACTTGGCTGCAACTTTATAGCCTCGACCTTTATTTTTATTATATTCTTCTTGGCTGTACATTCGTTGCCTTTATTCTCGTTCTGGCTATTTTTTAATTGATCCACGAACAGAGCATGTTGTTTCTTTCCAGTCCAATAGAGATGGCTTCTCTGAATAATAAAGACTAGGAACAAATATTAAATATGGGTAATGCCCCAATCAATCTATCACCTGATGTGACACTGCCTCCAGAGACTCCTACAACTTTACAAGCAGCTTTGCCGCTCACTCATAGTAAATATAGAAATTAAAATTTCCATATATGTTACAACAGGCAGGATTAATGAATTAAACTAAGCTAGATGGAGTTATACCAGAAGTACAGAGAGTTCTAGAAAAAGGGACCCATGATAATAAAAGGGAAAAAAGATTCCCGCAACTGTTATGACTAAGCGTAGTCCCACTTACGTTATAGGGAATAGATGATGGTTTCCCACAAAATATAAAGTTAGTGACATCACATTTCTGAGCCGACTGATGAACCATTGCTTTACACAGGAGTTTATAAAGATGAAAATAAATGGATTAATGTAAAAGGAGAAAGGATATTTTGGAACTCATTAGATTTTATGCAAAGATTAGGTAGATCTAGATCATTATGGTGTTTATTATCAAAACAACAACAAGATAGATTAAAACAACAATTAGAAATTTATGTGAACAAATACTTGGATTAAAATTATAGAAAACGTAGTATGCCTGACTCAAGCTGGAAGTGGTTTTTAGGATGGTTTCAGAGGAACTTGAAAATATATGGAAAAAATAGAAGGAGTACAATATATGTACAGCCCTGTCTTAGGTTTGTTAATCATTAAACATAAAAGATTGAATAATTGATGCATTCTATTAAACTATATCCTAGACTTGTTTTGCACCACTTAGCTCAAACAGTTGGTGGGATAGTCATCAATTTTCATGTAATCCATCAAAGCTTTGCTTTTCTTAAAAATTGATTACGTGCTTAAATAACAAAAGAATCTATGTCACAATCACACATTGTATAAAAATGTTAATTCTCTTCAATAAAGACAAACTCAGATGTAACTCTTTTGAGTCTGTGTCTGTTTGTCACTTTGCCAACTCCATGCCCACGTATCCCAAGATCCCTGTCTCGCTGGTACCAGTGTTCCAGCCGAGCTGGTCCGTCGCAATTATATACACGTTTTTTTTGTAATTTGGGGAGTGGAAGGGATATAGTAGAATGCTTTAATGGGGATGCAGGTTGGCCCATTGTGACTATGAGATGTACAGGACAGTATGTTGAAAATGAATTTACAATGTCAGACAGGGGTCGAGGAGGGAGGAGTTTGGAGATGTGGGGAAGGAAAATGTAATAAGGGAATAACAAAAGAGGAGGTAACAATGCTTGATAGGAAAATGTACTCATTACCTAGTCATGTAACTGTAAGCCTTCTGTACAGTATTTTTACAGTAAAAATATATTTTTAAAAATCTCTTCCTGGTGTAGATTTCCAGAGCTGCCCTTGGCATTGCATTTTCTGCCTTTTCTCGCTGTGGTTAGTTCCACCTGCCCAGTGGATCAGTAGTCTTCAAGGCATCTTGGTCCTGAAGTGGGACTTGGATTATCCAGTGGTGGTTGGAACCAGGCCAAGGACAGGACAAAACCACTTCCAGGACATGGCTTCTTAATTACCAATGCAACTAGGTTTACAAGCAAAATTTCTCTGAATTTGACTTTAGAAAACAATCAGTGAAACAAAAGGCAAGGCCACCAATCACCTCTCTCTTCCCCCCATTCACTCCTTTCTCCATCCTTAGTAAAGTACAAAATAATTTTACAGGTTTTGGCAAACACACAAATAGCCCACCACCTCTCCTGGTAAACTGGGTTTCAAGTCACTAAGTCATATAAATAGATAATGCCTCACTCATTATTCTGGACAACATCTTCAGGTTGTTTGAAGCTTTAATTTTTGTTGTTGTTGTTGTTGTTAGTGGGGCTTGAACTCTGGGTGCTAGCTCAAGGCTAGCACACTACCACTTGAGCCACAGTGTCACTTCCAATTTGTTCTGCCTATGTGGTCCTGAGGAATTGAACCCAGTATCTCATGCATGCAAGACAAGCATTCTACTACTGAGTCTCCTTCCCAGCCCTAATGCTTTAATTTTTTAAAATTCCTTTCTTTGTCTGTCATGGGGATTGAGCTCAGCTCCTGGGTATTAACATATCCCAGAGTTCTTCAGCTCAAGGAGATCCCTCTCCCAATTGAGCCACAGTGCCACTTCCTGTTTAGAGATAACTGTCTCACAGATTTTCCTCCCAGGGTTTGCTTTGAACGGTGAATTTTTAAATTATATTTCTTCTAGGTATTTATTGGTACATTACAGTTTTGCTGGAATTTAAAGGTTTCTGTAAACCTTTGTCTTCAAGTAATCCAACAGCATTAAATATTACATTTAGAAGCTATCCTGTAGCACATCCATTTTGAAATTATTATATTAAGATGAAATTCGTATTCATTGTAGAAACAACCCATTAAATTCCAAATGGGAAATATACTAATTTCAGCAGCCTTGACTCTCCTTCCTCTTTTTTTTTTCTTCAGTATCTTTTCTTGTTTTTGAACAAGTGTCATGGACTGTCCAACCATTAAAGAGGAAGCTTATTCCATTAATTTAATAGAAAAGGAATCCAGCCTGCCTGCATCTCAAGACAACTCTGAGTATAATGTTAATCTAATAATTCACGTCAGTGAACTTGCAGTCATTTTGATAACTTTTTGTTAAGCCACTCATTAAAGAGGTTCCAAAAACCAAGAAGCAAAAATCATGTTCTGCTTTCTCAGAAGGTTTAAAAAGCTAGTAAATCAAAAAGACACATTCTATTCTTCCAAGATTCCATGGTGAAGAATTTGTCTTTTACCATAGCCCTTACTACTGACCTTTTCCCTTCAAACTTGTAGCTTTATTCAGTTTTCTTATTTCAGCTTTCATTTTGGTACTAGCCTAAGTAATCTCATTATAGTATCTGACATGAAATTCCATTTGTTGTTAGAGAGCTCAATTCATATTGCCAAAGTCAGACTCATGAGCATATCATAGAGCATAAAATATTGAATATCATTAACGTGATCATATGTAACTATTACATAAATTAATATAAGTACCACATAAATGTGCAACTTCATATACATTTTAAAATGCAAAGTAATTACATATCTATTTCATAAAATAATTCACATCACTAGAAGATACTAAGCTAAACCTTTTGCATCATCCCCAATATTCTTTCTAAAATTTTCTTTTCTCATTAACTTTCACCTTAGGACCTTTTTTTCCTAGTAACACGTTATAAGTTTATGTCCTTGGATTTTAGTCACCTCTGGGTAACCTCTTTCCTTTCCACCACCAGTTTGACCCTCATTTTAAAGACCTGAGAAAAAACTTGTCCCAAAGTGCCTGCAAGAGGAGTACCCAAGTCGAGTGTCTGTGCCCACTCTTGTCTTGCTTTGTTTCAGAATGGGGATCAGAGACAGGGGTGTCAGGGATCAGGTGGCTGGAACCATGGTGTTAAGAATTATGGGTAGCAGAAAAGAGTAGCAGAGAGTAGGATACCAGGGAAACGGTAATTGTGACTGTAATTGCAGGGTTGCAGTGGCTGGAAATTGGGTAGAAGCAACATCTTTGCAGGGGTTGGGGTAGTTAATACAAGCATCCAGAAAAATTTAGCAGGGACAAAGAAGCATAAACAAAGTGAAAGATAAAAGTTGTGAGGGATTGTGGGACACAATTAGGGTAAGAAGATCATGGGTGTTTAAACTGGGTAGACAATATTAGAGTAGAAGAAATTGGCATAGTGGACTGATGTGCTGCAGAGCTCTGGGTTTGACTGTCCAGTTTTGGCTGTTAGATCTTTAGGGAACTATCTCTAGCAGCTCATTATCAGCTTGTTGTGTTCATGCAGTGCCATCTATAAATGTCTAATGCAAGTAGATTGCATTCTTTGACACCAGCGATAGGATCTTTCCCTAAGCATCCTGAGAGACCACACTCCACAATGCTGCAGAACAGGCTCCATATATTGAGTTGCAATCACCTTATACACCTCTCGCTGCTCCTCTCCAGTGTCAATTATCATGGTAGCAAGGGATCTGATAGGTGGTCAGCAGCAGTGATCTGGGAAGCTACCAATTTAACTTTGGCATTCTGGGAGCTCCCTAGAAATATGCAAGAGCACCTGCTTATGCTCTTCCAACTTCTATCTGAGGGTCTGAATAGCCAGACTGTTGTACCTCAGACGGGTTACTTTGATATCCGGGCGGCCTCAAACTTTCTCTGTCTTCTCTCTCTAGGTGCTCATCAGCTTCAGCTGCCTCTCCCTTTCCCTCCAGGTAGCTTGCTTCATCTCCACATCCTTTGAATTGTGCTTCATATCAACCTGTGGCTTTCACACCAAGCCCTTCTACTATCTTATCTGCCTCTCTAGCTGTGAATCTGGCACAACAAGCTTCATGTAAGTTCCGTATCTCTTTATCAAGATTTGAGCTGGAATCCAAGGTGGTACTAGCTAACTAAGAACATGGAGAGCATCTTAAACACTCCCCTGGCATTCACTGCTCATTGAGAAAGATGTAAATGTCTTGTGGTCAGTCTCTCCTCCATTTCTGGTTCAGCAGAATAAAGTGAAGTCACAATGGAGCTACCAGACAGCTGCTATGTCAGCAAGTGACCCAATCAAAAATAATTTAGTGAGGGGATACTTATCAAATGTAGTAGGGTAAATGCACATATTTGTAGGACACAACTAAGGGCTTTTATCAACCTAGTTATTTTATGTCCAAAATGGCAGACCAATCTTAGGCTCTCCCCTGGATCTTCCTGTTATGAAGTTCCTGAGGAATTTCTACATACAACTCAGACCTAATGACATGGGTGAATAGAAAAGTGAGTATGTATTAATATTCTAATATACGCTAAGGTGTTATCTGTCATGACTACCATGAAATCAATGTACTTTCTCTGAACTTCACCATATCTTTTTAATTGGCATAAGTGGCAGATTTCTTAGTGTGTCTTTTTTTCCTGTTAGTTCATGCCCAACCATGGGTTTCCATTGTCGTAGTAGACGTTTTGCATCCCAGTGCCTTCCTTCCAGTTAAGTCTCTTCTTGGGCCCTCATATGCATATGCTCACAGAAGTGAATGTCTCAAAACCATGGAATATAGTTGCTCAACGATGATTAACTCACAGAGAGACTCAAGCAGTTTGGGTCTGGAGCCTTTCTGAGAAGCCTTAGACTAGGTACTGTGGGCAACATTGACAGTAATTCCCCAGAGCAATACCACTGACAGCAAGTGAGCCCTGACTACTACTTAGCCCTTACTAGTCCTACCTAGTTTATGAACACATGAATAAACTCTGTTTAGCCTATTGCACAGTGTCCCCATCAATTAAATCATTTTGTGTCTAGGAGAAAATCTCCAGTTGTAAATCAGTACTCATAAGAAGCAGATGATGCCCCACACTCAAATGCTCAAGGAGAACAGAGTGTAAGGCTGAGGGGTGGGAAGGGATGATTTTAGATAACAAATTTAGAAGTGATTATGTTTATGAATACCTTACCTAACTTCCTTCTGCCCTTCAGATCCAATTCAGGAAGTGGTGGAATGTTTATGATCACAAAATGGAGTTTTTAATCCCAGGCCTAAACTATAGGTGTTCTTGGTACATCTTCCCACCTGCTCCTGATGTACAGGGTCAGAAGGGCAAAGGGGAAGGGAGCCCCATGCTCAGGAATATAAATGCAGCTTAAAAGCCACTCCAGTCTCTGACTTTCTATGTTGAAGGTAAGATAAAAGGCGGCTTGAGTTTCTAAAACCTCAGTGTCTATATGGTTCCTTCAGAACTCCTTTTCCTCCTCCTGTGTTTTGAGATCAACACTTAGCAGAGTGCTTCTGTCTCTTTGGAACAATCTTTCTCTTCACACAATGCTTAAAGTAGATAATAGGTGGAAACTACCCTTAAATTAAAAAAATGAAATAGCACACAGTGAGTGCTTCCCCTGAATTCCTGGACCTAACAAGTTCCCAATTCTGAAGACAAAGTGATTATGGATGAGTACTAACTATCTCCACTGAATGATGAACTTAGAACTCTTTTCCCAAGGCAGGTTCTCTTCAGTACTGTAGTTGCAACCTATAATCCTGGTTATTAATGTGGCTGAGATCTACTGGATCAATGAACTTACAAACCATGCAAGACAGAAAAGTCTAAGATTTTGAGTCCCAAAAGCAGAAACTGGGCCAAGAAGAGAAAACTTATCATTGCTGGAAAAGGAGGAAGTGTTAACTAGGAGAATGTTTCTCTGAATATAGATATGGAAATTATAACAAAGTTCTAAGTTGTGTCTCATCAGTAGAAACTTTCAAGTCAAACCTCACTAAAGCTAAAAAATACAACTTATAAAAATAAAAAGAAACTATTTGGATTTCAGTATTAACATCTTTTTAAAGGTGTGTGTGTGTGTGTGTGTGTGTGTGTGTGTGTGTGTGTGTGTGTGTGTGTGTGTGCTGTCTGAGATTCCATATGGGACAGCATTGGTTCTTAGCTCTATCACTTGAAACACTCAATTCTTGCTTTCCTCTGGTTAACTGGAGATAAACATGTAATGGATATGTCAACCTAGGTTGGTTTCAAATTATGATCTTCAGATCTGAGCCACCACTATGCTCAGCCTAATATTTCCAGTAAGTTACTAAATCTTTCTGACTCTCAGCTTCTTCCTGTGTGGAAAGTGAAAGAATTCCTTTGTGGACCTTAGAATCTGGTGGGTGTTATGACTTGGTGCAGGAAGTATAATTGTTCGTGATGTGTGGACAGACACTCTCATAAAACTACTGATGTTTATATTTGTTTATATTGAAATGAATTCCAGGAATTGGAAACAAGAGGGATTTTCCTCTTATTGTTTATCCTTTTATGGGCATTGAGGGAGCCACAGAAATTCAAGGAGAACAGGAAAACAAATGCAGCAGTTGTACTCTGCAGGTATGTTCGCAATGAGCTATACCTGTTGTGGACAGGGACAGGAGGGAAAAATCAGAGAGAGAGCAAAGGAAGTGATGAGATTGTCCAACAAGAAATGAACTCATTACCGACTTACAAAATGATGATCCGTATGTACACTACCTTAACCACAACAATTTTCAAAATCCGGGTGGATGATTCTCTCCTCCAGTTTTTGTAGGGGCCGTTAAGACTCAGGCCCACCTATGGAGTTTTTGAAGGTCACATTATATGATAATTAATGTAGATCCAGAATCTCTTAAGAAATGTAATAAAAAAGTATTTCAGTTTTAGTACCTGTTTCTCTTTGAGTGGCAATTCTATATGTTGTTGGCAGAGTTAATCTTTTACTTTTTGTTTTTAGTACTTGTCAGGTTTTGAAATACTTCTTAAAGCTTTGCAATAAAGGTCTGCTATATCTTGGCATCCTGCCCATAACTAAAATGGTAATGAACCTTTGAGATTAATGTACTTGAGTAGGAGTTTTATTTATTGATTTAATTTGTCGGTGGTGGTGAACGCTGGGCTGATTGCCATCCCTCGAATCTGCAGCGCAAGACTAATGCTCTACAACTTGTGCCACAGTGCCACTTCTACCTTTTTCTGCTTAGGTGGTGCTGAGGAATCAAACCCAGGGTCTCGTGCAGTCAAGGTATGCTGTCAACCACTGATCCACCTTCTCAGCCCCTATGAGTGGTATTTTTGTGCATGGATTTATCAAGCAAATCTATTGAGTAAATGTATTAATTTGTCAGTAGATATTCATAGTTATGAATTATCTGATATTTTAATGAATAAATCTGTTATCATTGTTACTAGGAACTGTTTGTCTCTCCATGCTAAAAACATGTAAGAGGGAATTTTAAACTAAAACTGCAAAAGAAATTTTAAGATTTTGGTACTAACTAATCTGTCCAGCTGTTATTACATGAAACAGAAAATTCAAAATGGTTTTTCTTCATGAATACAGAGATAAAAGGTCTCACAATGCTTATTTCAAAATACAAATTAAAGGGGAAAATCAGACAGGAGATAAAATTTATATTGAATGTTAATATTTACAGAGGAAAATAAGATCCTAGACGAAAGACTAAAGACAATGCAATATCAGAGTCCTATATGCTCAATAATAAATAAGAAGCTTTATTTGAAAAATTGAGCTGGAATGTGTACATCAGGAAAAGGCAAGCAATCAGAGCCTACCACCAAGAAAGAAACACCATAATGTATGTCTCATAAAAAGGAAACAAGTTTCTTATCCTTGATTTCAATGATACATATAACCCCCCTATACACACACACACACACACACACACACACACACACACACACACGACTGTATGCAACAGCTCAATCTACTCACATTCATTCAACATGAATCAAAGATCTTCCTGTAATATTTGAATCTTTAAAAGTTTCAAGTGTTGTAAATAATTTATAGTGGATGCATAAGCAAATATTTTCTGAAAAGCACTCTGCTATGGAAATGAGAGTTCATGATTGTTATGACTCCTTAAAACCTCTCTTAATCTTGAAAGAATTAAACAAGAGACAATCCAACTTTTGGGACTATATTTCTACCAGATATTCTACAAAGGCTTATTAAGAAGTTACAAGATACAATATTAAATACCAAATTAATACGATTAATACATGTGTAAGTGAATTGAAAGACAGTGATCAGAGACCTATGCTGCCTCCAATTCTCAGCCTGCTGCACATTGTGACATCTTTGATTCTGCTGTGCCAGGTCCACAGTTGTTTTCCCCATAGCAGTGGCCCTGCTGGGGTTGGGCATGGGGGCTGTGCAGAGAGGGTGGAGGGCACAGGGCAGGTCGAGCTGGGGGCTGTGGAGAGAGGACCAGAGGCCCTGGCAGAGGCTGTGAAGAGAGGAAGGAGGGAGTAGGCCAGCATCTCAGGCAGCAGCAGCCCCAAAGGCAGCTGGGTTCTGCGGAGTGTCTGTGAGGTATAGAATATGAGGTGGATCCTATGGGGCCTGTTTTCTTGGTGAGGAGATAAAGGAGTCTCAAGTCTCACCCAAGCAGACAATGAGAAATGAGACGAGTGGTTGAAGAATTTCAAGAACAAAGACAGGGACTTATAGGTAAACTCTGGGGGCAGGGAGGGCATCAGTGCTGGGGCTGTGGTTGTCATGCCCTTCTGGACACCCTTGGAAGTGAGTGAGGGCCAGCTCTGCTGTGGGTTAGGCATCGCTCTAGCCTTGAAGCAGGCACCAGGAACATATGGCACAGCCTCGACCTGCCCATTGGAGCTGGCCTGTTGAGGGTGCTGCAGACCGGGCAGGTGCTAGGAAGCTATGTACAGCAGGGTTTTGTGGCATTGTAAACTAATGCAACTCATATGGAGATCATAATGGAAGTTTACACATTACCAAAAAGACACATATATTGATGATCTTTATTGCAATGGGATACATATTGAAGGATTATGAATCAACATGAACATCCATGTTCATGGCAGCAATATTCATAGCAACCAAGCTGTGTAATCAATCTAGATGCACCAGAAAGAGGGCATAAAGAAAATGTGCTATTCATAGCTATAAACATGTTCTGGTATACAAGAGAAGTATGTTTCTACTGTATCATTGCTAAATATTTTTGGATATATACCTAATCCTAATTTTAATGGGTTTTGTGGCATTCTATTTTTGCTTTAATGAGGGACCTCCATATTGATTTTCAGAACAGTTACAATATCCTATAATATGTGGATATTAGATCAAAATTTAAATATATCAATGAACACATAAAAGATCATCATATATAGTTTATAATTTGAAGCAGTTTTAAGAAGGCAACAGTTGTTGAAAAAGATGATGTTAGAAGCTTAATAACAAATACACAGACATGGAAAATACAAAAAAAAATGTGGAACTAATTAGTGCTAATAGTAACAAAACATTTTCCTCAAGTTTAAAAAATGAAACTATTAAAATAATACTTATTAACATCAAATAACTATGACATGGAAGAAAATATAACATAGACTATGTTTCCCCATCATTTGTTTTATTTTATAACAAATAGATTAGAAGAAAATGTAATTACATGTCTGAAGATGATAACACTTTCAAGTGTCATTGAATGAATCCAGCAGAGGAAAGTAACAGAGAAGTAGAGAGTAAGAACAACCTGGGGTATAGATGAAGATACTCAGTAGAACTTTGTGAGGAAAGAATGTGCTCCATTTTCCTCATCAAAATAGACCTAGGACAGCTACCTTTTGGCAGAACACTTGTAATATAGAGTAGTGGAGTTACTAATTTAGGTAGAAATTTATTACTTTTATTCCCTAATTTTATGATGTTATTCCCAAATGATGTGAGTGATCCTAGATTTTCTGAGCCCTTTTTTTCACCCAAAGTTTCTAATTCCTCCCCCTAACAATGATTCTTCTGCTACTTTCATTTCTTCTTGTTTCTGAACTCAACTCCTG
The DNA here is from genome assembly GCF_019054845.1 of Dipodomys spectabilis. NCBI lineage: Eukaryota > Metazoa > Chordata > Mammalia > Rodentia > Heteromyidae > Dipodomys > Dipodomys spectabilis. The sequence goes on along the minus strand of NW_024870972.1, from coordinate 3,707,863 downwards.
TGAGTTTTTTGTTCATGAGAAAGAGTTGGAGAATATGAGGATGGCCAGGAGTCTGAGCTAACATCCACTCCCACTTAGAGGATCTGGTGAAGGACTTCCAACTGGGCCTCAGAATCAGATATGAATTGACATCTTTGGTAATGGAGAAACTCAGTCCCTCAGGCTGAATCTGTCATTCCTTGACTTCCTCTGAAGAGATTTGGTACTAGGGCACAATTCAGAGAATGAGCTTTCCCATTGTCAGAAAGAACAGGTTCAAAACTAAAAGAGGCTTCAGTTCCCATAGGGCCAGTCAGAGATCACATTTGATCCTCATCAGGGATCTTCTGGTAGGAATAGAGTCTGAGCAAAATCTAAGATGGAGATAAACTGAGAGTGGGCCTAAGAAGGACACAAAAGAATTATCCTCTTTGACTACAAGTGAGATGAGTAGTGAGACCTGACAACTTCATATATGAAAATTCACTAGGTGAGTTATCTCACTGCCAATTTGCAGGAGGTCAGTTTCTCCTTTGGGGAGAAGTGTTGTGACCTCCAGCTTGCTCTCTAGGCTATTGTCTCTCTCAACCGTTCCCATGCAGGAATGCATTGCATCTTTCACGCACTCAACTATTTGTCCTGATTCCTAGACAGGAATACTGTAGGCTATTCTTTGGTTAACCTCTATTTGAGATAGAATGGACCCAGGCTCTGCTCATGCAAAGAGGTAGATGTAAGATGTGAGTATAAGCTCAGATTTGTACTGAAGAACAATCATATTGAAAAAAATTAAATGAAATTAATAGTTGAGTGATTCAGGGTTTATAGCCACAAAATTTAGTTATTTATTAGTAACACATATGGAATGATGGATTAGGAAGAGAACAGTGAAGTAGGTTCAGGATACGATGGAAAAGTCACACCATAGCTATAACAGGAGATGAGAATGTGAAGGAACTATTGGCATAGGTCCTTTTACTATCTTAAGAGTGACCTTGGATTGGAGGCTTTTAGAACAATATCTAAAGGAGAACGACTTGCTGGGCACTGGTGGCTCACAACAGTAATCCTAGCTACCCAGGAGGCTGAGATCTGAGTATTATGATTCAAAGCAAGCCCAGGCAGAAAAAGCCAGAAGTGGTTCTGTGGCTCAAGTGGTAGAGCACTACCCTTGAGCTCAGGGACACTGCCTAGGCCTTGAGTTCAAGGATCAGCAAAACAAAAGAAGGACTTAAGGATATGTGATGGAATGATGATCAAGTCTAACTATTTAGGAAACATAAAAGGAGGTAAAATTTGGAGCAAAATGATACTTATTCATTACTAATGAAGGATGCAAAATGAATGCCAAATTCCTCTTCTCAAAAACTTCCAAACTTGGGCTGGGAACGTGCCTCAATGGTAGAGTGCTTGCCTTGCATGCATGAGGCACTGGGTTCGATTCTTCAGCACCACATAAGCAGAAAAAGCCAGAAGTGGAGCTATGGCTGGATTGGTAGAGAACTAGCCTGGAGCTGAAGAGGTGAGGGACAGTGCCCTGGCCCTGTCCAGAGTTCAGGCCCCTTGACCAACTAAAAACAAACAAACAAACAAACAAAGCAAAAGCTTCCAAACTTATTTCCTCATAATTGAGGAGAGGCTCCTTTTACCAGAATTTTCCTTATCTAGCTCAAGATCAACAGAATTTCAGTAGAGTTTTCTTGTTCAGATGTAATGCACCTAACTCTACTGAACCTAATCATGTCTAGGAAAGTATGGAATTGATATGTTTGTTGTATTTTTCCTTATAAATATATAATATTGTCAGGTATTATATATAATATATATTATAATATACAATACATTATATATTATATATTAACAGACTTCCTAATCTTAGAGTTGGGAACAAGCAACATATAGAAAGAAAAATGCATGAGTCTCTGAGCAATTTCTCTTCCACAAGCAAATACCAGGTTCCATTCTTATTACCCAAACAGCAACATAGGAAAGCAATGCCCATGGAGGTAGTTCTTTGGATTTTGGAAACTATGGTCAGCGCATATATATATATATATATATATATATATATATATATATATATATATATATATACATATATATGTATATATATACATATACATATATATATGTATACACATACATATATATATGTATATGCATACATATATATGAAATATTACTTTATACTAGTGAATGTGTAAAATTATAGCAACAGATAAATAAGTGGACACCTATGTGTACACATACTCAAATGCTTTCAAGTATAATAATTTCTTTCTATGCTACCTATTCATCTACACAGAAAGTACATGAGTTGCCCTAGAATTTTCCTGGAAGTCCTTTATCTGGCTACTGTAGCTTCACATCCTTTGTTCTCTAAGTATCAGATGTTATGTATTGAACAACAATACTTGTTACAAGCAAAAGTATGCACCGCGACACACAGAGGAACTTAGATTTCAGAAATGCCAGAAATAAGTGGGAGGTACAGCAGTACTTTTCAAAATTGAATAGATTACATACTTATTAGAAAGCTTGTAAGAAAAAAACTTCATTGTAGGATGAAACACTTGAAGAAAATTACAGTTTAAGTTACATATAGTCGGGTGCTACAATAGACAAAAAATAAAAATAATAATATAAATTACATATAATTTATTACCAAGTCTTTACAAGGAAAATAGGACACATGGCAATATATGATTTCAAGTTACGAAGTTCCAGGGCATTTCCCCACTTTTGAGAACTAGGAGTAAACCATGTTAAAAAAAAATAAAAAGACGAATATTTTATATCAAATTTCAAAACATACTATATGTTACACAAAGGAAATACAATAAGCATGCATTTCTCTGTGTAGTAACATCATATGGTATAAAGAATCTGACTAACTGATTCAGTAACTTCAATACAAAGCAGTTAAAGCATCCAATACCTAAGTGTCAACTTAGCAGAATACTTTCAATCTATGATTTCTATTTTGTATATTATCCAGCCCTATCCATCGCACAATAGCAGAAAGCTCTTCCTGAGAAAGTCCAGAGACCTGTCTACTAAGAGTGCTCAATGTAGACCTGTTCCCATTCTCAATTATTTGGGCATGTGATAGACCGACTATCTGTAACTTGCCAAAGGCACAATTTGTGACTGGCTTGCAGTAATGATATTTTAGTTCTCAGAAAAAAAGGGAAATTGAAGACAGAGGGAATATCTACGAGATCCCTGAAAGATTTCTATCATTGTGCTAAAACTGTACCTTCTACTGACACTTGAACAAACTTCAGTAATTGTCACTCCATCCACATGTCCAAAAATGGCTTTCCAAATAATGTCCTGTTTTCACTTTGGTAAATCATGACACACTATTGTGTCCTCGTTTTACTTAAACTATCAGCTATGGTTGGCCCAAGGTATTGTTGACCTTACCAATTTTTTAAATTTTAGGTCATCACACAATCACTTCATGGCCCTTAAACATTAAAAATACCTATCTATACAAGTCTGCATTACATACTCATTACTGTTTTTCTTCATTTACCATGTTTTACATATTTGTGCATCCCAGGGCTTAGTTCTGTAATATTCCTTCTCATGGTGGTTAGCACTGAGTATATGTAATTATTTCTGTTTTTTTTTCTCCAGCTCTGTTCTTTCTTTAATTCAGGTCCTTAATAGCATCCTGTCTACTGACAAGGACTAGCTACTGATTTTAACAAACTCAACAGATCCCAAAGTGAGCTTTGATCTTTATCTACAAACCAATCCCTCATTACTATATGATTAAGTGATAACACTTCCAGTTGTCTTGACAAAATACCTTTGAGTCATTTCAGACTTATATATTTTTTTCACACCTCATATTTAATCTTTGACTAGGTTTCGAGAAATTAACTCACTGTATATTTTAGAAAAAAAAATATATGGTATATGCGTGGTAGTATTAGGACTTAAATTTGGGCCTAAGTCCTTTAATTTTCCTTTTTTGCTCAGGTTGGCAATCTTCCATTTGAGCCACAACTCCACTTTTAGCATTTGGTTCTTAGTTGAAGATAAGTGACTTATGGTCCATTTACCTGGTCTAGCTTGAAACTATGATCCTCTGTTTTCAGCCTTATAAATAGCTAGATTTAAAGGCATGCACCACTAACAACGCCCTTATTATATGTTAATTAAAAATAAATTTAAATTATGATAATTTGTAGTATTTTCATATCAGTATGTTTTTATTTACACTAAAACACATTGCCTTAAATGTTTTTCATTATTCCAGCTCACTTACCAAGAAAGGAAAGGAAAAATTCACAACCAAAGAACCTCTGAATGTTTCAATGCTGAAGCCTACTAGCCACAATTTCTTTGATGGGAAATAACAAAGGAAGATATCATCTACAGGATAAGCAGGAGAAAATGCTCTGCACTGAAGATGCTGAAAGGTTGAGAAGGATGAGGACAAGCAACTTTATCCAGAAAGTATGACAAAGTGTTTGTGGTGATAGGCTGACTCTAGTGAATAAGTGTTGCCAATCTTAGAAGATGTTCATAGCGATGAAGATGAACATGTGATTTCAGAGATATGTTTTCTTTTTTTTAATTTCTATTTTTTATTGTGAACATACTATACAGAGGGGTTACAATTACATTGGCAAGATAATGAGTCCATTTCTTATCAAGCATTGCAGCCTTCTCCTTTGATTACCTTTCACATCCCTTCCTAGTCTCCCCCAGTCCCCCCACCCAATCCTTCCCCCCCCCACCAAAGTTTGTAAAGTTCGTTTCGACATCGCACCTTGTACTTCTCATTCTTGTAACGGGTCCACAGTTAATCTTAAACGACTTGTTTTCCCCATTCTCCTCCACAAATTATACCGAAATCAAATATAGTGAAATAAGGGATTATACAGTGGGGGAGGGACATACAAAGCAACAAAGAAATGATCTTATAAATGCCTTAGAAACAAATTCATCAAAGAAAAAAAAACATTTAAATACATATCTAAGGGTTCATTTTCCTAACATCACATTATCTGACCTTTTCTGCTTGACTCATACATATACTAGATATTGCAAATAAGGGAAACCATGGGACCTATGTTTCCTTGGGCTTGGCTTAATTCACTTAATATAATTTTTTTCAAGCCTTTCAATTTCCTAACAAATGGGGCAGTGTCATTCTTTCTGATGGAGGCATAGAATTCCATTATGTATATATACCACATTTTCTTGATCCATTCATCTACTGAGGGGCAGCTGGGTTGGTTCGATATCTTAGCTATGGTAAATAATGCTGCAATAAACATAGTTGTGCTGGTAGCTTTAGTGTGGTCTTGTTTGTAAACATTTGGGTAAATGCCCAAAAGTGGGATTGCTGGGTCATAGGGGAGCTCTATGTGAAGTCTTTTGAGGAACCTCCATACTGCTTTCCAAAGTGTTTGAACAAGTTTAGACTCCCACCAACAATGAAGTAAGGTTCCCTCCTATCCATATCCCCTTCAGCATCTGTGGTTATTAGAGTTCTTGATTATAGCCATTCCAACTGGGGTGAGCTGTTATCCTAATGTTGTTTTGACTTGCATTTTTTTATGACTAGGGAGGTTGAGCATTTCTTCATGTGTCTATTGGCCATCATTCTTTCTGCTTCAGAGAAGATTCTCTTTAAGTCTTAGGCCACTGATTTATTGGGCAAGTGTTTCTTTGAGTATTTGTTGTTGGGGGATTTATTTTTTTTAATTCCTAGTATATTTTAGATATGAGACCCTTGTCCGGTTTATGCTAGTGAATATCTTCTTCCAATCCGTTGGCTTTCTATTGATCTTGCTAGCTATGTCCTTTGCCATGCAGAAGCTCTGCAAGTTCATGCAATCCCATTTGTCCAACCTTTTTTGATTTGTTTTGTTTCCCGGTCTCCATTAAGAAAATTTCGGCATGCGCCAAGGAGACCTAGGATTTCTCCTATTCCATCCTGTAATGTTTTCAGAGTGTCTGCTTTGACTCAGAGGTCTTTGATCCATTTGGAGTTGATTCTGGAGCAGGGTGATATATAAGGATCTAGTTTTAGTTTTCTACAAGTAGTTAACCAATTTTGCCTGCAGCATTTACTGAATAGGCTGTCTTTCTTCCATTCTATTGTTTTAGATCCCTTATCGAAGATTAGATGGCTGTAGGTCTGTAGGTTCATTTCTGGGTTTCAATTCTATTCCATTGGTCCTGAGGTCTGTTCTTGTGCCAGTACCATGCTGTTTTGATTACTATGGCTTTATAGTAGAGTTTGAAATTTGGTATTCATATTCCTCCAGCAGTGTTCTTTCCATTGAGGAGCGTTTTAGCTATTCGGGGTCTTTTTTGTTCCATATGAATTTTTGAATTGCCTCTTCTATTTCCTTGAAGAATGTGGTTGGAATTTTGATAGGTATCGCATTGAATTTGTAGATAGCCTTGGGAAGTATTGCCATTTTCATGATGTTAATCTTTCCAATCCAGGAGCATGGGAGGTTTTGCCATTTTCTAAGTTCTGTTTTGATTTCCTTTTTCAAGTTTTTAAAGTTTTCGTCATAGAGGTCCTTCACTTCTTTGGTTAAGTTAATTCCTAAGTATTTTATTATTTGTGGGGCTATTACAAATGGAGTTGCTTTCCTAATTTCAGCCACACTCTTCTCATTGTTGGCATACAGAAAATCCATTGATTTTGGGGGGTTATTTATATACCCTGCTACTTTGCCAAAGTTTTGAATCAGCTTGAGTAATTTGGGAGTGGAGTCTATAGGATTCTTAGAATACAAGATCATTTCATCTGCAAAGAGGGAGAGTTTCATTTCTTTTTTCCCTATTTGGACCCCCTTCATGTTTGCATCTTGTCTTATTTCTGTAGCTAGGCATTCTAATACAAGATTGAAGAGAAGTGGAGAGAGTGGACATCCTTGTCTTGTTCCTGAGTTAAGAGGAAATGGCTTTAGTTTTTCACCATTAAGTATAATGCTGGCTGTACGTTTGTCATATATAGCCTTTATAGTATTGATGAATGTCCCATGGATTCCAATTTTTCCAAAACCTTCATCATAAATGGGTGTTGGATCTTGTCGAATGCTTTTGGTGCATCTATTGAAATAACCATGTGGTTCTTATCTTTGCTCCTGTTGATGTGATGAATAACATTGATTGATTTGCGTATATTGAACCAGCTTTGCATCCCTGAAATGAATCCTGTTTGATCGTGGTGTATGATTTTTTGGATGAATTGTTGAAGTCGATTGGCAAAAATTTTGTTGAGAAGTTTTGCATCAATGTTCATCAAAGAAATGGGTCTACAGTTCTTTCTTTGATGAGTCCCTGCCTGGTTTTGGGATGAGGGTTATGATGGCTTCATAGAATGCGTTCGGTAGTGAATTTTCGCTCTCAATTTCATTGAAGAGTTGGAGGAGTATTGGTGTGAGCTCTGTTTGAAGGCCTTGTGGAATTCCGCTGTAACACCATCTGGTCCTGGTCTTTTCTTAGCTGGTAGGTCTCTTATTGCTATTTCTATTTCCATGCTTGATATGAGCCTGTTAAGATGGTTTAACTCATCTTGGTTTAGTTTTGGCATGTCAATATTTGCTAGGAAAAGGTCCATTTCTGCCAAACTTATTAGCATAATGTTTTGAGAAGTATTCCCTTATAGTGTTCTGAATCTTGGTTGTTTTCATGGTGATGTCTCCATTCTCTAGTAACAAAAGTTACTAGAAAACAATTTTTTTCAAAATAGGTAAAAATTATAAAATTATAGAAAAGAAAAAAACATTATGAAAGGTATATATATATATATATATATATATATATACATATATATATATATATATATATATATATATATATATATATATATATGAAGTATAAAAGAAAAAGTTCTTTGGTTTTTTTGGGAGGGTTCAGAAAAATACTGTATCTCCCTTGTGTCCGTAATCAGCCTCTTGTTGGAGTCTCTCGTCTGCTTGTGGTCCTGTGGCTTGGTTGGTTTCTTACGTCAGTTTGTTTGAACAGGCAGAAAAATGCTCTGCTTTACCCAGGATTTTGCAATCCTCCACCCAGGTTAGTTCAATGGGAGGGGGTCTGCTTTGAGCATCACAAAAGAGGGTGATGGCTTTTTACTCAAGTTTGGAGATGCTGTCATGAGACTAGGTTTTGGGTAGAGTTGAGGCCTTTCAGCAAACAGTAGCTTTTCCCCGGGGACTAGTTTGTGAGAAACTCACAGAGCCCAGCCTGGAGCCACTCTCTGGGTTTCTGTTTACTGAATTTAAATTGATTGTCAAGACTGCTAAAGGGAGGGGCAGCCTCTGGCTCTGATTACCCAGTGAAGAAAGCCACTGCTAGGGCTGGCGCCAGAGCTCGGTGACTTTTCCCTGGGTGGAGATGAGTCTGGCAGGTCAGGTTAAGTTCTTGTGACCTGCTAAATGACTCTAGTTTTATTCCCAGGCCTGAGTTGGAGCTAGCAGCTCCACCGAGCTTTGTCGGTATCCAAGATGGTAATCTCTGGTACGGGGGGCGTGGAGGGGTGGCCTTCCCTCCTCTGCTCCCTGAGAAGGAGTGAGGACATCAGGCTTCTACTCACGCCGAATCTTGGTTCCTGGGTCGTTTCTGGTCAGTGAACTGCAGGATGAAGATGTTTGCTCCTTGTCAATTCTTGCTGATGTTGAGTAGAATCTGCTCACGCACTGCATCTGGCTGCTTCTCCCTGACTCTCTGCGATTCAGGTATGGCGGGTTTGGCCACCGCCGCCACTGCTGCTGCGGCGGCGTCGAGGGCTGCCTGCTGGCAAGAGCTCAGATCTTTCTCCTTGCCTGGGTTTCCCCTCTCTGGCCTAACTGTCTGTCCTGTGATCGCACACTTGGTGTGATTCTCTGGCTTAGGGACTGTTCACTGGACCTCTAAACCTGCTTTCTATGGGAGAGCTTGTTTAGCCTCCAGCTTATCCCCGCCATCTTCCCGGAACTCCAGAGGTGTGTTTTCTTGAAGCTATATGTTTATAGCATAGTTGTTCTGCTGTTGAAAATGAGAGAGTTAAGATAGGGATATTGTCATTCCTTGTATCCTTCACAGTATAATATTGAAATCAGTTTTATAAATATATTATTCATAGTAATTATAGAATATAACTAATTATGCATGTATTATAAATATATCAGTTACATATTATGTAATATAACATGTTACATATATTATGAACACTTAATTTAATTTTTCTACTTGCCTGTCCAGGAATTAAACTACCAATATCTTTGAATATTGATAGTAAAGTAGGTTCCTTACAATTTCTATTGCAACACATAGTTTTACCCAATAAGTAGTTATTTATTCTAAATTGGTTTAGAGATGGAATACCATAATATACTTGAACATTCAAAAATAATTATGTAAGAACATGCAAAGGATGGAATTAAAAAATATAATATGATGCATGTCTGTAATCCCAACTACTTAGGTTCTGAGATTTTTAAGGTAGATATATGAAGTCACTCTGAGTGAAATGGCTGAGGTACAACACCCAGACCATAGTTCAAGCCTGCCCTAGCACAACAATAAATTATGCAACTAAAACATACAAATATATTTATTTACATAAAGTTGTCATTCCTTTTATCCTTCACAGTATAGTACCAAAACCAGTTTTACACATACCTTATTATAGTAGTTATAGAATATCAGTAGTTATACATATAAATACATCATTTATATGTTATGTAATATAATAGATTACAAATATGCATGCATAATTTATACTAATAACACTAATATCCATTAAATTGATATATGTTTTAGAATAGGGAATAGATTTTTCTTTGGTACAATGAGGAAGTAACTAGTTACAAAATATTCCTTTTGGATGATCTATCCATAACAAACTATTTCCTGGGTATTCAAGATACTCAATGATAAAACCTGTGTTCATCAGCCCAGGTATATTTGACATGGATTTGTTCTCCTTAAGTAATTACTCCAGGATACTAAACAGTGGAATTTGAATGATGTTCATTAAGGTATTTCTTTAGAAATTAAACCGATGTATATTTGGTATAAAGATCACTTACAATGTCATTACCCACACCCTTTTCATTTAAAGATATTTATATTCTGTAGCAATGTTATTGCCGTTATAACCATATTTAGGAAGATAATGTGGGTTCATCTCCTCCATAGGTCTTGAAAGGTAATGAATGTGACACTTTAAAAATATCCTCAGATATGACTGGTGGAAACATGGATTTGAATTATGGGTCTGCAGCTGGTCAATATTAGGTACTTGGGAAATTTGTTTGAACTTTTTGCCTACTTCTGTTATTACTAAAATACTTAATTCATTTCCTAACTGGAAGAACTGTCATGAGCACTAAAATTACCCTAATGCAGGTGCAGTGCTTGGAATGGTGTCTGAACATGGTGTAGCACGTCCCAGAGAAGTCAACTTCTAACAACATGGTCACAGCATCCTTCCTGAAGACCTTAAGAAATATATACCCAATTGATGTTAATATCTGTGAAAATTTGTCTTTACTAAAAAAAAGTCTTTTCTTCATATGAAACAATGAAAGTAATGTTGGGGTTGTCCTGTGGCTTTTACTATGAAGTAGTTTTGCCTAAATTTCATTCTTACTCAGTGGTAGCACTGAGTGCTACCCTCTTTAGTGCTACCCTCCATGTTTCTATTTCTGTGTTCCATTTGGAATACTATGGTATCTTAGTTTATAATCTTTGTTATCAGAATAAACTACAACTGCTGAAGTTTTCAATAAATAGTCGTTTTTAGGTATGCATTACATTTTATGTGCTTAATAGTTTACTGAAATTATTCCTTTTAGGTTATATATCCCTAGCAAACTATTTTTTATGATTTCTTATGTGATTTATATAGATTTCTTATATTATTCTTATATGAATTCTTAGAGATCCATAAATAAAACTGCTTAGAACAGGAAAAGAGTAGGTAAGAAGTCATAAAAAATGCTATTATGGTGGTCTTAATGGCTAAGTGTAAAGAACATATAACAAAACTGTTGGAAGATTCATCTTCTTTTTTTGCTATTCTCTCGCCTTTCTTTGTAGAAAGGTTCTCGCTATGAAGTGCCAAGTGGTCTGGACCTTTCAAGCCTTGTCTCACTGACAGAAGTGATGGGATTAGGGACATGTATTCCCATGATTGGCTTTTAGGAATTTCACAATAAAGCAATACCAGTACATATAAAGAAACATTTGAGTGTTGTGTATTCACTTCTTCAATTGCCAAAATTAAATCAAAACATCAAATTACTTACATTATAATGTATGCAGCGCAACTGGCATCACTAACACCTCCATAAATCAAATGCAAACTAAAGCTCTACTTCAAAAACCAACATCTAAGGCAGTTTTGGAAATACAAGAAGATACACAATAAACCTAAATCTTTAACACTGGCAATGAGCAATGATAGCTGAATTTTTAACCAGGCTTGAAAAGTTCAGGTGTCCACTAAGTATGTGATTAGGGTTGCAGAGCTGACCTTGGGCTCAAGATTGGAGGAAAAATTCAAAGGCAGCTAAGGTTGCTGCAGTATTGTAGCACGATACAGTGTGACCCTCCCTGATAATGGTAAAGCATAGAGTAGAAGCTAAGTCAGTAAAATATATGGGAAGAATTCTCCACTGAGAATAATTGTAGGGGGTGATCATCACTCTTACGTTGAAAATGTACAGCCCATCATTCTATTTTAAGCTCTAGCACATTTCTGATATGAAGACAATTATAACACACCAATATGCCATGAGTGCTAAGCAGTTCAGGTGTATATTACTGTAATATATGTAAAACCTTTAGAGGTATGGAATGGCAACAATGAGACGTACAAGTCGTTATGTGGAAAATGAACTTACAACTTTGGTGCGGGGAGGGGGGATCATTGGTGGGAGGGGGTGGTGGATGGGAAGGGATGGGAAAAGGACACAAAGGAGGAGGCTACAATGATTGATGAGAAATGCACTCATTATCTTGCCCATGTAATTGTAACACCTCTGTACAGTATTTACACAATAAAAAAGAAAAGAAAAAAAATAAATAAGAAAAAAATATCAGAAGTAAAAATACTCCTGAATTATACTTTCTTGCTAGAAGATCACAGGATGACTGCTGATGTGTGGTATCTTTCCAGGTGCTCCTATATGGTTGTGAATCTTCTCTGAGGAAGTGTTTTTCCATAGTTTATTTTGAGGTGTTCAGAATATCAGCACTGTCACTAACCGCAACCATTGAACAGCAAAGATGATGGGATACATGGTCAAAAAATGAGAAATCACAGGAAGTTATAGGAAAGAAGACACCAGAGGACCCAAAGCCTCATTGCCAGCTTCTGGATCCCCAAATCCTGCTTAACATGCTTTATATACATTCCACTATAGGGGTGGGGGGGTGAGTGGCTACAGATATGTCCACAAAATAAGGCATCAATCTAGCTTGTGGTTATAACTATTAAGATTAGGTATTGTTTGTATGTATAGTGATAATTGAATCCCTTATTTTTAGGGAACAGAAGGGACCATTACAACCGCAGCACAGACATCCATCTTGTCTTCAAAATCTTAAACTTTTAGTGTCCAACAGCTCTAACTTAAATACTCTTGAGGTAATAACCCCTGTCTTCCCTTGATTGTTTGACCCTTCCAGAGCACAGCTCTGTCTTTTCATTGATAATTGAGATGGCTTCCTAATATATCCCTTTTAAGATCTAACAACTTGACTCTAGAATCCCTCACAAGTACTGTTACAGATGTATTATTTTGAAAAGGATATTTTTCTAGGGTAGGTTCACTTCTTTAAATTCTATTTTATTTAAAATTACTGTACAGAGTGGTTACTGTTACATGAGTAAGGTACATTAATTGTTGGATATTGTGACCCACTCCATTGTTTTTCTCCTATTCCTTCGATCCTTCCACACCTCCCACCACCCCAAAGTTGTAAATTCATTGCCGATATAGTTTCTTGTGAATATCATTGTTGCAATGGGTCACTCTTTGTACTTCATTCATCATTATGTTATTTCCCTTTCTTTCTCCAAATCAAATAATGTATATACAAGATGGAAGGTACCAGAATCAAGACAGAGATTGCCAGGGATAAACCAATGGAAAAAGACAAATAAAATAAAATAAGATCTAGATACACTACATCAAGGTTGACATCTGAAAAAGAAAAAAGTCTTGTTTCTATGTCTTGGAGTACATTTCAATTAGCATCATTTTTTTATGATCAAATGTACATAGCTCTGTAGCGAGCAATTCCACTCCTGGGCATTTTTAGAAATGATCTCAAGCTAAAACGCACTAAATCTACCAGCACAACTCTTACTATAGCTAAGATATGGAACCAATCCAGATGCCCCTCGATAGATGAATTGATCAAGAAAATGTGGTATATAAGCACAATGGAACTTCATGTTTCTATCAGAAAGAATGACACAGCCCCTTTCTTAAGAAAATAGAAAGACTTGGAAAAAATCATATTAAGTGAACGAAGCCAGATTCAAAGAAACATAGGCTCTATGGTTTCCCTCATTTTTATTAAGTAATATATGCTTAGGATATTCCTGGAAGATAGGTTCACTTTTTAAACTCTTAATATTCCATTTTTTCTCTCCCTCTTCCTCTCTCATTTGATTTGTGTGTGTGTATGTGAGTGTGTGTGTGTGTGTGTGTGTGTGTGTGTGTGTGTGTGTGTTTGTGTGTGCAGTGATGAAACTTGACTTGGAGCCTCAAAATCTTGCTTTTTTTTCACTTATGACTGACTGAGTCTGCACTATTTGAACCAAGGTTTCACTCTGTCTTGATTGAACAATTGAACATAAATGTCTCCTGGATTGCTACCCCAGCAATCTGTGAACCATGATCTTCCAATCTCAGCCTTGTGAGATGACATACTGGCATCCAGTTATATTGCCAAGTGTCATTTCCTTTGTTTTGTTTTGTTTTTGTACATCCAAAATTTGTAAGGAAAATAAATAGTTTATAATCAAGACTATTCACATAAAATATGTTGCTTAAAGATTACCTTAATAATTTTTTCCTTTTGCATCCACATTATGTAATTTGATTTTTTGAACTCTATTGTTGCAGTCAAGTCACTTATATATAATTAGAATCTTTTGTCTTGGTTTTATAGTGTGTTAGGTATTTCAAAACAGAATTTATCAAGGTTTAACTGTGCACTACTCAAGCAGGACCTTTATGATTATTCAATGTCCTGTATTATCACTTCTCGTGGCATTATTTGAGAACAATTAGTTTCCTATAATACCTCTACATATTTTAGACCTCAATGCCATGCACTCTTCTGCCAAATATGCAAGGGCATCCTTTGTAATTTTCCATGCATTTTCACTGTTCTTCTCTCTACTCTCCAGTGCTAAATCCTGTGATGGTCATGTTGATTTTCTCCCCTGTTATATTAATTATTGCATCTTGGGAACTACAGGTATGCACTGATGTACTTCTGTCCTTTCTCCTTGTGCTCTGGCTTGTAACCCTCTCATCTTGAAGGGCCAGAAATTGGGGATATGTTCTTCACTCTTTATCTCAGACATCTATCTTTACTTTCTAGCCATACATTCATTGAATTCTTTGTGTAAAATATAATGCTTTGAAAATGATTATTGCATCTTCATGGCTTTATTATTTAGCATTAGGGAAGAACATAGGTCAGTAATTTTAACTTAGATAAAAGAAGATTGCAATCATGCCTCAAAAGATATTGTTCATTGGATAATTTTTACTTCAAGGTCTGCCTGCCTGCTTCCTTTTCGTTGTATTGTTTATTTTTCAATGCAGTCTTTTCTTCTGGAAAATATTTTTAGGCCTAGAGAGAATCAATTCCTAATGTAATTTGTCATTAATTATATTCCAACATCATTTCACAGATTGTTCTGAGTTTCTTCAGGGTCTCTATACAAGTGCTTTACATTCTTAGATATGTTTTCACAGCGATGCATCCAATGATAAATACACATTGTTTAAGTCACCATTATGATGACTGGAAAAAACCATGCTGCAATCTCACTATATGGCAGTTTTATTGTTTTAAATTCTTTTAGATTAAAGTTGATGCTGGAGAACGAACAAGCTGTGTACAATTTTATATTTTCCTAATTAATTTTAGTATATCTTCAAATATTATGAAAAGTTAAAACATTACTACTACTTACATAGTTTTAGGATTTCTAAAATGGTCAGAGTAAAAGTTTCATTCATTCACAATTTTAAGTCAATAGAATGTCCATTATGACCAAGTGACTCTTTTAAAATTTTTTATTTGTGGTTCTTAAAAGTTGTGCTGGGGAATCAAGTCCAGTGCTTCATTTGTCTTAGTCTACTGTGTGCCTCTGAGCCTGATGTGAACTGTGGTTTTATTTTCACTCAACTGGAATAAAGAAAATTTTCACTAGGAAAGAATTATTACTTGGTTACTTTCTCCAATATCTCTCGCATACATAAAAGTAATATAATTCTATACTGACAGAAATTGGTGTTCCTATTTGGAGTAACTGTTTATTTTTTGTCGCCCCACTCTTCACTAAGTCTTGCCACTTTCCTATCCCCCGTCCCATAAAACATGACTGGATCCACTGGAAACCAACTTCCAGTCAGCCTCCTCATTCAAAAGTCCAAACTTAACTAACCTATCCACTGGTAGTCCTGCTGTAAACTTTCAAAGGCCTGACCGCAACCAGACTACTTCCTGAAAGCCCTCCTCTGCTACAGGAAAGCCTTCTTCAACTCCACCCTTTCTGGGAATCCCTGCTCTGTACCACCAGAAACTAGGCCACATCCATATCTACTCCATGTCCCTCCTTGCTCCACCAAGAACCCAGCCTACATCGGGGTCCTCCCTCGAATCCTCACTTCATTCACCAGATACCCAGCCCCTAACTACTCTATTTCCTCATAAAACCATTGGTCCCATAACTTAGTACCTCCAAGCTCCCCCCTTCCCTTTCATACCCCACCTCCACCCAGACTTCTCCCTCCAGCCCCTTCTGGTTTCATCAGAAACTCTACCCCCCTCTGTCTGCTTCTAAGTGGCCTAACTTGTCAAACTCAGCCCCGAACCTACCTCTTCCCACAAAGCCCATCATGCTACACAAAAACCCTCCACCTTGGAATAACTGCCCTTGAAGCCCAGCCTTGGTTGGCCAGAAGCTTCTCACATAGCCCATCTCCTGCCTGGAAAACCAGCCCTGCTTCATCACAAGTCTCTCCACCTCCCATACCTACTCTCTCAATACCTTGCATTGCTCCCCAGGTAAATCCGACCCTATTGGATCCTCCCTCAGATCCACACACTACTCCAACAGATACCCTGCCCATAATTATCCTACACCTTTGTAGACCTTCCACTCCTTCTCAAAGCCCCTCCTCCAATTAGCCCCATAGCTCTAAGCCCTCACCTGCTCTAAAAAACCCCCACTAACAAACCGCCACCACACTATCCCATCTCATGACACCCACATTGCTCAACTGGAAACCACTGCACCAGTTGACCTCCCTCTGGAAGCCTCACCATGCTCAACTGTAAATCCCTGTCCCTCTGTAGTCCCTTTTTGAAGGTTGCCTTGCACTACTGGAAACCCTGTCCAAAGTCCTTGTCCGGCCTTGTAACACTGAAATCCCCACCCAACCTTACTCCTCTTTTTGAAGTGGTGACTGGCTACACCAGAAACCCGTCTTAACTAGTCTAGTGCATTGGATCCTATCCCTGCTTTAATAAAGCCCTGGTCCTGAAAAGCTTCTCTATACATTGTGAATACATCCTGCTCTGCCAGAAACCCCACCTCCTCCCTAACACACTTCCCAAAGGCCTGCCATTCTCCACCAGAAACCATGCCCCTTACTAGCCCACTTCTTCCTAGCACTGCCCTGCCCTCTTAAAGCCAGACTCTGAAAAGCCTCTCCCTCATAGCTCCGTATTCTTGCACCAGAAACTCCACCTTCTGTCAGCCTCTTGCCTCCATTGCGTCCCTGCCTTATGGGAAATCCCACCATACATATCCTACTAGGGCTCACAGTGCTTCACCAGAACCCCTCCTCTAAGTAACCTCCTCCTTTATAGCCTTGTTCTTCCTTTTCAAAGCTCTTCCCCAAAGAGCCTTCCCCAGTGACCCAGTCTTCTTCCACTGAAAACCCGTCTACCTGCCAGCCTCCATCCTAAAGTCCCACCTACTCCACAAATCTAGTCCTTCCTGTCCCCTCCCTACTATCTCAAAATCCTACACAGACTGGCCTTCATCCTCAAAGCCCCGCCCTGCTCCACCACAGGGACTGTGCCAATACCAACTCCTCCTTTGAACCAGACAGGGCTCCACCACCACCTCATACCACACCACCTCATAAATTTTATTAGATACCTTAGTCTAGTTGGGGGATCTGTTACCAAGCAGATACACATTGTGTGAAAATGTATGATGATTCCTCTAATTGGAAAACATTCTTTGAAGTATTAGTAACGTTTCATGAGTGATCATTTTATTTCTGGAAAATGCGTGCATATTTTTGCCCCTTAACTGAAAAAATATTAGTTATTTTAAATCCTCTGGCTTTGTTGAGGAAAGAGTTAGTGTGTATAACGATGACTTTCAACTCATCTCTCTAATGGATAATTTTGGAGTTGCTTCCCTTACTATATACTGGAGTTTATAGTAACAGAAATTATCTACCAGAATCAATGATTTTTCCTCCTTCCACTAAAGTGCCCTTTGGAAAAGATTGAAGTGAGATTACACAGGTAAAATTCCAGAAATAAAGACGCATTTTGAGATCATAACAAAATTTTTATGAAGACCCCAACCACTAGACATACATTCCTATTGGTCCAACAGTGTAAGCCAACGCTTTGTATGTGGTATGCTATGGCTTATTCAGGCTTGATACAAAATGTCTATGCCCAGAATTAAATGATGACATTTATAGCTAAAATTAAAGTCATTATTAACATCTAATGCATGGTGAGGTTTTTTTTTATACTTCTCTTTTTCCCTTTCTTTCTTCCTCCTTCTTTCTTTTCTTTCTTTCTTTCTTTCTTCCTTCCTTCCTTCCTTTCTTTCTTTCTTTCTTTCTTTCTTTCTTTCTTTCTTTCTTTCTTTCCTTTCTTTCTTTCTTCCTTCCTTTCTTTCTTCCTTCCTTTCTTTCTTCCTTCCTTTCTTTCTTTCTTCTCTTTCTTTCTTTCTTTCTTTCTTTCTTTCTTTCTTTCTTTCTTTCCTTCTTTCTTTCTTTCTTTTTTCCTTCCTTCCTTCCTTTCTTTCTTTCTTTCTTCCTTCCTTTTTCTTTCCTCTTTTAGGAAATGAGTATGAATTTAGATATTTTGTTTGCTGAACAAGTATTCTACAATTAGAACATTCTTTTTTGATTTAGTTACTTTGCTCATAGTTTATCAATTTTGCTGAGGGCAAAACAGAGGCTAAGTTCCTCATTTCTGTCTGCCAAGTAGCTGGGATCACAAATGCGTTCCAGCATGCCAGGATTTAGGATGATGACTCTTATTACTTTCCTTGCACACTGGTTCCGAATTGTGATGCTCTCAAGTTTTACCTCTTCAATTAGTTATGTGAGTTCCAGTAGCCTGCCTTCAGTATAGATGGTCTAAATGAATGATTATAGGCAATTTCATTTTCATCTCTTTTTCTTTGCCAGTCCAGGGACTGTTATAGTTTTATTTCTAGAAAATTTTTGTTTATACATGCACATTAATTGTAAAATATTACTTTTTCCTCCTTTTTTCCTTTTTTATTTTTCTTGGTCATGTGGCTTGAATTCTGGGTCTGGGCGTTGTCCCTGGGCTCAGTGCCACTTCCGGTTTTCTGGTAGTTAATTGGAGGTAAGAGTGTCACAGATTTCCTGCCAGGGATAGCTTTGAACTACCATCCTCAAATCTCAGCTCCTGAGTAGCTAAGATTACAAGAATGAGCCACTGGCACACAGCTAAAATGGTACTTATTTTAAGTTCTATGATTTAGTTGAGGGAGTAGCATGAGTGTGTTGAAAGTTAACTTTCAAGTCATCTCTCTAAATATTTTTTTTCATTTTCATAATATTTATTTCAGTGATTAATAACCGAAGCTCCCAAAGTAACAGTATGATCCTTCATTTTCTCCTTCCCATAGATACTTTTGGAAGAGAATGAGTGAAATTTAAGTCTAAGACAATATGTACTTGAAATTATAAGAAAATATTTTGATGATACACAAAGAGCCAGATAACACAACCTGCTTTTCATTTTCCAAAGAAAGGAATGTCATACAAGTATATTTATTGGCAGGCTTTTTTCATCTGAAAAACAAAGAAAAAAACAATATCCTAAAAAAGCTGATAGCGATCAGCAACCATGTAAATGTGATATAGCATTGGAGACTTGAAGACCTGAATTGGTTCAGGTAAAATATTCTTTGAGAAAGGTATCTGTTCAATTAATTTATTCATTGCAAATTTTTTATTTTTATTTACATGTTAATATATAAATACATACAAGTGTGCGTGTGTGTGTGTGTGTGTGTGTGTGTGTGTGTGTGTGTATGTGTGTGTGTGTGTGTGTGTATCAGCAGTATCTGTCCAGTAAACTGTCTGGTTATGTATGGTTAGGTAATTTCATCATGTCAAGTTCATCAAAAGGATGGACTTCCATAAACCTTAACAACCCTGCAACACCACTGCACATGCAAACTTAAGTGTTCATCACTGATCCATGTAAGCTAGACCTGTGTTTTACCAAAGCTTTGTTGTTTTTTTTTTTTTTTTTTTAGGTCATGGGCCTTGAACTCTGGGCCTGGGCGCTGTCCCTCAGCTCTTCAGCTCAAGGCGAGTGCTCTACCACTTGAGCTACAGCGCCATTTCTGGTTTTCTGGTGGTTTATTGGAGATAGGAGACTCACAGCCTTTCCTGCCCGAGCTGGCTTTGAACCGCGATCCTCAGATCTCAGCCTCCTGAGTAGCTAGGATTACAGGGGTGAGCCACCAGCGCCCGGCAAGTGTGCTATTTTTAATTTAGGCTTGACGCAAAATATGTTTGGCCCTAGAAATAAATGATGGCATTTATTACTATGATAATTTAGTGTAAATCTTTACATTGAACACATGGTCAGTATGTTGTTCTTTCTTTCCTTTTCTTATTTTATCTTTAGGAAGTTCATTTGAGTTTTGATGTTGTGTTTGCCAGACAGGTACTCCACCACTGGAGCCACTCCATCAATCCTTTCTCATTTAAGTTACTTTACTCTTAGAGTAGCAATTTTTGCACCCATCCCAGAAAGCAGGGATTATGATTGCATTCCAATATCCCTACCTAGTATGTTGATATGAGTGTTTCTTTTCCATCGTAGACTGATTCAGAACTGTGATCCTCTCAAATTCTACCACTTTATTTTATGGTGTGAGCTCCAGTTCTGCCTACTTCTAAAAGATATGACAGAAATAAATGATTACAGGTAATTTGAGTTAGTCATTGATTAATATAGGTGATTTGATATAAACATGAAGGTAAGTTTGAAAGTATAATCACAGTAATCAGATATTTGGCTAAGTAATTTTGTTTCACATTAAAAACTCATCTCGACCAAAATTAAGGAATTACTTTTGCTGTCTGTCAACTTGTATGTCATTTTGGAAAATAAACTTCATGTCTTCCATGTGTGATAAATGACTTTGAGTGGTCTGATGTGTTAGTTCACATCTATAATCTTGGTTAGCAATCAGAAATAAATGGATCACAATTTGAACATAAGCTAACCAAAAAATTAGGAAGTCCCAGTCTCAACAAATTAGTGGATCATGTTGTAGCATGCCATTAATCTCAGCACAACAAGAGGCTAAGTCTCTGCCAAGTACCTGTGCCACTTAGGTAACTGGATCAAATGGAGACAGTCACCTCTCCTGATGCAGAAAAGGAGCTGAGATTGCCCAAGAGGACGGAGGAGTCTGCCACACTTTCCCAGGTTGGACCTCACAGAATGCAGTGAGTATGCTTACTTTACTGCCCTAAATGCCTTAATATTCCATGCTGCTGAGTGTTCATTATTTGATTCCATTGATCTGTGGTAGAGGTATAAGGGAACATTAAATTAAAATTCACATTCACTAATTGAGCTGCTCTTCCCCCTGTGAGCTCAACTCAGCAAGTGTTCTTTATTTGAGAGTTGAGAATACTGAGGTAGGGGAGAGAGGGAGGGTGAGTGAAAGAAAGGAGAGAGATATATAAGGAAACATTAAATTAAAGTTCACATTCACTAATTGAGCTGCTCTTCCCAGCCTGTGAGTTCAACTCAGCAAGTGTTCTTTATTTGAGAGTTGAGAATACTGAGGTAGGGGAGAGAGGGAGGTTGAGTGAAAGAAAGGAGAGAGATAGAGAGAGACAGACAGAGAGAGAGAGAAGGAAGGAAGGAATGAAGGAAGGAAGGAAGGAAGGAAGGAAGGAAGGAAGGAAGGAAGGAAGGAAGGAAGGAAGGAAGGAAGGAAGGAAGGAAGGAAGGAAAGAAGGAAGGAAGGAAAAAAGAAACAAGAGAAAGAGAGAAAGAAAATGATTGAGAATGAATTTTTTAGAGTCTGGAGCCACATGGCAGAGGTCCTACCTGTATTAAATATTAGGTCTGCCCCAGGCCATGCAGACCCTACGCAGATGCATTTTCACTTCTTGGCTAAGTTTCCACCCTTTATGTGTTATCTAGTTATGTGGCACACCTGGAAGAAGCCACCTCCCCTTCCCGCTAAGTCACGACCTGGTCAGCCTCTGATCACACTTTCCATCTGACCGGAGGTGAGTCCCAAGCCCTGAAGTCACATCTAAATACAGTATGGCTAGTCTTTCCCACCCCTGGCCACATCTCATCCGATCCTTTGCCTAGATACATCCTGGCCCGAGGTTGGCTCGCCCTATTTTTTGTACATATGTTTCCACCATGTATGGCATGGACAGCAGTTCAGTAAATAAACTACTTTATCTGGCTTAATATCATGTGGTGCTCTCATCATTGGCTACCTAATGAAATTCAACAAATTAGTATGCTTTACACTTCAGAATTTCTAGTTATGACTCCATGGATATTTTTTGTGACACATGTGAGTTCAGTACTTAGAAAACACGTGCATTAACTCATCATTTAACAGTATAATTCTGTCGGGAATATTTAATAACAGCTTAATTAACCATAAAGTCTATTCTGTTTGCTTTCCTTTATTTTGTTTTTTGCTTAAAGTAATAAAAGAGTTGTCAGGACAATCTGAAAGGATCTCTGGTTTTATATTTTCTAATCAAACTGGGCTACAACCAGTGTGCTGCCAGCTCAGATGATGGTGCTTTGAAATCCTGGAAAGTAGGTGCACATCATAAGGGCCAATGGCTACGGGATTTCTCAGATTTTTTTAAATTTTTATTATTTGTGAACATACTGTACAGAGGGGTTACAATTACATGGGCAAGATAAGGAGTACATTTGTTATCAAGCATTGCAGCCTCCTCCTATGTTTATCCTTCACATCCCTTCCGAGCTTCCACTTGTGCCACCCCACCGAATATCCTCCCCTCCTCCGCACCAAAGTTGTAAAGTTCGTTTTCTACATGACAACTTGTATTTCTCATTGTTCCAACGGGTCCACCAGTATCCTTAAACGACTTGTTTTTCCCCATCTCCACAACAAATTATACCGACATCAAATATAGTGAAAGAAGGGTTATACTGTGGGGGAGGGACAAACAAAGCAACTAAGAAATAATCTTATAAATGCATTAGAAACAAATGAATGAAATAAAAATACCTTTAAATACATATCTAAGGGTCCAATTTCCAAACATCACATTATCTGACCTTTTCTGTTTGACTTATACATATTCTAGATATTGCAAATAAGGGAAGCCATGGGACCTATGTTTCTTTGGGCTTGGCTTAATTCACTTAATATAATTTTTTCCCAAGCCTTTCCATTTCCTAACAAATGGGGCAATGTCATTCTTTCTGATGGAGGCATACAATTCCATTGTGTATATATACCACATTTTCTTGATCCATTCATCTACTGAGGGGCATCTGGGTTGGTTCCATATCTTAGCTATGGTAAATAATGCTGCAATAAACATAGTTGTGCTGGTAGCTTTAGTGTGGTCTTGTTTGTAAACATTTGGGTAAATGCCCAAAAGTGGGATTGCTGGGTCATAGGGGAGCTCTATGTGAAGTCTTTAGAGGAACCTCCATACTGCTTTCCAAAGTGGATGAACAAGTTTACACTCCCACCAACAATGAAGTAAGGTTCCCTTCTGTCCACATTCCCTTCAGGATCTGTTGTTGTTAGAGTTCTGGATTTTTGCTATTCTAACTGGAGTGAGGTAGTATCTCAATGTTGTTTTGATTTGCATTTCCTTTATGGCTAAGGAAGTTAAGCATGTCTTCATGTGTCTATTGTCCATCGTCCTTTCTTCTTCAGACAAGTCTCTATTTAAGTCTTTAGCCCACTTATTTATTGGGCAGTTGTTTCTTTGAGGATTGGTTGTTGGGGGATTTAATTTTTTGAGTTCCAAGTATATTTTAGATATGAGAACCTTGTCCATTGTATGGCTAGTGAAGCTATTCTCCCAATCCGTGGACTTTCTATTGATCTTCCTAGCTATGTCATTATCCTTGCAGAAGCTCTGCAACTTCATGTAATCCCATTTGTCCAACCTTTCTTTGATTTGTTGTGTTTCCGGGTCTTTATTCAGAAAATTTTGGCCTGAGCAAAGGAGACCTATGGTTTCTCCTATTCCATCCTGTAATGTTTTCAGAGTGTCTGCTTTGACTTTGAGGTCTTTGATCCATTTGGAGTTGATTCTGGTGCAGGGTGATATATAAGGATCTAGCTTTAGTTTTCTACAAGTAGTTAACCAATTTTGCCAGCACCATTTACTGAAGAGGCTGTCTTTCTTCCATTCTATTGTTTTTAGCTCCCTTATCAAAGATTAGATGGCTATAGGACTGTAGGTTCATTTCTGGGTTTTCAATTCTATTCCATTGGTCCTGAGGCCTGTTCTTATGCCAGTTCCAAGCTGTTTTGATTACTATGGCTTTGTAGTAGAGTTTGAAATTTGGTATTGATATTCCTCCAGCAGTGTTCTTTCCGTTGAGGAGCATTTTATGTATTCGGGGTCTTTTATTGTTCCATATAAATTTTTGGATTGCCTCTTCTATTTCCTTGAAGAATGAGGTTGGAATTTTGATAGGTATCACATTGAACTTGTAGATAATTTTGGGAAGTATTGCCATTTTCACGATGTTAATCTTTCCAATCCAGGAGCATGGGAGGTTTTGCCATTTTTTAAATTCTGTTTTGATTTCCTTTTTCAAGATTATAATGTTTTCGTCATAGAGGTCCTTCACTTCTTTGGTTAAGTTAATTCTTAGGTATTTTATTTTTTGTGGGGCTATTACAAATGGAGTTGCTTTCCTAATTTCAGCCACTCTTTTCTCATTGTTGGCATACAGAAAAGCCATTGATTTTGGGGGATTAATTTTATACCCTAATACTTTGCCAAAGTTTTGAATCAGCCTGAGTAATTTGGGAGTGGAGTCTATGGGATTCTTTAAATTCAAGATCATGTCATCTGCAAAGAGGGAGAGTTTTGTTGCTTCTTTCCCTATTTGGATCCCCTTTATGTTTGCATCTTTTCTTATTGCTGTAGCTAGGCATTCTAATACTAGGTTGAAGAGAAGTGGAGAGAGTGGACATCCTTTCCTGTTCCTGAGTTAAGAGGAAATGGCTTTAGTTTTTCACCATTAAGTATAATGCTGGCTGTAGGTTTGTCATATACAGCCTTTATTGTATTGAGGAATGTCCCATGGGTTCCTAATTTTTCCAAAACCTTCATCATAAAGGGGTGTTGGATCTTGTCGAGCGCTTTTTCTGCATCTAATGAGATAACCATGTGTTTCGTATCCTTGCTCTCTTGATGTGATGAATAATATTAATTGATTTGTGTATAATGAACCAGCTTTGCATCCGTGAAATGAATCTTGTTTGATCGTGGTGTCTGATTTTTTGGATGAATTCTGGAAGTCGATTGGCCAAAATTTTGTTGAGAAGTTTTGCATCAATGTTCATCAAAGAAATGGGTCTATAGTTCTCTTTCTTTGATGAGTCCCTGCCTGGTTTTGGGATGAGGGTTATGATGGCTTCATAGAATGTGTTCAGTAGTGAACTTTCTCTTTCAATTACATTGAAGAGTTAGAAGAGTATTGGTGTGAGTTCTGCTTTGAAGGCCTTGTAAAATTCCACTGTAAAGCCATGTGGTCCTGGACTTTTCTTAGCTGGGAGGTCTCTTATTGCTTTTTCTATTTCAATGCTTGATATGGGCCTGTTAAGATGGTAGAATTCATCTTGGTTTAGTTTTGGCATGTCAATATTTGCTAGGAAAAGGTCCATTTCTGTCAAGATCTCAAACTTATTAGCATAAAGTTTTGAGAAGTATTCCCTTATAATGTTCTGAATCTTGGTTTTTTCTGTGGTGATGTTTACATTCTCATCTCTGAGTTTATTTATTTGGGTGTGGTCTCTTCTTTTTTGATAAGATTTGCTAAGGATCTGTCAGTTTTGTTAATTTTTTCGAATAACAAACTCTTTGGATTTTTTGGGGGGGAGAGAGAATTTCTTTTATATCATTTTTTTGTGAACATACTGTACATAGGGGTTACAATTACATGGGCAGGATAATGCATACATTTCTCATCAAGCATTGCAGCCTACTCCTTTGTTTATACTTCACATCCCTTCCTAGCCTCCCCCCCACCCCTCCACCCAATCCTCCCCCCCCTCAACCAACGTTGTAAAGCTCGTTTTCGAGATGACAACTTGATCTTGTTTGAATTATAATGTGATGGTGGGATGTCCTATTCTGGTCTGGTCTATTTGGCATTCTAAAAATTTCTTGTATCTGAATAGGCCTATCTTTTTGCATGTTTGGGAAGTTCTCTGCTAGGATGCTGTTAAACAAATTTCCTAGACCATTAACTTCTCTTTCTAGGTGCTCCTCTACACCCATTATCCTTAGATTAGGCCTTCTGATGGTGCCTTGCAAGTGTTGGATAGATCTATCATATTTCTTGGACTTGTCTTGGATGGTTGTATGTTCTTTCTCTATAATATCTAGGCTGTCTTCAATCCCCGAGATTCGATCTTCTGCATGGTCTAACCTGCTGTCAAGGATTTCTACTTTGTCTTTTTTGTTTTTTTTTCCTTCTAATGGTCAGCTTTGATGGCTTCAAATTCTTTGTTGAAGCTCTGTTTTAGATCTTGTATGAACTTCTTTTCTTCCTTAATTTGGTATTCAGTGTTTATTCTCAAATCACATAGTTGATTGGTGATGGTTTCCTTGGACTCCCATTCCTTCTGTTGAGTTCCATTCAGCATTTCCTTTGTGGTCTCCCTGACTTCCTTCAGCTCTTTGTTAATATATTCCATGAATGCCTTTAGTGATCTTTGTGTATTCTCATCTTGCTCTCTCAATTCCTGTATTACTCTTTGCTTAGCTAGCTCCCACTCCCGTTCATGCCATTTCTGTAGTTCTCTTTGAGTGTTCTCAGCCTGTTCACGCCATTCCTATCTTTCTCTTCGAGTATTCTCAAGCTGCTTACGAAAACCCTGTATCAGTTTTTGAGTAGCTTCATCACACTCATGATATTCCTGTATAAAACTTTGGATTGCCTCCTCTCTCTCCCTTTCATGCTCATAATGAGTCCTTTGTAGGTTTTCAATCTTTTCCTGCATTGACATTTTGTTTTCCTCCTCTCTTTCCCTATGAAGTTCATACAGAGTCCTTTGTATGTTTGCAATATTTTCATTTATTATGTTTTCCAGCAGTGTTTGTAGAGCTATTTGGGAACTCTCCTCTGGATTATTCATTATCTGTACTGTCCACTGATTATCATGAGTGGGAGTAGAGATACCCAGACTTGCCATTTTTCTTCTGTTTTTTCCAGCTTACTCTGCCCATTTAGGATGAAAATTACACCAGTTTTGTGCTAGAATACTAACTTAAGGCAAGCATCATCCAAAGTCTGAATTTGCACAGTCATTAGTCTGCAGATACAATCTAGTTCAACAGATACATCTATTCAACATCAAACAACTATATATTAATTTGCTACGAACAGCAAAGAAGAATTTTGAAAACCAGAAATTATTAGGGTTAGGGAGAGATGTGTGTAAAAAATAGGAATAGAGTGATGTGGGAAGGCACAGGGAAAGTTAAATTAACTAAGTCCTATTCTCAAAGCAGGAAATAGGTTGGATAGGCTAAAGTAGAGAGAGAAAAAAAAAGAAGAAAAAGAATGGGAAAAGAAAAGAGAACAGAAAAAATGGAAAAATAAAAATTAATAATATTATGCAAATACGAAAACAAGCTATTCAGAGAAGAACATGAATATAATGAGAGAAGGGGAGGGATATAAAGGAGATGTGAAAAATTTAAAAATAAAAATACTTAAAATGGTATATAGGTATAAAGAGGTAGTAGTGCTATTAAGGAATTTAAGTCTCAGAGGTTTTGAACTGAGTAATAAATTTGTGAATTAATTGTGTACGCAATGAGGGATAGGGTCTAATAGTCAAATATGGGTTTATCTGAGGATGTGCAGGACAACTATTAAGTCACATAAAGAAGAACGAAAAGAAGAAAAGGTGAAAAGAATAAGAAAGGAAGAAAAAAAGATCAGAAGTTCAGTAGAGCTACACAAAAAACAAAAAGAAAATTTTAAAAAGAAAGAAAAATGCACACACAGATATATCCCCAAAATAAAAATTATAAGAGGAAAAAAAGTTACTAGAAAACAATTTATTTTATTTTTTTTTATTTTTTTTCGTGAACATACTGTACAGAGGGGTTACAATTACATGGGAAGGATAATGCGTACATTTCTTATCAAGCATTGCAGCCTCCGCCTTTGTTTACCTTTCACAGCCCTTCCCAGCTTCCCCCCACCCCCCACTCAATCCTACCCCCCTCCCCGCTCCCGCACCAATGTTGTAAAGCTCTTTTTCTTTTTTTTAATTAATATTTTCATTTTTATTGTAAAGATACTCTACAGAAGGATTACAGTTTCTTTTTTTTTATTTTTTATGAACACACTGTACAGAGATTTTACAATTATATGTGCAGGTTAATGCGTACATTTCTTATCAAACATTGCAGCCTCCTCCTTTGTTTACCCTTCACATCCCTTCCCAGCCAGCCTTCCCCACTATTCCCCACTCAATCCTACCGCCTTCCCCCTGCCCCCCGCACCAATATTGTAAAGCTCCTTTTCAACATGACTACTTGTACTTCTCATTGTTGCAACAGGCTAACCTGTATCCTTTAACGACTTGTTTTTTCCCATTTCCTCCACAAGTTATACTGACATCAAATATAGTGAAAATAGATGTTATACTGTGGGGGAGGGACATACAAAGCAACAAAGAGCTAATCTTATAAATGCGTTTGAAACAAATGCATGAAAGAAAAAACATTAAAATACATATCTAAGGGTTCATTTTCCTAACATCACATTAACTGACCTTTTCCGCTTGACTCATACATATACTAGATATTGCAAATAAGGGAAACCATGGGACCTATGTTTCTTTGGGCCTGGCTTACTTCACTTAATATAATTTTTTCCAAGTTTTTCCATTTCCTAACAAATGGGGCAATGTCATTCTTCCTGATGGAGGCATGGAATAGAAAACAATTTTTTTCAAAAAAGGTAAAAATTAAAAAAAGTTTTAGAGAAGAAAAAAAACGTTTTTAAATAAAAGGTACCAAGAAAACAAAAAACAAAACAAAAAAACGAAGAAGAAAAAAAAAAGTTCTTTAATTTTTTTGGGAGGGGCGGGAAACATCCTGTATCTCCCTTGTGTCTGTAACCAGCCTTTTGTTGGAATCTCTCGTCTGCTTGTGGTCCTGTGGCTTGGTTGGTTTCTTACGTCAGTTTGTTTCGAACAGGAAGAAAAATGCTCTGCTTTACCCAGGATTTTGCAATCCTCCACCCAGGTTAGTTCAATAGGAGGGAGGTCTGCTTTGAATATCACAAAAGAGGGAGATGGCTTTTTACTCAAGTTTGGAGATGCTGTGATGAGGCTAGGTTCTGGGTAGAGTTGAGGCCTTTCATCAAACAGTAGCTTTTCCCGGGGACTAGTTTGTGAGAAACTCACAGATCCCAGCCTGGAGCCACTCTCTGGGTTTCTGTTTACTGAATTTAAATTGATTGTCAAGACTGCTAAAGGGAGGGTCAGCCTCTGGCTCTGATTATCCAGTGAAGAAAGCCACTGCTAGGGCTGGCGCCAGAGCTGGGTGACTTTTCCCTGAGTGTAGCTGAGTCTGGCAGGGCATTTTAGGCTCTTTTGATGTGCTAAATGACTCTAGTTTTATTCCCAGGCCTGAGTTGGAGCTAGCAGCTCCGCCGAGCTTTGTCGGTATCCAAGATGGTAATCTCTGGTACGGGGGGCGTGGAGGGGTGGCCTTCCCTCCTCTGCTCCCTGAGAAGGAGTGAGGATGTCAGGCTTCTACTGACGCCGAGTCTTGGTTCCTGGGTCGTCTCTGGTCTGTGAACTTCAGGATGAAGATGTTTGCTCCTTGTTGGTTTTTGCTGGTGTTGTGTAGAATCCACTTGCCCGCTGTTTCTGGCTCCTTTGGCCCAGGCTCTCTCTGTTTCAGGTATGGAGGTACGGCCACTGTTGCCACCATTCACGCTGCTGTGGCAGCTGATGGCAAGAGCTCAGATCTGTCTCCTTGCCTGGATTTTCCCTCTCTGGCCTAAGTCTCTGTTCTGTGATGGCACACTTTGTGTGATTCTCTGGCTTAGGACTGTTCACTGGAACTCTAAACCTGCTTTCTATGCGAGAGCTTGTTTAGCCTCTAGCTTCTCCTCTGCCATCTTCCCAGAACCTCGAGTCTCTCGGATTTTTTAAAAATGTAATTGTTACTAATTATACAGTGAGGTTACCATTTCACAATTCATGTAATGTGTACGTTTGTCTTGTAGACAACTCCATACTTTCCTGAGCTTTCTCCCAGTTTCTGCTTTTTGTTGTTGATTGTTTTTGTTTTTGACCTTCTGCTTGAACTCAGGATTGGGTGCTGCCCTTGATGTTTTTTTTGGGGGGGGTCTAGTCATGGGGCTTGAACTCTGGGCCTGGGCACTCTCCCTCGCTCTTCAGCTCAAGGCTAGTGCTCTACCACTTGAGACACAGCACCACTTCTTGTTTTTTTCTTTTTGCTTATGAGGTGCTGATGAATCTAACCCAGAGCCTCATGCATGCAAGACAAGCGCTCTACCAATGAGCTACCTTCCCAGCCCCCACCTCTGACTTTTTGTAAGCAAGGCTACTCTACCTCTCGAGCCCCAGCCCCATTTATTGCTTTTAGGTTGTTAATTGGAGAGAAGAGTCTCAGAGATTTTTTCACTCCAGCTGGCTTTGAACTGTGATCATCAGCCTCCAGAGTAGCTAGGATTAGGTGTGACTCCCTAGTGTCCAGCTAATAAAGAGTTGGTTTCATGCTTTCCTGGTTGTGTTACAATTTTCCTCACCTCTTGGCACTACTACTACATATTGCCTGGCTCAAATCTAAATTGGTGGAACATGCTTGTATTTGAGGAAGGCAGGAATAGGAAACTATAGGCCATAGGGACATATAAGCTAAACAAATAATTTGGAATATCGCATAAAGACAAATAAGTTTACTGCAAGTTGACTGGGTCCTGTCTTTACTGTTAATTCTGCATGACCTGTGAAAGATGTCATACATATCCAAATAGCCATTGGCAGAAATAAGGTTTCTCAAACTATCTTAAAAACAAAACAAAAACCAACCAAAAATATTATGTATGAGTCTAGCAATTTCCTCTAATTAGGGACCAATCTGCCCTAGTTTATGAAAAAATGTCCTTTATTCAATTGCTGCTCCTTTTTCTAACCACAAATATAATGAAATCTGTAGTAGACTGTAGAATTTTATACCAGAGCTGTCACTTTAATTCACAAGAAATTCAAACATTTATATGTTTTTTGTTTGTCAGTTGTGGAGCTTGAATTCAGGGCCTGGGCACTGACTCTGAGACTCTGTGCTCAAGTTAGTTAGCACTTGGTCAATTGAGCCATGGATCCACTTCAAGTTTTTGAGTTGTTAATTGGGGATAAGAGTCTTATGGGAACTTTTCTTCCTGGGCTGGCTTTGAACTGCAATTCTCAGGTCTTAGCCTTGTGAGTAGCCAGGATTACATGCATGAGCCACTGGCACCTGGTTTCACATAGACTTTTTTTATTTTGAAAATAATATACAGAGAATTTACAATTATATAGACAAGGTATTGAATACATTTCTTATCAAGCATTGTTGTCCCATCCTTTGTTTCCCCTTCCAATACTTTGTTATCTCCATCACACACCTCCCCACTCCCCACCACCACTCTCCACCCCTCCTGGCCAAAGTTGTAAAGTTTGTTTTTTGACATAATGACTTGTACATCTCATTGTTGCAATGGGTCCACCTGTATCCTTATTTAAAAATGTGTTTTTTCATTCCCTTCCACAAATTATATCAACATCAAATACAGTGAAAGCAGGGGTTATACTGTGGGGGAGGGACATACAAAACAACAAATAAATCATCTTATGAATATGTTTGAAACAATCGCAAGAAAGAAAAAAAATATTTGAATTCTTCTCTTAGGGTTTATTTCATCCAACATCAACTTATCTGATCTTTTCTGCATGTCCCAGACATATACCAGTTATTTCAAATAAGGGAAACCATGGGACTTATGTTTCTTTGGGCCTGGATTATTTCACTTAATATAATTTTTTCCAAGGTTTTCCATTTCCTAATAAATGGGGCAATGCAATTCTTTCTGATGGAGGCATAGAATTCCATTGTGTATAGAGACCACATTTTCTTGATTCATTCATCTCTGAGGGGCATCTGGGTTCGTTTCATATCTGAGCTATGGTAAATAATGTTGTAATAAACATAGTTGTGCTGGTAGCTTTAGTATGGTTTTGTTTGTGATCATTTGGGTAAATGCCCAAAAGTGGGATTGCTGGGTCATAGGAAGCTCTATGTGGACTCTTTTAATGAACCTCCATACTATTTTCCAAAGTGGTTGAACAAGTTTACACTCCCACCAACAATGAAGTAAGGTTCCTTTCTGTCCACATCCCCTCCAGCATCTGTTGTTTTTAGAGTTCTTGATTATAATCATTCTGTCTGGGGAGAGGTGGCACCTAAATTTTGTTTTGATTTGCATTTCTTTCATGGCCAGGGAGATTGAGCATTTCTTCATGTGTTTACTGGCCATCCTTCTTTCCTCTTCAGAGAAGTTTGTCTTTAAGGCTTTAGCCCACTTATTTATTGGGCAGTTGTTTCTTTAAGGATTTGTTGTTGGGGGATTTAATTTTTTGAGTTTCGGGCATATTTTAGATATGTGACCCTTGTCCGTTGTATGGCTAGTGAAGATCTTCTCCTAATCTGTGGTTGATCTATTGATCTTGCTAGCTATGTCCTATGCCATGCAGAAGCTCTGCAATTTCATGCAATCCTATTTGTCTAACCTTTCTTTGATTCGTTGTGTTTCTGAGTGTCTTTTGAGAAAGTTTCGGCCTGTTCCAAGGAGACATAAGTAGTCTCTTATTCACGGACTCCACTCCCAAATTACTTATGGTGATTCAAACCTTTGGCAAAGCAGCAGGGTATAAAATTAACCCTCAAAAATCAATGGCTTTTCTGTATGCCAACAATGAGAAAAGCGTGGCTGAAATTAGGATAGCAACTCCATTCATAATAGCCCCATAAAAAATAAAATACGTAAGAATTAACCTAACCAAAGAAGTAAAGAACCTCTATGATGAAAACTTTAAAAAACCTGTTAATGGAATTCAAAACAGAACGTAGAAACTGGAAAAACCTCCCATTCTCCTGAATTGGAAGGATCAACATCATGAAAATGGGAATACTTCCCAAGGCTATCTACAAGTTCAATGCGGTACCAATCAATATTCCAACTTCATTCTTCAAGGAAATAGAAGAAATAATCTAAAAATTCATATGGATCAATAGAAGACCCCAAATAGCAAAAATTATCCTTAACAGAAAGAACAGTGGTGGAGGAATATCAATACCAAATTTCAAACTCTACTACAATGCCATAGTAATCCAAACAGCTTGGTACTGGCAAAATAACAGACTGCAGGACAAATGGAATAAAACTGAAATACCAGAAATGAACTACAGACATATAGCCATCTAAACTTCGATAAGGTAGCTAAAAAAATGAATGGAAGAAAGACAGCCTCTTCAGTAAATGGTTCTGGCAAAATTGGGTAACTAGTTGTAGAAAACTAAAGCTAGATCCTTATATATCACCCTGCACCACAATCAACTCCAAATGGACCAAAGACCTTGGAGTCAAAGCAGACACTCAAATAGTCATTTTATAATGATGAACTGCTTAGTGCCTCTGGCTCACATATATAATCCAAACTATAGTTGGGAATAAAGGTATAAGAAACAAACACTGAGTGTTTGTTGTTCATGATGCTTTGCATTGGCATGTTTTAATATTGTTTTTTTCTTATACTACAATGCTCTTATTTTTATTTTTACCTAGGTGGGGGAGATAGGTGCTAGCCAGTGTTGAACCTTCTTTGGTTGAGAGGGAGCCATGTGGAAATTCTTGCCTTGTATGGCATGTAATTGAAATCCTCCTACTTTCACGTCGCCATGGACCTGGGTGATAGAAGTATTCCATCACACACAGCCAGGGGTTGGGGATCATTGCAGGTAAAACTTCACTGGTCTTGAAATGATGTCCCAAATAGCTAGCTTTATTGGCATATGCCTTCTAAACCTTTTTGTATTCCGTTTCACTTTGAAGTAGTGTTTGTACATATTTAGAGATAAGATGATAACACATTACATCTTTAATATATAGAATAGTCAATATAATTAGCAAGTTTATCTCCTAAAACATTGCAGCTAATATATTTTGGTAACCTCCTGACTCTGCTAATTATTTTTTTAAATATACCATAAACATGAATACATTGATAATGTGCACTGGAAGATTGGATGTTGATAGATATAGACAAGTTAGACTATGTTTAGTAAATATATATATTTATCTATTGCTGCTCTGAAGAAAATTGTCATATATTCATCATAACAATACCACCATATATTCACCATGACAATAATTTTCCTGCAGCGTAGAATTTTCCATTTCATAATCTGCCATCTTTTTATCTTTTTACATTCTCATAAGTATGAATTTTTTCTTGTTTCTTATAATGTTTTGAAATTATTAAGATGGAATTAACAAATTCGTAGAGTCTCCTAAAATTAGCTCATTTTGTTTGGTTATGTGTTGCTAAATCTTTAAACTAAGGTTTCCAGAAAGTTATGCTAGCAGACTATATCACTAAATTGTATTGTAATTACAACTTATTATTGTATTTTGATATAGGGTTTTGCTGTAGGTGTATTATGATATAGAGTGTTGTGAAGCCGGACTGAAACTTGGAACCCCACTGCCTCCAGTAACAATGCTTTACCACCAGGTTCTGGAGGCTCATAATTATAACTCTAGCTAATCAGGAGGTTGATACCTGATATGTAGTTCAGACAGCCTGAGCAGGAAATTTTATTAGCCTCTCCATTCCAGTTCACTAAAAAAAGCTTTCAGTTAAACTGTAGTACAATTGGTAGAGCACTAAGGTCAAGGGAAAGATGCTTGGGATGGTCATATAGCCCCTGAGTTCAAGCCCTAAGACACAAATATGCACAGACACACATTCATACACACACACACACACACACACACACACACACACACACACACACACACACACACAAACATGTACACGCACAAAGTCCCAGGCAATGTTTTATCTTAAATTCTTATCCAGAGATTGGACAACAGCCTACTTATTTGTAAAGGTTTTTCCTTGATTATTTTGATGGAGGAGGATAGTTCATGGGACACAGACGACAAGACTTTAGTGAGGAATAGTTTATAAACGACTAGCTTATAAAAAGTGCGGGAGCACAGTTTTTATCTTTAACTCTTACATTCCTTCAACTATACTATTTTTTTTAAAAAATAATCATTGAATTAAAAAAATGCAGCATCTCTTCCCTTTTCCCCTTCCCCTCTGTCATAAAATGTGACAAAAGATTCAAAAATACTTTTTTTTCTTACAAGAAAATACACCTGTAAAAATGTCTGACTATATGTGTAATGTTTGTTTTCCAATACTTGTTTGATTTTCCCACCGCTAAGAATTTGTCTTTTTTCCAGATGACAGCACACTGGGGCTTCAAGGGCAAA
Organism: Dipodomys spectabilis; assembly: GCF_019054845.1. NCBI lineage: Eukaryota > Metazoa > Chordata > Mammalia > Rodentia > Heteromyidae > Dipodomys > Dipodomys spectabilis. The sequence continues at coordinate 3,672,529 of NW_024870972.1, read as the reverse complement.
TAAGTTTAGGAAACAAAAACCTAACATTGTCTTAGGCAGTAGCTGTCAAAAATAGATGCAATAAGCACATGGCAGACCGAGGGGGCCCTGAGAGGAAAATGATTTGTGCAGGATGAGAGGAATAGTGACAAATAAGGCCTGGATCTGACCTAAGAAGTATTCCATGAGGCTGAAACATGCCTGTATCTAGGCCTAGCTGAGGATATTGGGATTTGACAATGTCCACATGTGTATAAAGTGATGTGGGAGGGGAGATTTCAGCCTCCAGTTTGTCTTTGGAATGGTCTTATGTGAGCAAGCAGCTTAGATCATTGGGCTCTGAGAGATGATACTACCTCCCTCACAATGGAATAGAATATAGAAGTCTGAGAGCCACGCAACTGTAAACTACAGTCAGCTCAAGCCAGCTCACTTGGCCTGTGGCTCAGGAACAAGAAAGATGTTCCTGTGTTGTTTCAAGTCAAGAGACTCAGGTCTCAGGCATGAGAAATGTGAGTGCCTCACTCGATGCTGCAGACATTGGATCAGTGTCAAACCACGAATCCAATGTCTCAGGACTTTTTAATAAGAAGAAACCAAGGAAATCACAAGGCAATTCAGGCTAGGAATAACTATGACAGAAAACCTATTTAATCTCATCCTAGCCCACACTAGAAACTTCTTCTTATGTGCTTTTATATGTGTATCCAGAAAATATTTGCTGTGCACTTTTCAATCCACTCTATTACAATTACTCAGTTTGAAGTGTACTCCCATTTCCATGTTTCATAGATCCATTCTGTTTTACCACCTCAGTGTGACAATGAGTCAGCCCAAACCCTGAATGTGCCTTATAATATATGGAGCCTGGACTCAGGCTTTCTGGAAATTCTGGTAATGGACCTGGTCCCTGCCTACCAGAAAGGTGATCCCTTCTATGTTGGAAACTTCCTCCACCACTACACAGATAGGAGGACAATGGAGCAGTTGCTGGATATTCTGTTTAAAAAGTGATTGTTCCTGGGCTGGGAAGATGGCTCAGTGGTAGAGAGCTTGCCTTGCATGCATGAGGCCCTGGGTTCGATTCCTGAGCACCACATAAGCAGAAAACAAGCCGGAATTGTGCTGTGGCTTAAGTTGTAGAGTGCTAGCATTGAGCTCAAGAGCTGAGGGACAGGGTCCAGGCTCAGAGTTCAAGCCCCATGACCGGACACACACACACAAAAGTGAGTGTTCCTAAGCCAGGCACCAGTAATTACGCCTGTAATTCTAGATACTCAGGAGGCAAAGATCTGAGGTTCACGGTTCCAAGCCAGCCCTGGCAGAGCTATGATACAGGGCTATGATACTCTTATCTCCAATAAACTACTAGAAAACCAGAAGTGGTGCTGTGGTTCAAGCGGTAGAGTGCTCGCCTTGAGCTGAAGGGCTGAGGGATAGTACCCAAGCCCAGAGGTCAAAGCCCCATGACCAACAAATAAAGTGAGTGTTCCTCCTTCAAATCCAGGGCTGATGAGACCCCCTGGCAGAGTATTGGAATACTCAGTACATCTCTGAGACAGTTTCACTTGGGTCTTATCAAAGGAGCTTGGCTTGAGACAAAGAAGTTCAGTCCTTGGCTAATTCCTTAGGACTTGGCTGCCAGAACATTTCATTTGCCTCATAAGCTAGTGGAGCCTTAACAATTTGCTTGCTGAGAGACTAAGATTTAAGGAAGGAGCCAGTGGCACCCAATGTTCATGCTCACCTAGGAAATCACTATCTTGGAGGCCTTTGAAGGAATATAGACAGAAGAAAGGAGGCAACTTTAACTTTAATTGGGGGCTTGAGTGCTGTCCTATTTCTAGCACACTACCAATTGAGTCCCAGGTCCAATTCTGGCCTTTGGCTGGTTAATTCAAGGTAAGTGTATTTAGGTTTTTACAAACTAGACTGGATTCAAACTGTGATCATCAGATCTCACCCTCCTGATTAGTAGGATTAGAGGCATGAGCCTCTATTGGGCATTTATTTGGACAGAAGCACATAAGAATCTTCACAGAATTACCATAAAGTTGTATAGACATATCTCCACTTTTGTCTGTCATGTTTACATTACCATGTGTGACTTAACGAGTCCCATGTGTGTCCTGTTAGTTCAGAAATGGAGAAGCATAGATTTAACTTCCTTCTCTCCTCCCATTGGTACAGATCCTTCTACCGTAACTGGGAGGAAGATGAACAAGTGAAGAAGTAAGTGGACGCTGGCACAAAGAGATGTTCTATCCTTGAAAACTTGGTATCTTTGAGGTTTCTGAATCAAAATCAACTTTCTTCTTTGCACACCAGTTGTGATTTTTCACCAGGGGGTTGAGGCTTGACACTTCAGTGGATAGCAGATTAAAGAGTTGTGGTTTTGGTTGTGCTTTTGGACTCTCATGGATGACAGGGAGGGCTGTGTATAGCAAGTCAGATCCAGTGGGGAAACAAATTTCTCTTCCTATTACAGGGAGAATTTTAGAGGATTATGTTTGAGAAATTACTAGAAGTGGGTTGTGAGGAGCATCCTGCTTGCAGGAGTCTCTTTCCACTTCCTAACATGGGATAGGGAGGGTGGGCTTTCATTTTCCTTGTCATAAATCTGCCCACAACGTTGTTTGTTTCATCCTCCCTATGTGGATGGACTTCTTCACTGATGATTTCTATGAGCCCAAGAACAATGACACCCTGAAAGAACTTACACAGTATGTCAAGCTCAACATGCCCTCTTCAGACCTGCTCTTCTGCTTACATATTTTTCTGGACCAGCTGGAGGAACCCATGAGACCAAGAAAAAGAGGAAGAAGTCCTTGTTTAGATGCCTCAGAGCTTATGAGTAGGGATGGAACCTGAGTCTTTAGGGATGTGCCTGATTGGCCAAGAGCCCTTAGTTCTCCCCAGCTTGGCAAAATGTCCTTTTATGGATATTCTTTGCCAGGTAATGTCTGTTCTCCTTTTGAAATAACTTGGAAGTAGCCACTCGTTAGAAACAGCCTACTTCCTAGTCAGTGTTCAGTCCCAACTCAAATTCTACTGCTTCTCCCATTAGATCCTCTTGGAAGTTTAGTGACACCTTAACTACTAGGGTCTACTCAAAGACTCCTGTACCTATTTTCATTCTCAGGTTTGCATCACCGTAGAGAAGCTCCTGTAGAACTCCAGATAAAGAACCCATCAGTGATGTCGTCTATGGTGACTGATGGAGATCAGAAGCCATTGCTGATCTCCAGAAATCATATGAAGGTAGAGGGTTTTTTCAATTTGTAGAAAGGCCCAAGTCGGTTTTGAGTTCTGTGGACATCCCACTGATTCTGAACCCCACATGTGATGCAGGTGTATCTACACATACCACCAAGGAAGAAGACGATACAGAATGTCTTCCATTGATGTTCACAATCCAGCTAGAGCAGCTCTAAATCAGTAAAAAAAACAACAACAACAAAAACAAAAACAAGTCTTGGTGTGCAGGGTAAATGTGTGCTAATGGAAAATGACCCCAGTATATGTTTAGGAAAACCAATAAGTGGAGTCCAAAATCTAGATTCAGTTGAGGAAAGGGAAGCTTTCCTCACAGAATACCCAGATCAGTCTCTCCTCTTGAAAGGGATCCAATTTCCAATGGATAAATTAGAATCTGTCCCTCCCTGGATTCAGGAAGAAAATCCTGTCTTTAATGAGAAAGTAGATCCCTTTGAAGACTCTGAGGCAGAATTTCTGCCTGAAGGCAACTTAGAGGCCAATCTAGATTTTGAGATTCCTTCTCCCCCTCCTGAGAAAATCCTTATTTTTCTTTTTATCCTGACTTTTGTAAAAAGTTCATTCTATTTATTTTTCTAACTTTATTAAAATGTCAATGTTTTTAACATATTCTAGAATTCATGAATCCTAAATATATTTCTTTTTAAACCTACAATCTGAAGCATAGTGCATACCTGTTCTGGAGGTGGGGAAGCAGAGTGACAGGGGGCTGTAGAAGAGAGCTTACTTGATATAATGGGAGCTGTTAAATGCAAAAAGAGTGGTAAGGAAGCCAGGCCATGCCTGCATGGGGTGATAAGGTGGCTAAAAAAGCTCTAGGACATAGCAGATCAGATGTCCTAGAAAGCTATTCTGTCAATTGGGACAAATACCACAATACTTATACTGGTATGTGTCACCCTCTTCCAACAATGAGTTCAAATCTGTATACATTTTCATTGTATTCATTTTCTTTGGGCAAATATGGAAGAAAATTTTGGCTCCAATAATATAAAAAGTCTACTTTGGGCTGAAAATATTTGACAAAATATATTGGAGGTATGTATGCTTGAAAGTAAAAGGTATCATCAATAGAAGAAAGAAGGCTTACATAGATGAACTAACAAAAAATCAGGAAATATTTCCACAATTAAATCAGTTATATGTAAATACATATTATATTCTTTATGTATATATAGTATATTATTTAATATATAAGATTAAATATGATTTTTCAAACTAAAAAGGCATTTAAAGTTTTAGAATTGAGTGTTTTTTTGCACAAAACATTAGTGTAAATGTTATTGGAGAAAGTAGTGATATAATTTGATTATAATTCTATGAATATATATTTGTTTGTTTCTAGATATAACATTGATTATAAATAAATACTATATACATATATTTGTACATATCTGTCTATATGGTGAATGTAATGAAAGAGAATATAATGAAACTGACTATAGTATGTATAAAAAAGTTGAGTCCATGAGACTCAGACCTATAATCCTACTGATGTAGGAAGCTGGGTTTTGAGTTTTAGTATCTCTTATCCCCAAGCCTTAGATTTTTCAGAAGAGGCATGGGCCCTCCAGTGTAGCAAACAGACACATATGCCATGGGATCACACTCCCTGACCCCCAGAGGAAAGTCTTGAGCTGAAGAGTTGAGGGACAATGCCCAGACCTAGAGTTCAAGCCCCACAACTGACAAAAAATAATAATAGTAATAATATTAATTTTATTGTTACTATTAAGGTGTTCATGCATATTTTATATTGTTATTGGTTAAATATTAAACTTAATGAATAAAAATATATTAAATAAGATTCCATGAAAAAAGCTAAAAACAGTTTCTTAGTAATTGTTTGAGAAAAAGTTATAGTCATTAATTTTAGGAAACTAAATTTCTATTTTCCTATGAAGCAATGATTTTAGTTTACTAATCTAGTTATTTTAGAGAACATAATTGGCATGAAAAACAACTAACTGTACATCTTGTTTCTTGAATGAGTGATGTTTAAACATTGTTTTTCTTTCAAATGAATACTTAGGTTTACTTTTCAAAATTATTGAAATTTTATATCCTTTCAGAATAAGTCCCCTGCAATTAAATGTATCAGTATATTCAGGTATTTAAAAGCTAAAATTTCTGTTTGGTACGTAACTCTACATATTCAGAATGACACGATTTTTGTATTCGTAAATGTCTAAATTCTTGGATTTTTGCTTCATTAATATAAATTATCTCATGAGGTTGTTGCAAAGGCTCCAGTAACCAGTGTGGTCAAAAATATTTCCTGAATTCTAAATTTTAAATCTAATCATTTTTAGCCTTTTATTATATCATTTATTGTCTCTTCAGAGCAATTAAGCTACACTAAATACTACTTTTAAAACATTTTGCTCACATTGTAAATAATATCAACACAGTTCACAAAGAGACAGATTATTTGAGACTCATCCTATTTGGTAAAGTAAGTGTGAAGAATGTAGAGCACATAAGATTCTTATTCTCAATAAATATTTTTGGTTAATTTAAATTAAGTTAAATATCTGGATTTCTAATTTGGAGGTTAATCACATTGAAACAGGAAAATAACTTTTAAAAAATAATTGTTTTGGGACCATTTTTCTTCTTAAAATATGAAGCAAAAATATCTCTAAGAAATATATTTTTTTCAATAAAATGTTTCAACCCTTAGTAAAGTGCTTTATACTTTAATATAAAGTCTCTCAAAATAGAAATTCTGCATCTAATCTAATGTATGTTTTTATGCACAAAATTCTGTGACTTCTAGTCTTATGTGATTTTCATTATATTTTATAGTTGTGACATGATCCCTACTTATATTTATTAAAAACTTCTGTAATTATACAAATCATGCCGGTACACACTAACTTACGTAAGATAATATTCAAACAAAATTATCTTTTTTTCCTGTCGCCAACAGGGAAGGATGGTGTATATTAAATGTATATTAAATGAAAGTATATTGAATGAAAGTACTCTAAAAAAGAGTCTTTATGGAATGGAAATTTGCAACATGAGGATGGGAACATGAGCACTTTCTATTTGGCTGAACAGGAATTTTTGTTTCTAGAGTACTTTCTTACCTTTTAATCACACAGGGAAAGCCATAAAATTTGAAATTCTTATGAAGGAATTGCATTACTAAAAGATGTGGCAACCATGCTCAAAAGCTCGATCTTATCACTAATTCTTTGTGCTTGCTGGTTGATCTGTTTCTCTATCATATGTTTCATATTATTAAACATATTAGTAATTAATCAGTAAGTACATTACGAGAGATTCCCGAAAATCACAGCTGTTGCGGTTTAATAATCATAAGTGAGGAAAAAGATTGTATTAATCTCCAATTAATCTCCAATTTCTCCCTTTGGCCTTCAATTTGCCAATTAAGTTTCAAAACAATCATGTAAGATGTCAGTTTATTTTTCTCTTTTTATTTCGAGATTAAGCAAATGTTTTTTTGCAGAAAAAAGTGATGACAGTGGTATCAGAGCTCTGGTAAGGGCACTTTCTCCTTAACAAGTAATGTTCTATGGACTGTAAATATAGAAGCCACACTAAAATTCTTTACACACTCACACACACACACACAAGCACGCACACACAAACACACACACACAAACAAGCACACACACACACACACACAGCGCTGCCACCCAGACACATAAGAGACATGTTCCATTACCTTGTAATGATAGTTGATAGATGTTTGCTGCATTGCTTTATCTCAGCTTCAAGATATTGCCTGGATCCTAATCTTTCCCTGAGATGAAGTCCCTAATTCTTAGTATACCGTGTGTCTGTGTATTCACAATAGGTTCCTGGCTGCTTCAGGTCAATTAATACCCTGAATACACTATCCTCGAACTTCACATCCAGGTCAAACTCCATGAGTTTATACACCGTTGCAAAATACTAAAATTTATTGGATGTAGAAACCAAGAGAACACCCACCTTGTTGCTTTAGTAGCAATTGACATCATGAAAATAGAAGAATATTGATCAAGAATTGAGGTATGAGAATGGGAGTATGTCTAAAATGTAAAATACTGGATGTGTGTTACAGATATAAAATCATCATCTATGGGCTTATTTATTGAAAACGTTATCATATATTGAAAGCACTATTTACAAATACAGTTTTCCAGTTACTTTGTTTCCCTATCACTTCTGATCACAAATCCACTCGAATTTTTATAGTATCTTTGAATAAATGACACGATTTGCATGTATGTATCATCTTAAGGAAATACAGGATGCTTTTACATCTTTCTTTCTATATGACAAGCCCTTATTTTTTGTTTCCCTGTTTGCTGAATAAATGTATTCCTGGAAACAGGATATTCACATCAAATCTGGGTGTAATTTTTATTTTTTAAATTTGAAATATAAACTTTGTTGTGACTAGTCATTTTCTAAAGATGAGTGATATTCATGAACACTAATATGTTGGTGTCTTTAAGTAAATTGAGACTTGATGTACTATGATACTTCTTGTGTCTAATTGACATAACCATTAGTTGATTCATGTATAAACATGTGCATTGCACTTTTTTATTTTTTATATATAAAATAGTCCCTAAGGATATACTTTAAAGTGATAAGGGGGAGGGGTTTCTCCATGTTCCATACTTTATATTTATTTCAGTAAAAGTACTAGAAATAAATGATGTTTACTGGAACAATATAAAAGAACATATTTTCTTTAGAACATATTTCTAAAGATAATAGATTTATTGTTTAAAGAATAGAAAAGAGTAAAATACGTTTCTTGCTTGAGACTGCATCAATTACATATGAATGTAGCTCAAGATGAGATTCAGAGATAAATTCATATTAATATTACTGAGATTTATATCACAATATAAGCAATATAGGTATATTAAGGAACGGGTCATTCTAAGCCCTAGATACCTAATGGACGAAGAATGGTATTGAAAATAGCAGAGGAAAACAATTCAACATGCAGATGTTATGATTTTAAATACTAATTTGAAAAAATGGAGCATTTGCCTTTCTGAAGAAGAATGTTTAGCCAGTAATTTCAGTGAAAGGCATCAGTTGTAATCAGTCTAAAGTCTTTTTCTCCAAGATGTCCAAGAGTACTATACTCATCCTCTGAAGAGTAAATCAGAGTTAATTAGTTTTGCTTAATATTAATTTACTTGTAGCGAATAGCTTAAAATGTCTGCACTCTTTCTTTCAATGTAATAACTTACATTTGTTTTACATAGACTCAAGCCCCCCCGAAGACCACCAGAGACCTAGACCAATGGAAATAACAAAGGCATCTTTTATTTGCAAGCTCCAGGCTGGTACTCTGTGCAATCGGTAACCCATGACATTAAGAGACCCCAAGCATAGAAACAGCACAGTTTTTATAGTATTGAACAAACAACTTGAAGGAAGGTGTACATGAGAAATTACATGATTGATTAACATTTTAAGCAAGCTAAGCTATACATAGGTGATTGGCTAATATTATTGAGGTGTTATTGACAGGAAGTGTCTGGCCAGTGCGTTACAGTGTCCTGCATGGCCACCCAATGTTTGGTCAATGCATTTGGAGAAAATTCCTGTGGCTTTCCCAAGGAGTGTTTATGTCTCAGTTGTACAGGAATTGTTTTACTTTTTGTGTCATTTCTGGGTCCAACCCATGGTTATTTTCATAATTCATACCTCACAAGATGGTTGCTAGCCTGTAATGGAGTTACTTAGGCCTTCATTGTGCCTCTTTAAGCTTTAAGGTCTTCACATTTCATATTATTACTGTCTCTTCATACATACTTTGAAATCATTATTTCAAAGTAACACAAGCAGAAAAACAAAAATTACTTGATACAACCATCACAAATCCTCAATTATGTGAAAAAATCCACAATATAATAAATGACCCAGAGGAATAGGGAAAACAGTAGCACAATAACAACAGAAAATTATCCTAGATTTCTCTAATGAAACAGAGATTTAGAGTCTTAGAAGGTATTCCGTTCTAGAGTGTCAAACCAAGTTAGGTATACTTATATATAGATATACAATTCAAAAGAAGATATTATACTGTCTTCACAAGAAAACAGAAGTCTATGAAAAGTTACCCAGCCAGGAAGGTGACTGCTGTGACTGTGTTGGCCAACATATTAAAAAACACAACTGCAGTGTGGAAATGAAAGGGCCACATGGGAAAAAAAATCATGAACAAGAGACAGTCACATATAAACACAGACATAATTCACCTTATCACTGAATAGTCGGAACTGTCGTTGGAACCACTAGTATTAATTTGACAACATCTCTCACAACTGATCACTTCTCCTACACTTAATGGCCTAGACAAAAACTTAATACCAGAAAAACAAATCACAACAGAAGACCAATGCAACACCTGGCAAATCATCCAAGAAAATAGATAGTCACCTATTAAGATCATAAATTTCACCAAAAGAAAGCCAATAAGTACTTCAAATGGACAGAACAAATCAGAAAAAATATGAGAAAACTCATGCCAAGTTAATATAATTCACACAGTAAATAAACAGGCATTAGAACAATCAATTACCTAGAAGATAGTTTTCAAAATACATTACAAATTCTGCTGAAAAACGTGATTAATGAAAAGATACAAAATCTCTACAAGGAAATTTGTGAACAAGATGAGACCAAGCAAAGATCAGCAAAATAATTCATGGAGACTCCAAACACAAAGAAAAATATATTCTGAGAAGGCAAGAGAGTCCAAGCGAAAATTGGATGCATAGTTGAAAGATATGAGAGAAGACACAGCTAAAACACATACCTCCCAAGCCCCCACCCAATAAAAAGTTGTAAAGAAAATCCATACAAGACCTAAAATAAAGCTTTAATAAAGAGATAGAAGCGCTAAAACAATAACCAATTGTAAGACAGGGAAATCAAAGAGATAGGCTCTCACAGATAAGAGAAGACTTTAGAACAAAAAACAGAGTATACCATAACAGAACAAACCATCATCACATCATAATCCATTAGAGGATAATTAGACATCAATGAAGGGATTCTTAAATCTGTCAGGAGAAAAGACTGATTATTTATAAAGGATATAGAGTCAGAATAAATACAAATTTCTTTGCTGATATGGTAAAACGGGGAGCCTCGCATGATATATGACAAACATTAAAGGCAAACAACTACCAACCGTGAATATGGTCCCAAGCCAAACTCTCCTTTACATTAAAAGGATATATAAAAATATTTCATGACAAAGAAATCTTGAAACAATGTATCTCCACCAAATCAGCAGGATAGAAGTTAATCAAATATATCCTACATAGAGAAGATCATGAAGAACAGGAACTGGTTATATAAAATGCTCCCTACCATTGAACAAGGTAAATATATTAAGAGTAGATGAGACACAGAGCCTAACAGCAGGTGAATAACATAGCAGGACTTATGAGATATTTCACAGTCTTAACTCTCAATATCAATGGACTTAACTTTCCAATTAGAAAACAGACTAAATAGTAGTATAATAAAACAAGACGCATGCCTGCAGTATCTACAAGAGACACATTTTATTGACAAAAACAAACACATACTCAAACTGAAAGGCTGGAAGGAAAATTTTCAAGCAAATGAACACCATAAACAGGCCGCAGTAGAATTACTAACATAAGATAAAATAGAATTCAAAATAAAATTACTAGGAAGAGACATTATATATTGATATTGGCACATCTCCATTAGGTGGATATATCAAGTCTAAATATCAATGCCCTGAATCCTGGAGCACCCCACTTCATCAACCAAATACTACTTAACCTAAAAACACATCTCAACACATCATTGAAATGCATGGATAGGTCATCCAGAAAAAAACTCAACCAAGAAACTGAAGACTTAGATAACTACTTTGAACACCTAGCCCTAACAGACATCTACAGAATATACATTCACCATCAGTATACACATTCTTCGCAGCAGCTCATGGAAGAGTCTCCAAAATAGAACATATCCTATGTCAATAGAAATTCTATCCAAATTGAAAGAAAAATTATTTGAATTCCCATATCTTGTCAGACCACAGCAGAATAAACTTAGAATTAAAAAGCTAAAGCAAAAAAAAAATCCCAAACCCATGAAGACTGAACAACACATTGCTGAATGACCAGTGAGGCACTGAATACATTAGAATGAAAATCTGAAAGTTTCTGAAATTTAACAAATTGAACAGACACAATACCAACACCTCTGGAAAACAGTAAATGCAGTACTTAGAGGAAAATTTATAGCTCTAAGTGCCTACATCAAGCAATTGGGGAAATCTGAAGTCTGTATTTTAATTATATACCTCAAAATTCTTGAAAACAGGATCAAACCCAAACCCAAAGCAGAAGACAGAAACAAATAAAAAAAATCAGAAATAACTAAATAAAGACAAACTAAAACATAAAAAGATCAACAAAACAGAATTGGTTGTTTCAATAAATTAACAGACTTGACAGACCCTTACCAAATCTAAGAAGAGAAGTTACATAGATAGAAAGATAAATAGAAAGCCCACAGATTGGGAGAAATTCGTTACTTGCTATGCAACAGGCAATGGCCTTACATCTCAAATATATTTAGAGCCCCAAAAGTTAACTCCCCCAAAAAACAAATCTTCAAAGAAACCACCCTCTTAATAAGTGGGCTAAAGATTTAAAGAGAGACCTCTCTGAAGAAGAAATATGAATGGCCAACTGAAACATGAAGAAATATGCAACATTTCTGGCCATAGAAATACAAATAAAAGCAACATTGAGATTCCACCTCCCCTAGTTTGATGACCATTATGAAGAACACTAATAATAACAGATGCTGGTCTGGTGGGAATATAGCCAAAAAGGAATGTTTCTATACTAGTGGTTGAAAAGTAAACTTGTTCAAATACTCTATAAAGAAGTATACAGGTTCCTCAGAAGTTCTTCACTAAGACCCAGCAATCCCACTCCTGGGCATTTACCCAAATGACCACAGACAAGGCCGCACTAAAGTTACCATCACAACTATGTCAATTGTAGTATTATTTACCACAGCTATGATATGGAACCAACACAGATGCACCTCAGTAGATTAATCGATCAAGAAAATGTCATATATATTCACAACAAAATTCTATGCTTCCGTCAGAAAGAATGACATTGCCTCATTTGTAAGGAAATGGAAAGACTTGGAAAACATAATACAAACAAGCCACACCCAAAGAATCATAGGCTACATGTTTTCACTCATTTAAAAAAACTAGAATATGTCTAGGATATTCTTATAAAAGATCACAACAGCTCAATAGCTATATGCATGTCACCATAGAAAATGATGCTTATTGAAATGAGCTCCAAGAAATGGATACAAGATGATTGTATAGTGAACTGCTTTTAGTTATTTCTATTTACTTTTTCCCCTTTGGTATATTCCCTGTAGTCACTGTTTTTGATTTCTGTACCTTTTGTCTTATACATAAGGTTATCTGATTTGGGGAAGGGAAGGGAAATCACAGAAATGGTCGGACAAAGATTAACCAAAGCAAAAGTGATATACACTAAACACTATGTTAGAAATGAACTTTACAACTTTGGGGAAATGGGATATCAGAGTTGGGGGAAGCAGGAAAAAATGAGGAAGTGGTAACACTGTCAAAAAAAAGTACTTATTACTTATGTAACTGTAACCCACCCCTTGGAATATCACCTTCATAATAAAAAAAAAAAAATAAGAGAGCCGACAGGAAGCTGGGCCTGACTTCTCTGCCATGCTCCCTAGGACAATGGGTGCTATTCAGTCCACTTCTTCTGGTGGGAAATCCACTTCTTGTCAGTTGTGGGGCTTGAACTCTGGGCCTGGGCACTGTCCCCGAGCTCCTCAGCTCAAGGCTAGCCCTCTACCACTTGAGTCACAGCACCACTTCCAGTTTTCTGGTGATTCTTTGGAGATAAGAGTCTCACAGATGTTCCTGCCCAGGCTGTCTATAAACCATGGTCCTTATATCTCAGCCCCCTGTGTACTTAGAGTTATTGCCCTGAGCCACCAGCACCTGGCTTAATTGTAATTCTGAATCTCTCTCTCTCTCTCTCTCTCTCTCTCTCTCTCTCTCTCTCTCTCTCTCTCTCTCTCTCTCTCTCTCAAGAACTTATTTAATGGGTGCTGGAGGAGGTGGCCCAGCATCCCCATGTGGCTGGAACCAATGTGGCCCTCTCATTCTGGAGGTGGGCTGTGGGTCAGGAGTTGTCTCGCTCAGTCTGTTGTTCCAGGTCCATGAGGTAAGCCCCTCTGTGCTCTGACTAGACCCTGACGGTTATTCATTATCCATCTAGCCTTACTGGACTCAGTATTGTGTTCAATGACATTTTCTAGCAAAAATTTCTGGGTAAAATTATGATACGTAGTTATGGAATGAAAAAGTAATGCCATCTTAAGACAGTCATTTAGGGCTCTGGGAATGTGGCTTCACAGTACGGTGATTGATTAGCATGCATGAAAACTTCGGTTCAATTCCTCAATACCACATAAACGGAAAAAGAATCACTGGAAATGGTGCTGTGTCTCAAGTGGTAGAATGTTAGCCTTGAACGACAACAACAAAAAAAAGCTGAGGAATAATTCCCTATCCCTGAGTTTAAGCCCCAGTACTGGCAAAACAACAACAACAACAACAAATATTTAGTTAGTAAATGCAAAATAAACAACTCATACTTGGAATATATAATTGCTCCTTCCATACTGATACCTGACAGTAGTCCCTAATTCATGTACTTTACCTATATTAGTATACAATTTGGGGGAAAAAAAACAAAAACTTTTGTTCATTAAGTCACGGCAATTAATGCCAGGAATGTGCTTAGATGTCAGGTGAAGATTAATTCTGGAAATTCAAAGATTCCAGGGTTTTGAGTGGTCACTACTAATCACAAACAGAAGGGTAGTATAAGTGAGATTTGGAAATCTTTTTGGTAAGTCATGGCGCCAAAAAGGCAGAGGCTAATTAATAGTTTTTACAGAAGAGAAGGAATAACTCCAGATGGAAGGAATAAATGGTAATAACTAAATTATACGACAAAATGTTCTAGGGAACCATTCTTGGTTATTAAAGAACTATTCATCAACTAGGCTTATTCCTCATTGCGTTTAGCATTCTAGTAATCAGGCTAATTCTTAATCTCTGTGTGATAAGTTGTATACCCTTCTATGCTGTACTGTCATACCTGAACTCCTTTGCTTTCTAAAATTCTCTCTTTTATATTTCTCTATGAATAATTTCTGATACCAAGTCGACAAATGCAGACAGCAGAGTGAATCATTAATGTAACAACATGGAATAGGAGGATAAATTTATTGCTACCTAGATTTTTCTGAAAAGTTGCAATGTCATCATTTGATTTATATTTCCATTCTTTGTCTACATAGTGTCAATAAGTGCATATAAATGCAAATATAAGACTGATGCTGGGGCTCACACCTGTAATCCTAGCTACTCAGAAAGTTGAGACCACAGGATTGTGGTTGAAAACCAGCCTGGTCAGGAAAGTCCATGAGACTCTTCTCTTTAATTAACCACATGAAACCCAGAAGTGGTGCTGTACCAAATGTAGCAGAGTGCTCAACTTGAGCTGAAGAACTGTGGGACAAGGTCCAGTATCAGAGTTAAAGACACACCACCAACAAAAAAGTGCAAATATGACTTTAAGTTTCCCCAAACGGAACGACAAAGTCAATAGTAATATTCCCAAGTAGAAAAAATAATTCCAAAATGATTCATTGCACCTACTTTTGTTGAGTTATTTAAGTTATGGTTTCTTTGCTGGACATATTCTCTTCTATTAAAAATTGTCAAATATTAGCTTTACAATAAACTTCGTCTAATATTTTTTGGTTCAAAAGAGAAATCCATACAGTTGAAGTGACTTGGATTTATTACTATCTCAGTTCAAAGACAACCCAGGCATGAGAGTCTGTCTAACTCTTATCTGTAATTAAACACTAAAAAAGCCAGAAGTAGAGTTTAGGCTCAAGCAATAGAGTATTAGCTTTGGGGGCAGGTGGGCAGGAAAGACAACTGTATAGGGACAGTGTCCACCCTCTGGGTTCAAGTCCCCAAACCAGCACAAACTAAACAAACAAACAAACAAATGAAAAAAACCACGTGTTTCTTTGTGACCATCCTTAAAGCACTGGTTTGAGAAGAGGCTCCTTTTGCTGATCGTACTCACTGGATCCAGCTTTTTGGAATCCTTATTTGGAGACCTCAGGACCAGACTAAAGAATTGGGTAACTGACTCCTGAAAGAGAAGAATCATCTCAGGAGTTAAATATCCGTGCATAAGTCTCTTTAAATCCCCCATATCTTTGTTTCTTTGCAGGAGAACACTTTTTAAACAAAGTTATTTCCATTTATTCTATGCAGGCCTTCAAATGGCATATTGTTTCCTTTTGTTATACTCTCAACTAGAAGTTTACAGACAAGTTTTATATAAGTAAAGGACACACTTGAAAAAGTCAGGGACAGAGTTTCCATCAGGCCTTGGATTCTTTTCTTGTACCCTAAAAAGGATAGCACAAATTACCCTGAACTTTGTTATTTTTTTATGTTCAATTCCTCTCTTGGGATCAGTTTCCACTTGCAATAACAGTTCCTTCCACTTACTTCCAGTAATAATCTATGATGCTGCTCCAGGTAAAAATAAATGTTTTCTGGCTTCATTGAAATAGCACATGTATATCTTTGGGCTTGTGTTTCAGAGATAACTTCATAACGAGAAAATACGGAATTTGCATGTCTTATAAAACCTTATTCATGTACATATGGCCATATAAGATGATGTTAAGTGAAATGGAACCCAAGATAGGGACACAACTTGCTTTTTCTTTCTTGCTATTTTTTTAATGTATCTAACATGTTGTATGTGATTTTTTTGTTTCTCTTCTATTTTCTTCCTCTATGGTATATAACCCCTGTTTTTACTGTATTTATTGTCAGCTACCTGCATCTTGCATATACATTTTTCTAATGAGGGGAGGGGAAGGGAAATAACAAAATGCTTAAACAAGTATACAGTATGACCTATTGTAACAATGAGTTGTACAAGGAACTATGTAGAAAATTAGCTTTACAACTTGAGGAGGGTAGAAGGGAATTGGATTGGTGGGGAGGAAAAGGATTGTAGGAGAAAAACAAAAGAGGAGGTAACAATACTTGATAGATAATGTACTCAATAACTTTCTTATGTAACTCTAACCCCACTTTAAACCATTTTTACAATAAAAAAAAAACATGGAAAAAACATCCTGGACTACTTTAAGTTCAAATTTCCTAAGTGCTCTGTAATTAAGACCAATTTTATGTGGGAAGAATGTTCTCAGAAACATTTTTTGTGAGTGTGTGTGTTGTGCATTTTTTCCCAAGTGTACATAAGTTAGCAATAGGAGAAACAATAGGAATAATAGGAGAAAAAGAAGTTTTGTGCTTAAGTATAATGGTTCAATACACTATAGAAAACTCTTCAAATAAGACAACTTGAAAGAATAAATCCAAGGCCAGTATGTGGATAAATGGGAGTGATATAGGGAAAGCATTACTACTAAGTGGAACATGAAGGATGAGGCCACTCTTGTTTTCTACTAGATCTAAATCATGGTAGATAATCATGCAAATTTGTAAAAGTAGAACAGAAGAGTAATTCTGGTTCCAAAACAAGTCAGTTATAAGACCATGGACAACTGGAAAAAAAGGCCATGTTTAGAGAGCAGGAAATATAATTGCAATGAACTGGTGATAAGATCACATTTCTTTTCCTATTTTAGTTTATTTTTGATGGTGTGGGTCTTGAACTCTGGGCCTGGGCGATGTTCCTCCCCTCTTCAGCTCAAGGCTAGAGCTCTACCATTTGAGCCACAGTGTCAATTCCAGTTTTCTGGTGGTTAATTGGAGATAAGTGCCTCAGAAAACTTTCGTACTGGTGCTCGATCTGAACTGCAATCCTCAGATCTCAACCTCCTGAGTAACTAGAATTATAGGTTTGAGCCACCAGTACCAGGCTTAAGATCACATTTCTAGCACTGTACACTCAGGATATGTAATATGTATGTTCATCTATCTTTGTATGAATTCTTGAGTTAAAATCCAAGCTACAGGTTACACTTTACATTCACAAAAATTTTTGTAGTTTAAAACCATACTCCGGGAAAAAATAAAAACTAAGAATGTAAAAGAGTCTGGATAGTTCAGTTTTCATCCAGCCTCGGCAGAACAGTCTTTGCAACACTACCTATAATTAACCAGCCAAAAGCTGCATTGGATGAATGGCTCAAGAGATGAGATACTAGTTATGAGCAAGAGTGCTGAATAATAACCTGAGGTTTTTGCATACATACATACAAACATTTACATACGCACAGAAGCACTAATTTGTGCAAACAGACATATGAAACAATTCTCACAATGTGTAGAAAAGTTAGAAAATAATAGAAAATATGTCCTGAGAAAGACTAGAATCAAGTGATACTTTTTAACATGAGAAAGTCGTCAAGTGAACTTTCCCCCCAAAAGCTTGAGACTATTACATAGTTAGTGACCAGAGATAGTAAAAGAGCCAAGTAATAATTATTTAAGTGATCGGATCCATGGAAGAATGAATCAGGTGCATTTGAAAATGTTCATGTCCTGTGTCAAATGTTAGAACATCTTTGAAAATTGTACAGAAACAGTTTGAGCAGTCAGTCTAGTGGATAAGATCATTGGAGAAGTTCAGAATTACTAGTATGTTTCTCGATTAAATAAGCCAACAATCTATGGCAGGGCAATGTGATACAAGTCTGTCATTCTAGCACTCAGACTAATACAGTATATTAGAGAGTAGATTAAATAGTAATACCTTCCCTGGACTAAGTAGTATAATTTTGCCTCAATAAAACAAACCAAAGAACAAGAAAGGAATTCACAGTTGGATGTTTGGGCTAATTTTGTCATTACGTTTTGAGAAGTCAAGTTTCCTATTGAAATGCAACTCATATATCATCCTCAATCATGTTTTAAATGCTCTCTTCATTACAGAATACTTCTAGATGCAAAATAGGTCATGATTCCGAACCAAAAATTTGAAAAATTTAGCATCATTCTGTTGGATTCCAAAGAAATAATGAAATATTACAAAAGTTTAAGCCTGGAGAAACAGCAAAGTTATCTAATGTAGGACTTTGTAGACCTTACTAAATTAGAATTTAGATTTAAAATAAATATCTTTTGCTTGTAATTTCATTTCTATAAGATACTACAAAATACTTTTTAAGTAGAAGGTTTAATTTACAAATTCAAAAATGATTCTGCCATTCTATTTGTCTAGAATATTCTTTCAAGAGAGTTGTAATTAGGATTTAGTTAATAGATAATTCCAACAGTTAATGTATAACATGATAATGTGAATAATTTAGAAAGAGTTCAGAATAAATGGATGCTATTATTTTATAAATTTAGAAAAAGAGCAATGTTTTGAGACATTGGTGTAACATGGTATGAAGAGAGTTACTGTTTGAAATCCGTTTTCTTCTACCTGTACATAACATAGGAAGAAATTTCCTTAATTATATACCTCTGTATTCAATGAGAAAAATGCTAGGTTTGGGGTTTGTTTTCATTTTGTTTTTGTTGTTTTGTTTGTCCTAGGGCTTGACGACTGGGCCTGGGCACTGACCCTGAGCCTGTTTTTTGCTCAAGGATACTGCTCTACCAATTGAACCTCAGTGCTACTTGTGTCTGGCTTTTCCTGCGCAGTTTTTTGGAGATAAGAATCTAAGGAACCTTCCTGCCTGGGTGGGCTTTGAAACATAATATACAGATCTTTGCCTCCGGATTATCTGTGGTAGACGAAAAGTTATGTATAAATAATATTTTCAGGTTTTCTGATCTCAAGAATACCACTTGAGGGAAAACGATGCAGCAAAGTTTAGTGTAGTGTTCTTTCAACAATAGAAAGGGCATAACATTAACAGAAGTGTAGAATTTGTTCACAATAGTGATAAGCTAGCCATGCTGTGAATTTAGGGAATTTTAAGATGCACCTTACAAGGTGGAAACTGTTGGGCTAGAATGACTTTACTGCATAAAATGTTGGGATTGATTGTCATTGAAATAATAGCTTACTATGATGAACAAATGTTTACTCTAGAGGAATTAATTATTATAGATACTTCATAGTTTTATCTTCTACCAGAATGTGGCTAGTTTCTCTGTTGACCTTTAAATATGTAATGTCTCATTGGAAACTTCATCTATTGCAGAATTAAATAAAATGCCTACAGGCACTGTTGTAAATGTCTCTGGTTTGGCATGCTCAGAATTTGAAAATGAGTAGTTAGTAGAAAACATATATTCTGTCCTCTTAACAAATATTCAGTTTAAAAAATTAGGAGTTTCCAGAGAATTGAACTATTTTCTATTTAGTATGAGACAATCCTAAAATAATGTTTTTTTTAAATAATGGCAAGTATATTCTGAAAATTTTGTATAGTTTGATAGCATTCAAGTTGATGACCCTCTGAAAAAGAAAGGGGCAATTAATTCAAATTAGAAGCCAAGTATTGTTCATTTTTTAAAAAATGTAATACACATAGAATATAATTTACTATAGAAATACAGTGAAATTATTTTTATGTAGCTTATTTTTAAATTTAATTTTATTGTCAAGGTGATATATAGAACAGGTTGCAGTAATTGTAAGGTAGTGAATATCTAACAAGTCGAACTCTGTATTCCTTCCCTCATTTTTCTCACACTTTTATTTCACCCCAATACCCCTCACAAGTTGTAATGTGAATCTCCTACATGTTGTCTTGTGAGTATTGCTATTGCATTGGTTTGCCCTTTATCCTTTGTCTCGCCATTTTGTTGTTCTTTTTCCCTTGCCAAATTAAGATAAGTGTGTATATGATACACAGGATACTGAAATCAAATACAGCAGGGAATAAACCATAGGGGAAAACCCAAAAGAAAAAAGAAATCACTTAGTACAGTCAAAACAACAACCACAAAGAAAAACCTCTGTTTCCATGTCTAGGAGTTCATTTTGCTCAGCATCCTCTTATATGGTTATATATACATAGCTATTGAGCCATTCTGCTCATGCTCTAGGACTATCTTAGACATTACCTAATTATTACACATGAGGAAAACCATGGAATTTGTTTCTTTGTGTCTTGCTAATTTTTCTTAGTAGGATTTTTCCAAGTCTTTCTATTTCCTTATGAATTGGAAGCATAGAATTCCACCGTGTGTGTGTTTAATGGATTCGTTTATCTTCTGAGTGGCATATTGGTTTAAATCATGATTGCATGTAAGTATCATTAGGGTCATTCAAAAATGACAGATGCCACCTCCCCAGTTATACTAAAATCATGATTTCTAAGTTAGATAGCTTTTTATGGTGGTACAAGGGTTGAGATTTCTGGATAAGTCTAATGTATTTCTTGCACTTAGTTTGGCAGAAAGACATCATATAAGATAAAAATGGTAGTGACAAAGTATTCCCTTGAGAAAGATTTAGGAGGCTTCCACAAATATGATGAAATTCAGATAATTTTGAAGAATTTAGAAATGAAAGCTCAAGTACGTCTCTTTAAATAAAAATTATGTAAGTGGAAGGGCAATAGAAGAGGAAGAGAAGAAATAACTGACAGCAGATCATTGTTCCAAGTTAGAGTATAAAAAGACATAATCTATAACTTCCCAGTTAAAAAGAGACCAATATAATAAGTCCCACTTAATTTAGGTACATGGAAAATATTTACTTGGCTTTTTCCTACTTTGATGGTCCAAAATAAATAAATGCTTATAAGAAAAGTTATGTGATTGCCATTACTTCAACCAGAACACTAAGTGTGATGAGCCCTCTTTTTTGCAATTTGCACTTGGAAAATATTCCCTAAGTTGATGATGTTGTGGCTAATTAGAGTCAGAGTTAGGGGCTTCTACTTTTAGAATTATCCCAAAATAGTTTAAAGCAGTTTTTCCCCCAAGATATCCAACTGCATTGTCTGAAGCTGTACTTTGAACATACCCTTAAACGTGAGTACATAATTTGAAATTATAATTCAGCATTTCCTTGGCACATTCTACTTTGTGCCTTTGTCTTTTTTGCACATTCCTTTTGAGTTCATAGATGCTCTATTTCAATTTCATCTTTATAAACTACTAAGAACATTGTTCAACTACCACTTCTTGTTTGCACACACCCAGTGTATGTATCAAGGTACTTTGTCTATGTTAAACAATAGGGTACTACTCACTCTCTGAGGAGAAAAGTTCCACAGTATAACCCTATGCCCACATTAGAGGATGTAAAATTTAAAGCATTTTGAAACAAACAGTGATATTAGAAGTGAAAGCCTCCTTAGGGACATTTGCTTGGAGCTCATTAGTTTTCCCAGGAGAAATATAAATATTCACAAAATTTGGAGCTAGTTAGTAAGTAACCAAATTAAAACTAGATCCTAGAAGTTGTGTTAATTCAAACCAATATTGTATTATTGTTATATCAGAATTCTTCCCTATTTGACAATGTGCATGAGAAAATGAAAGATTTGGATTAAATGGTGAGGGTGATGTGTGAACTCTTCCATTCCATAAAAGCTTGAAGTTTATTGTGGCACTTCATACATATAAGAATTTGTGTCAGGTTGATTGACAGGGTTATTTAAGCATGGAGATATCCCTAACAAGAATTAGATTTCAATAGAGTATATGAGACTTATGATTTGTTAATATCTATTGAGGCATTTTCTGTTCTAAAGAAGAATAAATATAAGCAGTCTTCAGTCACATCAGTAAAGCTGTATGTTTAACCTAATACTTGGTGTTACTTGTCCTACATTTGTGATGATTAGGCTGATAAGATATCCAAACAAATCTAAAGTTATTTCAATAAAATCCCAAATGGATGTGGATACATGAGTAACTCATTGGAAATGTAGGACAAATTAGGCTTGTCTGTGCTGTAGTTCAATCTTTAATCTCCTGTCTATACAGTCTTGAAAAATATTCACAAAATATCTCTAAGGAAAGTTCATGAGAGTTATATCTGTATAATTCTTCTAAGGTCAGGAAAAAAGCATTTTTTCCCAGCATTTAAAATCAACAGGATCTGTTGAATTCATGGATCCAGAATTTTATAGCTTAACATTCATATCACAAAATTTTATCAATATGACTTTCACCAAAATACTGTCCTTATTGAACTTGTCTATGTCCTTTTACTTTTCAAATCCAAATAGCATATTTCCTTCAGTATATTCCTGCAAATTCTTTCCTTCCTTTACTTCTGTAAATCTGTGTTTATTACTTGTTTGTTTCCTTATTTATCTCTTTCTTCCAATATTGTCCACACTGGTGCTCACGTTGCTCATACTTTTGTCAGAATTTTCCTTTTCCTCCTCCCTTTAATAATGTCCCCGCTTTTATTATTCTTTTGCATATTCAAGGTCGTGGATATTTTGATGATGTCTAAACAGACCTATATTCGCATCTCCTTAACATTAACCTTAGAACTGAGAGTTTTTTTCCTTTAAGTCCATATTTTCCACCTGTAGTCCTTTTCACCAAGAATATAACTAACAGTTGACAGCCAGAGATGTGGACGCATTTTAGATTTCTTCTTACCTTTCTTGTTAGCTTTCTTCTTACCTTTCTTACCCTCCCCTTAGATAAGATGAATAATTAAGATTTTTCTCAGTTTCTGTCACTAAGACAATTTCTATGTACTCCTGTTTATGCCCATGACACCAGCCTGTTTCAAGTATTCATCATTGGTAACTTAGTCCTAAAACAACCGTTTACAAAGTATGCTTTTTTTCGCCATAGTCTTTTCATATTCGTCCTCTCCATCACCAAATTATTCTCTTTGTAAGCATACAGAGTGAAGAGCTCAGACAAAATTCTAGTATCATTATTTCTTCACTACATTGACTGTTGGCCTTACATTTCTCATCTGTAAATGGATGTAATCTACCAGACATGTTGAAGAATATTTGTTGAATTCTAGAGCAAGAAAAATAAAGGTGAAGAGTCCTCACATTTTCCACTTTAGCTTACAAATAAGGAAAGAGTCAAATTCTGTTGGTTGGTATAAAGTCACAAGTTGTTTCATGAAGAAATAAAAATAAATTTTAATTCTGGCTCTATGGTCTCTGTCCTTTTATGGTAACTACAGATATGTAAGTGGTATTATGTAAATTGTGTCAGGTGTTTACAGCTGTACTGAAGGACATACTCAATATAATTTGGAAACATTGGTTATTGAATACTATAAGAGAATGTAATTTGAATTAATCACACTGAGTTGAAAATTATATCTTAGTCCATCAAAATGTGGAAGTAAATGATTTTATTTATAAGAACACAATACCACCAAGAAAAGTGACTATACATTAGAGAGACTGCAGGAATAGCATTAGGGTTTTTACTGTCTCTACCTACTAATGTAATTTTATTTCTTGGTATTGAAACTCTCCCCTTGTTATTATTGTATGTAATCCAATTCAGTTTATAACTATGTATTCAATATGGGAAATCTAGCTTCAAAGAAGTGTGAAGTTTTTTTCCTTTTCAATCACCTTATCATTGTCAGGCTACACTGTGGTCATCATCATCATCTTCTTCAAAATTATTAGCATCATAAGTGCTAATTAATGAAAGTCTTATATGTGCCTATGATTTTGCTATTATTTGTCTTTTGATTAATATTTTTAATGTTAACACTGTGCATGCATCCATATTAAAAATTTGAACAAATAAGCCGGGCGCTGGTGGCTCACGCCTGTAATCCTAGCTACTCAGGAGGCTGAGATCTGAGGATCGCGGTTCAAAGCCAGCCCGGGCAGGAGAGACCGTGAGACTCCTATCTCCAATAAACCACCAGAAAACCGGAAGTGGCGCTGTAGCTCAAGTGGTAGAGCACTCACCTTGAGCTGAAGAGCTGAGGGACAGCGCCCAGGCCCAGAGTTCAAGCCCCACGACCGACAAAAAAAATAAAATAAAATAAAAATTTGAACAAATAAAGAAAGAGAAAAACTAAACCATATCAGGTAGCTTTACTATGTGCTTATAATAAATTATGGAATAAATTTTTGAAGCATTGCTAATTCCTAACCTTTATGAATTAACTTCTTCTCTCCCCCTCATTACACACAAATATGTAAGAGTTTGGACAGAACTTTTTCAAGTAATATACTGTAATTGTTACTACAATGTCATATGTATATATAAAATTCCCTTGAAAGTAAAAGCTCTACTTTCTATTGAAATATTAGTTATTTTATTCTAGGAAACTTTTACCAAAATAGACTGTATATCTTTGAAATGTAAAAGGTAAAAAATAGTACCAAAAAATTTAAGATGGAGTCTGTCTTCAGAAATATTATGTATAAATATGTGTATAAATATATATACATATATATGTAAATATTTATGTTATGTGTAGAATAACATACATTTTTAGAGATTGTCATCAGAAATATATACATATATCTAAATTTATGTGCAGAATGATGTACACTGTAGTGAAACAAAGTCTTAAAACATAATTAAAATAAAAAAAATACATCAAAACAAGTGCCAGTGACTCACTCTTATAATTCGACCTATTCTGAGTAATGAGATCTTAGAAATATGTTTGAAAGTGGTGCAGACAGAAAAGTACTTGTTAGTTTCTTATCTCCAATTAACCACTAAAAACATGAATTAGCTCTGTGCCTCAAGTTGTAGATTGCTGTCCTTGAGCCTAAAAACGCTTAGGGATAATGCCCAGGCCTTTCAGAAAACAACAACAACAACAACCAAATGTATCACATTAATTTCACAAAAGCATCTTTTAACTGCTCTGAACATTTCTTAGAAAAATGAATACATGCCACTGGAAAATGTTAAGTAAAAATATAGAATATTTACGTTTATGTTAAAGACATGACTATTTAGATTGTTTAAGATATTTAGGTAATGATTAGGAATTAAGGATAATGATGGGTAGGTAATATATTGGGACTGGTTTGTTATTCTAATTTATGATAGTAATAGAATGATATTTATAATGATGATATAAAATTACTCTTGCTTCATATTTGAATTATAATCAATGATAAGCATTTTAAAATGTTGCTAATGGAAAGGAATATCAATTTTTATGCAATTTCAAAGCAATTAAGAAAATTATTCCAAGGGTGGTTGGCTCTAAGTCTATATTTCTTTTCTTGTTCTAGTTTTCATATGTTCATAGAAATTAAAATTCCAAAAATTCAATGGATTTTGGCATTCAGGAACATCTTCATAAATACTAATATTGGAGTCATTTAAGTGGAATTATTATATTTCATTTTTTACTTTCACAAATCAAGATGATAGTGTATTTTGTTTCTTTTTACTGCTATTGGCTCTTATCTTGAGAATACTTTTTCCCCAGCAAAGTAGAGAAAAACAATTGGATTGACCAAGTAACATATGGCTTTCATAAGATGCAGATGCATAGATTTGTGTCTTCTGTCATTTGCCAAAAGTTTCCTCCAGAAAATGTTATCAATTATTTATAAGTATTGCTTTATTCCTAGGTATTCCAGTTATCCCATACACTTTTTGACTGAGGTATCTCTGAATAAACTCAAATTAAACAGACAAAAATCCTCAAAATGAACAGAAATCATATTATTGTTTTAAATGTTGCAGTTTACAAAGTTGTTTTTTTTTTAATTTAATTTAATTTTATTTGTGAACATACTGTACAAAGGAGTTACAGTTACATGGGCAGGATAATGCGTACATTTCTTACCAAGCATTGCAGCCTCCTCCTTTGTTTATCCTTCACATCCCTTCCCAGCCTCCCCCCTCCCCCCCAATCCCAATCCTTCTCCTTCCCCCCCCCCCCCCGCACCAACGTTGTAAAGCTCGTTTTGGACATGACAACTTGTACTTCTCATTGTTGCAACAGGTATTTTAATGTTTTTTTTCTTTCATGCATGTGTTTCTAACACATTTATAAGATTATCTCTTTGTTGCTTTGTATGTCCCTCCCCCACAGTATAACCCCTGCTTTCACTATATTTGATGTCAGTATAACTTGTGGAGGAGATGGGGAAAAACCAGTTGTTTAAGGATACAAAGTTTTTAAGCAAACACAGAAAATATCTTTTTAGGTATTCTGCATTTTGTGTGAAGTATTTTAACAATAGTTTTTTATTGCTGACATGTAATTCACTTGAAATATATTATCTCCTTTTATTGTATGCATTTTAGTACTTTGGAAGTGAATTTACGATCATAGGTTTTCCAAGCATAATTTTCACAAATTTGCTTTTCTTCAAATAGAAATGCTGTAAATTTTAGAACAGACATTTAAAGTAGATATAAAATTCATTTACAGGAATTTGTCCAGCATACATCCCCTATAGTGAGCCTTTTCAAAATTTGTTTTATGGATTATTTCCAGGATCTCACGCAAAGTATTTAAGTGCATTCTTAATAACTACATTCCCTGTCCAAACAAGTTTTTTACTTCTCTTTAATACATACATAGACGTGAAATGGATAGAACCTATTCAATTCTCTTTGACCTTTTGAATACTTGCTTGCTTTAATGATTGAAGTATTATACAATTGATTCGCTATGTGTAGTATATCAATTTCTCCACAAGTGCATTATTATATTTTGTGTCATCTTTTTATATTATGGTCCTACTAGTGAGTTTTCTCTTTATTTATTCTTGGATAAGAAAGAGGAACTTATTTCATATGCTCCTACTATTTGCATATGTTTTTTAAAGAAATATTCCATTTGGGATAAAGTTATATAAAATTAGAAGATATAAAAATACTTAGACTCAGAATCATTGTAGCATTAATATTGTAGCATTAACAAATATGTGTCCTCTTTCTGTTAGATATGTTTTCACTTCTGTTATATTGTCCTTTGAATTATGAAAGATTATAAGTTGATATTATCCAGTTTATTCTTGCTTTTCTTTACCCACTAATGCTTTCCATGTCATATTTTAGAAACCTTTACTGATCCAATGCCATGAATTTTTATGTTTATGTTTATATGTTTTTACATCTCACATATAGTTTGATAATCATTTTTATTTAAATTTTTTTAAATTTTTGTATAAGGATTGAGGTAGTAGTTTAAGAACTTTTTTTAAATCTAGGGAGGCAATAGTGCTACTACACCCATTTAAGATTCTATTTTTATTTCATAAAGTCATGGCATCCTTTTCAAAATCTATTGACCATAAAACTGAGATTTTTTTATAGTGAAAATACCATACAGAGGGGTTACAATTACACAACAGTATTAACCAAAGCATGCTATTTGCAGAGGAGTATTTAAAAGGTGTAATTTCTTATAAAATTGAACTTTTAATCCAACAAAATGAATACCAGCAATCTATCACTTGGATGATGTGAGCAGAAGTCAAAGGGAAGGAATAAAGAGAGTTATGGACGAAGGGAGTGAAGGCACAATATTCAATGCAGATAGTATGAAACTAGAAAAGATGAAAGTGGGGTGAGATTTGGGAGGGTATGGGAAAGTTATGTAAAGATCCATTGTACTTATAAACTGATTTGTGGAATGGAAATTCCTTTGAACAACTATTTAATAAAAACATAATTAAAAACAATGGAGACATCTGATCTTAAACTGCATTCTCTTAAACCATGAATCAATATAATAGTTTCCTCCTTAGAAATTTTCTTTGCATGTATTTTCCTCTTAATGTCAACAACCTGACCAATGCAATGAATATCAATATATCACATTGCATATTGTAAATAGACACAATATAAAAATCACAGTAAAAATGTTAGAATTCATCACATGATAAAATAACAGGTAGAAAGTATCAAATGCTGAATGATAGTTTTTCCAAGTACTTTACCTATTGTATCTAACTCAATCCTCACAATAATCCCAACAATTTGAACTACTTCCATTTTTAATTCTCAGATGATGTTATTGAAGTCTTCAGAATTGGAATTACTAGTACAGCATTGCACACATGGTAAGTGTTAGCCTGAGACCCATCTTCCGCTGTATCAAATCATTTTATTTTATGACTAAAATGCCAGCACTTCGTCTACTAATTCTAGGAAAATTTCCCAGAATTACTGTGTACACTCTAATATTTGACTTTATCTTTGTTAGAAAATAGGTACCTGTAATATGAAAACCCCAAGTTCATAATCAATTTATACCTCCCTGTTGAAAGGAACTGCTAAAGTATAACATTCTTGATTTCTAGCTCAAAATAGAAATCATATTCTATCCCTTCACTCAACACTGCACTGCCTGGGGACCCCATCTCTGTTTAACAGAGTCATAACGAAAGAGTGTCCTGCCCAATTCCTGATGGAAACAGATTGCAGGTGTTATGGACCAATCATTTCCACATTGTAGCTCACCTAAGTTGTTTACCATTAGACGTATTTTGATTGCTTTTTATACCCAACATTCTGAGGGAAATGTACTACTTTAAAATGTTATTAAAGCAAGACTCATATAAAAATCACCTTTGATGTCAGATAAATATTTTACCTTTCATATACCCCAAAATGCAGTCTGAACTCTCACTAATGTTAAGGAACAAGAAGTTAAAAATCATAGACACCAAGACCTAAGCATGAATTAAAGACTCTCCAACTTGTCGGATACTATTGGGTTAAAAAGTCATCATACTACTAAATTTTTAAAATTTTCTTATGATATGAAGATTCAATTATAAACTATTAACACTTGAAAATAACTCATTTTCTTGGGAGTAGGACACAAAGCACAAGATTAATCCTAATCATTTTAAAGGACCTTTATTTATACTACAAATTCACTCCCATAACTACAATGATATGAAAAATAACTGAAGTACAGAAACACAAAGGAAATAATTTAACTGCATCATCTATATTCAAAGGACTGTGTTAATAGAAAACAGTTATACTAATAATTAGCTTACCAAATTCACTTACATTCTTTTATTCTATTTCATTTAGTTTCATAAAAACTGGATTTTCATAAGATGATGCATAAAAAAGCCTATATACCCACTTACATTTTCAGATCTTAATATTTATTTCAGAAATGTCTTTAGCTCTATAGTCAATGAACTGAAATAATACTAAAGGGTTTTCAGAAATTGCAAGTCTCGCTTTGGGATGTTATTTATGTTGGAAAAAATATTCGAAAAGCCTTATTTGTTAACTTGCCATAGTTACTCCCACAAAAGAGCCATTAACCCTTTGGATGTACAAAACAACTTCAGATACATCCACTACCTGGAAATGACACATGCTTTTTGTTTGCTTGTTTTTGAAAGGAATATCTAACAAGCATAACCTCAATACCTATTTACAGTCAATATGATAGGATATTCAAACTTGATAAACATTGGGTTGATTACCTCTTAGTGTGAATAGATATGATCTTACAAAGAAAGTTATTTTCAACAAAAAGCCAGAAAGAGCTTTCTAATAGATCCATTATTTATTCATACCCAACATTAGAAACAAAATGTATAATGTAGTACTAAAATAGAAGTCCTTTACATGACTACTTACATTCCTTGTTTTTTTAAAGACACTTGTTTTCATCTAATAATGTAGGCCTGTCTATTGTCTTCATGTGCTTTCAATGATTGAAGGTGCATAATGAGAAATCAAAATGTATTAATAGTTTTTGCTATCAATTAAATCTCACTTTTTCTTTTTGGAGAATATAATGATCAAAGCAATAGTTGAAAATCAGCAAGCAATTGTTCAGAATCATGCTTCCAGTGCAAGTGGATCAACAGTAAGTAATGCTCAATACCATTTTACACAAAGTTTTGTCACAGATACAATCGGCCTGCCTTCTCTTGCTGTTTTCATAGACTGGACCTATTCCTTCATTGTACATGAAAAGTGTGAATCAACTGATTTCATTCAGATCTGTTCCTAGAATTTTCAAGGATTTAGATTCTAGTCTGCAATATGATTAAACCTACGTCTCTTCATGTAGGCTGCTAAAAATGTATTTACAAATTCAAATAAATACATAAATTCTATTTCCATCTTTTTTAAACATAAAATAAAATTCTGTTTGCTCTACAAATTGATCAGAGGCATGCATTTGTGGCTATCTAGGTCATTGCACCTCTGTCCCTCTTCCTCTCTCTTTAATGTTTCTCATAGATAATAGGATTGCTCTATAATTATCCTAATTTATTTTGCTTTTATATTTTTAGTTGCATTATTTTACTTTCTACTCTGCCATTTACCAAATCATTTATATATAAGGCATTATTGGCATTACTTCATCTTTTCTCATTCCTAGAATAAGATGCACATGAAGACATCACTGGTCCTTATTTTCAGGCTGTATCTTTGAATACGGAGGAAAATCTTTCCTCTGATCTCCATCAATTCCCTACTCTCCAGTTAGAATAATTTCAAATAGTAAAAATGGAAAAAGGGAAAATAAATCATGGTGAAAAAACAGATGCAGAAAATTCACTTGATTTTTCTGAACAGTTCAAATAACCTGAACTATTAAGGAAATACACGGACACCTCATTCCCACTGTCACTCACAGTCTCTGGTTAGACAATTCTGATGAAGACGAGGAACATGATGAAAAAGTGAGGAATGGTATCAATTGCAAGAAAAAAATGAAGGATCCATGAAAATTTCTTCTTTGGGCTGCTGAAAATAATCAGGTTATTACAGTGCGGAGAATACTTTCCAAAAAGACCACTGATGTGAATACTAGGGATGACGATGAGTATACACATATTCATCAGGAAACCTACAGTGGACACTTAGACACTGTCCGTGAGTTGGTGGATCAAGTGGCAGATATTCATGCAATAACTGTAGATGGCTGTACAACCCTGTGCAGTGCTTATATGTGGAATAATACTAGAGTGGCTTTTTTCTTACTTCATCATGATGCAGATACCAATGGCCACCGTGCATCTTGCTGCTGGGAATAGACATAGCAAAGACATGTTGGATCTGCTTCTGTTGAACCATTATGTCAAATCAGGTCTGAAGAAAAACTTGGAAGAAACTGTATTTGATATTGCCAAAAGGATAAGTATGTATCACTACCTCTTTATGTTTTGGAAGGCTGTGTAAATTGCTCTCCTAAGTCATAATGATTCGGTTAAGTTTCTTAAATTTCAAAAATGCCATTACATTCTTTGTTTCCATACAAAATATTTTCACAATCCAAATTACAATAGCTTACTGTAACAATTCATGGATTCTATGGAAGTCTTCCAAGTGAATTGCCTGACTTTGATGTCAAAATGTATTACAGAGTTAGTTGTATATATCTATAATGATTCCTGGAGAGTTTTTGCTTTCTTTATTGTAATTAAGTGGTTACATAATTTCCCTAATTTCACAGTATTGTGGGATAGTGAAACTCAAAGTCACAAACACATTCTAACATTTCTGGAGCAAATTGTCTATCACAGTCTATAACATTTGTGAGTTCTATGTGCTTTGCGATATAGTTATTTCTTCTACACTGGTTGGTATGTACATTTCTTTTGTTTTGCATAACATCAGCTGTTCCCTTTTTCCCACTTGTTCCATCCCTCCCATCCCTGCCATTAACTTGCTTAGTTCATTTTGGTCAATGTCCAGTGCAGCTGATGGGTTTTTCCCTGATTCCCTCTAGTTCTATGTCGTCTTCCTGATTCCCCTCCATTGTACACATATATACCATAAATGTGATCAGCAGTACATGGTAATTTAGTAGAGATTCAACCAGATGAGTGGAAGTCTTTTGTTTCTTAAGTCCTGTTAATTTTGTCATATTATCTAACATTTTGGTTTTAACATCCACTTATCAGGGAGACCATGTACTGTTTGTCTCTTTGCTCTTGGCTTACCTTGCTCAACATGATCACCTTCTAGCTACATCCATTTCCCTGCAAATGCCATTATTTTGTCATTTCTAATGGCTGCATAATATTCCATTGTGCATAGATACCACAATTTTGGGATCCATTCATCTGTAGTGGGACATCTGGGTTGTTTCCATATCCTGGCTATTACGAACAGTGCGGCAATAGACATGGAGGTACATGTGTCCTTGTATACTTGTTGCTGTTGTTCAGGATGGATGCCTAGAAGTTGCATGACTGGGTCATAAAGGGAGGTCAATATTTAGCATTCTTAGGACTCTTCAGACTGTTTTCCAGAGTGGTTGTATAACTGTATATTCCCACCAGCAGTGTAGTAGGGTTCCTCTTTCTCCGCATCCCCTCCAGCATTTGTCATTGGCTGACTTGTGGATGTGGGACATTCTGACTGGGGTAAGGTCATATCTCATGGTTGTCTTTATTTACATTGCCTTCACAACCAGGGATGGTGAACATTTCCTAATGTGTTTCTTTGCCATTTTTATTTCTTCTTCTGAGAAGTCTCTCTTTATTTCCCTTGCCCATTTACTAATTGGTTTGTTTTGTTTGGGAAGGCCTATTTTCTTGAGTTCCCTGTATATACTGGATATTAACCCCTTGTCAGATATATTGCTGGTAAATATTTTTTCCCAATTAATTGGTTGTCTTTCTAGCTTGGTTGCCATAGCTTTAGCTATGCAGAAGCTTTTTATTTAAGTTAGTACCATTTGTCGTGTCTCACTCCAATTTGTTGTGACCCTGGGTCTCTGTTCAGGAAATTCTTTCCTGTGCCTATAAGTTCAAGTGTCTCTCCTACTCTGCCTGCAGTGGTTTCAGAGATTCAAGTTTAATGCTAAGGTCTTTAATCCATTTTGAGTTGATGTTGGTGTATGGTGATATGCTGGGGTCCACTTTTATTCTTCTGCATGTGGCCGCCCAGTTTTCCCAGCACCAGTGTTTGAAGAGGCTGTGTTTCTTCCATTGTGGGTCTTTGGTTCCTTTGTCAAATATCAGCTGACTGTAGGCATGTGGATTTATTTCTGGATCTTCTATTCTATTCTATTGGTCATCGGGTCTGTTTTTGTGCCAGTACCATGCTGTCTTTGTTATTATCGCTCTATAGTAGAGTTTGAAGTGAGGCATGGATTTCCCTCCCATGTTGTCTTTATTCGCTAGAATTGTTTTGGATATTCTAAGTCTTTTGTGGTTCCATGTGAATTTTTTGGCCTGTGTTCTGTACTTCAGAGATGTACATCCTTGGGATTTTAATAGGAATTGCATTGAATTTGTATATTAATTTGGGCAGTATGCCATTTTCACTATATTGTCTGCCTATCCCAGAGCATGGGAGGCCTTTCCATTTCCTAGTGTTTTCTGTAATTTTTTTCTTTAAATTTTTATAGTTTTAATTAAATAGTTCTTTTACATCTTTGCTTAGGTTAATTCCTAAATATTTTATTTTGGGGGAGGTTATTGTGAATGGGGTTGCTTTCCTTTATTTCCCTCTGTGCTTGTACATTGTCAGTGTACAAGAAGGCAACTGATTTTATTGGATTGATTTTTGTATCCTGCTACTTTGCCGAAGTGATTTTTGATTTCTAAGAGTTTGGAGATGGAGTTTTTGGGATCGTGAAGGTATAGTATCATGTCATCTGCAAAAAGGGATAGTTTAATTTCTTCTTTCCCTATTCAGATACTTTTAATGTTTTTTCTTGCCTTATTGACCTGGCTAAGGATTCCAGGGCTATATTGAACAGTAATAGAGACAGTGAGCATCCTTGCCTTGTTCATGATTTTAAGAGAATTGGTTGTAGCTTTTCCCCATTAAGTATAGTATTAGCTATTGTTCTGTTGTAAATGGCTGTTAATGTTTTGAGAAATGTTCCTTCTGTTCCTATTGGCTCCAGAGCTTTTAGCATGAATGAATTTTGAATTTTATCAAAAACCTTTTCTGCATCTGTGGAGATAATCATGTGATTCTTGACCTTGGCTCTATTGATGTGTTGGATTACATTTATTGACTTACGTATGTTAAACCATCCCTGAATCTCTGAGATGAAGCCTACTTGGTTTTAGTGTATTTTGTTAATGTGTTTCTGGATTCTGTTAGCTAGAATTTTGTTAAGGATCTTTGCATCTGTGTTCATCAAGGAAATTGGCCTGTAGTTCTTTTTTGGTTCGGTCTTTTCCTGGTTTGGGGATGAGTGTGTTATTGGTATCTTAGAATGAGTTTGGTATAGGTCCCTCCTTTTCTGTTTCTTTGAAGAGCTTGAGGAGTAAAGGTATTAGTTCTTCTATTAAGTTCTTATAGAATTCTGTTGTAAATCCATCTTGTCCTGGGCTTTTTTTTGGTTAGAAGACTTCTGATTGCTTCCTGTATCTCATTGTAGGATATTGGCTAATTTAATTGACTTCTTCTTTGCTCAATTTGGGCAATTTGTATTTCTCTGAAAATGCATCCATTTCTGCCAGGTTTTCTTTCTTTAGAGAGTATAACTTTTGAAAGTAGTCCGTTAAAATTGTTTGGACATCTTGGGTACGTGTTGAGATTTTTCCCGTGGCATCGCTCATCCTGTTAATATGGGTTTCCTCTCTTCTTTTATAATCTTGCCAAATGTCTATCAATTTTATTTTTTTTTCAACCAGCGTTTTGTTTGGTTAATTTTGGCTATGATTCTCCAAATCTTTATTTCAATAATCTCCGCTCTTAGTTTGGTTATCTGGCTCTGTCTAGTAACTTTAGGTTCCATTTTTTCATGTTTTTCTAGCTGTTTTAATTGCAACATGAGATTATTTTTTTGGTCTGTCTCTATTTTCTTGATGTGGGCACAGAGGGCAATAACTTTGGCCCTCAGGACTGCTTTTCCTGTGTCCCACAAGTTTCTTTATGAGGTATTTTCATTTTCATTGAGTTGTAGAAATTTTTAATTTTTTCTTTAATGTTTTCCATTGCCCAGACATTGCTTAGAAGTGTGCTGTTCAATTTCCATGTATTTGAGTAATTTCTGCAGTATGCTTTGTTATTGAGAACTAGCTTGATTCCATTATGGTCAGATAGGATACAGGGGATTATGTCAATCCCTTGAATTTGCTTAAGTTCCTTGCATGAACTATGATATAGTCTATTTTGGAGAAAGTACCACGAGCTGCTGAGAAGAATGTGTACTGTGTTGTTTTTAGGGTGAAATACTTGGTAAATGTCAGTACTGCTTGAAGTATGGCCTCACTTCATTCGGTAGCTTCTTTGCCAATCCTCTGGTTGGTAGACCAGTCCTTTGGTGAGAGTGGGGTGTTAAAGTCTCCTAGTATTATCATATTGGATCTATTTTATTCCGTAAGTTTGAGAGTATTTTCTTAACATATTTGGGTGCACCAATGTTTGGGGAATGTAAGTAGATGATGGTAATATCCTCCTCTTGTATTGTTCCATGTATTAATATGTAGTGTCCATCCTTATCTTTTTGTATTGATTTTAATGACAAGTTTATTTTGTCCGATATCAGGATTGCTACACCTGCTTTCTTACTAGGGGCATTTGATTGGTAGATCCTTTTCCAACACTTCACTCTCAGTTTGTTTGCATGTTTGGCTTAGAGGTGGGTCTCCTGAAGGCAACAGATGGATGGGTCATGTTTTAGGATCCAATCTGCACTTCTTTTTCTTTTTCTTGGTGAATTAACCTGTTAATCTTAAGAGATAGTATGGAGAGATGCATTATGGTCACTGTTTTTCTTCTTTCCTTTCCTCCTGTGCTTGCTCAGATAGACTTCTATTAATGCCTGTCTGGGTGCAGGTCCCTGTTCCTGGTTCTTTTCTCAGGTTGTGTTCCACCTCTTATTAGTCTTTCTAATGCTGGCTTAATGTTTATGTATTAATTTAGTTTGCTATTACAAATTTTCAGTTCTCCATGGAATGTGAATGCTAGTTTTGCCGAGTATATCAGTCTGGGTTGGCAGTTATTGGCTCTCAGGGCTCATATGGTACTTTCCCAGGCCTTTCTTGCATTCAGTGTTTGTGTGGAGAGATCTGTAGCGATTCTAATATTTTTCCTGTTGTAGTATAGCTCCTTCATTTTTGCTGCATGCAAGATTGTTTCCTTATCATTCAGATCTATCATTTATACTATGATGTGTCTGGAAGTATTTCTCCTGGGATCCTGCTTGTTAGGTGTTCTATATGCTTTTGTTATGTAGGTAAGATTTTTTTTTGAGATGGGGAAAATTTTCACCAATTATCTTGTGGAATAGGTGTTGCATTCCCTTGCTTTGATATTCTTCACCTTCGTATATGAAGGTTAAATTTCTTGGCACTATCTGCTTGCTCTTGAATTTCCCTTTGGCATAATTTAAGTGATTTTTCCATATCTGTCATTTTTTGGTCCAGTTGATGTATTCTGTCTTCTGTATTCCATTTTGTTCACTCTGTTAACTGTGGCTTCCATTGTGTTTTGCATGGAGGAAATGGACTCATTTATGGATTCGATGTTGATTTTCAAAATACTAATCTCACCTTTTAATGAGGTGTGTATTGCCTCTATTTTGTCACTTATCTCATGGCTTAGTGAGGTGTGTGCTGCCTCTGTTTTTGCATGCTTCTCCTGTTTGATCTCCTGCATGCCTTTCAATATTTTGACCCTTTTTTCTTTCAATTTCTGGTCTATTTCTCCCTTTATTTCTTGAGTCATTGCCTCCAGCATCTCTTGAATGTAGTGTTTGTCTTCCATTCCTACTTTGCTCCCACTGGGGCTATGCCCTGGGTTGCTGCTGGCATTTAGAGATAGGTTGCTATCCTAGGTGTTGATAAACCTTGTAATCTTTTCCTGTGATTTTCTCATGGGGATTCAGGAATTTTTTCAGACTAATCTGAATTTTTTTCTTGGTCAATAGGTGTCTGTCTTTGCTTGGTTACTGTTTCTGTGCTGGTAGAGAGAGTCTGTACCTGATCTCGGTTCTGTTGGGGGCCGACCTCCAGCTGCTGGTCTGACC
Source organism: Dipodomys spectabilis (assembly GCF_019054845.1). Classification (NCBI taxonomy): domain Eukaryota; kingdom Metazoa; phylum Chordata; class Mammalia; order Rodentia; family Heteromyidae; genus Dipodomys; species Dipodomys spectabilis. The sequence goes on along the minus strand of NW_024870972.1, from coordinate 3,635,351 downwards.
CACACAGGGTTCTTGGCTCTCTGCTGTAGATCACTGGCAGTTCCCGCCCTTAGAAGGGTTGAGCAGCTTAGACTGCTCCTATTTGTTCCTGCAGGTGCTCTTGGCAAGTTCAAATGTGCTGGATGTACTCTCCCAGATGCTGGAATCTGCTACGGGCTCCTGATGTTTTGTTTTGTTTTACTTTTATGGCTAGTTGTAGGCTTGAACTCTGGGCTTGGGTGCTGTCCCTCAGCTCAAGGCTGACACCCTACCATTTGACCCATAGCACCACATCTGGCCCTTTCTGCTTATGTGTTGCTGAGGAATCAAATCCAGGGCCTCCTGCACCTAAGACAAGCACTGTACTGCTGAGTCACCTTACCAGACTAAGCTCCTGACTATTATCAGGTGCTGGCGGCCTGTGCTTTCCAATTCCCAGCCTAGAATATATGGGTAGGTTTCTTGTGGGGTTTGGACTCCTCTTGTCCTGAACCACCACCCCCCCGGTCTTTTGCTGTCACAGGCATGATTCCCAGGGGCTGCTGTTCCCTGTTTTTCTCCCCTTTGCTGAGGCGTATGCTCAGCTTCTGATTTCAGTTGGGAGGAGGTGGTTATGTTGCTCAGGCACCGGATCCCCAGGCCTGGTCCCAGCCCCCAGCCTGGGGCACACCGGTTGGACCTGTGCTGCTGTGTATCCCACCTAGATTACACAGCCTGGAGTGCACAGTTCAAATTTCTTCCACCGTTGGGTGTCTTGACCCAGTGGTGCTGTTCCTGTCTTGGGAGTTTAAGCTCCCTTCCAGGGTCTCTCTTGTTCTAGCGTGGCAAGCTGAGTGTGCTCTATGGGCTAGTGGAGCTCTTGAACAGTTTCTGGTTTTAGTGGGTCTTGTGGTGCAGGTTTTGGGGTAGGGGGTTTGGGGATTCCCACTAGCTCTGTTCTCCCTTGAGGAATAAACTGTCCCCTGAAGGGTACTCACCCTGGTGCTAGTTGTTGTTTCTGTGTGATATAGGTTGCTGGTTGCCTTGCAGTCAGAGTTCCATTGAGGTGGTTTTGGCTGGGCTGAGAGGTGTTGGCTCTATGTGTTTCTCTTCTGTCACTGCCTCCATTGACGCTGTTCGGTCCGCTACATGGGATGGGCCTCCGGCCTGCACTCGAGGGGTAGGGGAGGGGCCTCTGTGCAGGTTCTGAGCGCTGGGGTTTGTTTCTGTTTGCGCTCTCCGGATCAACACCAGTTCCTTTCAGTTCTTCTGCTCTGGTGTTCTGTGGGCATCTCGTGTATCTCTGGGGTTCCTGCCATGGGGCAGAGTTGCTTTGGTGGCATGGAGCCTCTCTGCTCAAATGGAGAGTGAGGGGTAGGGGTGGGATGTTTGTGTAAGTTCCCTGCTCAGAGGTTTCTTCAGTCGTCATGATTAGCAGGTCTGACACTGGTACCTCAGGGGGCTTTGGTGCAGGTGATCTGCAAACAGCCCCCTGTGTCTCTGGGACACGGGCAGCTCCCTCCAGGCGGGCTGGCCATGGCTTGGCACGCTGCTGTGTGGCCAATAGACGTTGGAGGAGGGGTCTTCATGCTTCTCTGTTGTGAAATTCTTCTGTTTAACTCTTTTTTTTTTGTTTTTCTGCCTCCTGTTTTTCAATGGATGTTGGTCTTTTTGTTGTTGTCGGTCTCTTGGGGAGATTAAACGTTGGAACTTGAACTCTCTTTTTGGTTGGGGAAAGCTGTGGCATTCTGCTACTTCCCCATAGCCATCTTGGTCTTCCCTCGAGTTTTTGCTTTTTTTAATCAGAAATAATTTTAATTTATCTGTTGAAGAGAGTACTAAAGAAACTAAAGATATTTCTGGTGTTTATCTGAAAAATTATACTTTAAAATATTCTGTATTCTGTTTGTATAATATCCATAATCTATTTTATTCTTTCCTAGATATGACTTTGAATACTACATTGTTTTATAATATATAGGTTCGTTAATAAATGTGTCCTTTCAGATTGCATTCCATACAGAAACAGTTTAAGATTCCTTTTTTACTAGTATGTTGATCCTACATACTATGTATGTTTCTTTGGAATAAAATGACAATGTTGTCGAATTTTAAAAGTTTTGTTAAGATTATGCTATGTAAAGGCCTTTCTAAGGTGAAGATTTAATACACTGATGTCAAACTAACTTATATATATGGATTACATGTATTGTTACACTTGTAATTTTGTAATCAACTTTTTAATAATTGTTTTCCATTTCTTGCATCTAAAGAATGAAAAATATGGCATAATTCACAGATTTTCATATCATCATGTGCAATTGCCATGTTAATCTCTGTATTGTTGTAATTTGGGTATATGTGCTGCGGAAGCATGTAATGTCTTCTAAATTTAGATAGTTAATGATGCAATATTTATAGAGGATTATATCCTTGGGTGCCTATTTGTAACAAGGAAACCTTGATGTTCCTAACAATGCTACTGATCTTATTTCCCTAAAATTCTGTGTATAATGGAAAATAATTATATTGTTCAGTCAATTGCTTACGTTTGCAATTTTTTGTCAATGACTATTTTAAATCTTTTTCATTTTAGATTTAATCATACTTTGAAGCATTTTAAGCTAGGTCCAAAGGGGATGGCTTTTTCAAGTACTTATTTATCCAACTGAGTTAGCTCTGTGGAGCTAATGGATTCAAAGTTAGCCTTACTTAAGAGCTCCTTCTAAACTTCTGCAGCTAAAATTTTCCCAAATGAGGTCTTATTTGTACAAATGTCTACTTGACACTTTACACTTCTTCCATGTAGGATCAACCAGAATATCTTACCTTGACAGCATAAATTGTCTTACTTGAACAAAACAACTCTTAGTTACAAGGGATCCTAGAAAGTTGAACATTTCAGACAGAACTGCTCAGACTAGAAGGTTTTTATCAAAATATAATTGTTTATTATACCTACCATTTCAACAGTTGCTAAAGCCAAGAAGGTGAAAAAATTGTTCATATGCATGATTAACTAATTTGCTGACCTGTATACCTTCCAACCAGGCACGAACTTACACTACTGCCTTTCTGTCACCAAATATTTTCATAGCTCCAGGAGAAGCCCATATGTTTCTCCTTGTTATTAGGCCTTAAATTGGTAATGTTTCCTCTTGCCTCCAGTCTGTAAATCTACAAAAGTTAAAGGTTTAAGTCTAACTCTACCAAACACTGAGGTAGAGATAATGGAATAATACTTTAAAACAGAGTTGCTTTTGATCCTCTAACCACAACAGAACAATGCAAAACATGTGCCCCTTTTTATTATATTATCTATAGTTATATATTTTATATTTATATGTGCTGAATTTATATTTCACACAGTGAAACTTACTAAAATCAATTGATAATTTGACAAATAAATTGATATTTATTTATTCCAATAAATAGAATTGAAATATAAATAATTAAGTTTAGAATATATATTAGAATATAAAAAGGATCAATGCAATGTCTTCGGTATAAACTTGTGAGACCTTCTAAGTTTTCGTGGTCTTCTGAATTCACATTGTTAAAAATCAATGTTGTTTTCCTCTAATCTATAAGAGATTTTACTCTGATGCTCTGTTTATTATTTTAACTCGCTGGTCCCAAAATGTTTTTCCCCACAATTCTGAAGCATTCCTACAGCTTACACTCCAATTGTGCTGATATGATATCTAAAAGACTTTATTCTTCTATAGACCCATTGGTCGTAGTATCTTATGGCTGAGTTCCCTGCATCATCAGATAACAGGGGCAAGACTTCTCACCTAGGCTTATGCAACATGCCAGCAGAAAGTAACTGAAAATCCATCCCTATTTTTCATTTCTTATAATATTTCAGGGCCCCAATTCCTTGAGACACAAGAATTGGCAGCAAGCAATTGTGTAATGGAAGGCAATTTAAAATGAAAGATGAGGTCACAAAATCGAGATAAAGTACTGTATTTCAAACTCAATTTACAGATGACCAGCTCATATGAATGAACAAGATCAGAAAGTGTCACAAGATTATTTTTAATACCACTCCCCTAATGATTAATGTAATATTTCAGTCTAGCATAAGTGGGCCCAAAAAATAGTTCCTGGGAGGACAGATCAGTGATTGATCTACCAAGGTCAGGAAAACTTGACTTAGAGGTCAAATGTAATTCAGCAAAACACTAATTGAGAAGATTGTTTGTGCTTCAAAACACTGGTACTTTAGTACAACTTGGTTCTGTAATATAAAAATGTTGTCATTCTCAAACCAACCTACATTTAATCTTCTGAAAGTGTATTCCTTTTCAAATAAACTTTTTAAAATCACACTTGACAAAATTACATTTGATAAGCAGAAGACCCTTAGTGACATTACAAGTTTTTCAAGTGTTAGGGAGCAAGTTACAATAGAGTTGATTTATTTACCCAGCACTAATGACAAACAGGTTCAACCATTCATTAAAGTGTAGAAATAGTACCACGCATCATTTGTGTTGTTCAGTAGGTGCCTTTCAGAAATTGGTTAAATAGATCTGCCTCCCATATTTCAACCCCAAACGTTAGCTAATAAAGTCAATTTTATCACTTAATAAGGGGCATTTTAAAAAGTCACAAATACTTGCCTTATCATATGTTGTTTTGTTTTCCCTCTGACTAACATAGTAAGAAATATGTCTTCAAGGCTTGAATATGGGTACTCATCTGAGATGTGACAAAATCTATCTTCTATTTCTATCATATTCCTCTATAGTAGTAAATGTTAGTTTTCTTCTTTTTCCAAAACTTATAGGTAGTAGAAAGTCTTATCCCATGTAAAATAAAATAATAACACACCATTGTACAAAGCCATTTATAAAAATTGGTAGTTAAGAATACATTCAAAACCATTTTTAAACTTTCTTGTTGACTAAAGATTACTCTTCAAATGGATGATAATATAATCATGTCTAGGTGTTTCAAGTCTCCAGTCTTGCAAATTGTTACTGCAGATGAATTAATTATGGAAATATAAGTTGACATCAGTTCAGGTATATGCAGGACTGAAACTCCATGGAATGTATATAAACCTTTCAAAGTATTAACAGACAGTTTAACAGAATGACTATCAGGAAGTTGAAACCAGAGAGGAATAATAGTAAAGACATAGAATGAATGAAAAATGGAACAAGGAGCAAGTACAACTAGAATACTCAATGTACACATTTGAGAAAAGAATTGGTAAATCAGAAATAAATCTTGGAGAAGGGGGTGGTTGAGAATGATAGAAGGAGACACTGTGATCCAGGAGCAATGGACAATTAGGTGGACATATTTAATTGTAAGACACTTGCACAAACTTTGGAAATTCATTTAAAAAACACAAAAGCAAACAAAAACACAAAAAATCACAACCAAACAGCAATCTCTAGAGAGTATGAATATGAGCTCTCAAAAATTTTAAGCAGGTAATGGAGGGAAGTCTTGGTAAAAGCAAACAAAACTGTTCGAAGAGGGCAGTTTGGTGTAGAGGAGGATTCTGAACAGATTTAAATAGATTATCTAAGGTTATAAATCACCTATATCTGCTGCAAATATTATCTTTCTTCTATGAGTTCTCTTTGTCTGAACTGGATACTCCAGTACTGAGCCACAACTGATAGCTTGTGAAGATGGAATGTAAGAAACAAGCTGAAGAACCCATTACTCCACTGTAGAAAAACAATCCTCTATTTTTTCTCTCATCTCTCTTCACTACTTTTTATTCATACTTTTAGGTAAATTGATTTTGAATTACATTTTCCTTCTTTATTCTAGCAAAGTAATTGGTCAAATAATTCACTAAATATTATTTGCCATTTTTTGATTATGCTGTTTGATTGACTAAGCGAGTCCATTAAACTTCCCTCTTGCATTTGGTTGCCATGAAACAATATCTATGTCAATGGGGACAAATCTAATCCAAAATTTGTCTCCAGAAAACCAGTCCAAGAAGCTGTGACACAAATACTTGGCTATATTTTTTCTTTTTTCTTTTACATCGAAAGTCTTCTTGTGTTTAAATTGCCCAGAAAAATAAGTACTCCATCACTTTTTGTTTCAATCAATTTTAACCTCAAGGATATATTTTGCTAACAAGATGCTCAGAGGAAACCAAAAAATACTCCGTTTTTATCTTCTCTCTTCAGAATCTCCTTAGATACCATATCACGAACAGTGAAGTTATTCTTTGCAAAACTATTTCAGTATATTATTTTTCTCTTGTTCTTGCATTTGCTCACCAAGATGTATGGAGAAGAATAGAGTTAAATCACCCATACCTTGGAAGACAGGTTGGTTACAAAAGAACAACGCTTCTGTGTCCTAGTTCTATGTCCTCCCCTTAGCTCTTTCCTGATTTCCAATTAATCACAGCTTCTTGGCTTGAAGTCTAGTGAAGCCTCAGCCACAGCTACAACTTCATAGTTTCTCTTTTAAAGCTCTTTTAAGTTGCCTCATTTGGATGTGGAATTTATTTTCATGTCTTCATTCAATCAGTTCTGCATTGTAGTGAGGCAAATAGGCTCTATAAAATGACTTTAGGTAGCAAAAATATTAAGACAATTTATATTGGCCTCCCTCTACTGCTGAAGCCAATACACTTAGCTAGGGCTTCTAAGAACACTATTTTCTAAACTTTCCCATTTGCTAAATTCTTTTCTGAACCCAAAACTTTTTTGGGGGGTTGGGGGGTCCGTTCATGGGGCCTGAAACTCTGGGCCTGGGCACTGTCCCTCAGCTCTTCAGTTCAAGGCAAGCGCTCTACCACAGAGCCACCTTCCCAGTTCCTGAACCCAAAACTTTTGGCTTATGTAATTAGAGAATTCTTCACTATCTCATGTTAATAAGAATATTATATTTTGTGAGCCACTTAGAAATATGAAATCATTGGTTTGAAGTACCCAATCACATCTTTTTCTGTATTTTAGTGCTTCACGTGCAAAGACATCGTGGAAAGTATTACAAACAGAAAAGTGTAAACCCAATACCCTCTTTCATTGTAGAGGGCATTTTCTCCCTAAATATATTGACCCAAATTATCTTGGTTTTTTTTGGGGGGGGGGGGGTCCGGTCCTGGGGCCTGAACTCTGGGCCTGGGTGCTGTCCCTCTGCTCTTCGGCTCAAGGTTAGCACTCTACCATTTGAGCAACAGCACCACTTCCGGCATTTCTTTTTGCTTATTTGGTGGTGACGAATCGAAACCAGGGCCTCAGACATGCAAGGCAAGATCTCCACCACTGAGCCACCTTCCCAGCCCGACCTAAATTACCTGTTTGATAATTAAAGGTTGATTCACAAATTTTGATGTCTTATTTTTTTTTAAAGAATTTGAATTTAAATTCCACTACAACCTTGTTTCACACAGTGAGAGTATATTTCCTGGGTAATGACAATTCTCGAGGGAACCTACAGGATTTATAGCAAGTTTTCTGAGGTTTGTTTGTTTAGTGGCAAAAAGAGCCATCTTTACCTACATTGCTTCCTCTCTACTAAGTCTCCATGGATTTCTTTGCATGAAAGCCTATTTTCCCAGGCAATTTTAAATTTTCTTAATAGGCTAAGGTGTTAAAATTTTTGAACAATTAAAATTTACCTGTCATAACTTTAAAACTCTTGAAATAACTTTATCAGAATCGCGAATTCACCAATCCTAATACCACCTTTACCATCAAAAAGTTAACATGTCATTTTCATGATTTAGTGTTCATGCAACTATTATTTTCCAGTGGCATTGTTATGTGTGTATATGACCATATAAGCTGATGCTGAGAAAAATGAACTCCAAGATATGGAAACAGATTTTTATTTGTGGTTTTTGTTTTTCATGTATTATATAATTGCTATTTTCTTTATGATTTTCCCTATGGTTTCTCCCTGCTGTATTTGATTTTGGTACCCTGTGTATTGTGTATACATTTACCTTAACTAGGGAAGGGAAGAGGAACAACAAAATGGTGAGAGAAAACAGAAAGGCAAACCAATGCAATAGCAATACTCACAAGACAATATGTTGGAAATGGACATTACAACTTGTGAGGGGTGAAAGGGGGAAGGAAAACTGTGAGAAAAATGAGGGAGAGGTAACAACTTTGAAAAATTATGCATTCACTACCTTACAATTACTGTAATCACACTGTACATCACTTTGATAATAAAATTTTAAAAATAAGCTGCTTAAAATATAATTTCACTGTATTGGTATAGTAAATATTATTCTTTATGTAGTACCTTTTTAAAAATCAAAACTATTTGGCATTTTATTTGAATTAATAACCCTTTCTTTATCCGAGGGTCATCAACTTGAATGTTATCCATCTAGACAGTATTTTCACAATATACTTGCCAATATTTTGAAAAAAGAATAAATTTAGTTCTTTCTCATACTAAAACTGAAAAGAGATTAATTATATGGAAACCCATAACTTTTAAAAGTTCTGGAAAGAACGCCACAATAAACTGAGCTGCATCATTTTTCCCCCAGTGGTATTCTTGAGATCAGAACACTTGCAAATATTCTTTATATTTTACTTTTTAACTATCATAGATATTCAGGATGCTAAGATCAGAAAATTATGGTTCAAATCCAGCTTAGGCAGGAAGGTTTCTTAGATTCTTATCTCCAGTAAACTTCTCAAAAAAAGCCAGACACAAGTGGCACTGAGGTTGAAGTGGTAGGGCAGGAACACTGAGCATAAATAGGCTTAGGAACAGTGTCCAGGCCCAGAGTTCAAGCTTTAGGACAAGCCAATAAAACAAAAACAGAAATGAAAACAAACTCCAAACCTAGCATTTTTCTCAATGTATAAAGAGGCACGTAATTAAGGAAATTGCTTCCTGTGTTGCATATAGAAGAAGAAAGAAGATGTCACACAATTACTCTCTTCACAGCATATTATACCACACCCTCAAAAAGGTGCTCTTTTTCCAAATTTATAAATTACTGTCATCCATTTGTTGGCAACTCTGTCTAGATTATTCACATTGTCATGTTATACATGAACTGTTGGTATTATTTATTCAGTAAGTTCTAATTATAGCTCTCTTGAAAGTATATTCTAGTAAAATAGAATGCCAGTATCATTTGTGAATTTGTCAATTAAACCTTCTACTTAAAAAAGACTTTTGTAGTAGCCTATAAAATATGAAATTACAAACAAAACCAAAATATTCATTTTAAATCTCAATTCTAGTTTAGCAAGGTCTACAAAGTTCTATGTTAGACATACTTTGCTATTTCTCTAGGCTTAAGCTTTTGTAATCCTTCATCAGTTCTTTGGAATCTAACAGAATGATACTTACTTACTTTCCCAATATTTGGGGAGAGAATCATGAGCCATTTTGCATCTAGGAATGTTCTGTAATGAAGAGAGCATTTAAAACAAGTGAGGATTATATATGTGTTGCATTTCAATAGGAAACTTGCCTTCTCAAAACATACTGACAAAATTAGCCCGAAGTTCCAACTGTGTATTCCTTTCTTGTTCTTTGGATTGCTTTATTGAGACAAAAGTATACTGCCTGGTCTCCTGTCTTAGTCTCCAGGCTTGTACCACATTGCCCTGCCATAGTTTGTTGGTTTATTTAATTTAGATAAAGACTAGCAATTCTGAACTTCTCCTATGACCTTATCCAATAGACTGAATGCTCAGATTGTTTATGTACTATGTTCAAAGATGTTCTAACATTTGACACAGGATATGAACTTTTTCAGATGTACTTGAAGGGGTTTCTGATTCATTCATCCATGGATCCAATCCCATTAATAATGATTACTTGAATCTCTTACTGTCTCTGGTCCCTAGCTATGTAATATTCTCAACTTTTTAAAAGAAAGTTCACTTGAGGGCCTTCTAACACTAAAAATTATCACTTGATTGTAGTCTTACTCAGGACATATTTTCTATTGTTTTCTAACTTTTCTACATATTCTGAGAATTGTTTCATTTTGTATTTGTGTGTGCACATATAAGTGCCTCTCCGTGTATGTGTATGTTTGTATGTATTTATGCAAAAGCCTCAAGCTCTTATTCAGCAATCTTGCTCATGACTGGGATTCCAGGTTTGGCTGATTAATTATAGGTAGTGTCTCAATGCTTGTTCTGCCAAGGCTGGATGCAAACTGAACTTCCCAGAATCCTTTACACCCTTAGGTTTTATTTTTCCAGGAGTATCAACTTTTAAGATACAAACATTTTTTGTGAGTGTAAAGCCTAACCTGTCGCCCACATTTTTAACTCAAGAATTCATATAAAGTTAGATGAACATACATATTACATATCCTGAGTGTACACTGTTAGAAAGGTGATCGCAAGCCTAGTGGTGGTTGGATCTGAGGATTGGGATTCAAAGCTAGCCCGGGTAGGAAAGTCCTGGAGACTCTTTTCTCCAATAATTACCAGAAAACCGGAAGTGGCACTGTGGTTCAAGTGGTAGAGCAGTAGCCTTGAGCTGAATAGCAGAGGGACAGCTCACAGTCCCAGAAGTGAATTGCCACGACCAACAACAGCAAAAAAGAATATAAGAAAATGAAAGAAATTTAATGTGATCTTATCCACCAGTTTCATTGTTAGTATAATCCCTGTTCTCTCAATATGGACTCTTTTTTTCCAGTTAAGTCCATGATCATATATCTGACTTGCATTAGAAACAGGATCATTCTTCCATACTACTTTTTACAAATTTACGTGATTAGCAAGCATGATTTAGAAAGGGAGTGACCTCATGCTTCATGTTCCACTTAGGAGTAATGCTTTCTCTGTATCACTCCCATAACTGTACATGCTGTACTTGACTTTATTGTTTTAATGTTGTCTTATTTGTAGAGTCTTCTCTATTGTATTGGACCCTTATACATAAACACAGAACTACTCTTTCTCCTTTTATTTGTATTGGGTCTCCTACTTTTAACCCATGTGCACTTGAGAAATTAATGCACAGCACATACACTCACAAAAAATGATCTGAAAACCTTCTTCCCATTTAAAATTCGCCTTAATTCACAGAGCACTTAAGAAGTTTGGACTCAATATACTCATGGATAATGTATTTATAAGCAATTTAAATTTCACATTTTCTATTTACTAAGTCATCTCTGAAACACGTGTTACCACATGTCCAAAGGTGTCCTTGTGCTATTTCAATGAAGCCAGAAAACATTAATTTTATCTGGAGCAGCACCATAGATTGTTACTGGAAGTAAGTGGAAGTAACTGTTACTGGAAGTGTAAACTGATCCCAGGAGAGGAATTGAACATAGAGGAACAACAAAGTTCAAGCTAACTTTTGTTTTTCTTTTTATTATACAAGAAAAGAATCCAAGGCTTGAAAGAAACTCTGTACCTGACTTTTTTGAGTGTGTCCTTTACTCATATAAAACTTGTCCATAAAATTCTTGTTGAGAGTATTACAAAAGGAAACAATATACCATTTGAAGGCCAGCATAGAACAAAGGAAATAACTTCATTTTACAAGTGTTCTCCTGCAAAGGAACAAAGGCATGGAGGTTTTAAAGTATCTTATGGATGGATGTTTCACTCCTGAGATGATTCTCTTGTTGCAGGAGTCATTTATCAATTCCTTTAGTCTGGTCCTGAGTTTTCCATAGCAATAAGGATTTCAAAAAAGCAGGATCCAGTGAGTAAGATCAGTAAAATGAGCTTCTTCTCAGACGAGTACTCCTATAAGGAGGGTCCCAAAGAAATACCTGGGGTTTCTTTTGTTTGCTTGTTTGTTTAGTTTGTGCTGGTTCTGGGGCTTGAACTCAGAGGTTGGAACCTGTCCTGTACAGTTGTCTTTCCTGCCCACCTGCCCCCAAAGCAAGTACTCTACTGACTGAACCAATACTCCACTTTTGCCTTTTATGGTTTTTAATTAAAGATAAGATTTTGACAGACTCTGCTGTCTGGGTTGGTTTTGAACTGAGATAGTAATAAATCCAAGTGACATCAACTTATGGACTTCTCTTTTGATCAAAGACATATTAGATGAAGTTTACAATAAAGCTAATATTTGACAATTTTTAAAAGAAGAGAATATGTTCAGCAAAGAATCCATAACTTAAGTAACTCAGCAAAAGTAGGTGCACTGAATCATTTTGGAATTATTTTCTCTGCTTGGGAAGATTACTATTGACTTAGTCGTTCCTTTTGGGGAAACTTAGTCATTTTTGCACTTTTTCTGTTGGTCATGGGGCTTGAACTCTGATCCTGGGCACTGTCCCTCAGCTCTTCAGCTCAAGTCCAGTGCTCTACCACTTTAGCTACAACACCACTTCCAGATTTCTGGAGGTTAATTGAAGACAAGTGTTTCATGGACTTCCCTGACCAGGCTGGCTTTGAACCACAATCCTCGGGCTCCTGAGTAGCTAGGATTACAGGTATGGGCCACCAGCACCTAGCTCCTATTTGTATTTAGTGCAATTAATGACACTAAGTATACAAGAATGGAAATATGAATCAAAAGATGTGACATTGCAGTTTTAAGAATAATTGAGGTAGCAAAAATATGTCTTCCTTCGCCATTTTGTTACATTAATGACAAAGGAGCTATGAGACCCTTATATTAGCAGCCTCTTCCATCTTTGTAGGTATATTTATTATGAGGAAATATCCATAGAGAAATTGAGAAAGACATATTTTTAGAAAGCACAGTATTTTCACAATAAAAAATAATAAAAAAGAAAGCAAAGGAGATCAGGTATGAAAGAACAGCATAAAAAGAGATATATTTATCACACAGAGATTAAGAACTAGCCTAAGAGATTTAGAATGCTAAAGGTAATGAGGAATATGCCTAGTTGATAACTAGTTCTTCAATAACCAAAAATGGTTCCCTAGAATGGTTTCTGCGAAACCTTAGTTACTATCATTTATTCCTTCCATCTGGAGTCATTCCTTCTCTTCTGTCACAACTGTTAATTAGCCTCTGCCATTTTGGTGACCTGACTGGCCAAAGAGGTTTCCAAATCTCACTTAGACTACCCTTCTCATTGTGATTAGCAGTGAACACTCAAAAGCCTCGAATCTTTGAATTTCCTGAATTAATCTTCACCTGGCATCTAAGCACATTCCTGGCATTAATTGCCGTGACCTTATGAACAAAACTTTTTTTTTTCAACACAGTATCCTAATATAGATAAAGTGCATGATTTAGGGACTATTGTCAGGTATCAGTATGGAACGAGCAATTATATATTCCTAGTATGGATACTTTATTTTCATTTACTAAATTGTTGTTGTTGTTGTTTTGCCAGTCATGGGGCTTAAACTCAGGGATAGGGAATTATTCCTCAGCTTTTTTTTTCCCCTCAAGGCTAACCCTCTACCACTTGAGGCACAGCACCATTTCCAGTGATTCTTTTTCTGTTTTTGTGGTACTGAGGAATTGAACTCAGGGTTTCGTGCATGCCAGGCAATCACCATACCATGAAGCCACTTTCCCATAGCCCTAAATGACTTTCTTAAGATGGCATTACATTTTCATTCTTTAACTATGTATCATAATTTTGGCCAGAATTTCTTTTTGCTAAAAAAGAACATTGAACGTAATACTGAGTCCAGTAAGGCTAGATGGACAATGAATAACCGTCTTGTTCTAGCCAGGCACAGAAGGGCTTACCTCATGGAGCTGGTACACAGGCTGATCAAGACATCTCCTAACCCACAGCACACCTCCAGAATGAGGGAGCCACCTTGGTTCCAGCCACATGGGGACGCTGGGCCACCTCCTCCAGCACCCACTCAACAAGTTCTGAAAGAGAGAGAGAGAGAGAGAGATTGAAAGAATGTCAGAATTACACTTAAGCCTGGTGCAGGTGGCTCAGACCTATAATCGTAAGTACACAGGAGGCTGAGAGATGAGGATCACGGTTCATAGCCAACCCGGGCAGGAATGTCTGTGAGACTATCTCCAAAGAACCACCAGAAAACCGGAAGTGTTGCTGTGACTCAAGTGGTAGAGCCCTAGCCTTGAGCTGAGGAGCTCTGGGACAGTGCCCAGGCCCAGAGTTCAAGCCCCACGACTGACAAGAAGTGGACTTCCCACCACAAGACCTGGACTGAATAGCACCCATTGTCCTAGGGAGCATGGCCGAGAAGTCAGGCCGAGCTTCCTCTCAGCTGGGAGTCATGAATAGGTCACTCGGCTACTCTGTGCCTGTTTCCCCAGCTGCAAAAGTGAAAAAAGTGAAGGATCCCCTCCCTCATGGGGATAGGGTAATAATGAAAGAAACCATGTTTTGTTTCATAATCCCATGCCTGTCGCACCATTAATAACACACACCATCTGATCTCTTCCTGGGTATCTTCCTGTCATATGCTCACAGAATTGCTAAGAACTGTATCTGAAGGCCCCTCCCTTTGTGCCTGGCCCTGCTCTAGAGATCCCTCTGTATTAATCCCTTGTTTCCTAACAACTGTCACATGAGGAGATTGAAGTCCAATAGTCGAGACCCAACCCAGAGCTTCACTTGTGGTAAAGAATCAGCTGCCATGGACTGAGTTTGGGACAATCCATCTAAACCAATGACTGAGCATGGCACCACTTTTCTACCATTCTAATTACAGAGGACAAGGCCTGGTGGCGCATGCCTGTCACAGATAGGAGGATCATGATCCAGCCCAGCCTGAGAATATATTAAGTTTCCATCTCAGAAATGCCCAAGACATAAAAGCTTGGCTCAAATGTTAGAAGACCTGACTGGCAAGCCTAAGGCCTTGAGGTCAAACCCTAATATACAAAAACTAACCAGAGGCCCAGTGCTGGAGGCTCATGCCTCTAATCCTAGCTACTCAGGAGGCTGAGATCTGAAGATCACAGCTCAAGATTTAAAATAGGATTGGCCTCGCCCATCAGATATCATGATGAGAAGACCTGGAGTCTGAGCTAAGCTGTTGCACTCCATACTAGCAGGGCTCATATCCTTACTATGTGTTGGCCATTCTCTCTTTTCTCCTGGGAAGCCACCACCTTAGGGCCACACTCCCAGGTCCTCCCAAACTCCCACTGCCACCAACCAGGCCCAAGAGAGTACACAGCTCCAGGGAACAGAGATCCCTTGTTCTTGTAATTTAACAATGCTGAGTCCCCTTCAAGCCTTTCACCCTTCCAGGACCCCAGACTTCAGCTGTGAAGCCCATGCACCTCCCAAAGATAGCAGGTAGAACTTACCGAAGCATCCAGCCTCCTTGTTACAACCCACGTCTATGTATACACACACACACACACACACACACACACACACACACACATGCACACACACACACACACATTCAGACTGGTGAGAGAACAATCTTCCTTGCAGCACCTGCAATTTGCCAACAGACCACTCACCTTAGTACAGTCAGGCTGTACAAAGAGAAAGATGACCTCTCTTTCTCTGTCTCTCTATATATGTCTCTGTCTCTGTCTCTCTTTGTCTCTCCCTGTCTCTGTCTCTCTGTCTCTGGTCTCTGCCTCTAACTCTCTCTGTTTCTGTCTCTGACTCTGTCTCTCTGTCTCTGTCTGCCTGTCTGTCTGTCTGTCTGTCTGTCTGTCTGTCTGTCTCTGTCTCTGTCTCTCTCTCTCTCTGTCTCTCTGTCTCTCTCTCTCTCTCTCTCTCTCTCTCTCTTTCTCTCTCTCTCTCACACACACACACACACACACACACACACTCAGAGCTGTGCATCTCCTGAGTTTGTTGGAGACCAGATGGACCGGGAGCACCAGCAGAAGCTTGTAAAGCTGGGAAATGTGATCACCTTGTGAGAACTTTTGACAGTTGGGAGCGGGGGATAGGCCGATTGTATGTGTGTGTGTATGTAGGGGGGGGGTCTTCCCAGATATTCACCTTCTGTTCTGACACCCAGCATCCTCCCCTCCCTACTGGGTTTTCTGGGACCCTCTTAAGTTGAAAAAGTTGACCAAGCACAGAAAACAAGGTCTCACACAGCAGGGGGAGGTCTATCTTCTGCATCCAACAACATCACCCCCTGGAAAAAGGAAAAGACCCCAGAAGGCAGGTGTGGACATGCTGCTCCCCACCTCTGACTAAAGCCCCAGGTACACACCAGGGAGAAGAAGGGTGCAGATGTGTCGCTGTGTGGCTCCCACTGCCCCAGGCCAGGGGCTCTTTGGTGCCTACTCCTCACCCAAGCCTGCACCTCACCATTTCCTGGGACACTGGCCAGTAGGGACGGGGGTGGGATCCTGAGATCAACACCCACACTCACCCCTGGGGCACATTTGTGGCAGGGCCTGGGCCAGAGTGTGGGGCACGGGAGAGGCGCGGGGTCCGGGTTAGGAGGGGGGAAGGGGGAATATGGGGTGAAGCCTCCATTCTTGTATCCCATTGGTCAGAAAGAACCATTAAAGAATGGGTGTGTGGCTGGAATCCTGTGATCCAGGCAGAATTGGCAGAGTCAAGTGACAGCAGAACTTTTCCCAGGAAACTCTGTCCAATCCAGTTGGGAACAAGAAGTTGACCTGCTTTAGCCTGATGGCTGCACAGATTGTTGTATATGGCTGTTTATTGCCAGTCCTGGACCTAGAACTCAGGATCTAGGCACAGTCCATGAGCTGCTTTTGCTCAAGGCTGTTCCTCTACCACTGGAGCCACACGGCTCTACTTCTGGATTTGTTGGCACAAGTTGGACAGGAATTTCAAGGACTTTCTTGCCTAGGGTGACTTTGACCATGATCCTCCTATCACAGCCTTGTAAGTATCAAGGAGGACTGGTGAGAGCCACTGGTGCCTGGCTAATCATGGGTCTTGCTGATGTTCTTGGACAGACCAGTGAGTTCTCTATCCTCAGATAAAGTAGTAGGAGCTGGAGACCACAACTCAAATCCTGGTCATGCCACCTCCAAACGGCAGGAAATCCTTAGAAACTCACTTTTCTCCATATGATTACCAATGGAATGTGATGTATGTCATGACTGAATGGATAGTTCTTGAATGATTCTAGGACAAAATTATGTGCTATTATATTATGGTACACTGATCGATTTTAATTAATACTTTATGAAGCATTTAAACAATCGCTGTTTCACTGTGTGGAAAGGCGAAGCTTGCCTCCTTGACGTCAAGAAATTCAAGTCTGTTCCTTAGGCCTGAAATCGATCCCCACCACTAGAAAATATCCTATTTGTATATATTTTAAATATATGATTTATATTTATATACATATTTTGACTCCATATTACGTTCAGTGTAGTTATTCACTTTAATTTTTGTTTTATTCATGTATTGACTGTTCATTTTATTGACTATTATGACACAGAATAGTGATTACATTGATTACATAGGATATAGGTTTGCATATGTATTCCACTTCATACCTGACACACAGGACTTTCACAGAAAAGGAAAACATGTGTCACCATCTGCTTCTTATTCCACGATTCATTTTTTGGGAGTGCTGGAATCTGAACTCAAGGCCTACAAGGCTCAATTCATGAATGGGTGAGTGTCAGCACGCCATCCTGGGGCAAACTGAGCTGACAGGCATTTCCCAGGACCTGAGATCGAGGCCCATCAGTTGACAAAATAAGAACAGATTGACATGCAGATGGCAGTATGCTAATAAATATATATCTTTATACAGTGCCAGAGATGTCTATACATTATTCAGTTATATGGACTACATTCCTACCAATTTTTGGGTATTTATTATGTCTCCACGTAATTAATGATATTGTTCTCATCATTAACAAACTATTAAGTAAATTAATCAGTTTCCTGAAATTATTGCATTCCTGTAATAGTATTCTTTTAATGATTCATAAATATTAAATAAAATCAGTCTCCTGAAATGATGCTGTTTAATTTTATAGGAGCATCATTCATGATCAACTCATTCAACCATGACATTGATAACATTCCATTCTTATTCCTATGGATGGGAACTAGTCTCTTAGTATCTCCTGCCATTGGTTGGTGCCAGGACGGGGATTCGAAATCAGGACTTACCTTGCCATGTGGGCCTATGGCTTCTCCAATAGTCCAAGGTGAAGTACCCTTTGCAACAGTGTCGTTCAGACCCAGGAGGGTCACCGGGCAATGAAAGAAAACGTTAAAAGGCCATCGCACCACATTTTTTTATGCATTTTTTTTCCACACAAGGCCTGTGGGTCTAGGATCTGAGGATCAGCTGTGGGCCCAGTGGCTGCACATCAGCATAGGGTGATTGAAGCTGAGGCACAGTTGCCACGACCTGAGTTCAAGCCCCCTGCTGAGGAAAAAAAAATAAAAGAAATTAGCTCCCTTGCTTGCAATCCACCCTGTTTATTCTGCCAGGCTTTGGATTTGAACTCAGGGTCTGGGTAAATCTGCAGCTCTGTGGAAGAAGGGGAAGCTCACCATATTTAAAGATAAGGAAGTCAGGCCTGTACTCTGTGCCTGAATTCAAGCCGCAGCCCTGGAAAACATACTATTTATATGCATTGCAAAGACAGGATTTGTACTTACCTATGGATGTTCAGTCCATACAAATTTGGTGTAGTTGTTCCTTGTACTTTTTGTTTTATTCATTTATTTACCATTGATTTTACTATGATGATACCCATTCCATTTATTACATTGATGACATGCTATCTCATGGCATCTAGATTTGTAGACATGTACTCCAGCATGCCTGACAACCTGGACTGTCAGAGAAAAAAAAAAAGTTGCACACTTGGCTTCGTACTCCATGATCCAATTGTTGGTAGTGTTGGGATCTGAACTCAGGGCTTAGCAGGACCAATTGGCGAATAGTTTTCCATGAACACATCAGCCTGTGAACAACTAAGGAGTTAGGCCATTCCCAGGATCTGACATTGATCCCCAGGATGGGCCACGATAGTCATAAATTCATTATTTAAACATAGGATCTATATATACATGTGTGGACAGCATCTTGTATTTGTTGTACTTCTTCTCCTTATTTTCTGTCTTATCCATGGAAGTATTGTGTATTTTCCTGAGCATGGTTACAGATATAATAGTGTTTACATGGATGACAACCTATTGCTATGGCTATAGGACTTGCTATGCATTCTCCATCCTAGCTGACAACCAGGACTTTCACAGGACAGGAAAACAGGTGAATTGATGGGCTTCTCACATCAGGATTCATCTTTTGGCAGTGTTGGGATTTGAACTCAGAGCCTAGCAGCCCAATTGGCGAAAGGGTCAAGGTGAGGACACCAGCCTGTGAGCAACGAAGGAGATAGGCCATTCCCAGAACCTGACATCGAGTCCCAGGGAGGGCCAGGATAGGCATAAATTCATAATTTAAACATAGGATCTATATTTACATACCTGTGAGGACAGCATCTTGCATTTGGTGCACTTCTCCTTATTTTGTGTCTAATTCATGAAGGTATTGTGTAATTTATTGAGTATGGTGACAGGTATATCTGTGCTGACATGGATGACAACCTGTTCCCGTGGTTATAGGGTTGCTTATGCATTCTCAATCCTAGTTGAGATCCTGGACTTTCACAAGAGAGGAAAACATGTTCAACGACTGGATTCTGACAACAAAATGAATCTTTTGTCAGTCTGGGATGTAAACTGAGGAATGGGTAGCTCTGTTGCACTTTGGGGGAAGGGAAGGGGAAGCTCACAATCCTAGAACGTCAAGCCTGACCCAGATCCTGATTTGAAGCCCTAACACTGAAAAAAATAACAAGCCCACTTTTTTTAAACATAGGATTTCTCTTTACCTGCAGGTGTGGTATGCTTCTTGCATTCAGTGTAGTTATTCTTTTTATTGTGTCTTATTCATGGATGTATTGTGTATTTAATGAGTATGGTGATAGATATAACTGTGCTGACATGGATGACAATCTATTTCCATGGCTACAGAGTTGCCTATATAGCGTTTTCCATCCACGCTGAGACCCAGGACTTTCACAGGATAGGAAAACAGCTGGATTGATTGGCTTTGCACATCTAGGTGAATCTTTTGGCAGTGCTGGGATTTGAACTCAAGGCCTAACAGGCCCAATTGCTGAATAGGTCACTATGAATACAACAGCCGGTGAGGCACTAAGGAGCTAGGCCATTCCCAGGACCTGAGAAGGACCACTGGTGGGGGCCAATATAAACATAAATTCATCATCTAAACAGAGGATCTATATTTCCAAACATGGATGGGTAGCATCTTGCATTTGGTGTAGTCATTGTCTTTGTTTTATGTCTTATTCATTGATGTATTGTGTATTTCCTTGAGTATAGGATGACAGATATAACTGTGGTGACCTGGATGACAACCTATTCCCATGAGTATAGAGTTGCCTATGCATTCTCCATCCTAGCCAAGACCTAGTACTTGCACAGCACAGGAAAACTGGTGCAATGGATGGCTTCTCACATCAGGGTGAATTTTTGGCAGTGCTGAGATTTGAACTTTGAGCCTAGGAGGCCTAACTGCCCAATAGGTCTATGTGATCACATCAGCCTGTGAGCCACTAAAGAGCTGGGCTGTTTCCAGGAACAGAGAGCGAGCACCAGGGAAGCCACAATTGTCCTGAATGCATCATTTAAACATGGGATGTATATTCAAATCCGTGTGGACTGCATTGTGCATTTAGTGTAGTTATTCTATTTTGTATGCTATTCATGGATGTATTGTGTATTTTCTTCAGTATATGATGACAGGTATAACTGGGATCACATGATAACTTATTCCCATGGCCCCATGGTGGCCCATACATTCTCCATCCTAGCTGAAACCCAGGACGTGCACAGGAAAGGAACACAGGTGCAACAATTGGCTTTTGACATCAGGATGGACCTTTTGGCACTGCTGGGATCTGAATTCAGGTACCAGCAGACCCAATTGATGAATGGTTCCATGTGAGCACAACAGTCTGTGAGCCACTAAGGAGTAAGGCCGTTCCCAGGACCTGAGATGGACCCTCATCCAGCAGTCATCCATTCATAAGGTGAAGGTAGTATGCAAATAAGTACACATTTGTATGGAGTAGGTGGGACGATAACCTGTGATGGAATCCAAACTACCATGTGTCTACTGATTCTTGGATCTTTCCAGATGCCTTCTTTTCATGACTGTGATTATTATTGTCATGCTTAATCTACACTGCTTTACCAATAAGCGATATCCCATGAGTCTTGGCTATCATTTCCTAGTCACATCATGAATGAACTACTCATTCAAGGATGAGATCAATAGCATTCCTTGACTTTTCCTAGTCCAGAAACCAGTATCTCAGGATTTCCTGCCAGTGCTTTCTCATGGGGGTGGGCTGGATTCAAGCCTCACACATGGAAAACCTACTCCTTATATACATTTTTAGGATAGGATTTATACTTGCATATACATATGTCCAGTAGATACCGTGTTTGGTGTGGTGGATTTATACTTCCAGACATCGCGTTTTGTGTGGTTATTCATTTTTTTCTTGTTTTATTTATTTATTTATGATTTATTTTATTGGCTTTGATGACACCTATACCATTTATTAAATTGTTTACAATATATCACATACCATCTAGATTTGTAGATGTGTTCTCCATCATGCCTGACACCCTGGACACTCCCAGAAAAGGAAAACATATGTCATACTCGGCTTCTTACTCAAAGATTAAATTTTTGGCAGTGCTGCGATCTGAACTCAGGGCCTAGCAGGCCCAATTCATGATTGGATGAGTGTGAGCACAGAAGCCTCTAGCCAATGAAGCTGTCAGGTGATTCCCAGGCACTGAGATCAAGCCCCAAGTTTGGCCAAAATAGCAATACATGGATAGGCAGAGGGTGGTATACAAATAAATATATATTGTTAAAGAGTTCCAGAGCTGTCTGTATATGAGTGAGTGACATCTACTACATTCCTACCAACTTTTAGGAATTTATTATATCGCCATTGAAATAATATTCTTTTCATGCTTAATAAACTATTAATTAAGTTCAATCAGCATCCTAGGATTATTGCATCCAATTTTAGACTAGACAAATGCATGAACTACGTTTTCAATCTGTATTCTTATGCATAGGAAAGACTCTTTTGTGATCTCCTGCCATTGGTAGGTGTAAGGATTAGGATTTGAACCCAGGGCCTATGTTGACATGTTGGCTTATGGCTTCCCTGATAGCCTGCAAGCCATCAGCAATGTCAGGCCAGGTCTACTTTGTAACCATGTCATTAAGACCCAGGATGGTCACCAGGCAAATAAACATTATAAAATCCTGAGCCCTCTACAGCTCCGTACTTTTTGTACTGTTCTGGTTTTTTTTTTTTAATTCCTGCAAGCCCTCGGGCCTAGGGTCACAGGATAGGCTGTGGGTCCCGAGGCTGCACCCCATCCTAGGGAGAGTGAAGCTGAGTCAGTGTTGCCATGACCTGAGTTCAAGCCCCGTGGTTGGCAAAATTAATTAACTAATTAATTAATTAACTAACTAAATTGAAATAATAAAGCTCCCTGGTTTGGAATTTCTACCAGTTTTCTTTCCTAGCCTGGGATTTGAACTCAGAGTCTTGATGAATGAGTAGCAATGTGACAAAAGGTGCAGAGTTGTCACTACTTGAGTTCAAACCCCATGCCAAGCCAAAAATAAATAATTAAGTCACTGACCTGGACAGGGAAGATTGGAGGGAAGGGATGGTAGGGTGAAAACAAACGAGGAGGCAACAATGCTCAATAGGAAATGTACTCATTAATTTGCTCATGTAACAGTGACCACTCTGTACAACATTTTTACAGTAAAAAATGTACAAAAATTATGTAGTGCTCAAGAAGCACTTTGGAGGTAAGGGAAGGATGTCTGAGTAGTTGTACAAAATTCTACACTGATATTTATTTAATGTTCAGTATGGAACTGAATAAACATAACTGCTTCTGTTACAAATATTAAGTCACTGTCTTGGAACTGGGGCCAGTATTTCTGCCATTGCTGAGATTTGAGCTCACTGTCCAAGTAACACTTTTGCACCATGGGTGAAGGCTAAGTGCACTGTTCTTGAGGAAAAGATTTTCAAGCTAGAGTTCCTAGGGCCTGAATTAAGGCCCTGCAATAGAAAAAATATTTGTATACATGTATAATATATAATATATAGGTACATATGTATGTTTTTTTTATATTATGATTATTATTATTGATCTTGTATTTAATTTTTATTTTATTCATTTTATTGTTTATTGTATTTAGTATTATTATACACATAACATTAATTATGATTTGTACATCTATTATAAAATTATACACAATAATTTAGTACATTGACTCATTTTTCATTAATACGTTATTAAGTGTTGAATCATGATACATAATTAAATGGAGGCATTTGTCAAGTCATCACATGGTTAGAGTATTTCCCCTGTATGAGCTTTGTCTTATTTATCTTTGGACAACTTCCTATAGGGATTTTTTAGATGATTCATACTCAGAAACCTTTTCTTGAGGATAGGCAAATTGAGGGATAAAATCATAAGGTTGGGGATGGGAATGTGGCTTAGTTGTAGAGAGCTTGCTCAGAATGCATGAATGCCAGGGTTTGAATCCTCAGTGCCACATACTCAGAAAAAGCCAGAATCTGTGGTGTGGCTCAAGTGGTAGAGGGCTAGCTTTGAGAAAAAGAAGCTCAGAGACAGTACCCAGGCCCTAGTTTCAAGCCCCAGGTCTGGCAAAAACAATACACCAGATTCCAGTGGCTTTGGAAACCTACTTTCTCAGGAGGCTGAGATCTGAAGATCGCAGTTTGAAGACAGCCTAGGGAAGGAAAGCCTTTTAGACTCTTACCTCCAATGAACCATCAAAAAAGCCCCATGTGGCACTGTGGGTCAAGTGGTAGAGTGTTTGCCTTGAGCTGAATGGCTCAAGAACAGCGCCTAGGCTTCAGTTTGGGACACACAACTGGAAAAAGAGTGAGAGATAATCAAAGTACTTTTCCTATTTGCTAATTATGAGAATATTTCTTGGAAAATGAATGATGTTGTACACCAGAATTGGAGTCAGATCTGAAGGTTCAAGTGTAGCACATCCATAAGCCCAGCCACTCAGACTCTAACATTATAAACTTGTGTCCTACAGGGTTCTGAAAGGTCCATTGTTGAAAGGCTTAATATGCTCCCCAAGCCCTTTGTGATAAGCAGTTGACTTGTATTGTCAATGTCATTACAGTTCTGACCCTAGCAGAGAACCAATAGCTCACGCCCATCACCCTAGTTCAAGAGGCTGAGGTCTCAGTATCACAGGGTGAAACCAGCAAGGCAGGAAAGTCTACGACACTCTGAATTCCACTTCTGAAAGGTCAGATGCTCGAGAGATTCCTGTGTTTCCCTTGGTGACGAGAAGTTACTTGCACTCTAAATGTTCTTGGAGTTCTTGTGCTACAGAAGATAGAAATATTATTGATCTATCCTGGGTTCAAACGAAATTCTCAGGATCAAAGCCCTAGCCCTGTTCTTCCTAGAACTCCAGTGTAACACTGTATTTGAAGGAAAGAAAGCAGTTTCAAAAGCCAGGCTTGGTGCAAAGATCTAGGCCTGCAGGATTAGGAGGCAGAATGTACACACTCAACAGGGAAGTGAACTGCAAAACCACTTCATTCATTCCAGGCACAACCAGTAATGGGGGAAACCTGAAACATTTGTTAGAGTTACAGCAGGGTCAGGCTTTTCTCAGCCTCTTCAACTGATGACTAATTAACCTTCCTCCCTCAGGTGAAGGGAGCCTCAGACTATCTTTAGGTTACCAATAAAGAGCCAGTTTAGTGGGGGAGAGGGGTGGAACAGAGTAGAAAAACCCTGCTCTCTGGTCTTCGGGAGTGGGTTTTTGACTCTCCATCTGTCCGGTTTGAAGACCCTTCTATCTCTGCCAGTCCATTCTACTTACTTCATTCTCCACATCATTAATGGAAATCCCCAGTCCAAGGAGAGGCAGGGCCATTTCTTTTCTGTCTCCAAGCACCTGAGTTAGAACCTGGCTCTGCCCTCTTGTCTCTGGGGCTCTTGGTTGCCTGAGAAGAGGGACAGAGACAGTCATCCTGCTCTGCTGTTGTGTGAAGGCGATGCTGGTATCGTGGCACACTGCAGAAAGCATCATCACTGGGAAGTGTTCCCTTCTTTCCTTCTGAGGTGAAAAACAGCTTCATCTATCAATTTTCTTTCTTTTCTTTTCACTCATCCTTCCTTCCTTCCTTCCTTCCTTCCTTCCTTCCTTCCTTCCTTTTTTCTTTCTTTCTTTCTTTTTTCTTTCTTTCTTTCTTTCTTTCTTTCTTTCTTTCTTTCTTTCTTTCTTTCTCTCTTTCTCTCTTTTTTCTTTCTTTCTTTCTTTCTTTCTTTCTTTCTTTCTTCCTTTCTTTCTTTCTTTCTTTCTTTCTTTCTTTCTTTCTTTCTTTCTTTCTTTCTTTCTTTCTTTCTTTCTTTCTTTCTTTCTTTCTTTCTTTCTTTCTTTCTTTCTCTCTTTCTTTCTTTCTCTCTCTCTCTTTCTTTCCCTCCATCTCTCCCTCTCTCTTTCTTTCTCTCTTTCTTTCTCTCTTTCTTTCTCTCTTTCTTTCTCTCTTTCTTTCTCTCTTTCTTTCTTTCTTTCCTTCTTTCCTTCTTTCTTTCTTTATACCTACCTACCTACCTAGGTAACTATCTCTTTGCCAGTTGTTGTGTTGAACTCAAGGCCTGGGCCCTGTCTCTAGCACTCTGCTACTTGAGCCACAGTACATATTCTGGCTTTGTCTGTGTATGGGTGCCTGAGGAATCGAACCCAGGGCTTCTTGCATGCTAGGCAAGCACTCTCTCATTAATCCATATTCCCAGTCCCTTCATTTCGTCTTAATGGCAGTTTTTATATAAATATGCTACCATTTTATGTTCTCAAGTTTAATTTTCTGAATACCGGTTACTTGTAAGAAACCCGATCTTCTCTTCCCCTGCCTTATTTGTGACTGTTCCTGTATCGGCCTCATAATAAATTGTAAAGGATGCTGAGAGCTTCAGTGTGTATCATATAAAGACACAGGCCTAGAACCCTGGAAGAGAAAAGCAATGGGCATGAAATGAAGAGAATGATGCAGTATGTGCAACTAGCATATCTGAAAAATAAAACAGTAAATAAAAGCAGAATCATTGCATAGGTCTGTTTGCACTAAGGGAGGTAATATACATACATACATAAGGAGGTAGGGCACTGATACATAAACTTGGCCTTCTCTTTTTGAATTTTTTTGTGGCCATCCCAGGGCTTAAACTCAGGGCTTTGCTCATTGCTGAGGCTCTACCACCACCACAGCTCCACTTACCACCATCTCATAGTTAATTGGACATAAGCAATTCCCAGGCTTTCCTGCCTGGTCTGGATTGTATCTCCTGCTCAGTTTTCTCTCTCAAAGCTGGAGCTCTACCCTCTGGACCACTGCTCTACTTCTCGTTCTCTGGTGGTTTATTGGAGAAAATAGTCTCAGAGACTCTCCTGCTTGGCTGGCTTGAATGGTGATCTCCTGAGGAAGCTTCAAGTGGTTTCCTCAGGGATTCACTGAGGACCCGCTCCACACAAACCCTTTTTCTAAATCTCGAGGGGTACTAGAGAAAAATGGAAACATTGTTATACCCAAGTCGCAGGACCCCCACCAAAAAGACCACCAAGAGTCAGACTTTACAGCTGTTTTAAGGTTTTACTAAAATGAGCTGCAGCTCAGGCATCGTCCTACACTCCGACACAGCGGAGCCTAGCCAGAGAGCATCAAGCTGAAGATTTGCAGGGTTTATAAAAGCACACAACCAACCAGGTGTTTGGATTACTACCACGTGTTGTTCTGATAGAAACAAGCAACAAGTGGTCACTGCCTCAAAACTTTAACCCTTCATTCCCCCCACCCTTGACTTATGGTCCTGAGACACCAGCTTGTGGCTCTGGCCCCAAATTAAACTCCAACAGCTCTTGATCTTGAATGGGTATGGTTCCTCTCTGACATTAGTCATTCTTATTAAACAACAAGACCAATAACAATCTGTTCATTTTTCTTCTCTTGAGGCGTATGCGGAGTGGTTGGGTAGGATGCTTGGAGACTTCCCTATGTTTCCCCACGGTCATCCAGGGCAAAGCTGTCAGCCGTTCTGGCATGGGAGAAGTGGATCCAAGCAGCAACGCCATCCACCTTAAGGGCAGCAAGTGTAGCCAGTAGCAACATGTAAGATCCCTTCTACCAAGGTTCCAGAGATCTCAGGTTGTGCCTTCGAACAAACACCCAGTCCCCTGGTTTAAAGAAAATGGGGGTAGGAATAGAAGCAGAATCTTATAAGGCTCTAAGCTGGGGCCACATTCTCTTATGCACCAGCTGTAAATACTCAAGCTTACACAGAAATTCAGTATCATCCAAGTCAGCAAGCAATTCAGTCTGGAGGCTAGGTTGGGGGGTGTACAAACATTATTTCAAAATGAGTAAAGCCAAGCTTATAGGGTGAATTTCTTACTCTAAACAGGGCAAAAGGAAGCAGCAATACCCAGTCTGCACCAATCTCCAAGGCCAATTTAGTTAAGGTCTCTTTTAGAGTCTGATTCATTCTTTCTACCTGCCCTGAACTCTGGGGTCTATAAGCACAGTGCAATTTCCAATCCATACCCAGTGCAGCGGCTATTCCCTGACTTACTTTTGAGACCAAGGCCAGTCCATTGTCCTACCCGATGGTGGATGGGAAGCCATACTTGGGTAGGATTTCTTCCAGGATCTTCTTAGCCATGATGTTCGCGATCTCATGCTTTGTTGGGTAGGCTTTAACAGATCCTGAAAAGGTGTCTACAAAAAGTAGCAAATATTTATATCCAAATTTTTCAGTTTTAATTACTGTGAAGTCTACTTTCCAATACACACCTGGCCAATCTCCACGGAGGGGAGCTCCTTTTGTAACCAGTTGATTGGGGCCATTGGTGAGCTGACAGGCTTTAAAATTTTTAATAATGTCCTCAGTGAGTTGATTTCCTTGCCTGATTTTTACTTCTGAGTGTCAGCAAGTCCTACATTTTTTGGGTTCCCATGTGATAGACCTAATGGATTCTCATAAGAATTCCCTTGCCCAATCTTTGTGGCAATATAAGTTTCCCCTCACCAGTTTTCCATCAGTCTTTATTTCTTTCTCTATTAGGGGTTTATAGGCCATGGAAATTTTCTTTATTCACTCCAAGTCTTCTTGGAAGTACTGAGGCTCAAGAGGCATAGCTCGTGGCCCTGGGTCTATTTCCACTCTGGGCTGGAGGGCCGCCTCCTTAGCTGCCTGATCGGCCAAGTTATTTCCTTTGGTTATTGAATCAGTTACCTTTTGATGGCCAGAACAGTGCATAATGGCAATATTTGCTGGCTCCCATAAGGCCTGGATGAGGCTTAAAATTTCTTGTTTGTTTTTAATAGCCTTTCCCTCAGCTGTCAACAGCCCCCTCCCTTGGTAAATGGTTGCATGGACATGCACAGTGGCAAAAGCATACCGACTGTCCGTGTAAATGTTTAGTCTCTTCCCTTTTCCCATCTGTAGGGCTTTTGTTACTGCCACTAGTTCTGCTCTTTGTGCAGACATTACCTGGGGGAGTGCTTCTGCCCACACTATCTCAGTGTCTGTGGTGACTGCCGCACCCACGTACCTTTTTCCATCTCAAATGAAACTGCTGCCGTCTGTGAACCAGGTATGCTCGGCATGCGATAGTGGCAAGTCCAACAAGTCTGGCCTCTTTTCCATGGCCTGGTTGCTCTTTTCACGCTCAATTTCACATTCTCTGTCCTTCCATCCCTGTCTTTGCTCCTCTGTCTCTCTCTTATTGTAAACCTTTTCCACTGCAGCTACTAGATCCCTAATAGACTTTTCACCAAGTCTATCTAGAGCCTGTAACTTTCACTTTATGTCTGGTGCAGCTTGACTTATACAGTCAAACATAATCATCTGAGCCGATTCCTGTGTCTCAAGATCATATGGGGTATATTCACTAAAAACTTCTATGAGCCCTTCAAGATATGCTGCCGGACTTTCACTTCCTCCTTGTCTAACATCATAAACTTTGGCCATATTAGCACGTTGGCAAGCCACCGCCTTGAGATCTGTCAACAGAGCCTAGCGATAGATGAGGAGTCGCTCCCTCCCTTCAACCATATTGTAGTCCCATGTTGGTCAGATCTCAGGAAAATAGGCAGTTATCAGGGCAGGATCCATGATAGGTGCTCCTGTGGGGCCAGGGATATGTTTCCGGGCCACATCTTAGATAAAGTCTCTCTCTTCGGTGGTAAAAAAAGACCTGTAAAATCTGACTATAATCATCCCAAGTGGGCTGAGGGGTAAAGAGAATAGTTTCAAGCAAACTAATTAAATCCTGGTGTTTCTCAGAAAAGGGGGCATTTTGGGTGTGCCAATTGTATAGATCGCTAGTAGAAAATGACCAATATTGGAGTTGCTGTTGACCATCTGCATACACAGGACCTATGGCGTGTAAGGGAAAAACAGCTGTATTAATTAGAAGGGGGGTTGATCCCATGGCATCGTTGAGTGACTGGCCTCTCAGAAACTTTAAGGGCAGGTGCCGAGGATTCTGTACCTCCCTCCTTCTCTTGATTATTCTCAGATTCTGCAAAAAGAACCTGGAAAGGAGAGTATGGGGGAGGAAACATTTCTTCTTACAAGTTATCTCCCTGAAAAACCGGGGGTTACTTCTTCTTTACCTCTTTCTCATTTTCTTTTGGTAAGTCTAGGGGGCTACATGGAGTGTTGCCCACGGTTTCCAGTCCCATCAGTCATACAGTCCAAAAACCAATAAACAGTACAAACAAAACACATGCAGGCCTGACAGTTATACAAAAAAAAAAGCTTACGAAGTGGAGATTTCCCAAGTTGGTCCACTGACTCCTGTCATGGTGGGGTTACACACCCACGCCCCACAGCAGAAGGAGCAGAGCCACAGTGGGCAGGTCAGGCCTCAGTTAGGAGGCCCTCTTGGTCAGTTCCGGCCCAACACCAAAATGACCCCAGTCACAGAATTTACAGGGCGGTATTCCAAGAACCCCCCGCCTGCTCCACACAGTGGGGTTCCAACTCCCTCCCCACACAGTGGGGTTCCAAGGACCCCCTCCCCACCAGAGGATCTGGGAGGTATCCCAGTTCCTCCAGGGTTGTTGTGCAAGCGTGCCTGCTTCGAAAACCCTTTACGAATCAGAGGGGCCATCCTCACAAAGGAAAATGAAAGTATAACAGACAAATGACAGGACAAGACAAATTAACAAAGACAGCGCTGTTTTACCTTTGGAGTCTGAGATCTCGGGGGTCTTTGGGGGGATCCCGGAGGGCCCCCACTAATGTTATACCCAGGTTGCAGGATACCCACCAAGAAGACAATCAAGAGTCAGACTTTACAGTTGCTTTTTTTTTTTTTTTGGGGTCCAATCTTGGGGCCTGAACTCTGGGCCTGGGCGCTGTCCCTCAGCTCTTCAGCTCAAGGCTAGCACTCTACCACTTGAGCCATAGTGCCACTTCCAGCTTTTTTTTTTTTTTGCTTATGTGGTGCTGGGGAATCGAACCCAGAGCCTCAGGCATGCAAGGCAAGCGCTCTACCACTGAGCCACCTTCCCAGCCCCAGACTTTACAGTTGCTTTAAAGTTTTATTTAAACAGGCTGCAGCTCGGGTCTTGTCCTACACTCCAACACAGCGGAGCCAAGGAGGAGAACTTTGAGCTAAAGATTTGCAGGGTTTATAAAGGCACACAACCAACCAGGTGTATGGATTACCACTATGTGTTGCTCTGTTAGAAACAAGCAACAAGTAGTCACTGCCTCAAAACTTTAACCTTTCACATGAAGATGCTACTAGTGTGTTCTAGACACTTAAGGTTGGAGACACAAAACACTCATAATTATCAAATCATTTTATAGGCAAAAGGAGCAATGCAGACTCTATGAGGATCACTCCTCATATCCTGAGACAGTAAATTCACAACAGCTCAATACTAAGTGACAGGACTGGCATGTACTGAGGATATTTGCTCCCAAATCCTGTGACACTCGTTTCTCACTTTTGGCCTCAAACCTGTGACCAGAGGTTAAGATGAGGAGAGAAAATCTTTCTCAGGGAAAGCACCTATAAAGAATTTTGGGTAGATTACTTATAAATTCAAACCATGGGAATGACCCTGTTAAGAAGACAGATTGTTCAAATTAAAAAAGTGAAGAAGAGACGAAATAAGGTGCCAGTGGCTGCTGTCTGTAATCCCATGTCCTCAGGAGGCTGAGATGTAGAGAAACTTAGTTTGAATCCAGCCAGTGTAGGAAAGTCCATGACACAGTTATTTCAAAGAGATCACAGAAATACCCAGAAGTGAGTCTGTGACTGAAGCTTAATGCACTATCCTTGAGCAAAAGGAGCTCAGGGAGCACGCCTAGGCTAATATTTCCACCCCCAGGACCTGCCCCCTCAAAAAGAGCCTGTACTTCCATGTCTTTGTCTATGTATTGTATTCCTATAGTTGAAATTCCTGAGTAGCTATGATGAATGGCACCAACCTAGGAAATTTTATTCAATACAATGAGTTCATAACAGAGAGGTTTCTTTTAAGACAGTGCATGTTCCGTGGCTCCCTTCACTCTTCACAGTGTAACCTGAGGGTTTCACTGCATCCCAGGCCTGCTGGAGGAAGTCTCTCATTGTCTGGACAGGCACACAAAAGCCCTCACTCCTGTACAGCTGGGTAACAAACAACTCCATCTGGACCAGATAGTGAGGATGAGTGTGGGTGGGCTCTGAAGGTCAGGAGATAAAGGCCTGTTTGTACCCTTAGCTATCTCTCTCCCCGGTGCTCTGTTTTAACAGGAGGCCTTCATTTGTGCCACCTCCCATGGCAGGCCAAGTTCTGTGCACTTATCCTGACTTTTTGAGACAATATTCCGCTGTTCAATTACAGTGCCCAATAAAATTCAGGAATCCTTTAGGTAGACAAGTAGGGCACTGAACATAAAGAAACGTTTCATTGCAGGCAATGTTGGCCCATGATAACTATCCTGTGTTTCCAGAAGCTTGGGAAAGCCAAGCACATGTTGGATATCACAAAGCTTCCTGTCATCTAGGACTGGTGAAGCTCATCAGGTTTTGAAACCTTTGACTTCTCCTAGTTGGGCCCTGGGTGGCTAGGTTTTGGGGTTGAACACAGGGACTGGGTGCTGACCATGAGCTCAGTGCAGAAGCCCAGTGCTTTACCATTTTGTGTAACAACATCACTTCTGGTCTGTGAATGTGTGTGTGTGTGTGTGTGTGTGTGTGTGTGTGTGTGTGTGTGTAAACATGACGGTGTGTGTGTGCATGAGTGTGTGTGTGTGTGCACACACATACATGAGTCCTGAAACTTGACCTCAGGACCTGAGCACTGTACCTATTTTCTCTTGTATAATGATATCCCTCTCCCACTTGAGCCACATAGCCACTTCAGCCTTTGTCCTAGTAATGTGGTCCTGAGAAATGAAGCCCAGGATTTCATATATGGAAAACACTCTACCACTAAAGCACATTCCCAGCCCTCTACTTCAGCTTTATTAGTTTATTTCTGTCTTTTTTATTGTTGTTGTTGTCAGTTGAAGGACTTGAAGTCTTGGCCTGGGTGCTGGCCCTTCAGCTCAAGTCTTGTGCTCTACCACTTAAGCCACAGAGATACTTCTGGTTTTCTGGTGGTTCATTGGAGTTAGTTTCTCAAGGTTCATCCTCAGATTGCAACCTCCTGAGTAGATAGGATAACCAACATGAGCTCAAGCACCCAGCTTCCCCTTCAGATTCTTAGTAGTGAATTATAGATAATAGTCTCATGTTATCTTTTGTGTCTGAGGTAGTTTGGAACTCAGATCTTTAGAACTCAGCTTCCCGAGAAGGCAGGATGACAGACTTCAGCTACTGACCCCTTGGCCATGGCCTCTGCTATAGGGGATCCATGGGTCCACGTGGTGGAGTGCTAGCCATGAGCCCAAGAGGTAAGGCTCAGAGCCTAAGCCCTGAGTTCAAGGTTCATGACCGAGACAAAACAAAACCAAACAATTCTCTGCTGTAGACAACTCACTAGTCTTCAGTAATATATAATTTTGTCCCTGATGGGGACCTATCTGAGCCTCAATATTCTTGTCTGTATAATCATCTAAGTTGTGGAGCTCTTACATAGAGAAGATGTAAGAATACACCTGGTTAAGGACACAGCACATGGACTCTTTGCACCACTCAGCGCACAACATCCTGTTAAAGACTCAGCACCCAGCACCCAATGCAGGACTCAGCACACTGCATCCTATGAAAGACTCAGCACATGGCACTCTGTGCGGGACTCAGAATGGAGCACCCTATGGAGGACTCAGCACATAGCTCCATGCCACAAGCTGTCATTAGAATTAGGGTGCTTTCATCAGTATCACCATTCTTCGAGGAAAATTTTACAAGCCATACAAGTTCACATCTAATTGTTTAGTGGGGTGCTTTTTTGGGGAGATGGTGTTAACCATGGGGCTTGAACTCAAAGCATGGGGATATTGTTCAAATAACATTTGCTCAGGGCTAGAGCTCTACCTCTTGGAGCCACATTTTGAGGTGCCTCTCAGACTTCCTTCCAGGACTGTGTTTTAAAGCCCCTGAGCAGCTAGGATGACGGGCTTAAGCCAGGATGACGGGCTTAAGCCAGGATGACATGGGTAACCCGTGGAGCTGGTTTGCAGCAGTTTACATGTGGCTAAGTCAGGTTAGGTGGCAGCTGTCAACACCAGACTCCTAGCTTGATTTCTAATGATGTATTTGAAGTTCTGTACTTCTATAATTGCAATTAGAACATTCTACCTTTTATTAGCATCAGACCTGGGGCTTGAGGAAGAGCTTAGACACTGTCCCTAAACGTTTGTGTTCAAGGCTAGCACTCAATTGATTGAAAGACAGCAGAACTTCTGGGTTTTCTGTTTTGTGGCACTGAAGAATCGAACCCAGGGCTTCGTGCTTATTATGGGAGCACTCAACCACTGAGCCCCAGGAGTGAACGAGGTACAAATAGATAGAGATTGCTGTATATAAATATTATATATATACACAAAATAGATTTCTGCATATTATTAAATTATAGATAATATTACTACCAATTATTAGGTATTAAATTATGTCTCCATTTAATGATGTGTCCCAGTTAACAATTAATAAAGCATTAATTAATAATTACTCAATATCCTATAATTGTTTCTCATATATGTACATAAATCCATACATATAATTAGATATTTCATAGAATGAGACCAATGTCTATATATTATTAAATTATGCATCATGTGTTACTACCAATTATTAGTTATTTAATTATATCTCCATGTAATTTTTATTCTGTTAATTCTTAATAAAATATTAATTAAACTTAGTGCACATCCTACACTTATTGCATCTAATTTTATCCTAGAATGATTCACTACGAATTCTATCTGTTTATCATTTACTGTAGTGGCAATTCTTCTACCTATGTTTTTTACCTTTATTACATCCTATTACATAGCATATCGATTTGCATCCAAATTATACATCCTACCTGACACCGAGCACTTTCACAGAAAAGGAAAACATGTGTCACGCTCGGCTTCTCACTCCAAAATTACATTTTGGCAGTGCTGGGATCTAAACTCAGGGCAAAGAAGGCTCAGTTCTTGAATGGGTGACTGCCAGCACAGCAGCCACTAGCCAATTCAGCTGCCAGGTAGTGCCCAGGCCCTGAGATTCAACCCTGTATGTTGACTCCAAATTGTGCTTAATGAAGTTATTCATTTTATTTTTTTTATTCATTTACCATTTATTTTATTGACTGCTATAACACATGGAATAATTACTACATTTATTACATAGGAAATAGAATTGCCTATGTATGAAACTTCACACCTGACACCCAGGACTTTCACAGAAAAAGAAAGCATGAGTCACCCTGTGTCTTACTGCACGATTCAATTTTTGTGAGTGCTGGCATCTGAACTCACAACCAACAAGGCCCAATTCATGAATGGGTGAGTGTCAGCACGCCAGCCTGGGGCATATTGAGCTGACAAGCAGTTCCCAGCACCTGAGATTGAGCCCCAGGGGTTGACAAAACAAGAACAGATTGACATGCAGATAGTAATACACAAATAAATATAGATCTTTATAGAGTGCCAGAGATGTCTATACATTGTTCAGTTATATAGGCTACATTCCTACTAATTCTTGGGTATTTATTATGACTCCATGTACTTAATATTACTGTTTTCATCCTTAATGAATTATTAATTAAATTGACCACTGTCCCGAAACTATTGTGTCCATGTAATTAATAGTATTCTTTTAATGTGCCAAAAATATCCATTGAAATCCATCGGCCTCCTAAAATCACTCTCTAATTTTATACTAGTATCATTCAGGAACAACTAATCCAACCTTGACATTCATAACTTTCCATCGGTATTCCTATGAATAGGAACGAGATCTTAAGATCTCCCTCCATTGGCAGGGGTCAGGACCCAGCTTCTAACACAGGACCTATGTTGTCTGGTGGCCCATGGCTTCCCTGGAAGCCCGACAGCCTTCAGCAATGGCAGCTTTACCAACACTTTTCAGCCCTGTCATTTAGACCCAGAATGGTCACCTTGAAAAGAGAACAAATGTAAAACCGGCAGACATCTTCAAGTTACTGTTTTTTTTTTCTGTGTCGTTTTATTTATTTATTTTTCCTGTCAGCCTTTGAGGCCCAGGAAGCTAGGTTCGGCTGTGGGTCCACTGGCTGCAGCCCAGCCTAGAGGGATCAAAGCTGAGGGAGAGCTGCTATTGAGATTGACAAAATAAAAATACATAATACATTCATGCATACATACATATATAAATAGATACATTAAAATATTTAAATCATTATGAGGCTACTTGGAGTATTCGTGCTATTTTTTCTGCCGGGCCTGGGATTTGAACTCACGGTCTGGGTAAATCTGCAGTACTGTGAGGGAAGGGAAAGCTCACAATGCTGGAAGACAAGAAAGACAGGCCTGTTCCCAGGGGCTGAATTCAAGCCCTAGCACTCGCAAAAATAATATTCATATACATTTTAAATACATGATTTATATTTACATATATATGTTTACTGCATATTGCAGTTAGCGTAGTTATTCATTTTATTTTGTTATTTATTTATTTATTGTATATTTTAGAGAGTATGATTACATGTATAACATTTTTTACATCCTATTAAATAGAACATAGATTTGCCTATGTATTATACATCATTCCTGAGACCCAGGACTTTCATTGATAAGTAAAACAAGTGGGACAATTGGCTTTTTCTACCAGGATTAAGTTTTTGGCAGTTCTGTGATTTGAACTCCAGACCTAGAAGGCACACTTTTTGAATGGGTCAATGTTAGCACACCAGTCTGACGCAAGTGAAGTTGTCGGGCAAATTTGAGGACCTGAGATGAAGCCCTAGGAGTGGCCAATATATAAACAGATAGATATGTAGATTGCAGCATGTGTATTTGCATACGTATATGCATCTATAAATAAAGTTATATAGAGAGACAGATAGACATGTAGATTCTAGTGTATAACTCTATATAAAGAGTGATGACTATATCTTATTTTTATATATTCTATTACTATAAATTATTTGGACTAAAATTATGCCTCCATTAATTAATCACGGTGGGAGACTAAATAAAATATTAATTAAATTAATCAATGACCTATATTTATTAAATACAATCTTATACTATAATGACTAGCTAATTAGTATTTCAATTGGTACATTACAAAGATTCTATTATTGTTCCTATAGATAGGAACGAGTAGGTGGAAATCCCAGGATCAAGGGCCTAGGTGTCTTGGTTGGGCTCAGGCTTCACTGCCAGCCTGCCAGCCTTCGGTCATGCAAGGTCATGTACAATTTTGAAGCCGAGTCAGTGAGACCCAGGATGGTCACTGTGCAAAGGAAACAAGTTAAAACTGTTGTCTAAAACTTCTTGGTTTTTGCTCCTTCATCTTGGTTGGTTTAATTTTTTGTCAAAGCTGGGAGTTGAACTAGGGTCCTAGGATCCCTGGATCATCTGTGGGTGTAAAAGCTGCACCCCAGCCTAGGGTAATCAAGACTGAGGCTGAGTTGTTG
The DNA here is from genome assembly GCF_019054845.1 of Dipodomys spectabilis. Classification (NCBI taxonomy): domain Eukaryota; kingdom Metazoa; phylum Chordata; class Mammalia; order Rodentia; family Heteromyidae; genus Dipodomys; species Dipodomys spectabilis. Next base: position 3,598,316 of record NW_024870972.1, on the reverse strand, counting down.
TGAGCAAAGTTCAAGCTCCGTGCCTGCCACCCAAAAAAAGTTAAGGTCCTGGCTAGGAGTTTCGGTTATTTTATCTGCCATACCTGGAATTTGAACTCAGGGACTGAGTAACCCTATTGTGCTCTGAGTGAAGTGAAAGCTAATCTCCTAGAAGAAAAAAAACTCCGGAGCATTTCCCAGTGTGTGAATTCCAGCCTTAGAACTGGCAAAAAATATTTATATACATGTATAATATATATCATATATACGTATTTGCATAGATACTACATATTGTACCTAGGACACAATATTTCCACAGAAAGGAAATCAGGTCAACATTGGCTTCTTACTCCACCAATTGAATTTGGCACTGCTGGGATTTGAACTCAGGGCCTGAAATGTCTAATTCATCAAGGGGTCAGTGTAAGCACAGCAATCTCAAACAAATTAAATGCCAGGCAGTTCCCAAGACCTGAGTTCTAGCCCCAAGAGTCGCCAACATATAAATAGATAGATGTATAAATTGCTGCAAATACATGTATATAAATATAGAGAGAGAGAGAGAAAGAGAGAGAGATATATATATGTATATTCCACTGTACATTTAAATATAAATATATTTATAAAATGTGAGATGTCTACATATTATTAAATTACATGTAATATATTACTAATAATCATTAGGTATTAAAGTATGCCTCCATTTAATGAAGTATCATGGATTAAGGCACAATAAAGTACTTCCTTGTGTAAATGGAGCTCAGGGACAATTTCTAGGTTCATAGTTCAAGCCTCAGGACCTGCACTAAAAAGAAAGAGCCAGTAATTCCATGTGTCTGTGTATATATGCATGTATTTCTATCAGAAAACATCCTAAGTCATTATGAAGAATAGCACCCAGCTAAGAAATTTGCTTTGAATAAAATGATGTCATAGCACAGAGAGTGTGAGGATATTATTAAGTTATATATTATTACAAATTATTAGTTATTTAATTATGCTTTCATTTAATGAAGTATTGAAGAGTTGAAGTAACTCCATTTTGAGGCACCAGCCATTCTGTCCTCTATGTTAAATTATGAGTGACCCAGAGCAAACATAAATTCCAGGAACTGACCTGTCCATGTTGAAGTTAACCAGAGCTGACATAAATCCCAAGGACAGAGTTATCTGTGGCCACAAACTTCCCTTGCTTCACAGATAACCCCCTGCCCTTTATTGCCCTAGCCCAAATGGTCTGATAACCCCCTGCCCTTTATTGCCCTAGCCCAAATGGTCTGATCACCCCCTGTCACCCCTTATCACCCTAGGATGTCCTGTTAACACATCTGGTTACTGTAACTTTGTAGTCTTTGCCTTTATAAGCCCTATGAGATTCCAGCTCGGGGCTTCCTCCTAAGCTCCACTGTGTCGGTGTCTAGGACGAGGCCCAGGCTGCAGCCCAATTGAATAAAGCCTTGCTTTTGCATTTTGGAACGTCTGATTTTTGGTGGTCTTCTTGGTGGGGGTCCTGTGATGGGAGCACTTCAGTATCATCATCTAATATTATAAAATCATTAATAAAAAATCAGTCAATATCCTTAATCATACCATGGTGCTAGAATGGAAGATATATATTCAATAATTTTTGTGTGGCATTCTAATTGCAAATTTAATTATTACTTTCATAACATTCCATTAGCATTCACATGGATAGGAATGAGTTTGTCAGGATCTCCCATCATTTGTGGGTAGTAGTGCTAGCATTCAAATTCCAGGCCTGGGAAGTTTACTTCGAATGCAAACCATTGGAATGACACCTTGAAGATTTCATTGTCAAGAAAAAAGAACAAAAAGAAGAAAAGGAAGCCAAGTTTCAGTGGCTCTTGCCTGTAATCCTAGCTCTTCAGGAGGCTAAGATGCAAATTTGAATTCAGCCTGGGTAGGAAAGACCACGACACTAATATTTCTTAAGAGATCACATGAAATAAAAACAAAATAACAACAAAAAAACCCTGAGTGACCCTGTGGCTCAAGTTGCAGAGAACTACCCTTGAGCAAAAGGACTCAGGAACAGGGCCTGGATGATGGGCATTCAGCAGGTACCCATGCCCAGCCCCCCAACCTGGGCAAGCTGGAACAAGCCCTCAGAGAGTACTATGTCTGAGCAGGCAGCTTGAACAAGCATCCTTCACTGCAGTTTAAGAACTGAAGCCAGGAAGGATTTGCCTAGGCTGGTGTGTGCAAATGGTGTGTACAACGGCTGCATTATTTCCGGCACTTCTGAAGGGAAACCACAATTCTTAGGCTGACGGAGTTGTCGAAGGCTGTGGCTCTATATCTTATATCCCTCATTAGGATGTGAGCCTAGACCTCTGGGGCCTGGTGGCCATCACTCATTCATAATACCTCATTGCTGAGTCTCAGGCTGGTCCCAAATCCTGGGAAAGATAGGAAATCGCCAGCAATTTATGTGCCAAAAGGAGTAATCCAATAAATCCCACCGTCATAACTCCCGTAAGAAGTAAGCCGTGGGCTTCGAATGTGGCTTACTGGTAGACTGCTTACTTAGCACACATGAAGCCCTGAGTTCGATTCCTCCCTACAACGGAAACAGAAAAAGCCAAAAGTGACACTGTGGTTTAACCAATAAAAGTGCTAACCTTGAGCAAAAGAAGCTCAGGAACATACCCAGACCCTGAGTTCAAGCCCCAAGATTGGCAAAAAAACAAAAAACAAAAAACCAGCAATAAAAAAATGTGAGCATAGTCAGACATATTCTTCTGGGACTTAGAGGAGGGCCATGGTTATGGGTAATCGGTAGAGGGCAGGTGCTGTTTTCTCACCACTGTAACCTTCGCTACTCAGGAGGCTGAGATCTGAGGATCCCAAATGCAAGCAAGAAAGTCTATATGAGACTCTTTTCTAGAATTAAGCACCCAAAAATCCAGAAGTAGAGCTGTGGTTGAAGTAGAAGAGTGCTAGTCTTGAGCACAAAAGAACAGGGATAGCATAAAGACCCTCAATTCAAACCCCAGGACACGCACACGTGCACACACACACACACACACACACACACACACACACACACACACAATACACACACCAAGATAGAGAAATTGACACTCAGCCTGCAGACATTCCACCTCTAGAAACTCAGTATTTTTTTTTAAAGGGAGAAGGGAAGGAAACTCTTGCTCCAGGAGGTGATATAATCAGTGTCAAAATTCCACAGGAGTTCTAAGATGTGGAACAGGACAGAGAGCCTCAGGTACAAGGTACAGCATGGGCAAAGGTCTTGAGGTGTGGTGTAGAGCAGGTGGTGTGGATGGAATGAAGGTTCTGTGGCTTCAGACAAGTCTGGCAGAACACTGAAGGCTGGGTCAAGTTTTGATCTTGAGTCACAGGTAGGGCAGAAGGTGGGGTCCCAGAATGAGGCCCAGGGAAAGATTAGCTTGACATTTCACCAAAGACCCCAGCCAATTTCTGTGGCTGGAAGCCTATTTAATACAGCTCGTGACCCTCAGGCTCTCTTTGCAAAGAGGAGTCATGGCAAATGCAGGGAAGAACTCTTGCTTAAGAAAAGCTTCTAGCTCAATCCCACCAGTGGCTCAACCCTTGTAAATCCTAGCTACTCAGGATATTGAGATCAGAGTTCGTGGGTCAAAGCCATCTCAAGGGAGCAAAGTTAGTGAGACTTTCTTTCCCAAAAGCCAGAAATGGAGCTGTGGCTCAAGTGGTAGCATGTCCGCATTGAGAGAAAACGTTAAGAGACTACAGGCCAGACCCTGAGTTCAGGCCCCAGTACTGGCACCTAAAAAGTAAAGAAAAGCTTTCATGAGCTAATAGTCCACTGTGGTAAAAGGCCAGATCAGCCAGGCATGTGTGGCTTATGCTGGTCCTCCTAGCTCCTCAGGAGGCTGAGATGTGAGGATTCCCATTCAAAGCCAACCTGGGCTGGAATATCTGGAAGACTCTGATCTCCAGGGATCCACCAGAAAACCAGAAGCGGCGATGTGGCTGAAGTGCTAAGCTGAAGAGCTGAGAGACAGTGCCCAGGCCCAGTTTTAGAGCCCCATGACCAATACCTTGCCTGCTTTGACCTCATGTTGTGGCTCTAGTCAGAGTACTTTCCAGTGGTCTCCTGATGGTATTCCAATGTCTATGTGTCCTAAAAGTCTTGAGAGCAGCCTCCTTGAAGGCCTTTGCCTACAGAGCAGGACACAGTACCAGATAAGGATCAAGCCTTGTGGCATGCAGGTCATCGGCCGGTCATCAGAAGGGCATCTGTCATGAGTGCAGTGTGGATCTGAGCACTAAATCGATGTCTCAGACCACGGTTCTTGGCCAGAAGGGTTGGACCAGTTAATGACATCTCACAAGGGAATCACAAGAATGTGAATTTGTCAGGCACACCTTGGGCAGGTTTTGAGTTGGGCTCATGAAAGAATTGTAGGCTGAGGAATCCAAAGCAGGCTGCCTGCTGCTTGTAGCAGTCACTATGTTCCAGGATTTCAGGGGCTCGGAGCTCTGCTCAACTCACCAGTGCACAGGGGCAGATGAAGGTCTGCAATCATGGGACAACTACAAAGGAGCATTCATAGTGTCCTTCCGTTGGTTTTATATCCCTGTGCTGGGATGGAGGGGCAGGTTCCATGGAACTTATTGCCATAGCCCAGACCCCTCAGCCCAAGAAGGACTTAAGGAGAAATAACTGATGTGGCTTGAGAGTTTACTATGATTATGCCTCAGGACTGCCCCCAGTTCTAGCTCAGCTTATCATTACTACCTTCTTCTGAGTGTGTGTGTGTGTGTGTGTGTGTGTGCGCGTGCGCGCTGCGCGCAAGTGTGTGCACGTGCACATGAGTGCATCTTGGTAGTAGGGCTTGAATCCAGGGCCCATGCTTTGTCCCTTAGTTTTTTCATTCAAGGATACCACTCTACCACTTGAGCCACAGCTTTTCTTCCATCTTTCATGTGGTTCTTGGGAGAGGAGAGTCTCACAGACAATTCTTACTGGGCTGCATCTGAATGTTAATCCTCCAATCTCAGCCTGCTAAGTGAGCTAAGAATATGAGAGCATGAGCCATTAGCATCGGGACACACTTTCCTTCTTGGATAAAACAGAATACTTATTTCCAGCCGAGCACCCATCTACAGTTATTCCTTGTACCCCTTCCCCTACCCCTCCGGCTTCAGAGGAATCATAACCTCTCCTGAGGACAAATAAATAGAATGCACTGACAAGTTTGAGCATTATGATCTCCACACAGTCAGGGGCTGTTGGGAGCTGATAGAGAGGTCAGCGATCTAGGCCAGGGCAAGTAGACAGCTGTTAGAATAAAAGTATGAAAAGACATCCATGCAGCTGGATATCAGTGGCTCATGCCTATAATCCTGGTCACTGCTTCATATTCATCCTAGCCCCTACTTCTTATTTATCTGAGGATTGGCCATATGGGTTTGGGGGCGGGGTATCATCCTAGCTGAGAATGTGACTCAGTGATAGAGTGGTCACCTAGCAAGCCTGAAGCTCTGGGTTCGATTCCACAAAGAAAAAGCTGGAAGGGGAGGTGGGGCTCAACTTGTACACTACCAGTCTTGATCAAATAGAGCTGAAGGACAGTCACATACACACACACACACACACACACACACAAAACCCATATGCATGCAAAATCAGAGATTTCTACACTGTAACCTTTTGGTATTCTCTACCTATTTCCTACTAAGTCTGTGGTTGTTGGCCTAGGAGTTCGATGCATCCAACACCACCTGACATCTATAATTTTGGGGAACACAATGGCTAGAATGTCAGCCTTCCCCAATCTCAGCTCCTTGATTGGGTCGTGGTCTATTCAGACCCTTTGGGGTTCCTTTTAGAGACTCGCCAAGATCCTTTAAAAAGTCATCACATGCTGGGCACTGGTGGCTCACGCCTGTCATCCTTAGGTACTCAGGAAGTTGAGATCTGGCTTCCAAGCCAGCTTGGGCGGGAAAGTGTGTGAGACTCTTATCCTCAATGAACCATCAGAAAACAAGAAGTGTCCCGGTGGCTCTGTCGCAACCGCCTCGACCCGCAAGGATGACGCAACAACAGGTTTTTCTTTCAGGCGGTTTATTCAGGACCTTTTACAACATCTTCTCTCCTGCTTCTTCTGCCCGCTTTTTCCTGATTCTCTGTCCCACCGCCCCTGCACTCCGGTTATAAGCCTCCTGGATGGCCAATCCCGAAGCGCCACCTGGCATATACCGATAGGGCTGCGAACACTGACGCAAACTAGGAGCCAAGTCATAGCCATATAAGGAGTTGTTTTTTACAGAGAGCACTCGTCACCGGGAAGACAGAAGGCGGGAGCCAGAGCCATCTTTGGTTGTAGCCGCGCCAGCTACAATGTTGCTTTTGTGGCCGCGCCTTACGGCTGCGCCGTCTTTGGACGCGGCTCCCGCAGCTCTCCACAGCTCCCCCTTTTTTGTTTTATTAAGCAACAGGTAAGAGTAGAGGTTGGGCCTCTGTCTAAAACATTAATGAGAGGACCTTGTACTGGTCTTCGCCTGAGGGGCGCCTTCCCCAGTGATGACCAGGCCCGTCCGATGCCTTTTTTGCAGAGGTGGGATCTTGGGCATCAACCCACTTGCAACCCAACATGCTCTTCTTGGGCTCACGCCAGGGAGTGATTCCCAAGTGCAGTGCGTTTGCCTCGCTCCCTGTGCTATTCCTTTAACGTGGCAAGCCACGCATAGGGGGACTGTCTGGCTTCAATGGCAGTGAAGGCCTGGACCACCATAGCCATACTCCTGCGCTGCGAGCTCCTAATCCGGCATATGCACCACAGGCACAGCAAGATCACCAATGCCAGGATACCAATAAGGAGTCCATTCCCGCCCACTCCTTCAAATGATCCACAGCTGTCAAACTCTCCAGTCCAATTGCCTAAAAGATAAGTGCATTGGTCTCGGGAACACGGACAGGATCCCCCATCTCGGCACTGGTCTTACAGGCTGTATCGTTGTGAGGGCGATCAGAAGAATCATCACCACCCCTTGCATCTTGTGCTTCTTCTCCTTGGACCCTCCTAACGAGTCGTTCAGGTACCCAAACCGGATCCTGTTGGTCCTGTGGAAAAACACAAACAGAACCTCGTGCCCATGTTAGCACGGGATCAGGCCAGCACCAGAGCCCTGTCAAAATATCTTTCCATTTTACCATTCCTTTTGTTAGACCTTGAGACTTGTTATGCCTGTCCGCCGGCAGACAGGCCTTGAGCATCCAAATTTAAAAAATTAATAGTGAATAAAGCAAGAGAAAACCTTTACTTAGGGGTACGGCCATGGCCAATTCCCCCTTTTTGTTTTTGTAAAGTCTCCTTTAGCGTGCGATATGCACGTTCTATGATGCCTTGTCCTTGAGGGTTATAGGGCAACCCATGAAGAAGTTGAACATCCATTGCTTTGCAAAAGGAGAAAAACTGATTTCCTGCATATGCAGGACCATTATCAGTTTTGAGCTCTTTTGGTTTGCCCCAAGCTGCCCACGCCTCTAGGCAGTGGGTAATAACCTGATGTGCCTTTTCTCCAGTCATAGGAGAGGCATATATAATGCCAGAGCATGTGTCTACAGAAACGTGTATGAATTTCTGGCGCCCAAATTCAGGTACATGAGTAACATCCATTTGCCATATTTTAAGAGGCAAAAGGCCTCGAGGATTAACAGCAACACTAGATAAGTGGTGATAAATTACACAATGAGGGCAATCTAAAACTATTTGTCGGGCATCGGCATGGGAAAGTCGAAATTGTTTTTGTAAAGCTTTTGAGATAACATGAAAGTTATTATGAAAAGTTTTTGCTCTATCCAAATTTGAACTAAAAAAAATCCAATCTTGATGGGTATAGCAATCAACAATATCATTGCCTTCGCTTAAAGGGCCAGGCAGACCAGTATGGGCGCGAATATGTAAGGGATAGAAAGGGTGTTGTCGTTGCCAAAGCAATCGTTGTAAGCGACAAAACAAATATCCAACAGGAGAGGCCTGTTTTATTGGCCCTGCAGCCTCCAAGACTCTTAAAGCATTTATAACATAAGCAGAGTCTGAAATTAAATTAAAAGGAAAAGGACAGGTTTGAAACACTTTTACAACAATTTGCAGTTCCACTAATTGTGGAGCACCGGCTTAAAACTGGTGGCGGACTGGGTCATGGCCTTGCACCATGTACACGCCGCATCCTGTTTTAGAGCCATCGGTAAAAATATTGCAAGCTCTAGCAAGGGGATTTAAGGAGGTTACTTTAGGAAAAACTACGGGATGTTCTTTTAGAAAATTTAACAGGGGATGTTTTGGAAAATGGTTATCTTTCTGTCCTTTAAAACTACATTGTAAGACTGCCCAATCATCTACAGTAGCACATAATGCTTGTACTTGATGATTAGTATATGGAACAATAATGAAGCATGGAGCATTGCCAAAATATTGGACTCACTGCTGAACCCCCGACAACGCCAGACTGGCTACTGCGGCAGGGTAATACTCAATGGATTTTGCTGGAGAAACTTTTGGGTAAATCCAAAGCAATGGGCCATCTTGCCATAAAAGCCCTGAAGGTTGAACACACGTAGGGAGAATACACAAAGTAATTGGCTCACCTTCCTTAACTCTTTTTAAACATGCCTCTTGTAACTCATGCTCTACCTTTCGTAGTGAATCACCTGCCTCATCCGTAAGTTGTCTTGGAGAATCTAATGCAGAGTCTCCTTGTAGCATGTTATATAAGGGCTTAAGTTCATAATTTGGCCACTTTAAATAACATCGGATCCAATTAATGTCTCCCAATAACTTTTGATAATCATTCAGGGTTTTTAAATGATCCTTCCTCAATTCTACCTTTTGGGGTACAATATGAGATTTATGTATGGTAGCCCCTAAATATTCAACAACAGAGTGTTGTTGTACTTTCTCAGGGGCAATAAACAATCTTTTAGCAGAGCTCTGCAAAATCGGGGTATAATTTTGACCTTGGCCTTTTTGCAGTGCCGCTAGCAACACTGCCTCTCTCTGATCTTTCTTTCTGCAGTCTCTCTAAAGCTGCTTGCCCAATCTCCACTACCTCGCTGCAGCGCTGATCCTCCAGGCAACTTCTCACTAACCTACAAATTGGTCTTACCCCACTCTTAAGTGCTCCTTGTTCATAAGCAAAATCTAAGTCCTCTCCCAACTTCTCCCATGAGGCTACCGTGAGGCTCTCGGAGACTACGAACCAAGGAGCTACAATGTTGCATTCATTTAAAAATCTTTCTAGGCTACCTGTCTTTAACTTTAACCTTTTGGAGTATAACAGCTCCTTAAGAGCCAGCAAAATTGGGTGTGAAGAGGAAGCGCCCATGTTTCTCAAATAATCTTTTACTTTAGTTTTAGCTAGTAAATAAACTAGCCCCGGATTGCCGCTCTCTCTTTGTCTACAGAGAAGAGCAAAAAATCCCTCCCGCTTTTATCGCGGATCCCCTCTTACCTGGGGACTTACCGGTGCACCCCCTGACTGCTGAAAGTTCTGAATCCTGTCGAGCCCTACGTTGGGCGCCACTTGTCGCGACCGCCTCAACCCGCAAGGATGACGCGACAACAGGTTCTTCTTTCAGGTGGTTTATTCAGGACCTTTTACAACATCTTCTCTCCTGCTTCTTCTGCCTGCTTTTTCCTGCTTCTCTGTCCCTCTGTCCCCGCGCTCCGGTTATAAGCCTCCTGGATGGCCAATTCCGAAGTGCCACGTGGCATATACCGATACGGCTGCAAACACGGAAGCAAACTAGGAGCCTAGTCATAGCCATATAAGGAGTTGTTTTTTACAGAGAGCACTCGTCACCGGGAAGACGGAAGGCGGGAGCCAGTGCCATCTTCGGTCGTAGCCGCACCAGCTACAATGTTGCTTTTGTGGCTGCGCCTTACGGCCGCGCCGTCTTTGGGCGCGGCTCCTGCAGCTCTCCACATGGCTCAAGTGGCAGAGTGCAAGCCTTGAGAAAAAGCTCAGGGACAACGCTCTTGGACAAAAACGACAAGGAGAGGCATTGCATGTTGGCTTTCGGATTAGCATGGGCCAAATATTGGAAATTTCAAGTGCACTAAGATAAAGCAGTACCTCCTCTAGTCCCATGCTCCTCTATCTTCTCCACGCCCTGGCCTTGGCCGTGTTTCCGGTCAGAATGGCTCTGGCTTGAAGGGAAGGCTCCAAGGAGGAAGATCCCAGACCAATTACCCCGGCTCCTTCCTCCCTACTCACACTGCTGCTTCTGCTCTTTGCCATAGACCTTCTTCCTGAAATCCATCCATGAGATTATTGACACCAACACAATGGTGGGTCCAGCCTAACTCAGGGAAGTCAGAGGTGGAAGTCAGTCTGGGATTAGGAGCTTGTATTATGGGTGTGGGCTGAGGCCAGGGCTGACATTTATTTCATTCTGAGCCTTGCAGGGGTAGGGAGACTGTGTAGACACAACATTGAGGCAGGTAAGACGGGAATATGTAGGACCACTTGTGTGGGGAAGGCTGTGGGACTCAGGGGGCCACTGTTCTTGGTACTCCTCTCTCAGATGTCCCTCTCCCTCTCTCATCCCTCAATAGTAAAAGAGAAACTTTCAATAAGGGTGTCGAAGAAGGGGCAGGGGAGTATTTCCGTGTGAACCAGACTTGTGCTTCATATTCATCCTAGCCCCTACTTCTTATTTATCTGAGGATTGGCCATATGGGTTTGGGGGCGGGGGATCATCCTAGCTGAGAATGTGGATCAGTGATAGAGTGGTCACCTAGCAAGCCTGAAGCTGTGGGTTCGATTCCACAAAGAAAAAGCTGGAAGGGGAGGTGGGGCTCAACTTGTACACCACCAGTCTTGATCAAATAGAGCTGAAGGACAGTGACCAGGCCATGAGTTCAAGACCCATGACTGGAAGAACAAATCTTTGTGGAGGCTTTTTTTTCCCTGTAGAAACAATTTATTCTATTTGATAAGCATAACATGGGCCTCTTCCCTGGCCACCAATGAACCATTAGATGTCCCTGGAATTTGCCTCCTCCCAGCAGCCTCTGCTCTACCAAATCCATAGTTTACCCTTCCAATCCCCAGGCAGATGGAGGCCTAGAGCAGCCCACCTGGCCACATAGTTCTGGTGGCTGCTAAGGATTTTGGGACTCATTATGTCACATAGGGAGTGATCATCCCCATGTGTCTACAGAAAAAAGGGACAGAGCACTGCAAGCCTGAGTGCACCAGCTGTGGGCAGTTCTGGATGTGGGGATCTGCAGCAGGACATGCTCTGTGGGGGAGTCCTGTACGGGGCAAGGAACCCTGACCTCTCCTCTTGCAGTTTCCACACTATCCCGAAGTTGCAATTCTTCAAAACCTTTCTGCTTCTCCCTCATTTTGACTACCCAGGAGCCTGAGGCCTCTGAAGCATCTGCACTGGTGGGGAGCTCAGCCTGTGTCGGCATCTGGAGCCCCGTGTAGGAGTGACACATCTCCTGCAGCTATCTACTCTTCATCTTCTCCTGGGACAGCCGGCACATGCACTTGGCTTTCTCCTGACACAGCTGATCCAGAATGAACATCTGTCCTTTACATGCCAGGAGGGACTCCTGGATGGTGCAGATATGTGCCGACAGCTGGTTGCATCGATGGTGGAGCTAATCTGCAGGACTCTGGAAGTCCACCTCATCAGGTAGGTTGTGGATGAAACAGATTTTCTTCTCGGACACCCACGTGTTCCACTTCCCATCCTCACACATGCTGTGGTGGCAGCTCAAGGGGCGGGGGACCTGTGTTTCCAGCTCTGTCTGGCACTGAACTCTCAGGAGGAGGGGGGATTGCCTGCAACAGTCCCGCCGCTCCTGTGGCAGTTTCCCCCTGTGGATCTCAGCCTCCCAGACTGCTAACAGAGCCATGTCCCTCTCAGTTTGGGAGACATCTCCATCCTCTGCCATCGAGGAGAGTTGCTTCCTCATCTTTTGCTTCTCCAGGGTTCACAGATTCTCCTTCCCTAGGGAAAACCAGGAAGCTCAGCTGGGCCTGCAGGCGCTCCTCCTGTGGACTGGTCACTTCCAGGCACTTGAAACTGTCCTGCCACTTTGGGGGCACCACCTAGTCCCCCAGTTGGTCGAACCCTGCACTTGTTTCAGCTGCTCCAACAGCTGGGTCTCCCGCTGCAGGTGCTACTGCAGGACCTACTACTTGGAGCACAGCTGCTCATTGGAGGCGATGTGCTGCTCACAGGTGATTCTGAGTTCCTGCAGCTGGGCCAATGACTGCTCCTGCTGCTCCTGGAGCTCCCAAGTCGCTTGGCTCTCTCTCTCTCTGCCACCTCTTTCCCTTCCTCTATCTTCTCCTCTTAGCAGTCCAGCTGCTCCCGCAGATGTTTCTTCATCTGATGCTCTGAGTCCACAAAGCTGGTGAGCTCCTCCTTCACACTGCTCACCCTGTGGAGAGCGTCCCACAGCAAGGCCAGCTGTTCCTCCAGCTGTGGGTTGCATACACATGCACATTGTGGGGTCTCGGGGATCTCCTGCTGATCCTTGGTTTTCTCCTCCAGTCTTCCCAGTGGCTCCCACTGCTCCGCATTCTCGAGACGGAGCCTCTAGTTTTCCTGGACCTGGATGTGAAGTTGTTCCTCCAGGGTTTTCAACTGCATCTGCGTGCGGTAGGCGTGGGCCTGCAGGTGCTGCTCCTCCTGAGATGGACCCACGGAGGGCCATAGCTCTGCCAACTTCCTTCTCAGTTCCCTCAGCTCATTCTCTAGGTGCAGCACCTACCTCCATCCTCACTACTTCTCCTCTGTCAGTTGGTTCACCTGCTCCGTCGGCCACCAGGGCTTCTTCTTCTGCGTGGACCTCTCAATGCTTAGGTTCTGTGAGAAGGTGTCTGTCTCCAGATTCGTTGCGGTCACCATTCAGCTCAGGTTGTCCTGAAGTCTCTTTAGTACCTCACACCCCTCCAGCACTTGTTGGAACTTGCAGATTCTGGTCTTCCTGCTGCTACTCTATGTCCAGAATGTTTCCAGCTTCTCCTAAAACTCTGTGTTCACTTGCTGCAGGTCATAGAAGCTTCTCTTCCTTTCCTTGTGCTGAAGTGTTACATCATTCAGCTGTTCGAACAAAATTTCAGTCTCCTTCTGTAAGTAGTAACCACGGAAGCCACCATCTCTAGCTCTGACATGTGCTGCTCTGTGGCCTGTAGGCAGCTGGTGAGAGCTTTGTGCTCCATTTCTCTGTCATTGGCCGTGAGCTGCATGTTGGCTGGTGTCGATTGTAAATCACTTTCTGTATGGGTGGCTTGTGGATGTCTAGCTGCTTTTGGTGCTTTGTGTACTTGGGCTACCTTCTCCTTCTCTTTCTCTTTTCAATCCTACAGGTCTGTCTTTTCCTGCTTCAGTGGTTGGATCTTGGCATAGAGCACCTGGTTTCTTCTTTGCTGGGGTTCAGGGCAGGCACCACATGTCGGAAGCACCTCTGCATATTCTTGGTGGTATCGGGACCCTTGACACTCTGGACCCTGGTGGCTGTGACTGTGTCCAAAGGCAGGGTGGCCCGTGGTCGGCATCACCTTTGGTCAGACCCTCCGTTGAATTACCCTCCCCAGTGGTATTTGTCTTTGGGATTCTTCCCCTTTATCGAATCTTTGTTTTCTTGAATGTTGTAGGTCTGATGGGAGGATTTTTCTGCTGGTATTCTGGCAGTAATTTGTTACTTACAGCTCTCTCACGGAGTCTTGTTGTTTCAGACATCTGAGCACTGGGATGGGAAAGATGGGCTGGCCACATTCCCAGGCTCTGGGAAATCCTCTATTCTCCCACTCTCTGACTAGGTCGTCAATTTCCTACTGTACTCCAAATTCATGTCAAGACTCTTGCTTAAGACTCAGTTACCTCTACCTTCTCAACTGCTGGTAGTGGTGTCAACCAACAGAGGGAATCTTGGTGCTACAGGGCAGCATGGAATGTGGGTGTGGCCAGGATTCTTTTATCCCATTGGTCAGAAAGAACCATGATTGAATGAGGTTGTGGCTGGTATCCTGTGATGCATGCAGAATGGGCGGAGTCAAAAATGACAGCAGCCCCTTTCCCAGGGAACTTTGTCCAATCCAGTTGGGAAGAAGAGGGTGACCTGCTTTAGCCGGATAGCTGCACAGATTGTTGTGTATGCCTGTTTGTTGCCAGTCCTGGCCATTGACCTCAGGACCTAGGCACAGTTCGTGAGCTGATTTTGCTCAAGGCTACCCCTCTACCACTGGAGCCACACGGCTCTACTTCTGGCTTTGTTGACATTGAAGTTGGACAGGGTCCAACTTTCCAGCCTAGGGTGACTTTGACCATGAATCTCCTTTCACAGCCTTTTAAGTATCATGGGAGACTGCTGAGAGCCACTGGTGTCGGCTTAATCATTGGTCTTGCTGATGTTCTTGGATAGACCGGTGAGTTCCCTATCTTCGGGTTTAAGTGGTTTTAACTGGAGCCCAAATTCGAATCCTGGTCCTGCCACCTCCAAATGGCAGGAGATCCTAAAAAACTCATATCTATCCATATGAATACCAATGGAATGTGATGTATATCATGATTGAATGGCAGTTCTTGAATGATTCTAGGATAAAATTATACACAATTATATTCTAGGACACTGATTGATTTTAATCAATACTTTATGAAGCATTTAAAAAATTACATTCATTCAAAGGAGAAATAATGAAATAACTAAGAATTGGGCGTCCCATAGCATAGAGATGCCATTTTTTTGTGCCAGGATTGAGATTGGAACTCATGGTCTGGGTAAATCTGTTGCACTGTGTAGCAAGGGGAAGCTTGCTTTCTTGAAGTCAAGAAATTCAAGTCTGTTCCTTAGGCGTGAAATTGATCCCCACCCCTAGAAAACATCCTATTTTTTGTGCATTTTAAATATATGATTTATATTTACATTCATATATTGACTTCATATTGCATTTAGTGTAGTTATTCATTTTATTTTTTGTTTTGTTCATGTAGTGACCATTTATTTCTTGACTATTATAGCACATAGAATATTGATTACATAGGATATAGGTCTGCATATGTATTCCACTCCATACCTGACACACAGGACTTTCACAGAAAAGGAAAACGTGTCACCATCTGCTTCTTACTCCACGATTCATTGTTTGGGAGTGCTGGCATCTGAACTCATGTCCTACAGGGCCAAATTCATGAATGATTGAGTGTCAGCATGCCATCCTGGGGCAAACTGAGCTGACAGGCATTTCCCAGGACCTGAGATTGAGCCCCAGGGGTTGACAAAATAAGAACAGTTTGACACACAGATGGTAGTATGCTAATAAATCTATATTTTTATAGTGTGCCAGAGATGTCTATCCATTATTCAGTTATATAGATTACATTGCTAACAATTCTTGGGTATTTATTATGCCTCCATATAATTAATGTTATTGTTTTTATCCTTACTAAATTATGAAGTAAATCAGTGTCCCTGTGAGAAATAGTAGTCTTTTTAGAAACAGAAACCTTTTTTTTTTTGTTGTTGTTGGTCGTGGGGCTTGAACTCTGGGTTTGGGCGCTGTCCCTGCACTGTTCAGCTCAAAGCGAGTGCTCTACTACTTGAGCCACAGCACTACTTCCAGAAATAATAGTCTTTTAATGCTTCATATTAAATAAAATCAATCAGCCTACAGAAATCATAATGTCTAATTTTATAAGAGTATCATTCATGAGCAACTCATTCAACCGTGACACTTACAACATTCAATCATTATTCCTATAAATGGGAATGAGTCGCTTAGGATCTCCCGCCATCCGGAAGTGACATGACTGGGATTCGACTCTAGGCTTATATTGCCCTGTAGGACTATGTCTTCCCCAGTACCCTGCCAGCCTTCAGCAATACAAGGTGAAGTACCCTTTGGAGCCGTGTAATTCAGACCCAAATGGTCATGGTGCAAAATGTTAAAACTTCATCCCACCACTTCTTCTCTGCGCGTTTTTCCCCTCCACAAGGCCTGGAGGTGAAAGATCCCAGGATTGCCTGTGGTTCCAGTGGCTGCACTCCAGACTAGGGTGATGGAAGCTGAGACAGAGTTGCCATGATCTGAATTCAAGACCTTGCTTCACAAAAAAAATAAAAATAAAAATAAATAAATAATCTCCCTGGCTTGCAATTGGTGCAGTTTTTTCTGCCACGTTTTGGATTTGAACTCAGGGTCTGGGTAACTGTGGACAGAGGGGAATCTTACCGTGCTTGAAGTCAAGAAAGTAAGGCTTACTCCATAGGCTTGAATTCAAGCCCCAGCCCTGGGAAACATACTATTTATATACATTGTAATGTTAGGATTTGTACTTACTTATAGATGTTCAGTACATATCCTGTTTGTTGTGGTTATTTATTGTATTTTTGTTCTATTCATATATTTACCATTTATTTTATTGACTGCGATAACATGCATTCCATTTATTATTTTGTTGACATCCTATTACATAGTATCTGGATTTGTAGACGTGTTCTCCATCATGTCTGACACCCAGAATGCTCAGAGCAAAGGAAAACAGGTGTCGCACTTGGCTTCTTACTCCACGATCCAATTGTTGGCAGTGCTGGGATCTGAACTCAGGGCCTAGCAGACACAATTCATCAATGGGCTTGTCAAAACAGCACCCTCTATCCCAAGAAAATGCCAGTCAGTT
This sequence comes from Dipodomys spectabilis, assembly GCF_019054845.1. Classification (NCBI taxonomy): domain Eukaryota; kingdom Metazoa; phylum Chordata; class Mammalia; order Rodentia; family Heteromyidae; genus Dipodomys; species Dipodomys spectabilis. The sequence continues at coordinate 3,581,659 of NW_024870972.1, read as the reverse complement.
CCCAGACCCTGACATCGAGCCACAGGGGTGACAAAATAGCGATAAATTGATAGGCAGGTGGTAGTATACCAATAAATATATATTTGTATAGAGTGCCAGAAACATCTACCTAGGATTCAATGACATCAACTACATTCCTACCAACTCTTAGGTAGTTATTATGAGCCATTGAAGGAATAGGATTCATAAGATCAACTATGCAATAAGATCAGTGCATCTAATTTTAGACTAGACTGATGCATGCAGAAACTTCTCATTCATAGTTTGCTAACATTCCATTGGTATTCCGATGCATAGGAATGATTCTCTTGGGAAATGCCCTGATTGGTAGCTGTCAGGACCAGCATTTGAACTCAGGGCCTACATTGCTGCATGGGCCTATGGCTTCCCCGATAGCCCACTAGCCTTCGCCAATGCAAGGTGAAATACCATTTGTAGGCGTGTCATTCAGACGCAGGATGGTCACCGTGGAAAAGAAAAAAAATGTAAAAAATCTCTCTCTCTTTCTCTCTCTCTCTCTCTCTCTCTCTCTCTCTCTCTCTCTCTCTCTCTCTGTCTGTCTGTGTGTGTGTGTTTCTGTGTGTGTGTGTGTTTTCTTGCAAGACTTCAAGGCCTAGGATCCCAGGATTGGCTATGGGCCCATGACAGCCTGTCACCCTGAGGTGATTGAAGCTGAGGCAGAGTTATCACAAACTGAGTTCAAATCCTTTCCTTGTGAAATAATAATGATAATAATAATAAAGCCCCCTGGCTCAGAATTGGCACCATTTTTCTTCCACAGCTGGGTTTCCAACTCAGGTCTGGGTAAATCTACAGCATTGTGGAGGAAAGGGAAGCTCACCATCCTTGAAGACTACAATATCAGGCTATGTCACAGGGCCTGAAGTGAAGTCCCAGTATTGGTAAAAATAATATACCCACCTATTTTACATATAGGATCTCTATTTACATACATGTGTGGAATGCCTCGTGCATTCAGTGTAGTTACTTTTTTTATTGTGTGTCTTAGTCATGTATGCATTTTGTGTTTTATTGAGCATCATGACAAACATAACTGTGCCGAAACGGATGACAACCTATTCCCATGGATATAGAGTTGCCTATATAGCATTCTCCATCCTCCCTGAGAACCTGGACTTTCATAGGAAAACAGGTGGATCAATGGGCTTCTCACATGAGAGTTCATCTATTGGCAGTATTGGGATTTTAACACAAAGCCTAGCAGGCCCAATTGGCAAAAGGTGAGGATACCAGCCTGTGAGCAACTAAGGAGCTAGACCTTTTCCAGGACCTGACCTCGAACCCCAGGGAGGGCCAGCATAGTCCTAAATTCATAATTTAAACATAGGATCTATATTGATATACATGTGTGGGCATAATTTTGCATTGGGTGCACTTCTCCTTAATTTGTGTCTAATTTATGGAGGTATTGTGTATTTTACTGAGTAGTGTGACAGCTATATAACTGTGCTGACATGGATGACAACCTGTCAACCTGTTCCCATGGTTATAGGTTTGCCTATGCATTCATTCTCCAGCGTAGCTGAGAACCAAGACATTCACAGGAGAGAAAAACAGGTGCAACGACTGGCTTCTGACCTCAGGATGAATCTTATGTCAGTGCTGGGATTTGAACTCATGTCTGGGTAACTAGGTTGCACTGTGGGGGAAAGGGAGGCTCACCATCCTTGAAGACAAGAATGTCAGGCCTGCTGTGGGGCCTGATCTGAAGCCCCAGCACTGGACAAAATAAGAAGCCCAGCTCTTTTAAACATAGGATCTCTATTTACATACAGGTGTGGTATGCATCTTGCATTTAGTATAGTTATTCTTTTTATTTTGTGTCTTTTTCAAGGATGTATTGTGTATTTTATTGAGCATAGAATGACAAATAAAACTGTGCTGACATGGATGACAACCTATTCCCACGGGTGTAGAGTTGCCAATGCTTTCTTGATTCTTGCTGAGACCCAGCACTTATACAGTACAGGAAAACAGGTGCAAGGATTTGCTTCTCACATCAAGATAAACCTTTTGGTAGTGCTGGGATTTGAACTTGGGATCTAGGAAGCCCAACAGACAAATGGGTCCACATGAGCCCATCAGCTTGTGAGCCACTAAGGAGCTAGTCATACCCAGGACCTGAGATCGAGCCCCAGGGTGGGGATGGGGCACAATATTCATCCATTCATAAGCTGAAGCTAGTATGCTAATTACCTATATGGATAGAGTAGGAGATGTAGCGAGCTGTGTTTGAATCCTATCTACCATTTGAGAACCGATTCTTGGATCTTTCCCAATGCCTCCAATTCCTGAATGTGATTCTCATTGTCACACTTCATGAACTCTTAATTAAAACTAATTGTTGTGCCATACATCTTGTCTATCATTTCCTATGAGAATAATGCATGAACTAAACTCTTCCCTAGGCCTGAAATCAAGCACCTCATAACATTTATAGACATGTTAAATATATGATTTATACTTACATCAATATATTCAGCCTATATCATGTTTTTTGGAGTGATTCATTATATTTTTTTATTTATTTAGCATTTATTTTATGGACCGTGAGTGCACCTATAACATTTATTACATTTATTCCCATCTATTCCATAGCATGTAGCTTTGCAGACATAATATGAACTTGTACAGAAAAGGAAAACAGGTGTCACCCTGGAAATCCTACACCAGGAAGAAATTTTTGGCAATGATTGGACCTGATGTGAAGGCCCGAGAGGCCCAATTTATGAATGGGTGATTGTCAGCACCTCAGCCTCTAACCCATTCAGCTGCCAAGTGGATCTCAGGACCTGGGATCAAGCCCCAGGTTTAGCCAAAATAGCAGTAACTTTCTATGACGATGGTGGTATATAAATAAATATAAATTTATGTATTTATTTTGGTGTCTGGTCGTGGGGCCTGAACTCTGGGCTTGGGCGCTGTCCCTCAGCTCAAGGCTATCACTCTACACTTGAGCCACAGCGCCACTTCCTACTTTTTTCTTTTTGCTTATGTGCTGCTGAAGAATCAAACCCAGGGCCTCAGGCATGCAAGGTAAGAGCTCTACAACTGAACCACTTTTCCAGCCCAAATATAAATTTAGATATTTAGGTACTGCCTGAAGTGTCTATCTAGTATTCAATGGCATATACCACCTTCGTACCAATTCTCATGTATTTAGTGAGAACTCCATTTAATCAATAGTATTCTTTTAATGCATAATAAACTATGAATTAAAGTCAGTGATTATTGGGTCTAATTTTATGCAAGACGACTACTCATCCAAGCCTAACATTAATCACATTCCCTTGGTGTTCCTAGGGACAAGCAATAGTTTCTTAGGCTATTCAGTGCCTTGTAAGTGGCATGACGGAGATTTGAACTCAGGGCCTAGTGTCCACGTTGGCCTATGGCTTCGCTGATAGAGCCACCCTTCAGAAATGCCAGATGACCAACAGGTTACAGCCATGTCATTCACATCCAGGATGGTCAACATGCAAGGAAGGAAAACAGAAACTGCTGACCGTCTGCGGTTTGTGGCTTTTTTTCAGTGCTGTTTTCATTTTTTTTTCCTGTGAGCCCCTGAAGCCTAGGACCCCAGGATGGGCTGTGGGTCCAGAGGCTGCACCATCCCAGCCAAGGGTAATGGAAACTGAGGAGGAGTTGCCACAACCTGAATTCAAACCCCGTGCTTGGCAAAATTTAATTAATTAATTAATTAACAAAACTTTTGAAGCTCCCTGTCTTGGACTTCGTGCCATTTTGTCGTCTGTCATTCCAGGGACATCACCTTGGGATCTAGGTAACTCTGATGCACTTGGGGGAAGGGGAGGAAAGGGAAGCTCTCCTCCCTTGAAGACAAACAATTCAGACCTGTTCCCTAGGCCTGAATTCAAGCCCCAGCCCTGGAGAGCATAACATTTATAGACATTTTTATTTTATTATTTATACTTACATCCATACATTGTCTATATCTTGTTTGTTGGAATGATTCATTATATTTTATTATATATTTATTTGTTTACCATTTATTTTATGGACTGTGAGTGCACCTATAACATTTATTACATTCATTCAAATCTATTCCATAGCATGTAGCTTTGCAGATATATTATAAACATCATACCTGACACCCAGCACTTGCACAGAAAAGGAAAACAGGTATCACACTTGCAGTCTTACTCCAGGAACACATTTTTAGCAATGTTGGGACCTGAACTGAGGGCCTAGAGGCCCAATTCACGAATGGGTGAGTGTCAGCACGGCAGCCTCTAGCACACTCAGGTGCCAGGTGGATCCCAGGACCTAGGATGGAAACACAGGTTTGGCCAAAATAGCAATACCTTTCTATGAAGACGGTGGTATACAAATAAATATATATTTAGATATTTAGATACTGCCAGTGATACCTATCTAGTATTTAATGACATATACTACCTTCCTAGTGATTCTCGAGTATTTAGTGAGGACTCCATTTAATCAATAGTATTCTTTTAGGGTCTGGGAAGGTGGCTCATTGGGAGAGGGCTTGCCTTGCACGCATGAGTTATGGATTCGATTCCTCAGCAACACATGATCAGAAAAAGCCGGGAATGGCACTGCGTCTCACATGGTACCACCCTACCCCTGAGATGAAAAGCTGAGGGACAAGCCCAGGCCCAGAGTTCAGTCCCCACTACTGACAAAACACACACACACACACACATACACACACACACACACACACTGTATTCTTTTAATGCATAATAAACTATAAATTAAAATCAATCCACATCTTGTGAATACTGGATTTAATTTTGCTAGACTAATTGACAAACTGCTCATCCAACCATGACATTGATCACATTCCTTTGGTGTTCTTATGGACAGGCAATAAATAGTTTCTTATTCTCTCCAGCCCTTTGTAAGTGGCTTGACTGGGATTCAAACTCAGGGCCTAGGTGCGCAGATTGGCCTAGGGCTTCGCTCACATCCCATTGACAGCAAGGCCAGGTGACAATCGTGTCATTTGGACCCGGGATGGTCACCATGCATGGAAGGAAAAACCGAGAAAACTCTAACTGTTCGCAATTTACGGCTATTTTTCCTTAAAATTTTCATTTTTTTTTCTTGTCAGCCCCTGAGGCCTAGGATCCCAGGATGGACTGTGGGTCCAAAGGCTGCACCAACCCAGCCTAAGGTGATGGAAGCTGAGGCAGAGTTGCCACGACCTAAGTTCAAGTCCCGTGCTTGGCAAAATAAATAAATAAATAAATAAAATGTATAGAAAATAAAATAAAATGAATTTTAAAAATTTAAAAATGCTAAAGGTGTTCCCTGGCTTGGATTTCGTGCTCGTTTTTTAATGCCCGGCCTGGGATTTGCACTTGGAGTCTCGGAAAAGCTAATGCACTCTGGGCAATGGGGAAATTCACCCTCTTTGAATACAAGCAATTCAGGCCTGTTCCCTAGGCCTGAATTCAATTCCCAGCCCTGTTAATTAATATTCATCCACATTTGAAATGATTAATATCTACATACTTATGTTTACTGCATATTGCTTTGAGTGTATTCATTTTTGTATTATTATTTCTTTATATTTATTGACTATTATTACACTTATAACAAATTAAATTTATTACATCTTATGAAAATTATACAGATTTGCATATGTATTATATCTTACTTCAGACCCAGGTCATTCACAGAATTTCTATAGTACATGATCCCATGCTAAGAAAAACAGAAAGAATACACCAACCAAAGTCTAATTTATCCCTAGGCACCCCAGTGGCTCACATCTTTAATCCTAGCTACTCAGGAGGCTCAGAACTGGAAGATGGAATTTCAAAGTCAATGAAGGCAGAAAAGCCTGAGAGACATCATCTCCAATTAACTGGCAAAAAGCCAGGCTACAGGTTTAGCTGTAGTGGTAGAAAATAAGCTATGAACAATGAAGCCAAGAAAGAGCAAGCTGAGTTCAAATGTGAGGAGAGGGGGTTGGGGGATAAAAGGGAGAGAAATCCTCCAAAAACAGAAAACAAAACAATACACAAATCCCAGCTAATTTATGGTACGAAACAAACTGAAAAGAAAAATGAAACGTTTTCATTTGTATAACTTTACATGAGCACATATGCTCTTAGGTACACTTCAAAGCTATATTTTTAATAATATATACATATATATTAATAATGCATATATATATTTGAAATAAACTAAGAAACCAGCCAATGAATAAATACTTCTTAATTAGTGCCTTAAACATGGCATTATAAATTATTTATACTAAAAGTGTTTTCCAACTTTCTTTTCTCAGAATCAATCTTTAAAAATTTTTTTCATGTGCCTGGCAACGGTGACTCATGCCTATATTCCTAGCTACCCAGGAGGCTGTGATCTGAGGTTGGCGGTTCAAAGTCAGCCCAGGCAAAAAAGTCCATGAGACTCTGATCTCCAATAAACCACTAGAAAACCGAAGTGGCACTGTGACTCAAGCAGTAGATCGCTCGCCTTGAGCTGAAGAGCACAGGGATAACCCCTGAGTTCAAGCCGCAGGACCCCCCTCCCAAAGAAAAGAAGTTTGTTCATGCAGATCATAAAATTCTAACATTCTGAGCTTTAGGAATCTTTTCTGCCAGGGTCTTATGCTCATTAGGAAAGTACTCCACTACTGAGATACATCACAGTCCCATTGTTTTTGTTTTTCATTTTACAATCCAGTTTATTCCCAAAATGCTTAGAAGTACCTACTGTCCTCACAGAAGTGAGATTTTATTCAGAAACCCAACCTTTTGTGCTATGAGGACTCTCCTGGTGTATTTCGTGGTAGGCACTGAGGAAAACTCATATGACACAAACGCAGAGAGTTTATAATTGTAGAAATAACTCTAAATAGAAATAAATTCAACTGTCCCGACCTTCTAGGGAGAAATGATGTCTTTATTTTCATTCTCAGATGGTCAAAATAGAAAAACCAACGTGCTATGCTGAAATGTAAAAGTTTAGATCCCTTTTTTGAAAAACTCTCATGTTATAAAATCAATATGTATCAAATAAAGGCGAAGTGAACTTTAAAAATATTAAAAATGCTAAAGAAGCTCCCTGTCTTGGAATGTGTGCCATTTTTTTTTGTCTGCAAGTCCTGGAATTTGAACCCTGGGTCTGGGTAACTCTATTGCACTGTGGGGGAAGGGGAAGCTCTCCCTGCTTGAAGACCAGTAAGTCAGGCCTATTCCCTAGGCCTGAATTCAAGCCCCAGACCTGGAAAACATACTCCTTATATATATTTTAAAGATAGGATTGAACTTCCATAAAAATGTTCAGTCTATATTATGTTTGGTGTGGTTATTCATTGTATTTTTTATGTTTTTTCATTTATTTACCGTTTATTTTATTGACTGTGATGACACCTAACTATGTATTACATTGTTTACATCCTATCACATACCATCTAGGTTTGTAAATGTGTTATCCATCATGTCTGACACCCAGGACTCTCCCAGAAAGGAAAACAGGTGTCGCACTTAGCTTCTTACTCCAAGATTAAATTTTTGGCAGTGCTAGGATCTGAACTCAGGGCCTAGCAGGTCCAATTTATGAGGGGTGAGTGTGAGCACAACAGCCTCTAGCCAATGAAGCTGTGAGGTGGTTCCCAGGTGCTGAGATTGTGACCCAGGATTGGTCAAAACAGCAATACAAGGATAGGCAGACAGTAGTATACAAATAAATATATATTGGTAAAAAACACCATAGCCTCCTATCTTTGATTGAATGACATATACTACATTCCTACTAACTCTTAGGTATTTATTATACCACAATTAAATACTATTCTTTTCATGCTTAATAAAGCATGAAATTAAGATCAATCAGTGTCCTGGGATTATTGTATCCAATTTTAGGCTCGTACAATGCACAAACTTCTCTTTCAATTCATGTTCCTATGCATAGGAACGAGTGTCTTGTGATCTCCTGCCATTGGTAGTTGTCAGGACCTGGATTTGAACCCAGGGCCTATGTTGACAGGTTTGCCTATGGCTTCACTGTTAGCCCGCCAGCCTTCAGCAATGGCAGGTCAGGTGTACTTCGCACCCGTGGCATTCAGACCCAGGATGGTCACCGTGCAAAGATTAAAAAAAAATTAAACCTCAATCCCTCTGCAGCTTGCCACTTTTTGTGCTATCTCACTTTTTTTTTCTTTCCGCAAGCCCTCTGGGCCTAGGATTCCAGGATTGCATATGGGTCCCGAGGCTGCACCCAGCCTAGGGTGATCGTGGCTGAGGCATAGTTGCCACGACCTGAGTTCAATCCCCACGGTGGGCCATAAAAAAGAAAAAAGAAAAAATGATTATGTAACTAAATAAAAAAATAGAGCTCTCTGGTTTGGAATTTCTGCCAGTTTTATTTCCTAGACTGGGATTTGAACTCAGGAACTTGCAGCAATGTGAGGGAAAGTGCAGACTTGCTACTACCTGAGTTCAAACCTTGTACCAAACCAAAACTAAAAAATTAAGTCACTGAGCTTGGTAGGGTTAGTAGTTATGGAGATGGGAGGTAAGGGATGGTAGTGGGAAAACAAAGGAGGTGGTAACAATGCTCAATAGGAAATATACTCATGACCTTGCTCAAGTAACTGTGACCATTCTGTACAATATTTTTACAATAAAAAACATACAAAAAGAAACAATGTAGTATTCCGAGAAGCACTTTGGGATATGTGAAGGATGTCTGAATAGATGTACAAAATTCTACACTGCTTTTTACTTAATATTTAGTATGGAACTGAATAAACATAACTGCTTCCATTAAAAGATTAAGTCACTGTCTTGGAACTGGGGCCAGTATTTCTACCATTGGTGGGATTTGATCTCAGCATCCAGGTAACTCTTTTGTACCATGGGTGAAGGAAAAATTTACTGTCCTTGAGGAAAAGAAATTCAGGCTAGAGTTCCCATGACCTGAATGAAGGCCCTGCAATGAAGAAGATATTTCTATACATGTGTAATATATGATATATACATACATATGTATGTTTATTACATGTTATGATTCTCATTATTGATTTTGTATTTATTTTATTTTTTATTTGATTCATTCTTTATTTTTTTATTTTATTCTTCATTGTTTATTTTATTTAGTATTATCATTCCCATTTACATTTTGCACATCTATTACGAAATTCTACACAATAATTTAGGACCTTGACTCATTTATCATTAAAACTTTTTGTGTTGAAACATGATACATAATTAAATGGAGGCGTTTGTCACAATCTTCTCAAGGTTAGAGTCTCTCCCAAGAATGAGCTTTGTCTTATTTATCTTTGGACACTTCCTATAGGGTGTCTTTAGATGATCTATACTGAGAAACCTTTTCTTGAAGACAAGCAAGTTGTGGGATAAAATTGTAAGGGGGAGGCTAGAAATGTGGCTTAGTAGTAAAGAGCTCACTCAACATGCATGAATACCAGGGTTTGAATCCTCAGTGCCACGTACTAAGAAAAAGCCAGATGTAGTGAAGTGGCTCAAATGGTAGAGTGCTAGCCTTGAGAAAAAAAATCCCCAAGACTGTCAAAAACAATAGGCCAGATGCCAGTGGCTCACACCTGGAAAACTACCTTCTCATGAGGCTGAGATTTGAAGACCACAGTACAAAGACAACCTAGGCTAGAAAAGCCTGTTAGATTCTTATCTCCAATGAACCATTAAAATATCCCATGCGGAGCTGTGGCTCAAGTGGTAGAGAGTTAGCCTTGACGGAATTGCTCAGGGACAGTGCCCAGTGTTGATACGAGACTCACAACTGGAAAAAAATAAAGGGTTAATCAAAGTACTTTTCCTATTTGCTAATTACGAGAACATTCTCTGGAAAATCAACGCTGGTATACTCCAGAATTGAAGTCAGACCTCCAGGCTTAAGTGTAGTAGATCTACATGCCCAGCCTCCCAGACTCTAGCATTGTAACCTTGTGTCCACAGGGCTCTGAAAGGTCCAATGTTGAAAGGCTTAAATGCTCCCCAAGCCCTTTGTGATAAGCAGTTGATTGTATTGTCAATGTCATTACAAGTCTGAACTTAGCAGAGCACCAGTAGCTCTTGCCCATCACCCTAGCTCAGGAGGCTGAGGCCTCAGGATCACACTGAAGCCAGCCAGGGCAGGAAAGTCTAGGACACTCTGACTTCTACGTTTGAAAGGTCAGATTTTCAAGAGCTTCTTGTTTTTCCCTTGGTGATGAGAAGTTACTCTAAATGTTCTTAGTGTTCTTGACCCATTGACCCATCCTGGGTTCAAATGAAGTTCTCAGGATCCAAGCCCTGGCAGAGTTAGCAGGAATAACTCCAGTGTAACACTGTATTTGAAGGACAGAAAACAGTTTCAAAAGCCAGGCTAGGTGAAGAGAACAAGGAGGCAGAATATATGAACTCAACAGTGATTTGAGCTGCAAAACCACTTCATTCATTCCAGGCACAGATAGCAATAGGGGAAAACCTGAAACATTTGTTAGAGTTACACCAGGGTCAGGCTTTTCTCAGCTTCCTCAAACAATGACTAACTTTCCTCCCTCAGGTGAAGGGAGCCTCAGGCTATCTTTAGGTTATCAATAGAGAGCCAGTTTAGTGAGGGAGAGGGGAAGAACAGAGCAGAAAAGCCCTGCTCTCTGGTCTTAGGGAGTGGGTTTTTTATTCTCCATCAGATTTGAAGGCCCTTCTTCTACATCTGCTAGTCTTTTCTTCTTCCTTCATTCTCCACATCATTAATGTTAATCCCCAGTCCAAGGTCAGGCAGGGTCATTTCTCTTTTGTCTCCAAGCAGCTGAGTTAGAACCTGGCTCTGCCCTCTTGGCTCTGGGGCCTTCGGCTGCCTGAGAAGATGGAAAGAGACATTCTTCCTGTTCTGTGGTTGTGTGAAGGTGATGCTGGTGTTCTAGCACAATGCAGAAGCCTCATGACTGTGAATTGTTCCCTTCTTTCTTCCTGAAGTCCAAGACCAGATTCATCTATCATTTTTCTATCTATCTATCTATCTATCTATCTATCTATCTATCTATCTATCTATCTATCTATCTATCTATCTATCTATCTATCTATCTATCTATCTATCTCTATCTATCTATCTATCTATCTATCTATCTATCTATCTATCTAGGGATCTTTCTTTCTTTGTTTCATTCATTCTTTCTGTCTTTCTTCCTGTCTTTCTTTATCTATGTATCTATATATGTATGTATCTATCTATCTTTCTATCTATTTATCTATCTGTCTGTCTATCTGTCTATCTATCTATGTACCAACCTACCTACGGGCCTACCTACCTACCTACCTACCTACCTACGTACCTACCTACAGAGTTATCCCTTTCACATTTCTTGGGCTGAACTCAAGGCCTGGGCACTGACTCTAGCACTCTGCTACTTGAGCCACAGCACCAATTCTGGATTTTTCTGTCTATGTGTTACTGAGGAATAGAACCCAGGGCCTCTTGCATGCTAGGTAAGCACTCTCCCACTATTCCACATTACCAGCCCCCTCATCTTTTTTATGATAGTTTTTCCATATATTTGTTACCATTTTGCATCCATAAGTATAATTTTCTGAATACCGCTTATTTCTACAAACTCTGATCATCTCTTCCCCTGCCTGATTTGTGAGTGCTCCAGCATTGGCCTCATAATAAAATGAAAATAAAGGCTGCTGAGAGCTTTAGTGTGCATTATATAAGAAAACAGGCCTAGAACCCTGGAAGAGAAAAGCAATGGGGCTGAAATGAAGAGAATGATGCAGTATGTACAATGAGCATATCTAAAACATAAATCAGTAAATAAAAGCAGAAATTTTCATACAGCCTCTTTGCATTTAGGGAAGTAATATACACATGTAAGTAAGTAGGACACTGATACATAAACTTGGCTTCTTTTTGAATTTTCTTTTGTGGCCATCCCATGGCTTAAACTGAGGACGTGATGCATTCCTCAGCTATTTTTCACAAGTCTGAGGTTCTATCACTGCCACAGCTCCACGTCCAGCTATCTGGTTATTCAATGGACCAGACTGGTCCTGGTCTGGCCTTTATCTCCTGCTCGGCTTTCTCTCTCAAAGCTGGAACTCTACCCTCTAGGCCACTGCTCCACTTCTGGTTTTCTGGTGGATTATTGGAGACAATAAACCTTTCCTGCTAGGGGTGGCTTTGAATGGAGATCTCCTGAGGAGGCTTCAAGTGGATTTCCTCAGGGATTCACCTAGAAGCCCCTCCACCCAATCTTTAGTCTAAATCTTGAGAGTTACTAGAGAAAAACAGAAAAAGGACATGCTTCTAGTGTGTCCTAGATATTTAAGGTTGGAGATACAAAACACTCATAATTATTAGATCATTTTATAGGCAAAAGGAGCAATGCAGATAGTATGAGGATCGCTCCAGCTTTCTTTCCTCATATCCTGAGACAGGATATGAGCTCAATGCTAAGTGACAAAACTGGCATGTCCTGTGGACATTTGCTCCTAAATTCTGTAACACTCATTTCTCACTTTTGGCTTCAAACCTGTGACCAGAGTGTAAGATGAAGAGAGATAATACTCTCAGAGAAAGCAGGTATAAAGACCATTGTGTAGTTTACTTATAAGTCCCAACCGTAGGGATGACCTTACTAAGAAGTCAGTCCAGATTTTAAAGCAAAGAAGAAAAGAAAGAAGGTGAAAGTGCCTGCTGACTGTAATCCCAGCTCCTCAGGAAGCTGAGTTGTAGAGAATTTGAATTGGAAACTAGACAGTGTAAGAAAGTCCTTGACAATATTATATCTAAGAGATCACAGAAAAACCCAGAAGTGGGGCTGTTACTCAAGCTTAATGCAGTACCCTTGAGGAAAAGGAGCTCTTGGACCAGGCCTAGGCTCATAGTTCAACCCCCGGACCTGCCCCCTCAAAAAAAAAAAAAACTGTACCTCAATTTCTTTATGTATGTATGGATGTATTCCTCTAGGTGAAATACCTGAGTAGCTATGATGAATGCCACCAAGCAAGGAAAATTGTTTCCAATACAATGGGTTCATAACACAGAGACTGCTTTTATGATATTGCAGGTTCCAGGGATCCTCTCACTGCTCCCAATGTATCCGGAGGGTTTCTCTGCATCCCAGGCCTGCTGGAGGAAGTCTCCCTCATTGTCTGGACAGGAACACAAAAGACCTCACTCCTGTACAGCTGTGTACAAAATAACTCCATCTGGGCCAATTAGTGAGGATGTGTGGGCGGGCTCTGAAGGTCAGGAGAAAAAGGCCTCTTTTTACTCTTAGCTATCTCTATTCCCAGTGCTCTGTTTTTTTTTTTTTAATTTAATTTAATTTTATTTGTGAACATACTGTACAGAGGAGTTACAGTTACATGGGCAGGATAATGCGTACATTTCTTACCAAGCATTGCAGCCTCCTCCTTTGTTTACCCTTCACATCCCTTCCCAGCCTCCCCCCTCCCCCCCTAATCCCAATCCTTCTCTTCCCCCCCCCCCCCCCCCCGCGCACCAACGTTGTAAAGCTCGTTTTGGACATGACAACTTGTACTTCTCATTGTTGCAACAGGTCCACCTGTATCCTTAAACAACTGGTTTTTCCCCATCTCCTCCACAAGTTATACTGACATCAAATATAGTGAAAGCAGGGGTTATACTGTGGGGGAGGGACATACAAAGCAACAAAGAGATAATCTTATAAAAGTGTTAGAAACACATGCATGAAAGAAAAAAACATTAAAATACACATCTAAGGGTTCATTTTCCTGACATCACATTATCTGACCTTTTCCGCTTGACTCATACATATACTAGATATTACAAATAAGGGAAACCATGGGACCTACGCTTCTTTGGGCCTGGCTTACTTCACTTAATATAATTTTTTCCAAGTTTTTCCAATTCCTAACAAATGGGGCAATGTCATTCTTTCTGATGGAGGCATAGAATTCCATTGTGTATATATACCATATTTTCTTGATCCATTCATCTACTGAGGGGCATCTGGGTTGGTGACATATCTTAGCTATGGTAATTAATGCTGCAATAAACATAGCTGTGCTGGTAGCTTTAGTGTGGTCTTGTTTGTAAACATTAGGGTAAATGCCCAAAAGTGGGATTGCTGGGTCATAGGGGAGCTCTATGTGAAGTCTTTTGAGGAACCTCCATACTGCTTTCCAAAGTGGTTGAACAAGTTTACATTCTCACCAACAATGAAGTAAGGTTCCTTTCTGTCCACATCCCCTCCAGCATCTGTTGTTGTTAGAGTTCTTGATTTTTGCCGTTCTAACTGGAGTGAGGTGATATCTCAATGTTGTTTTGATTTGCATTTCTTTTATGGCTAGGGATGTTGAACATTTCTTCATGTGTCTATTGGCCATCCTTCTTTCTTCTTCAGAGAAGTTTCTCTTTAAGTCTTTTGCCCACTTATTTATTGGGCAGTTGTTTCTTTGAGGATTTGTTGTTGGGGGTTTTAATTTTTTGAGTTCCAAGTATATTTTAGATATGAGACCATTGGCTGTTGTATGGCTAGTAAAGATCTTCTCCCAATCCGTGGGCTTTCTATTGATCTTGCTAGCTATGTCCTTTGCCATGCAGAAGCTCTGCAACATTATGCAATCCCATTTGTCCAACCTTTCTTTGATTTGTTGTGTTTCCGGGTCTCTATTCAGAAAATTTCGGCCTGAGCCAAGGAGACCTAGGGTTTCTACTATTCCATCCTGTAATGTTTTCAAAATGTCTGCTTTGAGTTCAAGGTCTTTGATCCATTTGGAGTTGATTCTGGTGCAGGGTGATATATAAGGATCTAGCTTAAGTTTTCTACATGTAGTTAACCAATTTCCCAGCACCATTTACTGAAGAGGTTGTCTTTCTTCCATTCTATTGTTTTAGCTCCCTTATCGAAGATTAGGTGGCTATAGGTCTGTAGGTTCATTTCTGGGTTTTCAATTCTATTCCATTGGTCTTGAGGTCTGTTCTTATGCCAATACCAAGCTGTTTTGATTACTATGGCTTTATGGTAGAGTTTGAAGTTTGGTATTGATATTCCTCCAGCAGTGTTCTTTCCATTCAGGAGCGTTTTTGCTATTCGGGGTCTTTTATTGTTCCATATGAATTTTTGGATTGCCTCTTCTATTTCCTTGAAGAATGAGGTTGGAATTTGGATAGGTATTGCGTTGAATTTGTAGATAGCCTTGGGAAGTATTGCCATTTTCACGATGTTAATCTTTCCAATCCAGGAGCATGGGAGTTTTTGCCATGTTTTAAGTTCTGTGTTGATTTCCTTTTTCTAGATTTTAAAGTTTTCATCATAGAGGTCCTTCACTTCTTTAGTTAAGTTAATTCCTAGGTATTTTATTTTTTGTGGGGCTATTACAAATGGAGTTGCTTTCCTAATTTCAGGCACACTTTTCTCATTGTTGGCATACAGAAAAGCCATTGATTTTTGGGGGTTAATTTTATAACCTGCTACTTTGCCAAAGTTTTGAATCAGCTTGAGTAATTTGGGAGTGGAGTCTATGGGATTCTTTAAATACAAGATCATGTCATCTGCAAAGAGGGAGAGTTTTATTTCTTCTTTCCCTATTTGGATCCCCTTTATGTCTGCATCTTGTCTTATTGCTGTAGCTAGGCATTCTAATACTAGATTGAAGAGAAGTAGAGAGAGTGGGCATCCTTGTCTTGTTCCTGAGTTAAGAGGAAATGGCTTTAGTTTTTCACCATTGAGTATAATGCTGGCTGTAGGTTTGTCATATACAGCCTTTATCGTATTGAGGAATGTTCCATGGATTCCTAATTTTTCCAAAACGTTCATCCTAAAGGGGTGTTGGATCTTGGCGAATGCTTTTTCTGCATCTATTGAAATAACCATGTGGTTCTTATTCTTGCTCCTGTTGATGTGATGAATAATATTAATTGATTTGCGTATATTGAACCAGCTTTGCATCCCTGAAATGAATCCTGTTTGATCGTGGTGTATGATTTTTTGGATGAATTGTTGAAGTCGATTGGCCAAAATTTTGTTGAGAAGTTTTGCATCAATGTTCATCAAAGAAATAGGTCTATAGTTCTCTTTCTTTGATGAGTCCCTGCCTGGTTTTGGGATGAGGGTTATGATGGCTTCATAGAATGTGTTCGGTAGTGAGCTTTCTCTTTCAATTTCATTGAAGAGTTGGAGGAGTATTGGTGTGAGCTCTGCTTTGAAGGCCTTGTAAAATTCCGCTGTAAAACCATCTGGTCCTGGACTTTTCTTAGCTGGGAGGTCTCTTATTGCTGTTTCTATTTCAATGCTTGATATGGGCCTGTTAAGCTGGTTTAACTCATCTTGGTTTAGTTTTGGCATGTCAATATTTGCTAGGAAAAGGTCCATTTCTGTCAAGTTCTCAAACTTATTAGCATAAAGTTTTGAGAAGTATTCCCTTATAATGTTCTGAATCTTGGTTGTTTCCATGGTGATGTTTCCATTCTCATCTCTGAGTTTATTAATTTGGGTGTGTTCTCTTCTTTTTCTGATAAGATTTGCTAAGGGTTTGTCAATTTTGTTAATTTTTTCGAAGAACCAACTCTTTGTTTTGTTCTTTCTTTCTATAGTTTCTTTGGATTCTAATTCATTTAATTCTGATTTAATTTTGATTATTTCTTTCCGTCTACTGGATTGGGGTTTATCTTGCTGCTCTTTTTCAAGGAGGTTTAGATGTGTCATTAAATTGCTAGTTTCAGATCTCTCCAATTTGTTGATGTAGGAGCTCAGAGCTATAAACTTGACTCTGAGTACTGCCTTTGCTGTGTCCCAGAGGAGCTGGTAATTTGTGTGTTCATTTTTATTGAATAGCATGAACATTTGAATTTCTTTCTAATCTCTTCCATGACCCACTCATGATTCAACAGTGTGTTGTTCAGCCTCCATGTGATACCGGACTTTCTTTGGTGGCTTTTGGTGTTGAGTTCTAATTTTATTCCCTTGTGGTCAGAGAGAATGCAAGGTATAACTTCAATGTTTCTGAATTTAGACAAGTTTGCTTTGTGGCCTAAAATGTGGTCTATTTTAGAAAACGTTCCATGTGCTGCTGAGAAAAACCTGTAATCTGATGCTGCTGGGTGAAATGTTCGGTAGATGTCTGTTAAGTCTAGTTGATCTATGCAACTGTTTAGATCTGCGGTTTCTCTGTTGAGTTTTTGCCGAGTTGATCTATCTAGTGGGGAGAGTGGTGTGTTAAAATCCCCAACAATTAATGTCTTTGGATCTATATGGGATTTGAGGGAAAGTAGTGTTTCTTTGATAAATTTGGGTGCTCCATTGTTTGGTGAATAGATATTTAGAATTGTAATATCCTCCTGAAGGAGAGATCCCTTAATTAGTATGTAGCGACCTTCTTTACTCTTCTCACGAATTTTAATTTGAAGTCTATTTTATCTGATATTAAGATTGCAACTCCCGCCTGTTTATGGGGACCGTTTGCTTGGTAGATTTTGTTCCAGCCTTTAACATTGAAAATGTGTTTGTTTATACGGGCAAGATGTGACTCCTGAAGGCAGCAGATAGAAGGGTCTTGTTTTTTAATCCAACTAGACAGTCTATGTCGCTTTTTTGGAGAGTTCATTCCGTTAACGTTAAGAGATAGGACTGAGAGGTATTTGGGAGTTCCTGCCATGTTATCCACCTTCTTGGGGGCTGCGAAAACTGGGTTCTTCCTATGGTTCTTGGATTCTCAGTTTGGGGGCAGTTTCTTGGCCTTTGTTGCGGTCTTGTTGGTTTTCTATGTGTAGGACATCTTTAAGAATCTTTTGTACGGCTGGTTTGGTGGAGATGTATTATTTCAATTTTTCTGTGCTATGTAAGGTTTTTATTTGGCCTTCAGTTATGAAGGAGAGTTTATCTGGGTACAGTATTCTTGGTTGATAGTTGTTTGTTTTTAGGGCATGGCATACATCATTCCAGGCTCTTCTTGCTTTGATTGTCTCTGCTGAGAAATCTGAGGTGATTCTAATTGGTTTCCCTTTATAAGTGATTACCCTTTTCTCTCTGACAGCTTTAAGGATCTTTTCCTTGTTCTGAGTTGATCCTGTGTGGATTATAATGTGGCGGTGGGATGTCCTATTCTGGTCTGGTCTATTTGGGGTTCTAAAGGGTTCTTGTATCTGGACAGGCCTATCTTTTTGCAGGTTTGGGAAGTTCTCTGCTAGGATCCTGTTAAACAAATTTCCTAGACCATTAACTTCTGTTTCTAGGTGCTCCTCTACACCCATTATCCTTAGATTAGGCCTTCTGATGGTGTCTTCCAGGTGTTGGATAGATCTATCATACTTCTTGGACTTGTCTTGGATGGTTGTATGTTCTTTCTCTATAATATCTAGGCTGTCTTCAATCCCTGAGATTCGATCTTCTGCATGGTCTAACCTGCTGTCAAGAGTCTCTACTTTGTTTTTTATCTCTTTTCCTTCTAATTGGTCAGCTTTGATGGCTTCAAGTTCTTTGTTGAAGCTCTGTTTTAGGTCTTGTATGAATTTCTTTTCTTCCTTAATTTGGTTTCAGTGTTTGTTCTCAAATCACTTAGTTGATTGGTTATGGTTTCTTTGGACTCCCATTCCTTCTGTTGGGTTCCATTCAGCATTCCCTTTGTGGTCTCCCTGACTTCCTTCAGCTCTTTGTTAATGGATTCCATGAATTCCTTTAGTGATCTTTGTGTGTTCTCTACCTGGTCTCTCAATTCCTGAATTACTCTTTGATTAGCTTCCTCCCGTTTGTGGGATTCCTGCAGTTCTCTTTCCTTCCGTTCGTGGGATTCCTGCAGTTCTCTTTGAGTGTTCTCAGCCTGCTCACGCCATTCCTCCCTTTCTCTTTGAGTATTCTCAAGTTGTTCACGCAAATCCTGTATCAGTTTTTGAGTAGCTTCCTCACGCTTATGATATTCCTGTATAAACTTTTGGGATGCCTCCTCTCTCTCCCTATCACGCTCATAGAGTCCTTTGTAAGTTGTCAAACTTCTCATTTATCATGTTTGCCACCAGTGTTTGTAGAGCTATTTGGGAACTCTCCTCTGGATTGTTCATTATCTGATCTGACCCCTGTTTATCAAGATTGGGTATTGATATACCCGGATTTGCCATTTTTCTTGTGTTTTTCCGGCTTACTCTGCCCATTTGAGATGAAAATATCACCAGTTTTGTGCTTGAACACTATCTTAAGGCAACCATCAACCAACGTTTGCATTTATACAGTCAATAGTCTACAGATACAATCTAGTTCAACAGATACATCTATTCAACATCAAACAACTATATGTTAATGGGCTTCGAACCGCAGAGAAGCATTTGGAAAACCAGAAATTTTTAGGGTTAGGGAGAGATGTGGGTAAAAATTAGGAATAGGTTGGTGTGGGGAGGCACAGGGAGAGTTAACTATGTCCTAATCTCAATGCAGGAAATAGGTTGGGTAGGATGCAAGAAGAGAGGGAGAGAAAAAGAATAAAGGGAAATGAAAAGAGACCAGAAAAAAAATAGAAATGTAAAAATTAATATAGTTATGGAGATTGAAAGACCATCTATTTAGAGAGGAATGTGAATATAATGAGAAAACAGGAGGGAGATAGAGGAGATGTGAAAAACTTAAAAAAATGCTTAAAATATTATATAGGTATAAAGAGGGAGTACTGTTATTAAGGAATTTAAGTCTCAGAGGTTTTGGATTGAGTAATAAATTTGTGGATTAAGTGTGTACACAATGGGGGATAGGGTCTACTAGTTAACTATGGGTTTATCTGAGGATGTGCAGGACAAGAGTTAAGTCACATACAGAAGAACAAAAGAAAGGAAAAGGTGAAAAGGATAAGAAAGGGAGAAAAAAAAAGCTCAGAAGTTCCGTAGAGCTAGAGAAAAACAAAAAGATAATTAAGAAAGAAAGAAAAAGAGAGAGAAGACAAGAAAAGAAAGGAAAACGTACATTCACGTATTCCTAAAATAAAAATTATAAAAGGGAAAAAAAAGTTACTGGAAAACAATTATTTTTTCAAAAAAGGCAAAAATTAAAGATTAATAAAAGTTTTAGAAAAGGAAAAAAAAAATTTATATATATAAGGTACCAAAAAAAATAAAAAGAAAAAGAAAAGAAGAAAAAAAAGTTCTTTGATTTTTTTTTTTGATTTTTTTGGGAGGGGTGGGAAGAATCCTGTATCTCCCTTTTGTCTGTAACCAGCCTCTTGTTGGAGTCTCTGGTCTGCTTGAGGTCCTGTGGCTTGGTTGGTTTCTTAAGTCAGTTTGTTCGAACAGGCAGAAGAATGCTCTGCTTTACCCAAGATTTTGAGATCCCCCTCCCAGGTTAGTTTAATGGGAGGGTGATCTGCTTTGAGAATCACAAAAGAGGGGTGATGAGGCTAGGTTCTGGTAGAGTTGAGGCCTTTCAACAAACAGTAGCTTTTCCCTGGGGCTATTTTGTGAAAAATTCACAGAGCCCACCCTGGAGCCATTCTCAGGGTTTCTGTTTTTCAATTGATTGTGGAGGCTGCTAGAGGGAGGGGCAGCCTCTGGCTCTGGTTACCCAGTGAGGAAAGCCACTCCAATGGCTGGTGCCTGAGCTGGGTGACTTTTCCCTGGATGGAGCTCAGTCTGGCAGGTCACTTCACCGTTAAGTTCTTGTGACCTTTTAAATGACTCGTTTTATTCCAAGGTCTGAGTTGGAGCTAGCCGCTCCTCCGAGCTTTGTCGGTATCCAAGATGGAGATCACCAGTGCTGGGGGGGGAGGGGTGGCCTTCCCTCCTCTGCTCCCTGAGAAGGAGTGAGGAAGTCTGGCTTCTACTCACGCCGAGTCTTGGATCCTGGGGCGTCTCTGGTCTGCAAACTGCAGGATGAAGATGTCCGCTCCTTGTCGGTTCTTGCTGGTGTTGAGTAGAATCCTCTCGCCCGCTGCGTCTGGCTCCTTTGTCCCGGACTCTCTGTGTGAGCGCTCAGGTATGGCCGCGGCTGCTGTCGCTGCTGAGACCCTGTCGCCGCCGCCGCGGCTGCTGGCAGGCGCTCAGATGTGTCTCCTTATCTTGGCTTCCCCTCTCTTGTTTAACTCTCTGTCCTGTGATGGCACACTTGGTGTGATTCTCTGGCTTAGGACTGTTCACTGGAACTCTAAAACTGCTTTCTATGCGAGAGCTTGTTCAGATTCCAGCTTCTCCTCCGCCATCTTCCCGGAACTCCCAGTGCTCTGTTTTAACAGGAGACCTTCATTTTTGCTACCTCCCATGGCAAGCCAAGTTCTGTGCTCTTATCCTGCCTTTATGAGACTATATTCTGGTGTTCAGATACAGTGCTCAATATAATTCAGGATTCCTTCAGGCAGACAACTACAGCACTGAACATAATGAAATGTTTCATTGCCAGCGATGATGGGCCTATAATGCCTATCCTAGGGTTCCAGAAGCTTGGGAAATCCAAGCACAAGTTGGATATCACAAAGAGCCTAAGTCTAGTGCTTTACCACTTTGTCACAGCTTCACTTCTGCTTTCTCTCTCTGTGTGAGTGTGTGTACGTGCATGTGTGTGTGCATACACTAGTCCTGGAGCTTGAACTCAAGACATGAGCACTCTACCTAGTTTCTCTTGTACAAGGTTTGCCCTCTACCACTTGAACCACAGAGCCCCTTCAGGTTTTTTCCTAGTGATGTGGTTCGGAGAAATCAAGCCCAGGTTTTCATATATGCAAAGCACTCTACCCCTAAGGCACATTCCCTGCCCTCTACTTCAAGTTGGTTAGTTTGTTTCTGTCTTTTTTGTTGTTGTTGTCATTGTAGAAGTTGAAATTTGGGCCTGGGTGTTGTCGCTGAGCTCTTCAGCTCAAATCTTGTGCTCTACCACTTGAGCCACAGAGACACTTCTGGTTTTCTGGTGGTTCATTGGAGCTCAGTGTCTCAAGGACTTTCCTGCCCAGGCTAGCTTTGAACCATGATCCTCAGATCTCATTCTCCTGAGTAGCTAGGATGACCGGCATGAGCCACAAGCACCTAGCTTCCACTTCAGGTTTCTTAGTGGTGAATTGGAGACTATTATCTCCCATAATAGTCTCATGGTACCTTTTGGTCAGGGATAGTTTGGAACCCAGATCTCAGCTTCTTGAGAAGGCAGGAAGACAGACCTCGGTTATAGAACCCTAAGCCGTGGCACTCTGCTGTAAGGGTGTCCTTGGCTCCATGTGATGGAGTGCTAGCCATGAGCCCAAGAGAGATGGGTCAGTGCCTGGGCCCTGAATTCAAGGTTCATGACTTAGAAAAAACAAGACAAAACAATTGTCTCCTGTAGAAAACTGACTAGTCTTCAGTAATACATAATTTTGTCCCTGCCATGGGGAGAGATCTGAGCCTCAATATTCTTTTCTGCATAGTCATGTCAGTTTTGGAGTTCTTACAAGGACAAGATGAAAGAATGTACCCTTTGAAGGACAAAATACATAATACTCTTTTTTTTTGTCGGTCATGGGGCTTGAAATCTGGACCTGAACACTGTCCTTCAGCTCTTCAGCTCAAGGCTAGTGCTCTGCCACTTGAGCTACAGTGACACTTCCAGTTGTCTGGTGTTTTATTGGAGATCAGAGTTTCAGCGAGTTTCCTGCCAAGGCTGGCTTTGAACCATTATCCTCAAATCTCAGCCTCCAGAGTAGTTAGGATTAAAGGTGTGAACCAATGGTGCCCGGCTCCAAATAACCCTCTTTACAGGACTCAGCACACAGCATCATGTGAAAGACTCAGCATCCAGCACCCAATGCAGGACTCAGCACACTGCACACTCTGAAGGACTCAGCACATAGCATCCTGTGCAGGACTTAGCACACAGCACTCCGTGAGGGCCCCAGCACCCCGGAAAGGACTCATCACATAGATGTATCCCACAAGCTGTCATTAGTATTTGGGTGCTTTCATCAGTATCACCATTCTTTCAGAAAAACATTACAAACTGCACAAAGTTCACATGTAATGATTCAGAGGGAGTCAGCCACAGGGATTGCACTAAAATGTTGGGGGTACTGTCCTAAGATCTTTTTCTCAAGGCTAGAGATCTATCATTTGACCCACAGCTCAGAGTTTCACAGACATCTCGCCATGGCTGGGTTTTAAACCCACCAGTGTCAGATCTCAGCCCCTGAGTATCTTGGATGACAGGGGTGAGCAAGCCAGCAGCATCTGGATCTGTGGAGCTGAGTTGCAGTCATATACCCTTGACTAAGTCAGGATAGATGGCAGCTGTCAGCACCAGACCCCCAGCTTTCTCTGTGATGAGGTATTTGGAATCCTATCCTTATGGAGTTGTAGTCACAAAATTCAATATTTTTTTCATGCCCATCCTGGACCTTGAGTAAGAGTCTAGACACAGTCCCTAAGCATTTATGCTCAAACTAATGCTCAACTGCTTGAGCGAGAGCACAACTTCTGGATTTTTATGTGCATGTGGTAGTGAGGAATCGAATCCAGGGCTTTGTATGTACTAGGCATCATTGTACCACTGAGCCCCAGGAGTGACAAGTGTATGAACAGATAAATGTGTACATTGGCATATATGTATATATATGTATAAAACAAGAGAAAGATGTCTGTATATTATGAAATTACATATATTATATTACTACCCATTATTGACATTCAAATTATTCTTTCCACTTTTAAGTATCATGGTTGAATACATAATAAAGTATTAATTGAAAATTAGTCAATGTAATAAAATTGTTGTGTATAAATTTATAGTGTAATGATACAATAACTACTAATTTGTTACTTTTATAAAATTCCATTTATATGGATGTACATGTACATGGGTTTCTTAGAATCTCCCGCCAATACTTAGTGGCACCCTGGGATTCGGCCTCCAGGCCTAAGTTTTGGTTTTGGTTATGGCTTCCCTAATAGCCAGCCAAACATCAGCATGCAATGTCATGTATACTTTCTGGGCTTTGTCATTTACATGCAGGATGGTCACAATGCAAAGTGAAAAAATGTAAAACCACCTTCTTTAATTTCTCCATTTTATCCTTTAGCTTTTTATTTTATTTCTCGCCAACCCCGAGATTTGAACTTGGGTCCAAGAATTCCAGGGCCAGTTGTGGCAGAGATGCAAAGACCGGAGTTCCAGTCCTGTGCTTGGCAAAAAAAATAATAATGAAATAAGGCCCTGGCTTGGAATTTGCACCATTTTTCTGGCAGGCCTGGGATTTGAACTCAGCATCTGGGTATCTCTGTGGCACTGTGGGTGAAGGGGAAGCTCACCGTCTTTGAAGACAAGAAATTCAGACTAGTTCTCCGGGCCTGAATTGAAGCCCAGCACTGGAAAAAATACACACATGAGTTCAGTGAGTATGACGTTTATTACCCTTATTCATTTAGTATTATTACACATATAGCATTTCATTTATTACATCCTATCATATAGGATATATTTGCATATGAATTATACTTCATACTGAGACACAGGACTTTTTTTCAGGAAAAAGAAATGTGTCAAAAGTGGCTTCTTAATACATGAATAAATTTTTGGCATTGCTGGGATTTCAACTTACGGCCTACAATTTCCAAACCATAAATGGGGTCAAAGTCTTAGCACACCAACCTCTGGCAAACTGAGTTGCCAGGAAGTTCTGATGACCTGTTATCAAGCCACAGTAGTGCCCAATATATACATATATATATATATATATGTATATATATGTGTGTGTATGTGTATATATATATATATATGTGTGTGTGTGTGTGTGTGTGTGTGTGTGTGTAGATTGCTGTATATATATATATATGTAGAGAGAGAGAATGTGAGGATATTATTAAATCATATATATATATATGGTTACCAATAATTATTTATTAAGTTATGTCTCCACTTAATGAAGTATCATGGTTGAATACTTATAAAAGCATTAATTAAAAATTAATATCCTTCCATTAGGGGAATCATAACATGGTGCTAGAATGGAAGATATAAATCTGATGATTTTTGTGTGGCTTTCTAAAATAGAATCATGAATAACTGCAAATTTAATTACTTTTATAACATTCCATTAGCATTCACGTAAATAGGAATGAGTTTGTCAGGATCTCCCTCCATTTGTGTGTCGCAGTCCTGGCATTCGAACTCCAGGCATGGATAGTTTACTTCGAATGCAAACCATTGGAATGACACTGAAGATTTCAGATTGTCACAATTAAAAAAAGAACTTCAAGAGGAAAAGAAAGCCAGGTGTCAGTGGCTCCTGTATGTAATCCTAGCTCCTCAGGGGGCTGAGATGTAGAGAATGCCAATTTGAATTCAGCCAGGGCAAGAAAGTCTGCAACACTCTTATTTCTAAGAGATCACAGGAAAATATCCCCATGGGTTTGGGATATGGCTCTAGGGCAGAGTGCTACTCTTGAGAAAGAGGAGATCAGGGATAGGGCCTAGGCTCATATTTCAACCTGAGACCTGCCAAAGAAAAAAAGAAGGCAGTAACTCCATGTCTCTGTGTATTTATGGATGATGTATGGATAATGGGCATTCAGCAGGATGCCCATGACCAGACCCCCAACCTGGGCAAGCTGGGACAAGCCCTCAGAGAGTACTAAGTCTGTGCCAGTAGCTTGAACAAAGCATCTTACTCTGCCATTTAATAACTGAAGCCCAGAAAGTTTGCCTTGGCTGGTGTATGCAACGGGTTCATTATGTTCTGGCTGAGGTGTCCCATTGGGACATCTATCACCCAGCCACTGCCTCCAGGGAGACCACTGTTCCTAAGCTCTAGAAGTTGTGGAAGGTTCTGACTTCATATTCCCTATCCCTCTGTAAGACGTGACCATAGATCTCTGGGGGCTGGTGGCTATCACTCATTCCTCATTCCTCATTGCCGAGTCTCACACTGGTCCTAAATCCTGGCAAAGATATGAAATGACCAGCGATTTCTGTGCTGAAAAGAGTATACCAATAAATCCCACCCTCATAGTTCCTGTTAGAAGTAATCCTTGGGCTGTGAATGTGGCTAAGTGGTAGAGTGCTTACAAAGCATGAATGAAACCCTGGGTTGGATTCCTCAGTACCACATAAACAGAAAAACCCAAAAGTGTCACTGTGGCTTAAGTGATAGAATGTAGCCTTGAGCAAAAGCAGCTCAGGAACATGCCCAGACCCTGAGTTCAAGCCACAACACTGGCAAAAATTGTGAGCTTGGTGAGACATGCTCTTCTGGGACTCAGAGGAGGGCCGAGGTTATAGGTTAGAGGTAGAGGGCAGGTGCTGGTGGCTCACCCCTGTAATAATAGCATTCAGAACGTTGAGATCTGAAGATTATAACTGCAAGCCTGTGTAGGCAGGAAAGTCTATATGAGACTCTTTTCTCTAATTAAGCACCAAAAATACCAGAGCTGTTGTACAAGTAGTGGAATGCTAGCCTTGAGCATAAAACCTCAGGGATAACATCCAGGCCATGAATTCAAACCCCAGGACTGGCACGTGCGCACGCACACACACACACACACACACACACACACACACACACACACACACACACACACACACACACACCAAGATAGAGCATTTGACAGTCAGCCTGCACAAGTTCAATCTCTAGCAACTCAGAATTAAAAAAAAAAAGTGAGAGAAGGGAAGGAAAGACTTGCTTCAGGAGGTGTTATGACCAGTGCCAAAATTCCACAGGAGTTCTGTGATGTGGAACAGGACAGAGGGCCTCGGGCAGAAGGTACAGAGCATGTGCAAAGGTCCTGAGGGTTGGTGTAGAGCAGATGGTGTGGGTAGAATGAAGGTTCTGTGGCCTCAGACAAGTCTGGCAGAACACTAAAAGCTGGGTCAAGGTTTGTTCTTGAGTCACAGGTAGGACAGAGGGTGGGGTCCCAGAATGGGGCTCAGCTTGACTTTTTACCAAAGACACCAGCCAATTTTGTGGCTGGAAGCCTATTTTTCACAGCTACTGTCCCTCAGGCCCCCTTTGCATGGAGGAGTCAGGGCAAATGCAAGGAAGAACTCTTGCTTAAGAAAAGCTTCTACCCAATGTCTCCAGTGGCTCAACCCCTGTAAATCCTAGCTATTCAGAAGTCTGAGATCAGAGATCGTTGGTCAAAGCAAGCTCAGCGGAAGAAAGTTAATGACACTCTTCTGGCCAATGAACTACCAAAATCCAGAAATGGGGCTGTGGCTCAAGTGGTACAGTACCAGCCTTGAGGGAAAAAGTTAAGAGACCAGAGCCCAGACCCTGAGTTTAAGCCCAGATACTGGCACAGAAAAAAAATAAAGTTTTCAGGAGATCCCAGGCTACTGTGGAGAAAGACCATTATCAGCTGGGCACCGGTGGCTCATTCCTGTCATCCTAGCTACTCAAGCCTGAGACCTGAGGATCAATCAAAATTAAAAGCTAGCCTGGGCAGACTCTTTTGTCCAATGAATCACCAAAAAGCTGGGAAGCAGAGCTACTGTAGTTCAAGTGGTACAGCACCAACTTTGTGAAAACAAGCTAAAGGATAGCACCTAGGCTCTGAATTCAAGTCACGGTAAACACACACACACACACACACACACACACACACACACACACACAAACACTAACATCCTTAACAGGTGCCAGTGGCTTATACCAGCAATCCTAGCTACTCAAGAGGCTGAGATCTTAGGATGGCAGCTTGAAGCCAGAACAGGCAGGAAAGTCCATGAGAATCTTATCTCCACTAAACTACTAAATAAAGATGAAAGGTGAGCTCTGGTTCAAGTTGTAGAATGTTAGCTTTGAGCAACGGAAGCTCAGGGACATTGCCTATGCCCTGAGTTCCAGCTCTAAGATTTTTTTAAAAGACATCGTTTGCCACCCCCACAGGCCATAAATCCTGATTTTGGTCATGCTAGACCTCACTTCCACTCCTGCCACTTCCACAGTATTGCCAATAGTGGCCGGTGTGTGGCCAACACTGGGTTAAGAAGTGAAAGTACACAAGGGCATGCATAGCCAGGTCAACACTAATACCCTAAAACAATGAGGTATTGGCCATACCAGTCTCTCATCCCCCATTTCCCTGGCCCTGGAATCTAAAGTCTGTGCCTCTGTATTCTGATCATCTGTAATTGTCTAGAAGGACCTTAGAGGACCCAGCTGGGGCAAGAAGATAGACTGTCCTGTGATAAAGTACATTTACATTTCCTAGACACTGATCTATACTTCCAAGCCACCTTGGCCTCACCTCCCATGTAGCCCTAGATCCTCCTTGCTTGGGCAGCCTTCAGTCAGCTGTCAAGCTCGAGTTGGCCAGAGGCACCAGCAATTCCCCATTCCCCACTCCACTGCCAGCCTGCTGAGAGGGGTGTGCAGTCAGAGGCCCAGCTGAGGAAAAGGATATGACATCGCATGACTGAGGCCCTCCCTCTCAGGCAGAAGAGACCCTATGCCAGCTGGCATCACTGACCCAGAATCCCCTGGAGGCGGCCAAATATTGGGACAGCCAGACTTGTGCCCTAGAGAAAAGTTGGAATACAGGCCTGTGGCAATTTAGGACTCATTGTAGACCCTGATAGGGGCCTAAAGGCTGGTTGGTGTGAAGGAGGGGCACCATCTGAGGTCAGAAAGAGGCAGACCAGCAACCCGGAAGGGGACAGAAAAAGATAAGGGAAAATTACACACACACCAACACACACACACACACACACACACACAAACACACACACACATACACACACACAAACACGGATATTCCAAGCCCTTAGCAGTTCCTGAGAACAAAACCATGAACTACCTCTATTAGGATCACATCCAACCCGTGAGAAGATGGCACTATCATACTCAGACTAACTGTAGACACAGCATTGAGCATCCCATATCTGGAATGTCTCATAACCCAGCATGGAATTTCCTACTGTACACACTGCAAGGTGGAAAACTCAGCCAACCTCTTTGTTTATTGTTGGTCATGGGGTTTGAACTCTGGGTCAGGGCGCTCTCCTTCAGCTCTTCAGTTGAAGATGAGCACTCTACAATTTGAGCCACAGTGTCGTTTCCTGTTTTCTGGTGGCTCATTGGATATCAAGACCCACAGACTTTCCTGCTCAAGCTGGCTTTGAACCGTGGTCTTTACATCTCAGTATGAGTAGCTAGGATGACAGTTGTGAGCCACAGTAGGCGCCAGACTTCAGCCATCTTCATATACCAAGAGGAAACCCAATTCATCAGGCCACAAAATTCTTGCAACCCTTTATTTCAGACTTTGACACCCAGCATCAAATTCCATCCTTCATTATGGAGAATACAGACACAACAATCCCACCCCTGCACCCATTTGCCAAATCCCTGCCTGCCATAGGCCTTGACCACTTGAATTCTTGGTAAGGCACCATCCATTCTACTGTGGCTGCAAACTAGGGGAGGTCTTAGAAACGTCTGTAAAGTGAGGCCAGCACCTGGTCTCTCAATCACAGCACCCTCCCACACACACCTCCACATCTTTGCAGCGAAGATGGTTTACTTCCTTTCTTTTTTTCTATTGTAGGCTTGAACGCTGGGCCTGGGTGCTGTCCCTGAGCTCTTTAGCTCAAGGCAAGCACTCTACTACTTGAGCCACAGCACCCCTTCCAGTTTTCTGGTGGTTTGATGGGGATAAGAGTCTCTTTTCCTGCCCAGTCTGGCTTTGAACCGTGATCCTCAAATCTCATCTCCTGAGTACCTAGGATGACAGCCATGAGCTACTGGCACCCAGCAAAACATACTTTTCAATGCCTGTCATCATATCCTCTCAGGAGACTGAGATCTGAGGATTGTAATTAGATGCCACCCTTGGCAGCAAAGTGCATGAGAACTCTTTATCTCCAATTAAACTCCCAAAAAACCTGGAAGTGGAGCTGTGGCTCAAGCAGTAGAGGGCACGCCTTGAGCTGAAGAGCTAAGGGATAGCGCCCAAGCCCAGAGTTCAAGCCCCATGCTTGGCCAAAAAAAATTCAGTTTTCACTAAGAAGTAGGAGCAAAAATGTCAGATTGAATAGTAACTATAGCATTATCATTATATTTATTACTCAGTGATCATTCTTGTAATGATTAATGAGAGTTTTCCAACCATGTTTAGCTTGAGAGTTAGTGTTAGGTAATGGATTAGATGGTAAGTAAATCTGAAATTGATTTAGGGTACAGGGGTTCAGGAAAAGGTAGGATCATTGGAAACTACAGTATTTTTCCGGATAAGAGAATTTCAGGACAAATAATATAATACTTCATGTTAGGGAACAAGATAACTTCAGAGGAAGAGTCAGAAATTTTGTGGGAATTAGGGCAAACTGAAACTCATTTCCAGAGTGCAAACTGGAGTATCCATTAGAATGATTAAAAACTAGAGTCTTGGGGGGTTTAATTTTTTTTTTGAGTTCCAAGTATATTTTAGATATGAGACCGTTGTCCGTTGTATGGCTAGTAAAGATCTTCTCCCAATCCGTGGGCTTTCTATTGATCTTGCTAGCTATGTCATTTGCCCTGCAGAAGCTCTGCAACTTTAAGCAATCCCATTTGTCCAACCTTTCTTTGATTTGTTGTGTTTCCGGGTCTCTATTCAGAAAATTTCGGCCTGAGCCAAGGAGACCCAGGGTTTCTCCTATTCCATCCTGTAATGTTTTCAGAGTGTCTGCTTTGAGTTCAAGGTCTTTGATCCATTTGGAGTTGATTCTGGTGCAGGGTGATATATAAGGATCTAGCTTAAGTTTTCTACATGTAGTTAACCAATTTCCCAGCACCATTTACTGAAGAGGTTGTCTTTCTTCCATTCTATTGTTTTAGCTCCCTTATCGAAGATTAGATGGCTATAGGTCTGTGGGTTCATTTCTGGGTTTTCAATTCTATTCCATTGGTCCTGAGGTCTGTTCTTATGCCAATACCAAGCTGTTTTGATTACTATGGCTTTATAGTAGAGTTTGAAATTTGGTATTGATATTCCTCCAGCAGTGTTCTTTCCATTCAGGAGCGTTTTTGCTATTCGGGGTCTTTTATTGTTCCATATGAATTTTTGGATTGCCTCTTCTATTTCCTTGAAGAATGAGGTTGGAATTTGGATAGGTATTGCGTTGAATTTGTAGATAGCCTTGGGAAGTATTGCCATTTTCACGATGTTAATCTTTCCAATCCAGGAGCATGGGAGGTTTTGCCATTTTTTAAGTTCTGTGTTGATTTCCTTTTTCAAGATTTTAAAGTTTTCATCATAGAGGTCCTTCACTTCTTTAGTTAAGTTAATTCCTAGGTATTTTATTTTTTGTGGGGCTATTACAAATGGAGTTGCTTTCCTAATTTCAGCCACACTTTTCTCATTGTTGGCATACAGAAAAGCCATTGATTTTTGGGGGTTAATTTTATAACCTGCTACTTTGCCAAAGTTTTGAATCAGCTTGAGTAATTTGGGAGTGGAATCTATGGGATTCTTTAAATACAAGATCATGTCATCTGCAAAGAGGGAGAGTTTTATTTCTTCTTTCCCTATTTGGATCCCCTTTATGTCTGCATCTTGTCTTATTGCTGTAGCTAGGCATTCTAATACTAGATTGAAGAGAAGTGGAGAGAGTGGGCATCCTTGTCTTGTTCCTGAGTTAAGAGGAAATGGCTTTAGTTTTTCACCATTGAGTATAATGCTGGCTGTAGGTTTGTCATATACAGCCTTTATCGTATTGAGGAATGTTCCATGGATTCCTAATTTTTCCAAAACCTTCATCATAAAGGGGTGTTGGATCTTGTCGAATGCTTTTTCTGCATCTATTGAGATAACCATGTGGTTCTTATTCTTGCTCCTGTTGATGTGATGAATAATATTAATTGATTTGCGTATATTGAACCAGCTTTGCATCCCTGAAATGAATCCTGTTTGATGGTGGTGTATGATTTTTTGGATGAATTGTTGAAGTCGATTGGCCAAAATTTTGTTGAGAAGTTTTGCATCAATGTTCATCAAAAAAATGGGTCTATAGTTCTCTTTCTTTGATGAGTCCCTGCCTGGTTTTGGGATGAGGGTTATGATGGCTTCATAGAATGTGTTCGGTAGTGAGCTTTCTCTTTCAATTTCATTGAAGAGTTGGAGGAGTATTGGTGTGAGCTCTGCTTTGAAGGCCTTGTAAAATTCCGCTGTAAAACCATCTGGTCCTGGACTTTTCTTAGCTGGGAGGACTCTTATTGCTGTTTCTATTTCAATGCTTGATATGGGCCTGTTAAGCTGGTTTAACTCATCTTGGTTTAGTTTTGGCATGTCAATATTTGCTAGGAAAAGGTCCATTTCTGTCAAGTTCTCAAACTTATTAGCATAAAGTTTTGAGAAGTATTCCCTTATAATGTTCTGAATCTTGGTTGTTTCCGTGGTGATGTTTCCATTCTCATCTCTTAGTTTATTAATTTGGGTGTGTTCTCTTCTTTTTCTGATAAGATTTGCTAAGGGTCTGTCAATTTTGTTAAGTTTTTCGAAGAACCAACTCTTTGTGAAAAGGTCAGATAATGTGATGTCAGGAAAATGAACCCTTAGATGTGTATTTTAATTTTTTTTCTTTCATGCATGTGTTTCTAACACATTTATAAGATTATCTCTTTGTTGCTTTGTATGTCCCTCCCCCACAGTATAACCCCTGCTTTCACTATATTTGATGTCAGTATAACTTGTGGAGGAGATGGGGAACAACCAGTTGTTTAAGGATACAGGTGGACCTGTTGCAATAATGAGAAGTACAAGTTGTCATGTCCAAAACGAGCTTTACAACTTTGGTGTGGGGGAGGGGGGGGAAGGAGAAGGATTGCGATTGGGGGGGAGGGGGGAGGCTGGGAAGGGATGTGAAGGGTAAACAAAGGAGGAGGCTGCAATGCTTGGTAAGAAATGTACACATTATCCTGCCCATGTAACTGTAACTCCTCTGTACAGTATGTTCACAAATAAAATTAAATTAAATTTAAAAAAAAAAAAAACTAGAGTCTTTTTCTTAAACATTAGAATTGGACTATCATTAGAGTGAAAGTTAGGTTTCAGTTCCAGCTGGAATTAGAGTTAGCCTTAGGGAAATGGAAAGTTTAGGGTCAAACTGAAAGTAAATCTTCGAATAAAAAGTCTAGTTAGAATTAGGATGAATGTGAAATAAGAAACTGCTAATAATATTAAGATTAGGGTATGATTAGTGTGAGGATTAGCCTCAATATTCCAGTTAGGGTTAGGGTTACAAGAATGGCAAGATACTGAGTAAAACTACAAACTACTTTTAGAAAGTTGAATTGAATCAAAGTTAGGATGAATAAAAACTAATGTATTTGTATGGCTTTTAGAATCCAAAGGCTATTAGTTCTAGGGTTAGGCTTATTGTTCTAGTTCAGGTTAGACTTATGGTTAGGGAAGGGTAAGCTTTACGGTAAAACTGAGTTTTCTGCTAACCTTTTCAAGTAAAATAAGGTTGCAATTTAACAAAAACTACAGTTGTCCTAAGTTTCCTATTCAAGGTTGAATAGGGTTAAATTTAGAGTTAGGTATCTAGTAAGGTTTATATATAGTTAGGGTTAGCTACTAAAGTAGATTTTAAATAAACCTGCAATTTCTTTTGGAGATATAGGAGTTCAGTAAACGTTAAGATCAATGGAAACTGTGATAGTTTTCATGATATGAAGATTTGAGGTTAATGATTCATAATAGGGAAGGATTTCAGAGTCCAACACAGGGAATCTGTAGGATTTGGAGCAAACTGCAAATCATTTAAAAGACAATGAGTATCTTTTAGAATGTGTCTAAACGCGAGTATTTTCCATTAATTTTAGGATTGGGTTACTATTATCATCAAGATTACTAGGGAAATGGAAGTTTGAGAACTTGAGTGACTTACTTCCTTTGTGTATGTATATGCACTATTCTAAGGCTTGAACTGAAGGCTTGGGTTCTGCCCCTGAGCTTTTTGGTGTAGGCTAACGTTCTACCACTTGAGCCATGAGTCCACTTCCAGCTTGCTTTGACAGTGAATTGGAGATGAGAGTCTCATAGACGTTCTTATCTAAACTGACATTGAACTGAGATCCCCGGATCTCTGCCTTCTGATTTAAGCTAGGATTAATGCATGAGCTACTAGGAAAATGCCTGAATTATACTGATTGTTTTTACTTCTGTTCGAAATTGAGACTTGAATTCATTATCTGACAGCTTTGCTCACTTAGTAGCACTCTGCCACTTGAGACATATCTTCAAAAATGATTATTTTTTTTAAAATTTAATTTAATTTTATTTGTGAACATACTGTACAGAGGAGTTACAGTTAAATAGCTGGAAATCATTAAATTTTCTTCAGATGATATATATCATTAGTGTTGTTCTAAAACTTATCCCAACCAAAAAAAGATTTATTGATCCTAGAAATTATCTGAGCAGATTCTCATGCTTTGCTTCTAATTGCATAACATTTTAGGGACATGATTTTTAATTATTATTTTAAGTAGCAAAGCAATTATCATTAAACAAAGCAGTTTATGCATACAATATACCTTGATCAATGCCAACCCTTTCTACATTTTCATGCATCCTGCCCCTATACACCTCTCCCTTCACTCTTCTTAATTTTGTAGGATATTTACTGGATTCCTCTCTGCATTTTACCCCTTTTCTCCTATTCAATCTTCTACTTTTTCCCACTTCACTGCTCTTTTGACTACCCACTTCCATATGATCCAGCAACTCTACTCTTGGGCATTTACCCGAAAGATTACAAACCAGGATATAGTAACGGTTTCAGCACAACCATGCTTACTAAATCAGCCAAGATACTCCTCAAGAGAGAAATGAATCAAGTAAATGTAACACACAAACACACACACACACACACACACACACACACACACACACACACACACACACACACACACACTGGAAATTCTACTTACCCATCAGAAAGAATATTGTATCATTTGTAACTCTCATTTCTCATTTCATCTGCCTGTTATCTCATTTCCATCATATTGTCCCTTTAATGCACTAACTGACACATGCAAACTGATGTAAAATATTTTCAGGGTTATGGGATAACCATAGATTCCTGAGTATGAGTTCTCTGCTCATTCTCTTTGTCTATTCATGCCTTTGAGTAGTGATTGTACAGATTCATTTGTACCATTTGCTACACAGAAAAAAGATGAACCATACATATATATGTATGTATATATATGAGTATATGTGTACACATATATATACATACATGGATATATGCACACATAAGATATATATATATTAAATACTTGAGTACATTTTATGTTTTCAAGAATTATGGAGATTATTAAGATTTTCCTACCTTTTCAATTTTTTCAAAACCTAAGGAACTTTGTCCCTTTTGATTACCTAATTTTTAAGATAATATCACCATCTCTGATCTGTCAGTGGCCTTGAAATTAGACGTTCAAATAGGACAAAGTTATATAGCTTTTTGGGTGGAAGAAAGGAATATTACTAGGGTTCTATTCAGGGGTTCTCTGCTAACTAGACAGGACTTTGTCTATATAGCACCAAGCATCTCAAATACTTTGCCATACTTCTTGTACATTTTATTTACTTGAGTTCTTGAACTTTTGCCCTGGTCGGATCCTAGATTGACAGAGACTTTGCTACCTATGCCTCAAAACATAATTACCTAGGATTACAAATGTGACCCACTATGGCCAGCTCATTTGTTGAGATGGCTGTCTTGGCAGTTATTTCTTTGGCCTGGCCTCAGACCAAGATTCTTGTCATTTCTGCTTCCCAATCAGCTGGGATTACAGATGCGGCTACTATACTTGGTGTACATGACACCTTCTTTTTGGGGTTTTTTTTTTTGTCAGTAGTGGGGCTTGAAATCTGGGCTTGGGCGCTCTTCAGCTCAAGGGGAGTGCTCTATCGATTGAGCCACAGCACCAGTATCAGTTTTCTAGAGGTTTTATTGGAGATAAGAGTCTCACGGACTTTCTTTCTCAGGCTGTCTATGAACCGTGATCCTCAGATCTCAGCATCCGGAGTAGCTAGGATTACAGGAGTGAGCCACCGGTGCCCGGCATACCTTCTGTTTTTTAAAAGAGGTTTTCATTGAAAAAATGCTGTGTAGAGGGGTTATAGTTACATGAGCAAGTTAATGAGTGCATTTTCTATCAAGCATTGTTACCTCCTCCTTTGTTTTGTTTTAAAATACTTGTTCTCAGTATTTCTTTAACCTGTTTAGAAGAATGTTTTAAACTTAGGGATTTTTTATTTCATGTTGTCAGAATTGATTTTGAAGATGTTCAGAGAAAAATTATTTATAGTAAGAACTAGTTTGTATTGCTTTGTATTACGTTTTGCTTCTACATCTATAGATCAGCTGGAAAGTAGATGGCCAAACCTCTCCTCCCCTCACCAAAGTTGTAAAGTTCATTTTTCGATATAATGACTTGTATAGCTCATTGTTGCAATGTGTCCACCTGTATCACTCGTTAAACCATTTGGTTTGCCCTTCCCCTCCACAAATTGTACCAACATCAAATAAAGTGTAAGCAGGGGGAGAGACATAAAAAGAAATATAGAAATTATCTTATACATATGTTAGAAACAACTGCATGAAAGAAAATTTTTGAATACTTATCTTGGAGTTCATTCCCCTAGCATCAATTTATCTGACCTTTTCTGCTTGACTCAGACATATACTAGATATTGCAAATAAGGGAATCCATGGGACTTATGTTTCTTTGGGTCTGGCTTACTTCACTTAATATAACTTTTTCCAAGTCTTTCCATTTCCTAACAAATGGGGCAATGTCATTATTTCTGATGGAGGGATAGAATTCCATTTTGTATATATACCACATTTTCTTGTTCCTATCATCTACTGAGGGGCATGTGGGTTGGTTCCATATCATAGCTATGGTAAATAATTCTGCAATAAACATAGGTGTGCTGGTAGCTTCAGTATGGTCTTGTTTGTGATCATGTGGGTAAATGCCCCAAAGTAGGATTGCTGGGTCATAGGAGAGCTGTATGTGGAGTATTTTGAGGAACCTCCATACTGATTTTCACAGTGGTTGAACAATTATACACTCTCACCAACAATGTAGTAAGTTTCCCTTCTGTCCACATCCCCTCCAGCATCTGATGTTATTAGAGTTCTTGATTATAGTCATTCTAACTGGGGTGAGGTGGTACCTCAATGTTGTTTTTATTTGCAATTCTTTTATGGCTAGAGAGGTTGAGCATTTCTTCATGTGTTTATTGGCCATCCTTCTTTCCTCTTCAGAGAAATTTCTCTTTAAGTCTTTAGCCCACTTATTTAATGGGCAGTTGCTCCTTCCTTGTTGAGGGATTTAATTTTTTTTAATTCCAGGTATATTTTAGATATGAGACCCTTGTCTGTTGTATGGCTAGTGCAGATCTTCTCCCAATACATGGGCTTTCTAGTGATCTTGGTAGCTATGTCTTTTGCCATGCAGAAGCTCTGCAATTTCATGCAATCCAATTTGCCCCACTTGCCTTTGAATTTTTGTATTTCTGGGTCTCTATTAAGAAAATTTTGGGGAATTCCGGAAGATGGTGGAGGAGAAGCTGGAGTCTAAGTAAGCTCTTGCATAGAAAGCAGTTTTAGAGTTCCAGTGAAGAGTCCTAAGTCAGAGAATTACACCAAGTGTGCCATCACAGGACAGAGATTTAGGCCAGAGAAGGAAACCCAGGCAAGGAGACACTTCTGAGCCCTTGCCAGCAGCCGCTGCCCGAGCCGCAGCTGTGGAGGTGGCGGGCGAGCGCAGCCGCCATACCTGAGC
The DNA here is from genome assembly GCF_019054845.1 of Dipodomys spectabilis. NCBI lineage: Eukaryota > Metazoa > Chordata > Mammalia > Rodentia > Heteromyidae > Dipodomys > Dipodomys spectabilis. The sequence goes on along the minus strand of NW_024870972.1, from coordinate 3,543,965 downwards.
AACAGAGAGTCCGGGACGAAGGAGCCAGATGCAGCGGGCCAGCGGATTCTACTCAACACCAGCAAGAACCGACAAAGAGCAGACATGTTCATCCTGCAGTTCACAGACCAGAGACGACCCAGGAACTAAGACTTGGCGTGAGTAGAAGGCTGACGTCCTCACTCCTTCTCAGGGAGCAGAGGAGGGAAGGGCACCCCTCTCCCCCCCCAGCACCGGTGATCTCCATCTTGGATACCGACAAAGCTCGGAGGAGCTGCTAGCTCCAGCTCAGGCCATGGAATAAAATGAGTCATTTAGCAGGTCACAAGAACTTAACTGCGGCGTGACCTCCCAGACTCAACTCCACCCAGGGAAAAGTCACCCAGCTCGGGCGCCAGCATGAGGACTGGGTTTCTTCACTGGGTAATCAGAGCCAGAGGCTGCCCCTCCCTCTAGCAGCCTCGACAAGCAATTGAAAATCAGTAAACAGAAACCATGAGAATGGCTCCAGATTGGGCTCTATGAGGTTTTCACAAACCAGCCCCGGAAAAGCTACCAGAACCTAGCCTCATCACTGCATCCCCCTCTTTTGTGATACTCAAAGCAGATCTGTCTCCCAATGAACTATCCTGGGAGGAGGATCGCCAAATCCTGGGTAAAGCCGAGCATTTTACTGCCTGTTGGAACAAACTGACTTAAGAATCCAACCAAGCCACAGGACCACAAGCAGACCAGAGGCTACAACAAGAGGATGGTTAGGGATACCAGGGAGACACAGATTTTTCCCAGTCCTCCCAAAAAAAATCGAAGAAGTTTTTTTGGTTTTTTTGGTTTTTTGATTTTTGTTTGTTTGTTTTTCTTTTTTTCTCTTCTTCGTCTTCTTTTTTTTTTAGTATTCATTTTTGGTACCTTATATAAAATTTTTTTTTCTTTCTAAAACTTTTTTCAAGCTTTAATCTTTAACTTTTTTGATAAAAAAATTGTTTTCCAGAAACTTTCTTTTCCTCTTATAATTTTATTTTGGGGATACGGGAGTGTGCATTTTTGCTTTCTTTTTCGGTTTTCCTTCTCTTTTTTTTCTCTTTTTAAATTATCTTTTTGTTTTTTGTTTAGCTCTACTGAACTTCTCATCTTTTTCTTCTTCCTTTCTTATCCTTTTCACCTTCACCTCTCTTTCGTTCTTCTTTATGTGACTTAATTATTGTCCTGCATACCCTCAGATAAACCCGTAGTTAACTATTAGACCCAATCCCACATTGTGTACACACTTAATCCACAAATTTATTACTCAAGTCAAAACCTCTAAGACTTAAATTCCTTAATAGCAGTACTACCTCTTTATACCTATATAATATTTTAAGCATTTTTATTTTTAAGTTTTTCACATCTCCTTTATATCTCTCCCCTTCTCTCAATAAATTCACGTTCTTATCTAAATAGATTGTTATCGTGACTACATAATTTTATTAATTTCTACCTTTCTATTTTTTCTGGTCTCTTTTCTTTTCCCGTTCCAGTTCTTTTTTTCTCTCTCTCTACTTTCATCCTACCCAATCTATTTCCTGCTTTGAGATTAAGACTTAGTTAACTCCCCCTGGGCCTCCCCACATCAATCTATTCCTCTTTTTTTACCCACATCTCTCCCTAACCCTAATAATTTCTGGTCTTCCAAATTCTTCTTTGCGGTTCGTAACCCATTACTGTATAGTTGCTTGATGTTGAATAGATGTATCTGTTGAACTAGATTGTATGTGTAGACTATTGACTGTGCAAATTCAGACTTGGGTTGATGCTTGCCTTAAGATAGTGTTCTAGCACAAAACTGGGGCTATTTTCATCTCAAATGGGCAGAGTAAGTCGGAAAAACACAAGAAAAATGGCAAATCCGGGTATCTCAATTCCCAATCCCGATAATCAGGGGACAGAACAGACAATGAATAATCCAGAGGAGAATTCCCAAATAGCTCTACAAACACTGCTGGCAAACATGATGAATCAAAAGATTGAAAGCATGCAAAGGTCTCTGTATGAGCATGATAAGGAGAGAGAGGAGGCATTCCAAAAGTTTATACAGGAATATCATAAGTGTGAGGAAGCTACTTAAAAGCTGATACAGGATTTGCCTGAGCAGCTTGAGAATACTCAAAGAGAAAGGCAGGAATGGCGTGAACAGGCTGAGAATATTCAAAGAGAACTACAGGAATCCCATGAACGGGAGGAAGCTTATCAAAGAGTAATACAGGAATTGAGAGAGCAGGAAGAGAAAACACAAAGATTACTAAAGGCATTCATGGAACCCATTAACAAAGAGCTGAAGGAAGTCAGGGAGACCACAAAGAAAATGCTGAGTGGAACCCAACAGAAGGAATGGGAGACCAAGGTAACCATAACCAATCAACTAAGTGATCTGAGAATAAACATTGAATAGCAAATTAGGAAGTAAAGAAGTTCATACAAGATCTCAAACAAAGCTTCAACAAAGAACTTGAAGCCATCAAAACTGACCAATTAGAAGGAAAAGAGATAAAAAACAAAGTAGAAAGTCTTGACAGCAGGTTAGACCATGCAGAAGATCGAATCTCAGGGATTGAACACAGCCTAGATATTATAGAGAAAGAACATACAGCCATCCAAGACAAGTCCAAGAAATATGATAGATCTATCCAACACCTGGAAGACACCATCAGAAGGCCGAATCTAAGGATAATGGGTGTAGAGGAGCATCTAGAAACAGAAGTTAATGGCCTAGGAAATTTGTTTAACAGGATCCTAGCAGAGAACTTCCCAAACATGCAAAAAGATAGTCCTACTCAGATACAAGAAGCTTTTAGAACTCCAAACAGACCAGACCAGAATAGGACATCCCACCATCACATTATAATCCAAACAGGATCAACTCAGACCAAGGAAAAGATCCTTAAAGATGTCAAGGAGAAAAGATTAATCACCTATAAAGGAAAACCAATTAGAATCACCTCAGATTTCTCATCAGAGGCAATCAAAGCAAGAAGAGGCTGGAATGATGTATTCCAAGCCCTAAAAACAAACAACTATCAACCAAGAATACTGTACCCAGCTAAACTCTCCTTCATTACTGAAGGCCAAATAAAAACCTTCCATAGCAAAGAAAAAATGAAACAATACATCTCCACCAAACCAGCCCTACAAAAGATTCTTAAAGAAGTCCTACACATAGAAAACCAACAAGAACACAATAAAAGTCAAGAAACTGCACCCATACTGAGAATCCAAGAACCATAGGAAGAACCCAGTTTTCACAACCCCCAAGAAGGTGGATAACATGGCAGGAACTCCCAAATACCTCTCAGTCCTTTCTCTTAACGTCAACGGACTGAACTCTCCAATTAAGCTACATAGACTGTCTAGCTCATTAAAAAACAAGACCCTTCTATCTGCTGCCTTCAGGAGTCACATCTTGCCCATACAAACAAACACCTTTTCAATGTTAAATGTTTGAACAAAATCTACCAAGCAAACGGCCCCCATAAAGAGGCGGGAGTTGCAATCCTAATATCAGATAAAATAGACTTCAAATTAAAATTCTTGAGAAGAGATAAAGAAGGTCGCTACATACGAATTAAAGGATCTCTCCTTCAGGAGGATATTACAATTCTAAATATCTATTCGCCAAACAATGGAGCACCCAAATTTATCCAAGAAATACTACTATCCCTCAAATCCCATGTAACTCCAAAGACATTAATTGTTGGGGATTTTAACACACCACTCTCCCCACTAGATAGATCAACTCGGCAAAAACTCAACAGAGAAACCGCAGATCTAAACAGCTGCATAGATCAACTAGACTTAACAGACATCTACCGAACATTTCACCCAGCAGCATCAGAATACACGTTTTTCTCAGCAGCACATGGAACATTTTCTAAAATAGACCACATTTTAGGCCACAAAACAAAGTTGTCCAAGTTCAGAAAGATTGAAGTTATACCTTGCATTCTCTCTGACCACAAGGGAATAAAATTAGAACTCAACACCAAAAGCCACCAAAGAAAGTCTGGTATCACATGGAGGCAGAACAATACACTGCTGAATCACAAGTGGGTCATGGAAAAGATTAGAAAGGAAATTCAAATGTTCATGCTATTCAACAAAAATGAACACACAAATTACCAGCTCCTCTGAGACACAGCAAAAGCAGTACTCAGAGGCAAGTTTATAGCTCTGAGCTCCTACATCAACAAAATGGAGAGATCTGAAACCAACAATTTAATGACACATCGAAACCTCCATGAAAAATTGCAGCAAGATAAAGCCCAATACAGTAGACGGAAAGAAATAATTAAAATTAAATCAGAATTAAATGAATTAGAATCCAAAAAATCTATAGAAAGAATCAACAAAACAAAGAGTTGGTTCTTCGAAAAAATTAACAAAACTGACAGACCCTTAGCAAATCTTATCAGAAAAAGAAGAGAACCCACGCAATTGAATAAACTCAGAGACGAGAATGGAAACATCACCAAGGAAACAACCAAAATTCAAAAGATTATAAGGGAATACTTCTCAAAATTTTATGGTAATAAGTTTGAGAACTTGAAAGAAATGGACATTTTCTTAGCACATATTGACATGCCAAAAAAAGATGAGTTAAACCAGCTTAACAGGCCCATATCAAGCGTTGAAATAGAAACAGCAATAAGAGACCTTCCAGCTAAGAAAAGTCCAGGACCAGATGGTTTTACAACGGAATTCTACAAGGTTTTCAAAGCAGAGCTCACACCAATACTCCTCCAACACTTCAATGAAATTGAAAGAGAAAGCTCACTACCGAACACATTCTATGAAGCCATCACAACCCTCATCCCAAAACCATGCAGGGACTCATCAAAGAAAGAGAACGATAGATCCATTTCTTTGATGAACATTGATGCAAAACTTATCAACAAAATATTGTCTAACCGACATCAACAATTCACCCAAAAAATCATACACCATGATCAAACAGGATTCATTTCAGGGATGCAAAGCTGGTTCAATATACGCAAATCAATTAATATTATTCATCACACCAACAGGAGAAAGAATAAGAACCACATGTTTATCTCAATAGATGCAGAAAAAGCATTCGACAAGATCCAACACCCCTTTATGATGAAGGTTTTGGAAAAATTAGGAATCCATGGAACATTCCTCAATACAATAAAGGCTGTATATGACAAACCTACAGCCAGCATTATACTTAATGGTGAAAAACTAAAGCCATTTCCTCTTAACTCAGGAACAAGACAAGGATGTCCAATCTCTCCACTTCTCTTCAATGTAGTATTAGAATGCTTATCTACAGCAATAAGACAAGATGCAGACATAAAGGGAATCCAAATAGGGAAAGAAGAAATAAAACTCTCCCTCTTTGCACTCCACATGATCTTGTATTTAAGAAATCCCATAGACTCCACTCCCAAATTACTCAAGCTGATTCCAAACTTTGGCAAAGTAGCAGGGTATAAAATTAACTCCCCAAAATCAATGGCCTTTCTGTATGCCTACAATGAGAAAAGTGTGCCTGAAATTAGGAAAGCAACTCCATTTGTAATAGTCCCACAAAAAATAAAATACCTAGGAATTAACTTAACTAAAGAAGTGAATGACCTCTATGATGAAAACTTTAAAATCTAGAAAAAGGAAATCAACACAGAACTTAAAACATGGCAAAAACTCCCATGCTCCTGGATTGGAAAGATTAACATCGTGAAAATGGCAATACTTTCCAAGGCTATCTACAAATTCAACGCAATACCTATCAAAACTCCACCCTCATTCTTCAAGGAAATAGAAGAAGCAATCCAAAAATTCATATGGAACAATAAAAGACCCCGAGTAGCAAAAACGCTCCTCAACGGAAAGAACACTGCTGGAGGAATATCAATACCAAATTTCAAACTCTACTATAAAGCCACAGTAATCAAAACAGCTTGGTATTGGCATAAGAACAGACCTCAGGAGCAATGGAATAGAATTGAAAACCCAGAAATGAACCTACAGACCTATAGCCATCTAATCTTCAATAAGGGAGCTAAAACAATAGAATGGAAGAAAGACAGCCTCTTCAGTAAATGGTGCTGGCAAAATTGGTTAACTACATGTAGAAAACTAAAGCTAGATCCTTATATATCACCCTGCACCAGAATCAACTCCAAATGGATCAAAGACCTTGAAGTCAAACAGACACTCTGAAAACATTACAGGATGGAATAGGAGAAACCCTAGGTCTCCTTTGCTCAGGCCGAAATTTTCTGAATAGAGACCCGGAAACACAACAAATCAAAGAAAGGTTGGACAAATGGGATTGCATAAAGTTGCAGAGCTTCTGCAGGGCAAATGACATAGCTAGCAAGATCAATAGAAAGCCCACGGATTGGGACAATATCTTTACTAGCCATACAAAAGACAAGGGTCTCATATCAAAAATATACTTGGAACTCAAAAAATTAAAACCCCCAACAACAAATCCTCAAAGAAACAACTGCCCAATAAATAAGTGGGCGAAAGACTTAAAGAGAAACTTCTCTGAAGAAGAAAGAAGGATGGCCAATAGACACATGAAAAAATGTTCAACATCCCTAGCCATAAAAGAAATGCAAATCAAAACAACATTGAGATATCACCTCACTCCAGTTAGAATGGCAAAAATCAAGAATTCTAACCACAACAGATGCTGGAGGGGATGTGGACAGAAAGGAACCTTACTTCATTGTTGGTGGGAATGTAAACTTGTTCAACCACTTTGGAAAGCAGAATGGAGGTTCCTCAAAAGACTACACATAGAACTCCCCTATGACCCAGCAATCCCACTTTTGGGCATTTCCCCAAATGTTTACAAACAAGACCACACTAAAGCTACCAGCACAACTATGTTTATTGCAGCATTATTTTCCATAGCTAAGATATGGAACCAACCCAGAAGCCCCTCAGTAGATGAATGGATCAAGAAAATGTGGTATATATACACAATGGAATTCTATGCCTCCATCAGAAAGAATGACATTGCCCCATTTGTTAAGAAATGGAAAGCCTTGGAAAAAATTATATTAAGTGAATTAAGCCAGGCCCAAAGAAACATAGGTCCCATGGTTTCCCTTATATGCATTATCTAGTATATGTATAAGTCAAGCGGAAAAGGTCAGATAATATGATGTTAGGAATACGATCCCTTAAATATGTATTTTAATGTTTTTTTTTCTTTCATGCATGTGTTTCTAACGCATTTATAAGATAATTTCTTTGTTGCTTTGTATGTCCCTCCCCCACAGTGTAACCCCCGCTTTCACTATATTTGATGTCAGTATAACTTGTGGAGGAGATGGGGACAAGCAAGTCGTCTAAGGATTTAGGTGGACCTGTTGCAACAATGAGAAGTACAAAATGTCATCTCAAAAAAGAGCTTTACAATCTCGGTGTGGATGGGGAAGGATTGGGTGCGGGGGAGGGGGGAGGCTGGGAAGGGAGGTGAAGGGTAAACAAAGGAGGAGGCTGCAATGCTTGGTAAGAAATGTATGCACTATCCTGCCCATGTAATTGTAACCCCTCTGTACAGTATGCTCTCAAATAAAATAAAATTAAATTAAAAAAAAAACAATAGAATGGAACAAATACAGCCTCTTCAGTAAATGGTGCTGGCAAAATTGGTTAACTACTTGTAGAAAACTAAAGCTAGATCCTTATATATCATCCTGCACCATAATCAACTCCAAGTGGATCAAAGAACTTGAACTCAAAGCAGACACTCTGAAAACATTACAGGATGGAATAGGAGAAACCCTGGGTCTCCTCGGCTCAGGCCGAAATTTTCTGAATAGAGACCCGGAAACACAACAAATCAAAGAAAGGTTGGACAAATGGGATTGCATAAAGTTGCAGAGCTTCTGCATGGCAAAGGACATAGCTAGCAAGATCAATAGAAAGCCCACGGATTGGGAGAAGATCTTTACTAGCCAGAGAACAGGCAAGGGTCTCCTATCTAAAATATACTTGGAACACAAAATATTAAATCCCCCAACAACAAATCCTCAAAGAAACAACTGCCCAATAAACAAGTGGGCGAAAGACTTAAAGAGAAACTTCTCTGAAGAAGAAAGAAGGATGGCCAATAGACACATGAAGAAATGTTCAACATCCCTAGCCATAAAAGAAATGCAAACCAAAACAACATTGAGATACCACCTCATCCAGTTAGAATTGCTAAAATCAAGAACTCTAAAAACAACAGATGCTGGAGGGGATGTGGACAGAAGGGAACCTTATTTCATTGTTGGTGGGAATGTAAACTTGTTCAACCACTTTGGAAAGCAGTATGGAGGTTCCTCAAAAGACTCCACATAGAGCTCCCCTATGACCCAGCAATTCCACTTTTGGGCATTTACCCAAATGTTTACAAACAAGACCACACTAAAGCTACCAGCACAACTATGTTTATTGCAGCATTATTTACCAGAGCTAAGATCTGGAACCAACCCAGACGCCCCTCAGTAGATGAATGGATCATGAAAATGTGGTATATATACACAATGGAATTCTATGCCTCCATCAGAAAGAATGACATTGCCCCATTTGTTAGGAAATGGAAAGACTTGGAAAAAATTATATTAAGCAAAGTAAACCAGGCCGAAAGAAGCATAGGTCACAAGGTTTACCTTATTTGCAAAATCTAGTATATGTATGAGTCAAGCAGAAAAGTCAGATAATGTGATGTCAGGAAAATTAACCCTTAGATATGTCTTTTAATGTTTCTTTCTTTCATGCATGTGTTTCTAACGCATTTATAAGATTATTTCTTTGTTGCTTTGTATGTCCCTCCCCCACAGTGTAACCCCTGCGTTCACTATATTTGATGTCAATATAACTTGTGGAGGAGATGGGGAAAAACAAGTCGTTTAAGGATACAGGTGGACCTGTTGCAACAATGAGAAGTACAAGTTGTCATGTCCAAAACGAGCTTTACAATGACGGTGAGGGGGCGGGGGGAGAAGGATTGGGACTGGCGGGGGAGGGGGAAAGCTGTGAAGGGATGTGAAGGGTAAACAAAGGAGGAGGCTGCAATGCTTGGTAAGAAATGTGTGCTTTATCCTGCCCATGTAAGTGTAACCCCTCTGTACAGTATGTTCACAAATAAAATAAAATAATAAAAATAAAAAAATAAAATAAAAAAAAGAAAGAAAATTTTGGCCTGTGCCAAGGATGCCTAGGTTTTCTCTTATTCTGTCCTGTAATGTTTTCAGAGTAAGACTTCAAACTTTTAAAGTTTCAAATATTGCAGGAATATCTTTGATTCATGTTGAATGGATGTGAGTAGATTGAACTGTTGCATATATTCGTGTGTGTGTGTGTGTGTGTGTGTGTGTGTGTGTGTGTGTGTAAGGGGGGGTTTATGTGTATCATTGAAATCAAGGATAAGGAAATGGTTTCTTTTTCTGAGATATACATTATGGTGTTTTTTTGTTGGTGATAGGCTCTGATTGCTTGCGTTTGCCTGATTGAACATTCCAGCCTAATTTTTCAATTAAAGTTTCTTAATTATTATTGAACATATTATGTCCTGATATTGCTTTGTCTTTTTCTGCCATCTAGGATCTTCTTTTTCTCTTAAATATTAACATTCAATATGAATTTTACCTCCTGAATAATTTTCTCTTTAATTTGAATTTTAAAATAAGAATTATAATATTTTGATCTCTGTATTCATGAAGAAAAACCATTTTGAATTCTCTGTTTAATGTAATAACACCTGGACAGATTTGTTAGCACCAAGTCCTTAAATTTTCTTTTGTAGTTTTAGTTTAAATAACCCTTCTCCATGTTTTTAGCATGGGTAGACAAAGAATTCCCACAATGCCTCACAACTTTTATCATTCACTTTGTCTCTGCTTCCTTGTCACTGCTAAATTGTTCTGGATGCCTGTATTAGCTACCCCAACCCCTGCAAAGCTGTTGCTGCTACCCAATTTTCTGCTACTGCAACTCAGCAATTACAGTCACAATTACCCTTTCCCTGGTACTCCCTTTCTATGCTACTCATTTTGGTACCCATAATTGTTAACACCATGGTTCCAGCCACCTGCTCCCTAACACCCCTGTCTCTGCTACCACATTCCCAAACAAAGCAAGGCAAGAGTAGGCACAGACGGTCGACTTGGGTACTCCTCTTGCAGGCACAATGGGACGTTATTCCTCAGGCATTTAACATGAGGGACTAACTAGTGGTGGAAAGAAAAGAGGTTACTCATAGGGGACTAAAATCCAAGGATATCAACTTATAACTTGTTGCTAGGAAAAGCAGGCCCTAAGATGAAAGTTAATGAGAAAAGAAAATTTGACAAATATATTGGGGATGATATAAAAAAATAAAAGTTTTAGCTTAATCTCTTTTACCAGTTATCTGAATTATTTTTATGACATAGATATGTAATTACTTTGCATTTTAAAAAGTATATGAAGATGCACATTTATGTGGTACTTATATTAATTTATGGAATATTTGCATATGATCATGTTAAAATGATATTCAATAGTTTATGCTTCATGATATGCTCATGAGTCTGCCTTTGGCAATATGAATTGAGCTCTCTGACAATAAATAGATTTTCATTGTCAAAAACTACAGGGATTGGGGGGGGAGGGAGGAGGCTGGAAAGGGATGTGAAGGGTAAACAAAGGAGGAGGCTGCAATGCTTGGTAAGATATGTACGCATTATCCTGCCCATGTAATTATAACCCCTCTGTACAGTATGTTCACAAATAAAATAAAATAAAATTTAAAAAAATCTACAGGGATATTACTGAGGCTAATACCAAAATGAAAGCTGGAACAAGAAAACTGAACAAAGCTACAAGTTTGAAGGGAAGGGGTCAGTGGTAAGGGCTATGATAAAAGAGAAATACATCACCATGGAATCCTGGAGGAATACAATGTGTCTTGTTGAACTACTAGTTTTTTAAACATTCTTAGAAAGCAGAACATAATTTTTGATTCTTGCTTTTTGGAACCTCTTTAATGAGTGGTTAAACAAAAAATATCGAAATGACTGAAAATCCACTGACATGAATTATTAGATTAATATTATACTCAAAATTTTCTTGAGATGCAGGCAGGCTGGATTCCTTCAATATGAAATTAATGGAATAATCTTTCTTTGAATGGTTGGACAGTCCATGACACTTGTTCCAAAACAAGAAAAGATGCCGCAGAGAAAAAAGAGAGGAAGGAGAGTCAAGGATGCTGAAATTAGCATATTTCCCATTTGGACTTTAATGGGTTGTTTCTAGAAAGAATTAGAATTTCACCTTAACATAATAATTTCAAAATGGATGTTCTAAAGGATAGCTTTGAAATGTAATGTTTAATGCTGTTGGATTACTTGAAGACAAAGGTTTACAGAAAACTTTAAATTCCAGAAAGACTGTAATGTACCAAGAAACACCTAGAAGAAATATAATTTAAAAATACACCTGTTCAGAGCACATCCAGGCATGAAAGTCTGTGAGTCAATTATCTCCAAACAGGAAGTTGCACTGTGGCTCAGTTGGGAGAGGGCTCCCTTGAGCTGAAGAACTCTGGGATATCTTAATACCCAAGCCCTGAGTTCAAGGCCCATGACAAAAAGAAATTTTAAAGAATTAAATCATTAGGGCTGGAAGAAGACTCAGTGGTAGAGTGCTTGTCTTTCATGCATGAGGTCCTGGGTTCAATTTCTCAGCACCACATAAGCAGAAAAAACTGGAAGTGGCACTGTGGCTAAAGTGGAGTGCACTAGCCTTGAGCTGAAAAACTCAGGGACAGCACCCAGACCCAGAGTTCAGGACCCCCTACCACCAACATCAACCAAAAAAAAAATTAAAGCATCAAACAACCTGAAGATGTTGTCCAGAATAATGAATGCAGCATTATCAGTTGCCATGACTTAGTGACTTGAAACCAAGTTTACCAGGGGAGATGGTGGGCATTTTGTGTGTGTGTCAAAACCTGCAAAATTCTTTTATACTTTCCCAGGGAGGGAGAAAGGAGGAAATGGGGGTGGGGAGAAGTGAGGTGTTTGGTGGACTTGCCTTTTGGTTCACTGATTGATTTCTGGAGTCAAATTCAGAGAAATTTAGTTTGCATTCCTAGTTGCATGGGCAATGACGAAGCCGTGTCCTGGAAGTTGTTTTGTCCTGTCTTTGGCCTGGTTCCAACCACCACTGGATAATCCAAGTCCCACTGCTGGACCAAGATGCCTTGAAGACTGTTGATTCATTGGGCAGGTGGACCTCCACAGCCAGAATAGGCAGAAAATGCAATTCCGAGGGCAGCATTGGAAATCTACATCAGGCAGAGATTTTTTAATATATTTTTATTGTAAAAATACTGTACAGAGGGCTCAGAGTTACAGGACTAGGTAATGAGTACATTTCCTATACAGCATTGTTTCCTCCTCCTTTGTTTTCCCCCTTCCATTCTTTCCCTCCCCACATCTCCAACTCCTCCCTCCTCAACCCCGGTCTGACACTGTAAATTCATTTTCAACACAGTGTCCTGTACATCTCATTGTCACAATGGTCAACCTGCATCCCCATTTAAGCATTCTTCTATATCCCTTCCACTCCCCAATTTTATATATATATATATGTATATATACATATATATATATATATATATATATATATATGATGCAGAACACTGGAATAAAATACAGTGAAAACAGGGGTTTACCTTGGGCGGATGAACGTAAAAAGTATCACATAGTGCATTATAAGCATATTAAAAACAAAAGAAAAAAAGAAAAACCCCCTAGTGTCTCTGACTTGGGGTACATTTCGCTTAAAATGAACTTGTATGGTCATCTGTACCTAGCCTTTGATCTTCTCTGCTTGTCTTAGATATGTACTAATCTCTGCAAACAAAGCTAAAACAAGGTTAACCATGCGACCTATGTTTCTTTGGGTCTGGCTTACTTCACTTAATATAATTTTTAACAAGTCTTTCCATTTCCTAACAAATGGGGCAATGTCATTCTTTCCGATGGAAGCATAGATTCCAGTGTGTGTGTGTGTGTGTGTGTGTGTGTGTGTGTGTGTGTGTATACCACATTCTCTTGAACCATTCATCTACTGAGGGGCATTGCGGTTGGTTACATATCATAGCTATGGTGAATAATACTGCAATAAATAAGGTTGTGCTGGTAGTTTTGTGATCATTTGGGTAAGTGCGCAAAAGTGTGGTTGCTGTGTCATTGGGGAGCAATAGGTGGAGTCTTTTGAAGAAATTCCATACTGCTTTCCAAAGTGGTTAAACAAGTTTATACTCCTACAAGTAATGCAGTAGAGTTCCCTTTTAGCCACGTCCCCACAAGCATCTGTCATTATTACATTTCTTGATTATAGCCATTCTAACTGGAGTGAGGTGTAATCTCAATGTTTTGATTCGCATTTCTTTTATGACTAGAAAAAAATGAGCATTTCTTCATGTCTAATGGACATTTTTTATTTCCTCTTCAAAGAAGTATCTCTTTAAGTCTTCAGCCCACTTAGTTATTGGGCAGTTGTTCCTTTGAGGATTTGTTGTTGGGGGATTTATGATTTTGAGTCCTAAGTATATTTTCGATATGATTTGTCTGTTATATGACTCATGAAGAACTTCTCCCAGTAAGTGGGCTTTTTATTGATCTTGATATCTATGAGCTTTACCTTGCCAAAGCTCTGCTGTTTCATGCAATCCCATTTGTCCAACCTCTCTTTGATTTGTTTTGTTTCTGGTTCTCTATTAATAAATTTGTGGCCTGTGCTAAAGAACCCTAGAGTTTCTCTTATCCTTCATGTAATGTTTTCACCGTGTCTACTTTTATTTTGAGACCTTTGATCTACTTTGACTTGATTCTCATGCAGAGTGATATATATATATATATATATGGATCTAGCTTTAGTTTTCTACAGGTGTTTAAGCAATTCTACCAGCAGAATTTACTGAAAAGGCTGTCATTCTTCCATTCTATATTTTTAGCTCCCTTGTCTTAGATTAGTTGGCTGAAGGTCAGTGGGTTTATTTCTGAGTCTTCAGTCCTATTCCATTGGTCCTCAGGACTGTTCTTGGGCCAGTACCAAGCTGTTTTTATAACTATGGCTTTTTAGTATAGTTTGAAATTTGGAACTGATATTGCTCCAGTACTGTTCTTTCTGTTAAGAATTGATGAACCTACACCCAGCATTACACTTAATGGTGAAAAGTTACAGCCATTTCTTATTAATTCAGGAAAGAGATAAGAATGTCTGCTCTCTCCACTCCTCTTCTATTAGTATTAGAATGCTACCTGGGGCAATAAGACAAGATGCAATCTGAAAAGGAATCCAAATAGTGAAAGAAGAAGTAAAACGTACAACATGAGCAATGGAATAGAATTGAAAACCCAGAAATGAACCTACAGTCCCATAGCCATCTAATATTCGATAAGGGAGCTAAAAAAATAGAATGGAAGAAAGACAGCCTCTTCCGTAAATGGTGCTGGCAAAATTCGTTAACTACTTGTAGAAAACTAAAGCTGAATCCTTATTTATCACCCTGCACCAGAATCACATCCAAATGGATTAAAGACCTCAGAGTCAAAGCAGACATTCTGAAAACATTGCAGGATGGAATAGGAGAAACCCTAGGTTTCCTTGGCTCAGGCCGAAATTTTCTTAATAGAGACCCAGAAACACAAAATCAGAAAAAGGTTGGACAAATAGGATTGCATTCAATTGCAGAGCTTCTGCCTGACAAAGGACATAGCTAGCAAGATCACTAGAGAGCCCACGGATTGGGAGAAGATCTTCACTAGCCATACAACGGACAAGGTCTCATATCTAAAGTATACCTGGAACTTAAAAAAATTAAATCCCCCAACAACAAACCTTCAAAGAATCAACTGCCCAATAAATAAGTGTGCTAAAGACTTAAGGAGAAATTTCTTTGAAGAGGAAAGAAGGATGGCCAATAAACAAATGAAATAATTCTCAAAATCTCTAGCCATGACAGATATGCAAATCAAAACAACATTGAAATACCACCTCACCCCAGTTAGAATTGCTATAATCAAGAACTCTAATAACAACAGATGCTGGAGGGGATGTGGACAGAAGAGAACCTTATTGCACTGTTGGTGGCAGTGTAAACTTGTTCAACCATCTTGGAAAGCCATATGGAGGTTCCTCAAAAGACTCCGCATAGAGTTCCCCTATGACCCAGCAATCCCACTTTTGGGCATTTACCCAAATGTTCACAAACAAGACCACACTAAAGCTTACAGCATCATTATTTACCATAGCTAAGATATGGAACCAACCCAGATGCCCCTCAGTAGATGAATGGATCAAGAAAATGTGGAATTCTATGCCTCCCTCAGAAAGAATGGTATTGCCCCATTTGTTAGGAAATGGAAAGGCTTGGAAAAAATTATATTAAGTGAATTAAGCCAGGCCCAAAGAATTATAGGTCCCATGGTCTCCCTTATTTACAGTAATTAGTATATGTCTGAGTCAAGTAGAATAGGTCAGATAATTTGATGTTAGGGAAATGAACCCTAAGATATGTATTGAAATGTTTTTTTTTTCTTTCATGGGATTGTTTCTAACACATATAAGATTATTTCTTTGTTGCTTTGTATTCCCTCCCCCACTGTATAACCCCTGCTTTCACTGTATTTGATGTTTGTATAATTTTGGAGGGGAAGGGAAAAAATCGTTTAAATAGGGATACAGGTGGACCCATTGAAACAATGAGATGTACAAGACGTTATATCGAAAAAGAACTTTACAACATTGGTGGTGGGGAGAAGGATTGGGTGGGGGCAGAGGGGGAGGATGGGAAAAGATGGGAAGGGGAAACAAAGTAGGAGGCTACAACGCTTCAGAAGAAATGTACTCATTATCTTGCCCAGGTAATTTTAATCCCTCTGTACAATTTTTTCACAATAAAAATAATAAATTTAAAAATAGAAAAAAAGAAGGAAAAAGACATGAAAATGACATCATCTTGTATTTAATGGACCCCATGGACGCCACTCCCAAGTTACTTGAGCAGATCAGAAACTTTGGCCAACTAGAAGAATATAATTTTGTCTCAATAAAACCAAACAGGAAAAGAATAAGAAATAAACAAGAAAGTAATACACAGTTGGAAATTTGGGCTAATTTTGTCATTATGCTTTGAGAAGTCAAGTTTCCTATAGAAATGCAACTCATATATAATCCTCAGTTGTGTTTTAAATGTTGTCTTAATTACAGAACATTTCTAGGTGCAAAAGAGGTCATGATTCCCAACCAAAAATTTGAAAAAGTAAGTACCATTCTGGTAGAGTCCCAAGAAATGAAGGATTACAAAAGTTTAAGCCTGATGAAATAGGAAAGTTCATTTAAAGTAGGACTTTTTAGACCTGGGTAAATTAGAATTTAGATTTAAAATAGATATTTTTGTTTGTAATTTAATATTCTATAGGATACTACAAAATTCTTTTCAAGTAAAGATTTAATTTACAAATTTACTGATGATTCTGGCATTCTAATTGCCTAGAATAATCTTTCAAGTGAGGTATAATAAGAACTTAGTTAATAGATAATTCCAACAGTTCATGTGTAAGATGATAATGTGAATAATCTAGACAAACTGTCAACAAATTGATGATATTAATTTATAAATATTGAAAAGGAGCAATCTTTTGAGACTTTGGTGTAACGTGGTATGAAGAGAGTAATTGTTTGACATCTTTTTTTTTTCTACCTATACATAACACAGGAAGAAATTTCCTTAATTATGTACCTCTGTATACAATGAGAAAAATGCTAGGTTTGATGTTTGTTTTTATTTTTTTGTTGTTGTTTGGTTTGTCCTAGGGCTTAACCTCTGGGCTTGGG
This sequence comes from Dipodomys spectabilis, assembly GCF_019054845.1. Classification (NCBI taxonomy): domain Eukaryota; kingdom Metazoa; phylum Chordata; class Mammalia; order Rodentia; family Heteromyidae; genus Dipodomys; species Dipodomys spectabilis. Next base: position 3,527,090 of record NW_024870972.1, on the reverse strand, counting down.
CACTGTCCCTGAGCCTGTTTTTGCTCAAGGTTACTGCTCTACCACTTGAACCTCAGTGTCACTTGGGTCTGGCTATTTCTTATGAGTTTATTGGAGATAAGAATCTAAGGAACCTTCCTGCCTGGGTGGGCTTTCAACCATAATCTTCTAATCTTAATATTAAGATATACAGATCTCCAGAATATCTATGAGAGATAATATATATAATAAAATAAATATAAAATAAAATAAAAATACATAATATTTGCAAGTTTTCTGATCTCAAGAATACCACTGCGGTGAAAATGATGTAGCAAAGTTTAGTGTAGTATTCTTTCCACAATTGGAAGGGCATCACATTAGCAGAAATGTAGTATTTTTTCACAATATGATAAAGTAGTCATGATGTGAATTTAGGGAATTTTAAGGCACACCTTACAAGTTGGAAATTGTTGGGCTAGGATGACTTTATGGCATAAATACTTGGGATTGATTGTCAAAAAAATAATAGCTTACTCTGATGAACAAATGTTTACTCTTAAGGAATTAATTATTATAGATACTTCATAGTTTGATCTACTAGCAATACTTGTCTACTTTTTCTGTTGAAATTTAAATATGTAATGCCTCATTGGAAACTGCATCTATTGCTGAATTAGTTAAAATGAAAACAGGTACTGCTTTAAATGTCTCTGGTATGACATGTTCAGTATTTGAAAATGAGTAGTTAGTAGTCATAGGAATGTTGAGAAACAGATATTCTGTCGTCTTAACAATTAGTCAGTTTTCAAAGATAGTAGTTTTCATAGAATTGAACTGTTTTCTGTTTTAGTATGAGACAATACTAAAATAATGTTTTTTTTTTCAAAATAATGGCAAGTATATTCTGTAAATATTGTATAGTTTGATAACATTCACGTTGATGTCCCTCCGATAAAGAAAGAGGTAATTCAAATTAGCAGACAAAATGTTCATTTTTAAATGGTAATACACATAGAATAATATTTACTATACCAATACAGTGAAATTATATTTTATGTAGCTCATTTTTAACTTAATTTTATTGTGAAGGTTATATATAGAAGGGCTTGCAGTAATTGTAAGGTAGTGGACACATAACATGTCAAATTTTTACCCCTTCCCTCATTTTTCTCACACTTTTCCTTCACTCCAATACTCCTCACAAGTTGTAATGTAAATTTCTAACACGTTGTCTTGTGAGTATTGCTATTGCATTGGTTTGCCTTTTGTCCTTTGTTTCGCCATTTTATTGTTCCACTTCCCTTGCCAAATGAAAATAAATGTATATACAATACACAGGATACTGAAATCAAATACAACAGTGTACAAACCATAGAGGAAAACACAAAAGAAAAAAGAAATCAAATAGTACATTAAAAACAACAACCACAAAGAAAATACTATCTTTCCATATCTAGGAGTTTATTTTGCTCTGCATCATTTTATGTGCTCATTTATACATAGCTATTGAGCCATTCTGCTGAACTGCTAGGACTATCCTAGATATTTCCTAGTTATTACAAATGAGGGAAACCATGGAATCTGTTTATTTGTGTCTTGATTATTTTTCTTAGTAGGATTTTTCCAAGTCTTTCCATTTACTTATGAATTGGAAACATAGAATTCCTCCGTACATATATAAACCACATTTTGTCAATTCGTTCATCTACTGAGTGGCATATTGGTTTAAAACATGATTGCATGTAAGTATCAATTAAGGCCATTCACAAATGACAGATGCAAACTCATCAGATATACTAATATCATGATTTCCAAGAAAGATAGAATTTTATGGTGGTACAAGTGTTGAGATATAGGATGAGTCTAATGAATATCTTGCATTGAATTAGGCAAGAAGATATCCAATATCATGTAGGACTAAAGTGGTAGTGGCAAATTATTTCCCTTGAGAAAGATATAGGAGGCTGCCAGAAGTATGAAGTAGTTCAGATAATTTTGAAGAATTTAGAAATGCAAGCTCAATTATGTCTCTTTAAATAATAATTATGTAAGTGGAAGGGCAAAAGAAGGGTAAGAGAAGAAAATAACTGACAGCAGATCATTGTCCCAAGTTAGAAAATAAAAAGACATAATCTATAACTTCCAAGTTAAAGAGAGACCAATATAATACGGCCCACTTAATTTAGGTACATGCAAAATATTTGCTTGGCTTTTCCCTACTTAAAAGCTCCAAAACAAATGAAAACTTATAAAAAAAATTAAGTGATTGCCATTGCTTCAACTTGAACAGTAACTCTGATCAGCCCTCTTTTTCTCACTTTGCTCTTGGAAAATAGTGCCTAAGTTGATGATGTTGTGGCTGATTAGAGGTAGACTAAGGGGCTTCTACTTGTACAATTATCCCAGCATAGTTTAAAGCAGTTTCCCCCCAAGATATACACGTACATTGTCTGAAACTGTCCTTTGAACACACCCTCACACCTGAGCAAATTATTTGAAATTATACTTCAGCTTTTCTTGGCACATTCTACTTCGTGCCTTTGTCTTCTTTGCACATTCTTTTTGAGTTCATAGTTGCTCTATTTCCATTTCATCTGTAAAAATTGCTAAGAACATTGTTCAACTACCACTTCTTGTTTGCACATGCCCAGTCTATGTATGAAGGTACTTTGTCCTTGTTAAGCAATAGAGTAATACTCACTCTCTGAGGAGAAAAGTTCCACAATATAGCCCTATGCCCACATTAGAGGAGGTAGAATTTAAAGCATTTTGAGAAAACAGTGATATTAGAATTGAAAGGCTCCTTAGGGAAATTTTCTAGGAGCTCATTAGTTTACCCAGGAGAAATATAAATATCCACAAAATTTGGAGCTAATTAGTAAGCATCCAAATTAACATTTGATCCTAGATGTTGTGTTAATACAAGTCACGGTTGTATTATTGTTACATTAGAAACCTTCACAACTTGACAATGTGTATGAGAAAATGAAAGAAAGGGATTAAAGCAAAATGTCTTATCGTTTTAGGCATTTAATCCTAGTGGTGAGGGTAATGTCTGAACTCTTCCATTCAATGAAAGCTTGAAGTTTATAAGAACACTTTCCTACATATAAGAATTTGTGTCAGGTTGATTGACAGGGTTATTTCAGCATGGAGTTATACCTAACAAGAACTAGGTTTCAATAGAGTATTTGGCAGTTATGATTTATCAATAGAGGCATTTTCTATTCTAAAGAAGAATCAATTCAAAAAGTGTTCAGTCACATCAGTAAAGCTGCATGTTCAACATAATACTCGGAGTTACTTGTCCTACATTTATAATGAGTAGGCTGATAAGATATCCAAACATATCTAAATATATTTCAATAAAATCCCAAACTGATATGGATATATAGGTCACTAATTGGAACTGTAGGACAAATTAGGCTTGTCTGTGCTTTAGTCCAATCTATAATCTCCTGGCTAAATAAAGTTTTCAAAAATGTTCACAGAATACCTCTAAGAAAAGTTCATGACAGTTATATCTGTATAATATTTCTGAGGTCAGGATTAAAGCATTTGTTCCCAAAATTTAGAATCAACAGGACCTGTTGATTTTATGGATCCAGAATTTTGTGTCTTCACATTCATATCTCAACATTTTATCAATATGACTTTCACCAAAACACTGTTCTTATTGAACTTGTCTATGTCCTTTTACTTTTCAAATCCAAATAGTAGATTTCCTTCAATATCTTCCTGAAAATTCTTTCCTCCCTTTTCTTCTGTAAATCTGTGTTTACTACTTTTTGTTTCCTTATTTATCTCTTTCCTCCAATCTTATCCACACTGGTACTCACATTGTTCACACTTTCATCATAACTTTCCTTTTCTTCTTCCCTTTAATAATGTCTCTGATTTTATTATTATTTTTCATATTCATGTTCATGGATATTTTGATGCTGTTCAAACAGACCTATCTTTGCATCTGTTTAACATAAACCTTAGAACTATCAGAGAGTTTTTTTCCTCTAAATCCATCTTTTCCACCTGTAGTCCTTATCACCAAGAATGTAAGTAATACAGTAAGGAGACAGAGATGAGGAAACACTTTAGATTTCCTAATATCCTACCTCCATCCATTAGATAAGATGAATAATCAAGATTTTCTCAGTTTCTGTCACTAATGTAATTTCTATGTACTCCTTTTTATGCCCCTGACACCAGCCTATTGCAAATACTCATCACCAGTCACTCAGTCCTAAAACAACTGTTTACAAAGTATGCATTTTCCCCCATAGTCTTTTTTATATTGGTCCTCTCCATCACCAAATGACTCTCCTTGTAAGCACACAGAGTGAAGAAGTCAGACAAAAATTCTACTACCATTATTTACTCACAGCATTGACTATTGGTCTTACATTTCTCATCTGTAAATGGACATAATCTACCAGAAATATTGAACAATATATTTGTTGACTTCTAGAGCAAGGCAAAAGAAAGTAAACAGTCCTTACATTTTCTGCCTTAGCTTACAAATAAGGAAAGAGTCAAATTCAGTTTGTTGGTATAAAGTCAGAAATAATTTCATGTTTAAATAAAAATAAATTTTAACTCCTGCAGCTTGTGTCCTTTTATGGTAACTGCAGATATGTAAGTGTTATTATGTAAATTGTGTCATGTATTTACAGCTGTAATGAAGAACATACTCTTAATATATCATTGGAAAAGTATCTATCTGAGAATGTTATTTGAACTAATCACACTAAGTTGAAATCTACATCGTAGTCCATCAAAATATGGAAATAAATGATTTTATTTATAAGCAAATAATACCACCAAGAACAGTGAGTATACCTTAGAAAGACTGCTGGAATAACATTAGGGTTTTTACTGTCTCTACCTGTTTATTTGATTGTATTTCTTGATATTGAAACTCTCCTCTCTTTATTCTGGTATTGTTTTGTTTTTGGTTCGTCATGGGGCCTGGACTCTGGGCCTGGTACTGTCCCTCACCTCTTCAGCTCAAGGCAAGCGCTCTACCACTTGAGCCACAGTGCCACTTCCCACTTTTTCTGCTTATGTGGTTCTGAGGAATCAAACCCAGAGCTTCATGTAGGCAAGGCCAGCACTCTGACACTAAGCCACCTTCCCAGCCTTCCTCTTGTTATTGTTATTGTATGTAATCCAACGCTGTTTATAACTATACATTCAATGTGGGAAATTTAGCTTCAAAGATATCTAAAGTTTTTTCTTTTTTTCAATCACAACATCGTCATTATCAGGCTACACTGTGGTCATCATCCTCTCCATCCAAATTATTATTAGCATCATAAGTACTAATTATTGAACATAGGATATGTTTCTATGATTTTACTATTTTAGTCTTTAGATTAATAATTTTAATGTTACCACTGTGCATGCATCCATATTGAAATTTTGAACAAATAAACAATAACAACCTAAACCATATCAGGTAGCTTGACTATGTGCTTATAACAAATTATGGAATAGATTTTTGGAAGCATTGCAAATTCCTAATCAGTATGAATTAACTTCCTCTCTCTCCTGAACTACAAACAAATACTTAAGAGTTTGGGCAGAACCTTTTCAAGTAATATACTGTCAATGTTACTACAATATCATGTGTATATCTAAAATTCCCTTGAAAGTAACAAACTCTACTTTATACTGAAATATTTGTTATTTTATTCTAGGAAACTTTTAGAAAAATAGACTGTACCTTTGAAATGAAAAATGTCAAAAATAGTAACATAAAAGTTTAGTGGGGGTCTGTCATATATACATATATATAAATGTTATGTGCAGAATAGTACATATTTAGAGATTATTTTTCATCAGAAATATATACATATATCTAAATTTATTTGCAGAATGATATACATCATAGTGAAACAAACATCTTAAAACATAATTAAAATTAAAAAAAAAAAAAAACTTCATGAAACCAAGTGGGGGTAACTCACCCTTATATTACAAGGTATTCTGAGTGCTGAGATCTTAGGATTGTTTTCGAAACTAGCCCAGACAGAAAAGTACTTGTTAGATTCTTATCTCCAATTAACCAGTAAAAACAGGAATTAGCTCTTTTCTTCAAGTTGTAGAGTGTTGTCTTTGAGCATAAAAATGCATAGGGACATTGCCCAGGCCTTGCACACAACACCCACAACAACTAATTGTATCACATTAATTTCACAAAAGCATCTTTTAGCTGCTGTGAACATTTCTTAGAAAAATGAATACATACTCCTGGAAAATGTTAAGTAAAAAAGTACAGAATATTTACGTCTATGTTAAAGACATAACTATTTAGATTGTTTAAGATATTTAGGTAATGATTAGAAGTCAAGAATAATGATAGGTAGGTCATATATTAGGACTGGTTTTTTATTTTTATTTTATTTTTCAATAGTAATAAAATTATATTTATAATGATTATATAAAATTACTCTTGCTTGCTATTTGAATTAAAATAAGGGATAAATATTTTTAAATGATTTCCAAAGCAAAGGAGTATCAATTCTTTTGTAATTTCAAAACAATTAAGAAAATGATTTCAAGGCTGGTTCACTCTAAGTCTATATTTGTTTTCTTGCTCTAGTTTTCATATGTTAGTAGAAATTAGAATTCCAAAAATTTAATGGATATTGGCATTCAGGAACATCTTCACATACACTAATATTGGAGTCCCTTAAGTGGAATTGTTTTATTTCATTTGTTACTTTCACAAATATATCAAGATGATTGTGTATTTTGTTCTTTTCACTGTTTTTGGCTCTTATCTTGAGAATACGTTTTCCCTAGCAAGGTAGAGATAAGCAATTGGATTAAACAAGTAACATATGACTTTCATAAAATGCAGAAGCATAGATTTGTGTCTACTGTCATTTGCTATAAGTTTCTTCCAGAAAAGTTTCTCAATTACTTAGAAGTTTTTCCCCTTCCCCTCCACAAATTATACAGACATCAAATACAGTGAAAGCAGGGGTTATAGTGTGAGGGAGGGACATACAAAGCAACAAAGAAATAATCATATAAATGTGTTAGAAACAATCGCATGAAAGAACAAATAAACATTTGAATACATAACTTAGGGTTCATTTCCATAACATCACCTTATCTCACCTTTTCTGTTTGACTCAGATATATACTACATATTGCAAATGAGGGAAACCATGGGAAAAAATATGGATACAGGTGGACCTATTGCAACAATGAGATGTACAATTCGTTATGTCAAAAAATGAACTTTACAACTTTGGTGGGGTGGGGGTAACGGGGAAGATTGGGTGGGGCGGCGGGGGAGGATGGGAAGGGATGGGAAGGGGAAACAAAGGAGGAGACTACAATGCTTGATAAGAACTGTACTCATTATCTTGTCCATGTAATTGTAACCCTTCTGTACAGTATTTTCACAATAAAAAATAAAATAAATTTCTTAGAAGTGATGCATAATTCCTAGGTATTCCAGTTATCACATATATTTTTGGGTTCAGTTATCTCTGTATAAACTCAAACTGAAAATATACCCTCAAAATAAACAGAAATCACATCTTTGTTTTAAATGCAGTAGTTTACAAAGAGTTTTTAGCCAACACCAAAAATATCTTTTTAGCTATTCAGCATTTTGTGTGAAGAAGTTTTAACAATAGTTTTTTTTTCCTGATATGCAATTCACTTACAATATATTATTTCCTTTTATTGTATACATATTAGTCCTTTGGAAGTGAATTGTACTTTCATAGGTTTCCAAAGCCTAATTTTCACAAACTTGCATTTCTTCAAATAGAAATTCTGTAAATTTTAGAACAGACATTAAAATAGATATAAAATTCAGTTACAGGAATTTGCCCAGCATACATCCTCTATAGTTGTGTCTTTTCAAAATTTGTTTTGGGGGATCATTTCCACAGTCTCACACATACTATTCAAGTTCACTGTCTATTAACTACATTCTCTGTCCAAAAAAGTTTTTTACTTCTGTTTAATACATTCATAGAAGTGTAATGCCTGGATCCTATACAATACTCTTTCATCTTTTGAAGACTTGAAAACTTGTTTGCTAAAATGATTGCAGTATTATACAAATCGATCACTATGAGAAGTATATCAATTATCCACAAATACATTACTATATTTTACGTCCTTTTTTATATTATGGTCATACTAGTGAGTTTTCTTTTTATTATTTCTTAGACACTAAAGAGAATCTTATTTCATATGCTCCTCCTATTGACTTAATTTACATATGTTATTTAAAGAAATATTCTATTCAGGAAAAAAATTTATATACAATTAGAAGAGATAAAAATACTTAAGTTTAAGAATCATTGTAGCATTAACATTGTAGTATTAACAAATATGTGCACTCTATTTGTGGGATATGCTTTCATTTCTGTTATAGTGTCCCTTGAATTATGAAAGTTTATCACTTGATATAATCCAGTTCTTGCTTTTCTTTAGCCATTAATTTTTTCCATATCAAATGTTTAGAAACCTTTACTGATCAATATCATGAAATTTTACATTTATGTTTTATTGGTTTTTAAATCTCACATTTAGTTTGATAATCATTCTATATAAGGTTTGAGGTAGGCCAGGTGCCGGTGGCTCATGCCTGTAATACTAGCTACTTAGGAGGCTGAGATCTGAGGATCGTGGATTAAAGCCGGCCAGGGCACTAAAGTCCATGAGACTCTTATCTCCAATAAACCAGGAAGTTTCGTTATTACTCAAGCGGTAGAGTGCTCACCTTGAGCTGAAGAGCACATAGACAGTGCCCAAGCCCAGAGTTCAAAACCCATGCCCGGCATACAAACAAACAAACAAAGTATTGAGGTAGTAGTCTAAGATCATTCTTGAAATCTAGAGAGGCAATAGTGCCAATAAAAGCATTTAAGATTCTGTTTTTATTTCATAAAGTCATAGCATCCTTTTCAAAATCTGTGGACCATAAAACTAAGAAATTATTTTTGACGAATCTGTTACCTTCTACTATGTGTCTGTTCTTAAAGTAGAACTATGTTGTCTTCACTACTAAACATGGTAATACTATTCAAAGCTAGTATGAAGGCTCAAGCTACACCATTTTACAAGATTGCTCTGACAGACCTGTATTCCTTGAATTTACATACGAGATTATTGAGCAGGTGGACCAATATTCTACAGAGCTATCTAAATATATGATAGTCACTCATATTTTACCACTTGTGAAAATACAAACGCATGATTTTATATATAGAAAATGTCTTTAGAGACTGCTCAATGCAACTATAATTAGTTTAGGAATGAGTTAAGATTTAGATAACAGTACAGCATAGTAAAGCTGAATGATAACGACTTGAGATGTACTGCAGAAGAGAGTGAGAGGGGGAAGAATGGTGGACCACATAGGAGTTGTATGTCAGTGGTATTGTTTCAAAAAACAGAAAGACTTCAGAAAAGAGAAGGAGAAAAATAAAGTGTCCTGAATCTAGTTTCTTTTTAATCCACCTGATAGTTTCGACTGAAAGTCAGATAACATGGGAAAAAATAGAAAATAAAGAATTGTATAGATCTGTTACAATGTAAAGCAGTTGTAATAGGTATATAATTAATTTCTAAAAAAATAAGAGAAAGAATAACAATAACAATTGCTAACGTGGATAGAAGATGGATCACATTTTATCATATGTAATTTAGAAAAAACATACTAGGAATGAAAATTTAAAAGTCATAATTTAAAAGACAATTTGTGTTATAACTAGATAGTATAGCTCAGTGGTAAAACATTGGCCTAACATATGTGAAGCAATTGTGTGATCTCCCAAGCATTAGAAAGTACACAAAAAGCACACACACAGAAAACCCAAATAAACACACACACACACCACATACACACATTTGTTATTATCATATTAAACAGAAGAAATTATCACAAATAATAAAAGTATTTTAATATATGAAATCACAATATTGCTCATACTATTTAAAAGTTTAGTAGAAATAAAATAGTCACAAGATACTTGGATTCTTATAGATTAAGTAAATTGAAAATTCAGAAATAAAAGACATGAGAAATTTGCAAACAAGTTTTAAATAATAAACATTTTGAAATATGTGTCCTTTTATTTTGACAAAAGATTGATGTTACTGGTGTTTTAACTCAAGATTTAGAATATGATAACCAGGTGCTCTATATCTTGCTAGGGATGACTATATCTCTAATCATTTCACTCTGGAAATTTTATGATAAGGTCTCATAGTTTCTCAGTCTCTCCTGAATTATGAACATTATTTATACTTACCATCATAGTTAGAAAAATGGAAAGAACAAATCGCTATGCCCACCTCAAACATTTTTTTTTAATTCAAGTACAAATATTTCCAAATAATGACCAGGTAATAAAGCTTTTTAAAATAAAGTATGTGCTTCTTGAAAATACACTATTTGTTAAATGGGCAAATACGTTTAGAACTAAAGAAAATAAATTTATGTAAATTCACCAACCATACAAAATTTAAGAAAATAATTTTAAATATTCACATGTTAATTATTTTGAAAGCAAACTATATGTCTGAATAATTTACTTGTGTTAAAATTATGCAAAACTAAATTAACTAATCCTACAACTCTGAAACAAGAATTACCCTAAAGAAACAATAAAAAATAATTAAGTTCAAAATTTGAAATTTAGAAAATAAAATGAAGTGTACTCTTTAGTTGACTTAAGTAACTGTAAACCCTCTGTATATCAATTTTATAATAAAAAATGCATGAACAAAGAAAGAATAGTACCCATTGGTCAATAGCGACAGGAAAAACTAGTTTTTTTTTGAGTGTGCAAAAAAATCAGTGGAAGAGATAACAATGTTTCTTCCATAATAAATGTACTCATTACCTTACTTATGTAACTGTATCCCTTCTGTACATTACCTTTACAATAAAATTAAATTGAAATTAAAAATAAACTAAATAACCTACCAATTAAGAATTCGTAGAGAGCATGGAAGGTGGCTCAGTGGTGGAGCACTTGCCTTGCATGCTTGAGGCCCTGGGTTCGATTCCTCCAAGCAATATAATTTTGTGAAATCCTTCATGAAGCAACGTATTTCTTTCATTAGAAGGGAAGCCTCTGTCAAACTATTAATAATAGGGTTTCCTTCTTCTTGCTAGCATCTGTAGTTTTATTATCTTCATATATTTCATGATCTGTCTGTGTATGACAAAGACTGCTGTGAAAATGAAAAGACCCTTCGCAGCACTTATCATTTATATACCATTCATAGATATGAAGGTGTTTAAATATTACTCAAATTGCTTTGGAATAAATCATGTTCACATTGACTATCGTGAAAAATAAGGATTGGATTCTCAGCACATTAGGTAAGAACTTGATTGAAAGAAACCAGAAAAGTGAGGAACAACTCAACACATACATTCAAATGAAACAAAACAACCCAAGAAAACAAATTAATTCAGTACTCAAAAACCTGCAGAAAATGACATGACTTATAAAAACATCAGCTATGACAATTTTATGAAAATCCTCACTACATTTGAGTCTACTCTCGTGAGGATAGAGGTTAAAGCCCAGACTGGACAGAAAGATCTTTACACAATGACATGTACCTGTTATTTTAAATTCCAGGAAGAATAACATAACGTGGACTGAGCCCAATATCATACACCAGTATCTGAAAAATAATCAAGATAATTTAGGGCTGGAGACATGACAAAATGGTAAGAACACCCATTTAGGGGGCACTAGACACTCAATTCAAACTCTAATATTATGGGTATTAATGTAAAAAGCTATGATTTTAAATAAGTGGAATAATTGTAAGATTTGAGTATTTGAGTGGAAAACTGCATGAGAGAGAATATACCCATGGTACAATGTTTTCAACTTAAGTGAAAATGTTTTGTGGTACTTCAGACAAAATAGAGTTACCTTGCAAATGAGAATATTTGCCCATATTGTGCAACCTCACATATGAGTGTCAAAATCAAACCACATTTTTAGCCTTTGTTTTTAACTCAACTGTTACAAATTATGGGTTAGATGAAGTAATCAAATAAAGATTATAATAATATTATGTGAGGCTATGAATTAGAGCTGAAAATGATTTTAAATGTGATAATAGCTAATTAAATTGCATACTTCTTACTTTTACTCTGTCATGTCCCTCATTCTCACATTAGGAAAATACATAGAAGGTTCTCACTAAATTATATGTACATTTATGATATAATGTATGAAAGAATATGGGCACAGTGTGGTTTTAGGTTATTGAGACCTGTAGGGGGAAGTGTGTTTTTGAAGACTTGCAATACATTGGGATGAAGATGAAGGTAGGGATGTGCTTATTATGGAAAACTGGCCAGAGGATTGTTCCCATAATGGTAGTGATGAATTCTTCCAAAAGGTTACAGTAAAATCACTTTCACAACCATGTTCACTGCTCCACTATTCATCGTAGCAAAGTTACAGAAACAGCCCAGATGCCCTTTGGTGGAATGATGGTTGGAGAAAGTGTGGCACATATACACAATTGGATTGCACCTATTCATTTTGAAGACTGTTACATTATTTGAAATGAAATGGATAGATCTAAAAATATATTAATGAGCTAAGTCAGAGCCAGACAAACAAAGAACCCATGTTATGTCTCATATTTGGAAGCTAGAACTTTATACAGGTTTACAAAAAATATTAACCAAAGCATGCTATTTGCAGAGGAGTATTTCAAAAGTGTATTTTCTTATAAAATTGAACTTTTAATCCAACAAAATATATGTCAGGAAACTGTCACTTGGAAGGTGTGAGGGGAAGTCAAAAGGAAGGAATAAAGAGAGTTATGGACGAAGAGAGTGAAAGTATATTATCATTGTCGATAGTATGAAACTAGAAAAAATTAAAGTGGGGTGAGGTTTGAAAGGGTGTGGAAAAGTTAGATAAAGATAAATTATACTTAAAAAACTGATTTGTTGAATAGAAATTCCATTTTCCAAGTATTTAAGATAATAAGAATATAATTAAAAACAATGGAGACATCTGATCTTAAATTCTATTTCCATCTCTTTTAAAAAATGAAATTGTTTGCTCTATAAATTGATCAGAGGGATGAATTTCTTGGCTAGCTAGATCATTGAACATCTGTCTCTCTCTTCCTCTCTCCCCTTTCATGGTTCTCATCGGTAATATGGTTGCTCCATAATTATCCTAATTTATTTTGCTTTTATATTTTTGGTTGCATCATTTCACTTTCTGCTCTTCTATTTCCCAAATAATTTACATGGAAGGCATTTTTTCCTATTTTCTCATTCCTAAAATAAGCTGCACATGAATACACCACTGGTCTTCATTTTCAGTCTGTACCTTTGAATACGGAGGAAAATCTTCCTCTGCTCTCTACCAATTCCCTACTCTCCAGTTAGAATAATTTACAATGATAAAAATGAAAAAAGAGAAAATAAATAATAGTGAAAAAAACAGATGAAGAAAATTCACCGGATATTTCTGACCAGTTCATCCAATGTGAACTATTGGGGAAATACATGGACACCTCATATTCACTGGCACTCAAAGTCTCTGGCTAGGCAGTTCAGAAGAAGATGAGGAACAAGATGAAAAAGTGAGAAATGGTATCAATTGCAAGAGAAAAATGGAATAGGATCCAAGCAAATTTCTTCTTTGGTCTGCCGAAAATAATCGCCTTAGTACAGTGCAGAGACTACTTTCCAAAAAGGCCTCTCATGTGAATACTAGTGATGCTGATGAGTACACCCCTCTTCATCGAGAAGCTTTCAGTGGACACTTAGTCATTGTCCATGAGTTGGTAGCTCAAGGTAGATATTCATGTATTAATTGTGAATGGCTGGACACTCCTGCACAGTACTTATACATGGAATAATAACAGAGTGGCTTCTTTATTTCATCATGATGCAGATACCAATGGCCAAACTAAAGGCCTCTTGACCCCTTTGCATCTTGCTGCTGGGAATAGAAATAGCAAAGTTATGCTAGATCTCCTTCTGTTGAACCATTATATCAAACCAGGTCTGAAGCACAACTTGGAAGAAACTGCATTTGATATTGCCAAAAGAATAAGTATGTATCACTACCTCTTTGAAGTTGTAGAAAGCTGTACAAATTGTTCTCCTAAGTCCTAATGGTTTGGGTAAATTTCTTAAATTTCAAAATTTCCAGTCCATCCTGTGTCCATACAAAATATTTTCTCAATACAAAGCAACAGCAATATCTTACTTTAAAAATTCATGAATTCCATGGTATTCTTCCAAGTGAATTGCCTGACTTTGATGTCAATATACATTCAAGTTGTTTGTATACATCTATAATGTTTTCTGTAGTGTTTGTGATTTTTTAATAAGAAATTATTTTAACTTATCTGTTGAAATGAGTAGTACAGAAACTAAAGATATTTCTGGTGCTTGTCTGAAAAAAGTATATTTTAAAATATTTAGTATTCTGTTTGTATAGTATCCATAATCTAGTTCATTCTCTCCTAGATATAATACTTTGAATTCAACATTGTTTTATAATATATAGGTTCATTAATGTGTCCTTTCAGATTGCATTCCATATAGAAAAGCTTTAAGATTCCTTTAATGCCTAGGTCCTTATATAATTTTATTTCTTTGGGATAAAATGAAAATGTTATCTAATTTCAAAACTTTTATAAAGGTTATGCAATGTAAAGGCCTTCATAAAAAGGTGAAGATTAAATGGCGTAAAACAAACTTTTATTCCTATGAATTACATGTATAATTACACTTGTATATTTGTAATCAACTGTTTAATAACTGTTTTTCATTTCTTCACAAATTTTCATATCATCCTTGTGCAAGAGCCATGTTAATCTCTGTATTGTAATTTGGATAGATGTGCTGCTGAAGCATGTAGTATCCTGTAAATTTAAGTAATTAATGATGCAATCTTAAGACAGGCATATATCCTTGGTTGCCTATTTGTAACAGGGAAACCTTATTGTTTCCTAAATTTCTATTCATCTTATTTCTGTAAAATTCTGTTTATGGTGGAAAAAACTTATATTGATTCTTCAATTGCTCACATTTGCAATTTTTGTCAATTATTTTTTAAAGCCTTTTTTATTTGAAATTTGATCATACTTTGAAGCCTTTATAGGTAGGTCCAAAGGTGATGGCTTTTCAAGTACTTATTTATCAACTGAGTTAGCTTTGTGGAGCTAATGGATTCAAACTAAGCCTTGCTTAAGAGCTACTCTAAACTTCTCCAGCTTAAAATTTCCAAATTGAGGTCTTACTGGCACAAATGTCTGCCTGACCCTTTACCCTTGCTCCATGTAGGAACAGAGCAACCAGAATATCTTACCCTGACAGTATAGCTTGTCTTACTGGAGCAAAACTAATCTTAGTTACAAGTGATCATAGAGAGATTAACAGTTCAGACAGAACTGTTCAGACAGAAGGTATTTTTTCAAAATATAATTATTTCTTATCCCTACCATTTCAAAAGTAGCTAACGCCAAGAAGGTGAAAAAAATTGTTCATATGCATGATTACCTAATGTCCTGGCCTGTCCACCATCCAACCAGGCAGGAACTTACACCACCGATTTTCTATCACCAAATATATTCCATAGCTCCAGGAGAAGTCCATATGTTTCTCCTCGTTATTAGGCCTTAAATTGGTAATGTTTTAATCACAGTGTTTCCTCTTGTCTCTAAGCTGTACAGCTCTGGATGGTAAAGCTTTACCTCTAATTCTACCAAACACTGAGGTAGAGGTAATGGAATAATATTTTAAAACAGTTGACTTTGTTACCCTAACCACAAAAGAACAATGCAAAACATTTTCTTATATTACATATACTTATATAATTTATAATTATATGTACTGCTTTTATATTTCACACAGTGAATCTTACTAAAATAAATTGATAATTTGACAAATTAGTTGTTATTTACTCTAATAAATAGATTGGAATATAAATAATCAGGATTAGAATATATATTGGAATATAAAAAAATCAATGCAATGTTTTCGTTATAAACTTGTGATACCTTCTAAGTGTTCTTGGTTTCTGAATTCACATGGTAAAAAAACAATGTTGTTTTCCTCTAATCTATAAGGGATTTTACTCTGCTGCTCTGTTTATTGCTTTAACTCGCTGGTCCCAAACTGTTTTTCTGCATATTTCTGAAGCATTTCTACTGATTATTCTCAAATTTTGCTGATATGATGTCTAAAAGGTATTATACTTCTACAGGACCCACGGGTCCTAGGATCCCAGGTCCCATTTATCTTCATCATCAGATAACTAGGGCAAGAGTTCTCATCTAGGCCCATGCAACATGCCAACAGAAAGTAACTGAAGAACCATCTCAATTTCTCCTTTCCTATATTTCAGGGTCCCAATTCCTTGAAATGCAGGAATTACCAGTAAGCAATTGTCAAATGCCAGGCAACTTAAAATGCAGGATGAAATCACAAAATGTTAAAGTGCAGTAATTGAAACTTTCAATTTTCAGATGACTATCCCATATGAGTGGACAAGACCACAAATGTCACAAGATTATTTGTAATACCCCTCTCGTAATGATTAATGAATGATTTCAGTCCAGCATCAGCAGGCCAAAAAATAGTTCCTGGAACGATAGATCCATAATTGGTCTACAAATGCTAGGAATACTTGACATAGAGGTCAAATATAATTCAGAAAAACATTGAGAAGATCCTTAGTGCTTCAAAACACTGGTATTTCAGTAAAACTTGGTTCTATAGTATAAAAATGTTGTCATTCTCAAACAAATGATAACCTACATTTAATTTCCTGAAAGTATATTCCTTTTCAAATAAACTTTTTAAACTCACACTTGCCACAGTAACACTTTACAAGTAGATAATATTTAGTGACGTTACATGTTTTTCAAGTGTAGGGAGCAAGTTACAATAGAGTTGATTTATTTACCCAGCACTAATGCCAAACAGGTTCAACCATTCATTAAAATGTAGAAATAGTACCCCCCACCATCTGTGTTTTTCAGTAGGTGCATTCAAAAATTTGTTAAATAGATCAGCCTCCCATATTTCAAACCAAAACATTAGCTAATAAATTAAATTTCATCACATAATAAATAGATTTTGAAAAGTCATTAATAGTTGCCTTATCATATGGTGTTTTATGTTTTCCCTATCTGTCTAACATAGTAAGAAATATGACTTTATGTCTTTTTTTAATTTTAATTTTAATTTTTTGTGAACATACTGTACAGAGGGTTTACAATTACATGGGCAAGATAATGAGTACATTTCTTATCAAGCATTGCAGCCTCCTCCTTTGTTTACCCTTCACATCCCTTCCTAGTGACTTTAAGTCTTAAATATGGGTACTCATCAGAGATTTGACAAACATAAAATTTGTCTTTTATTTCTATCATATTCCTCTACAGTAGTCAATTTTAGTTTTCTTCTTTTTCCAAAACTTATAGGTAGTAGAAAATATTATCCCATGTAAAATAAAATAATCACACACCATTGTACAAAGCCATTTACAAAACTGGTAGTTAGGAATACATTCTAAGCCCTTTTTAAACTTTCATGTTGACTACAGATTAATCTTTCAAATGGAGGGGAATAAAATCATGTCTAGGTGCTTCATGTCTCCAGTCTTGCAAATTGTTACTTCAGATGAATGAATTATGGAAATATAAGCTGACATCAGTTCAAGTATATGTAGGATCTAAACTCCATGGAATGTATATAAGCCTTTCAAAGTACTAGCAGACAGTTTAACAGAATGACTATCAGAATGATGAAACCAGACAAGAATAATAGTAAAGACATAGAATGAATGAAAATGGAACGAGGAATGAGTACAGCTAGAATACTCAATGTACACATGTGAGAAAGGACGTGGTAAATCGGAAATAAATCTTGTAGAAGGGGTTGGTTTAGAATGATAGATGGAGTGACTCTGATCCTGGAACATTGGAAAATTAGATGGACATATTTAATTGTAACAAACTTGCACAACCTTTTTAAATTCAGTGAAAAAACACAACAAAAAAACAAACACACACAAAAACCACAACCAAACAGCAATCTCTATAGAGTATGATTATGACCTCTCAAAATTTTAATTAGTTAATGAAGGACAATCTTGGGGAAAGCATACAAAACTGTTTAAAGTGGGCAGTTTGGGATAGAGGAGAATTTTTAACAGATTTAAATAAATTGTCTAAGGTTATAAATCACCTACATCTGCTGCAAATATTTTCTTCTGGGAATTCTCTTGGTCTGATCTGGACACTCCAGTCCTGAGCCACACTTGATAGCTTGTGAAGATAGAAGATGGAAGAAAAAAGATCAAGAACCCATTACTCCACTGGAGAGAAAACAGTCCTCTATGTTTTCTCTCAGTTCTCTTGACTACTTTTATTCATAATTTTAAGTCAAGTGATTTGAATTATATTTTCCCTCTTTGTTCTGGCAAAGAAATTGTTCAAAGTAATTTACTAAATATTATTTGCCATTTTTTTCTATCATGATGTTTACTTGTCCAAGTGAGTCCATTAAACTTCCCCCTTTCATTTGGTTGCCACAGAAACCCAGCATCAATGTTAATGAGGACAATCTCTAATGTAAAACGTTGTCTCCAAAATACCAGTCCAAGAAGCTGTGATCACAAATATTTAGCTATATTTTTTCTTTTTTCGTTTAACTTGAAAGTCTTCTCGTGTCTAAAGTGCCCTCAAAAATAAGTACTCCACCACTTTTTGGTTCAATCACTTCTAACCTCAAAGATATACTTTGCTAACAAGATGCTTAGAGGAAATGGAAGAATTCTCCACCTTTTATCATCTCTCTTCAGGCTCTCCTTAAATACCATATCAGGATCAGTGAAGTTATTCTTTCCAAAATTATTTCAATAGATTATCTTTCTCTTGGTCTTGCATTTGATCAGCAGAATGTATGGAAAAGAACAGAGTTAAATCATTCATACCTTGGATGACAGTGTCTGTTACAAAAGGACAATGTTCCCATGTCCTATTTCTCTGTCCTTCTCTTAGCTCTTGTCTGATTTCCAACTAATCACAGATTAATGGCTTCAAGTCTAGTGAAGGTGAAGGACTATAAGGACTTCCCCAATGCAAGCTCTTCATGGTTTCTCATTTATAACTCTTTTACTTGGATGTGGAATTTATTTTCATGTCTTCATTCAATCCGTTCTAAATTGAAGTGAACTAAATAGGCTCTGTAAAATCACCTTAGGTAGCAAAAATATTATGACAATGTATATCAAAATTTTGGCCTCCCTCCACTGCTGAAGCCAATATGCTTAGCTAGGGTTTCTAAGAAAGCCTTTCTTGCCTTTTCCATTTGCTCAATTCTTTTCTGATCCCAAAAGTTTTTGGCTTATTTAATAAGAGAAGTCTTCACTATCTCATGTTAATAAGGATATTATATTTTGTGAGCTACTAAGAAATGTGAAATCATTGGTTTAAAGTATCCAGTCAGATTTTCTTCTCTGGTTCAGTGCTTTCACGTGCAAAGACATTGTAGAAAGTATTACAAACAGAAAAGTCTAAACCCAATACTTTCTTTCATTGTTGAGGGCACTTTCTCCCTAAATATTTGGACCCAAATTATCTTTTGCAAAGAATTACTGTTTGGTAATTAAAGTCAATTCAAAAAAATTGATGTCTTTTATTAAGAACTTTGAATTTAAATTCGACTACAACCTTGTTTCACACAGTAAGAGTAGATTTCCTCGGTAGGGACAATTCTCAAGGGAACCTACAGGATTTATAGCAAGGTTTCTGAAGTTTGTTTGTTTAGTGTGAAAATGAGCCATCTTCACCCACATTGCTCACTCTCAGCTAAGTCTCCATGGATTACTTTGCATGAAAACCTATTTTCCCAAGCAATTTTAAATTTTCATAATAGGCTAAGTTGTTAAAAAGTTTGAACAATTTAAAATTTACCTGTCATTATTTTAAAACTCTTTTGAAATTCCTTTATTAGAACCGCGAATTCACCAATCCTAACTCCACCTTTACCATCAAAAACAGTTAACATATTGTTTTCATGATATAGTGTCCACGAAACAAAACTATTATTTTGCAGTGGCTTTGTTATGCATATATATATATATATATATATATATATATATATATATATATATATATATGTTTAAAAGCTGATTCTGAGCAAAATGAACTCCAAGTTATGGAAACAGAGTATTATTTGCGGTTGTTGTTTTTAATGTACTATGTGATTTCTATTTTCTTTGGGGTTTTTTCCCCTAAGCTTCATTCCCTGCTGTAATTGATTTTGGTAGCCTGTGTATTGTGTATATATTTGCCTTAATTAGGGATGGGAAGAGGAACAACAAAATGGTGAGACGAAGGACAAAGGCAAACCAATGCAATAGCAATACTCACAAGACAATATGTTGGAAATGTACATTACAACTTGTGAGGGGTATTGGGTTGAAGAAAAACTGTGAAGAAAATGAAGGAGGGGTAACAAGTTTGAAAAGTTATGCATTCACTACTTTAAAATTACTGTAACCCCACTGTACATCACTTTGACAATAAAATTAAATTTAAAAAATAAGCTGCATGAAATAAAAATTTCACTGTATTGGTATAGTAAATATTCTTTATGTAGAAACTTTTTAAAAAGCAACACTGTTTGGCGTCTAATTTGAATTGATTACCCCTTTTTTAATCAGAAGACCATCAACTTGAATGCTATCCAAATAGACAATATTTTCACAATATACTTTCCAATATTTTGAAAAAAGAATAAATATATTACTTTCTCATGCTAAAAGCGAAAACAGTTTAATTCCATGGAAACCTATAACTTTTAAAAGTAAATACGTTGTTAAGAAGACAGAATATATGTGTTCTTCAACATTCCAATGACTAGTAACTACTCATTTTCAACTTCGGAAGATTGCATACCTGAGAGATTCAAAACAGTACAGGCTTTCATGTTATGTAATTCTGCAATAGATGCATTTTCCAATGGGGTGTTACTGATTGAGAGTCAAAAGAAAAATAACCACATTCTGGTAGAGGATAAAACTAGGTAGCATTGGTAATAATTAATTCTTCAGGAGTAAGCCCTTGTTTATAACAATAAGCTATTATTTTTATGACCATCAATACCAATATATATGATATACAGTCATCCTTGCCCAACAGTTGCCAACTTTTAGGGTGTACCTCAAACTTCCCTTAATTCACATCATGAATAGCTTATCTCTATTGTGAAAAAATACAACTCTTCTAATGTGAAGCAATATATGTTCTAGAAAGAACAGCACAATATACTGGGTTGCATCATTTCCCCCCCACACTGGTATCCTTGAGATCAGAACACTTGCAAATATTATTTATATTTATACTTTTTTAACTATCATATAAATTCTGGATGCTAAGATCGGAAGATTACAGTTGAAAGCCCACCCAGGCAGAAAGATTCCCTAGATTCTTATTTTATTTTATTTGTGAACACATTGTACAGAGGGGTTACAATTACATGGGCAGGTTAATGCATACATTTCTTATCATGCATTGCAGCCTCCTCCTTAATTTACCCTTCATATCCCTTCCTACCCTCCACCCACCCCCCCACCCAATCTCCCCGCCTTCCCCCCACCCCCGCACCAACATTGTAAAGCTCGTTTTCGACATGACAACTTGTACTTCTCATTGTTGCAACAGGTCCACCTGTATCGTTAAACGACTTGTTTTTCCCCATCTCTTCTACAAGTTATACTGACATCAAATATAGTGAAAGCAGGGGTTATACTGTGGGGGAGAGACATACAAAGCTACAAAGAGATAATCTTATAAATGCGTTAGAAACAAATGCTTGAAAGGAAAAATAACATTAAAATACATATCTAAGGGTTCATTTTCCTAACATCACATTATCTAACCATTTCCGCTTGACTCATACATATACTAGATATTGCAAATAAGGGAAATCATGGGACCTATGTTTCTTTGGGCCTCGCTTACTTCACTTAATATAATTTTTTCCAAGTTTTTCCATTTCCTAACAAATGGGGAAATGTCATTCTTTCTGATGGAGGCATAGAATTCCATTTGTATATATACCACATTTTCTTATTCCATTCACCTAGTGAGGGGCATCAGGGCTGTTTCCATATCTTAGCTACGGTAAATAATGCTGCAATAAACATAGTTGTGCTGGTAGCTTTAGTGTGGTCTTGTTTGTAAACATTTGGGTAAATGCCCAAATGTGGGATTGCTGGGTCATCGGGGAGCTCTATGTGAAGTCTTTTGAGGAACCTCCATACTGCTTTCCAAAGTGGTTGAACAAGTTTACATTCCCACCAAAAATGAAGTAAGGTTCCCTTCTGTCCACATACCCTCCAGCATCTGTTGTTATTAGAGTTTTTGATTTTTGCCATTCTAACAGGAGTGAAGTGGTATCTCAATGTTGTTTTGATTTGCATTCCTTTTATGGCTAGGGATGTTGAGAATTTCTTCATGTGTCTATTGGCCATCCTTCTTTCTTCTTCAGAGAAATTTCTCTTTAAGTGTTTAGCCCACTTATTTATTGGGCAGTTGATTCTTTGAGGATTTGTTGTTGGGGGATTTAATTTTTTGAGTTCCAAGTATATTTTAGATATGAGACCCTTGTCCGTTGTATGGCTAGTGAAGATCTTCTCCCAATCCGTGGGCTTTCTATTGATCTTGCTAACTATGTCCTATGCCATGCAGAAGCTCTGCAACTTCATGAAAATCCATTTGTCCAACCTTTCTTTGATTTGTTGTGTTTCCGGGTGTCTATTCAGAAATGTAATTCATGTAATGACAATTTATTTTATTGACTATTATAGCACATAGAACATTGACTACATAGAATATAGGTCTACATATGTATTCCACTTCATACCTGACACCCACAAGATTCACAGTAAAGGAAAACATGTCACCATCAGCTTCTTACTCCATGATTCATTGTTTGGGAGTGCTGGCATCTGAACTAATGGCCTACAAGGCCAAATTCATGAATGGGTGAGTGTAACCACGCCATCCTGGGGCAAATTGAGCTGACAGGTTGTTCCCAAGCCCTGAGAACAAGCCCCAGGGGTTAATCAAATAAGAACAGATTGACATGCAGATGGCAGTATGCTAATAAATATATATCTTTATAGAGTGCCAGAGATGTCTATATATTATTCAGTTATATAGAGTGTATTCCTACCAATTCCTGGGTATTTCTTATTCGTCCATGTAATTAAAGTTATTGTTTCATCCTTAAAATATTAATGAAATCACTCAGTGTCCTGAAATAACTGTGATCCTGTAAGTAATAATATTCTTTTAATGCTTCATAAATATTAAATAAAATCAACCAGCCTTCTGAAATGATGCTGTTTAATTTTATAGGATCATCATTCATGATCAACTCATTCAACTGTGACATTGACCAAATTCCAGTGTTATTCCTATGGATGGGAAGTTTCTTAGTACCTCCTGCCCTTGGTTGGTGTCAGGACATGGATTCGAAATGAGGGCCTATGTTGTCATGTGGGCCTATGGCTTCCCTGATAGTCTTAAGCAATGCAAGGTGAAGTACCCTTTGCAACAGTGTCATTCAGACCCAGAAGGGTCACTGTGCAAAGGAAGAAAACATAAAAGGCCACATTTTTTTCTGTGCATTGTTTTCCCTGCAAAACCTCGGGGTCTAGGATCTCAGAAGCACCTGTGTGTCCAGTGGCTGCACCCCATTTTAGGGTGATCGTTGCTGAGGAAGAGTTGCCACGATCTGAGTTCAAGCCCCATGCTGAGAATAAAATAAGCTCCTGACTTGCAATTCACAGTTTATTCTTACAGGCTTTGAATTTGAACTCAGGGTCTGGGTAAATCTGCAGCAATGTGGATAAGGGGAAGATCACCTTACATGAAGATAAAAAATCAGGCCTGTTCACTAGTCCTGAATTCAAGACCCAGCCCTGGAAAACATAATATTCATATATATTTTAAAGATAGGATTTATACTTACATATAGATGTTCAGTCCATACATGTTTGGTGTGGGTTTTCCTTGTATCTTTTGTTTATTCATTTATTTACCATTGATTTTACTATGATGAGACCCATACTGTTTATTACATTGATTACAACCTATCACGGAACATCTAGATTTTTAGAAATGCTCTCCATCATGCCTGACCCCCAGGATTCTCAGAGAAAAGGAAAAAAAAGTTTCATACTCTCCTTCTTACTCCACGATCAACTTGTTGGTTGTTCTGGGATCTGAACTCAGGGCAGAGCAAAACCAATTGGCCAATCAGTCAAGGTGATCATATGAACCTGTGAGCAAATAAGGAGTGTGGCCATTCCCAGAATCTGAAATTGATCCCCAGGGTGGTCCACTATAGTCATAAATTCATAATTTAAACATAGGATTTATATGACATACATGTGTGGACAGCATCTTGTGTTCAGTGCAATTATTCTCCTTATTTTTCTCTAATTCATGTAGGTATTGTGTATTTTAATAAGTATGGTGACAGATATAACTGTGCTGACATGGATGACAACCTGTTCCCATGGTTACAGGGTTGTCTATGCACTCTCCATCGTATTTGAGACCCAGGACATTCACAGGAGAGGATACAAGGCACAACAACTGGCTTCTGACATCAGGATGAATCTTTTGTCAGTGCTGGGATTTGAGCTCAGGTCTGGGTAACTCTGTTACAATGTGCGGAAGGGGAAGCTCACCCTCTTTGAAGACTAGAATGTCAGGCCTGTGCAGGGCCTGATTTGAAGTCCCAGCACAGGACAAAATAACACGCCCACCTTTTTTTAAACATAGGATTTCTCTTTACCTACAGGTGTGGTATGCATCTTGCATTCAGTGTGGTTATTCTTTCTATTTTGTGTCTTATTCATAGATGTATTGTGTATTTTATTGTGTATGGTGACAGAGGTATGATGACATGGGTGACAATGCCCATATAGCATTCTCCATCCTCAATGAGACCCAGGACATTCACAGGACAGGAAAATATGTGCCACCATAGCCTTCTCACATCAGAATGAATATTTTGGTAGTGCTGGAATTTGAACTCAAAGCCTAACAGGCCCAATTGGTAAATGGGTCATGGTGAGCACACCAGGCTGTGAGGCACTAAGGAACTAGGCCTTTCCTGGGACCTGAGATGGAGCACTGGTGGGGGCCAATATAGTCATAAATTCACAATTAAACAGTGTGTATATATATTTCCATACATGGGTGGGAGGCATCTTGCATTTGGTATAGTCATTCTCTTTGTTTTGCGAGACTCAGTACTTGCACAGCACAGGAAAACAGGTGCAACGACTGGCTTCCCACATCAGGGTGAATTTTTGGCAGTGCTGGGATTTGAACTTTGGGCCTAGGAGGCTCAACTGACCAATGGGTCCACATGATCACACCAGACTGTGTGCCACTAAGAAGCTGGGCCATTCCCAGGAACTGAGATCAAGCTCCAGGGAGGCCAAAATAGTCCTCAATGATCATTGAAAAATGGGATGTATATTCACATCCGTGTGTGGACTGCATCGTGCATTGAGTGTAGTTATTCTCTTTATTTTGTATGGTATTCATGGGTGTATTGTGTATTTTCTTGAGTATATGATGACAGGTATATCTGGGCTGACATGGATAACAACTTATTCCCATGGCCACAGGGTGGCCCAAGCATTCTCCATCCTAGCTGAGATCCAGGACTTGCACAGGAAAGAAAACAGGTGCAATGATTGACTTCTGACATCAAGATGAATCTTTTGGCAGGGCGAAGGGAATTTGAACTCGGGGCCTAGCAGGACCAAGTGGTGAATGGGTCCACATGGGTGCACAACAGCCTTTGGGACCTGCGATTCACCCCCCCCAACGAGAGGAGAGTGGGGAGCACAACAGTCATCCATTCATAAGCTGAAGGTAGTATGCAAATAAGTACACATGTGTATAGATTAGGAGAGATGGTAAGCTGTGGTGGCCTCCTATCTGTGTGACTACCGATTCTTGGATCTTTCCTGATGCCTCCATTTCATGACTGTGATGATTATTGTAATGCTTCATCAACTTCTTTACAAACAATCGATACCCCTGAGTCTTGCCCATCATTTCCTACTTACATCATGAAGGAACTACTCATTCAAGGATGAGATCGATCACATTACATGACTCTTCCCAGGTCCAGAAACGAGTATCTCATGATCTCCCGCCATTCCCTACCCATTGGGGGGGCTGAATTCAAGCCTCAGGCCTGGAAAAGTTAGTCCTTATATACTTTTTTTTTTGGCCCGCTCGTGGGCCTGAACTCTGGGCCCAGGCACTGTCCCTCAGCTCTTCACCTCAAGGCTAGCGCTCTACCTCTTGAGACACAGCGCTACTTCTGGCTTGTTTTTCTGCTTATGTGGTGCTTAGGATTCGAGCCAAGGGCCTCATGCATGCAAGGCAAGTGTTCTACCACTGAGCCACCTTCCCAGCCCTCCTTATATATGTTTTAATGATAGGATTTATACTTCCGTACTGATGTTCAGTCCATATTGTGTTTGGTGCGGTTATTTATTTTATTTCTTGTTTCATTCATTTATTTAGAATTTATTTTATTGACTCTGATGACACCTGTACCGTTTATTACATTGTTTACATCCTGTCACATAACATCCAGATGTTAGATGTGTTCTCCATCATGCCTGGCAGTGCCAGGATCTGAACTTAGCGCCTAGCAGGCCCAATTCATAATTGGGTGAGTTTGAGCATGGCAGCCTCTAGCCAATGAAGATGTCAGGTAGTTTCCAGGCTCTGAGATCGACCCCCAGGTTTGGCCAAAACAGCGATACATGGATAGGCAGAGGGAGGTATACAAATAAATATATATATTGGTAAAGAGTTCCATAGCTGTCTATCTATGATAGAATGACAACTACTATGTTCCTAAAAACTCTTAGGTATTTATTAAACCGCCATTGAAGGAATATTATTCTTTTCATGCTTAATAAACTATTAATTAAGCTCAATCAGCATTCTAGGATTATTGCATGCAATTTTAGCATAGACCGATGTATAAACTACTCTTTCAATCAGTATTCCTGTGCATAGGAATGAGTCTATTGTGATCTCCTGCGATTGATGTCAGGACTGCGATTTGAACCCAGGGCCTATGTTGACAGGTTGGTCTATGTCTTCACTGTAGCCCACCAGCCACCAACAATGGCAGGTCAGGTCCACTTTGCAGCTTTGTCCTTCAGACCCAGGATGGTCACTGTCCAAAGAAAAAATTCGTAAAACCCCAGCTCTCTGCAGTTCACCACTTTTTGTGCATTCCAACTTGTTTTTCTTCCTGAAAGCCCTCTGGGCCCAGGATCCCAAGATCGGCTATGGGTCCAGAGACTGCACCCAAGCCCAGACAGATCCAGGCTGAAATAGAATTTCCACGACCTGTGTTCAAGCCCCATGCTTGGCCAAAAAAATAAAAAATATATATTTATATATGTATATATATATATATATATTTTAATTATTTAACTAAATAAAAAAATAAAGCTCCCTGGTTTGGAATTTCTGCCACTTTTCTTTTCTACCCTGGGATTTGAACTGAGGGTCTTGGTAAATCTGTAGCAATGTGAGTGAAGAGATGTCATTACTTGAGTTCAAACACCGTGCCAACCAAAAATGAAAAAGTAAGTCACTGACCTTGGCAGGGGGAGGTAGTTGTGGAGATGGGAGGGAAGGGATGGTAGGGGAAAAACACAGAAGGAGTAAAACAATGCTCAATAGGAAATGTACTCATTACCTTTTCCTGGAACTGTAACCCCTCTGTAGAATATTTTTACAAAAAAAACTTACAAAAAAAGAGAAACAATGTAGTTCTCAGAGAAGCACTTTGGAGGTAAGGGAAGGATGTTTGAATAGCTGTACAAAACTCTACACTGCTTTTTTAATGTTCAGTATGGAACTGAATATACATAACTGCTTCCATTACAAAAATTAAGTCACTGTCTTGGAACTGGGCCCAATATTTCTGCCATTGCTAGTTTTTGAGCTCACTGTCCAGGTAACTCTTTTGCACCATCGGTGAATGGGAACCTCATTGTCTTTGAGGAAAAGAAATTCAGGATAGAGTTCCCAGGGCCTGAATGAAGGCCCTGCAATGGAAAAAATATTTCTATACATGTGTAATACATAATATATATTTATATATGTATGTTAATTTCATATTAAGAATTTCATAATTGATTTTGTATTTGATTTTTCTTTGATTCATTTATTGATTATTGTATTTACTATTATTATACACATAATATTATATTTTGCACATCTATTATAAAATTATACACAATAATTTAGGACATTGACTCATTGTTCATTAACATTATATTAAGTGTTGAAACATGGTACATAATTAAATGGAAATATTTGTCACAGTCTTCACATGTTTAGAGTCTCTCCCAAGAATGAGCTTTGAGTTCAAGCACCAACACTGGCAAAAAAAAACAAAAAACAAAAAGCTTGAGCCTAGTGAGACATATTCTTCTGGGACTCAGAGGAGGGCCGAGGTTATAGGTAAGAGGTAGGTTATAGGTCAGGTGCTGGTGGCTCACCCCTGTAAGCTACTCAGGAGGAAGAGATCTAAGGATCCCAAATCATCAGGAGCACAAATCCTCAGGGATAGGATAGCATCCAGGCCCTGAATTGAAACCCCAGGATTTGCACACACACACATACACACACACACACACACACACACACACACACACACACACACACACACACCAATATAGAGAATTTGCCAGTCAGCCTGCACAAATTCCAACTCTAGCAACTCAATATAAAAAAAATAAAGATGGAGAAGGGAAGGAAAGACTTGCTCCAGGAAGTGATATAGTCAGTGCCAAAATTCCACAGTAGTTCTAATATGTGGGTACAAGACAGAGAGCCTCAGGCAGAAGGTATAGCATGGGCAAAGTTCCTGAGGTGTGCTGTAGAGCAGGTGGTGTGAGTTGTATGAAAGTTCTGTGGCTTCAGAAAAGGCAGGCAGGGCCGGGAGCTGGTGGCTCACACCTGTAATCCTAGCTACTCAGGAGGCTGAGATCTGAGGATGGCGGTTCAAAGCCAGCCCGGGCAGGAGAGACCGTGAGACGCCTATCTCCAATAAATCACCAGAAAAATGGAAGTGGTGCTGTAGCTCAAGTGGTAGAGTGCTCGCCTTGAGCTGAAGAGCTGAGGGACAGCGCCCAGGCCCAGAGTTCAAGCCCCAAAACCGACACACACACAAAAAAAAAGACAAGGCAGGCAGGAAATTCAAGGCTGGGTCAACATTGACTTGAGTGACAGAGCAGAGTGTGAGGTCCCAGAACGGTGCCAGGGGGAAGATTAGATTGGCATTTCGCCAGGGACCTAAAGCCATATCCTGTGGATGGAAACCTGTTTTCACAGCTCCTGACACTCAGGCTTCCTTTGCATGGAGGAGTCAGGGCAAACGCAGGGAAGAACTCTTGCTTTAGAAAAGTTTCTAGTCCAATGCGACCAGTGGCTCAACCCCAGTAAATCCTAGCTACTCAGGAGACAGAGATAGAGATCGCGGGACAAGCCAGCTCAGGAGAGGAATGTTAATGAGACTCTTCTTGCCAATCAACTACCAAAATCCAGAAATTGAGGTGTGCTTCAAGTGGTAAAGTGGTAACCTTGAAGGAAAAAGTTTAGCAACCAGAGCCCAGACCCTGAGTTCAAGGCCCAATATTAGCACAGGAAAATTAAAGAAAAATTTCAGGAGCTCCTAGTCCACTGTGGTGTAAGGCCAGATCATCCAGGCACAGGTGGCTCATGCTTGTCCTCCTAGCTCCTCAGGAGGCTGAGATGTGAGGATCACGTTTCAAAACCAGGCCAGGCAGGAAAGTCTGGGACACTCTGATCTCCAAGGTACCTACAGAAAACCTGAAGTTGCACTGTGGCTCAAGTGGTAAGGTGAAGAGCTGGGGGACAGCGCCCAGGCCCAGAGTTCAAGCCACATGACCATCACCTGGCCTGCTTGAACCTTACTCTGGGGCTCTAGGCAGAGTACTTTCCAGTGGGCCCCTGAGGGTCTCCTAATGTCTAGGTGTCCTACAAGTCTTGATAGCAGCCGTTTGGAGGCCATTGCCTACACAGCTGGCCACAGTACCAAAGAAGTATCGAGCCTTGGGGCATGAAGATCATCAAAATGGCATCTGTCATGGATGCAATGTGGTATCCGAGTACTAAATCACTGTCTCAGACCATGGTTCTGGGCCAGGAGGCCAGGAGTTGCAAGATGTCACACCAGATCATACCCACTCACACGAGTATCACAAGAGTGCAAATTTGTCAGTCATATCTTGGGCCGGTGTTGAGTTGGGCTCATGAAAGTTTTGTAGGCTCAGGAATCCACAGCCAACTGGCTGCTGTTTGTAGCAGTCACGATCCCAGGAGTCTGAGGGCTCAGAGCCCTGCTTTGCTCACCAGTGCTTGGGGAAGGGGGGGCAGATGAAGGTATGCAATCATGGGCTGACTACAAAGGAGCATCCCTAGTGTCCTTTCCTTGATTCTGTAGCCTAATGTTGAGATCTAGGGACAGGTTCCATGGAACTTACTACCATGGCCCAAACCCCACAGCCCAAGAAGGTCTAATGGAGAAACCACTTGATCTGGCTTGAGAGTTTACTGTGACTATGACTCAGGACTGCCCCCAGTTCTAGCTCAGTTCATCCAGGTCAAAACTAATGCTCCAAAAGATTGAGGTACTGGCCGTACCAATGTCTCTTCCCCCAGTTCTCTGGCCCTGGAATCTAAAGTATATGCCTCTCTATTCTGGGCATCCAGAATTGTCTAGAAGGACCTGAGAGGCCCAGCTGGAGCCAGGAGATAGATTTGCCTATGATAAGGTATGTTGACATTTCCTAAACATCGAAAAGTACATCCAAGCCACCTTGGCCTCACCTCTTATGTAGCCACAGATCATCTTTGTTTGGGGAGCCTTCAGTCAGCTATCAAGGTTGAGGTCCCCAAAGCCACTGGCAACAACACTTCCCACACTCCACTGCTAGCCTGCTGGGAGTGAGACATGCAGCCAGGGGCCCAGCTGAGAAAAGGACAGGACACAGCATGACTGACCCTGCCCCCCCCCCAGAGGCAGGAGGGAATGTATGACAGCCAGCACTGCTGACCCAGAATCCCCTGGATGAGGACAAAGATATGGACAGCCGGACTTGGGTCCCAAGAAAAAGCTGGAATATTCAGGTCTCTGGCAATTTAGGACTCATTGTAGACCATGACAGGGGGCTAAAGACAAGGTTGCTATTCAGGTAGGGCACCATACAAGGTCAGGAAGAGGCAGTCAAGCATCCAGGAAGTGGGCAGAGAAAGATGAGGGAAAAATACACAAACCACACACACACACACACACACACACACACACACACACACACACACACACACATGGGTAGCTCAAGGCCTCAGCAGTCCCTGAGCAACTGAACATCCCAACCTCTGAGAAGATGACACTACCATCCTCAGACCAAATGTTGACAAAACTCAGAGCCTCTCACACATCTGGAATGGCTCATAAAACAGCATGGCATTTCCTACTGTACAGCCACATTATTTTGGTTGTGGGTCATGGGGTTTGAACTTTTGGCCTGTGTGCCATTCCTCAGCTCTTCAGCTGAAGGTGTGCACTCTACCACTGGAGCTACAGCACCACTTACAGTTTTCTGGTGCTTCACTTGTGTTAAAGTCTCACAGACTTTCCTACCCAAGCTGGCTTTGAACCGTGATCCTCAGATCTCATCCTCCTGAGTAGCTAGGATGACATTTTTTTGAGACACTGGCAGTGCCCGGTTTCAGCCACCTTCTTACAACAAGGGAAACCCAACTTGTCAGGCCATAAAGCACATGCAACCCTTCACTTTCAGACTTGACACCAGTAGCCAAAGCTATTCTTCCTTGGTTGGAGAGAATATAATCGACACTACCCTCCCACCCTACTCCCATTTGCCCACTCCCTGCCTAAGACAGGCCAAAACCTCTGGAGTTCTTGGTAAGACAATGCCCACAATACTGTAAATGCACATTCGTGAAATCTTGGGAAGTTCTTAGAAATGGCTGTACACTAAGGGCAAAACCTGGTGTGCCAACCACAAAAACCCCACTCCTTCACCATCTCTGGCAAGCAAGGGATATCTTTCTTTCTTGTTTTTTTGGATGAGGTTCTTGAACTCAGGGCATGGATACTGTCATTGATGATGATTTTTGCACAAGGCCAGTGCTCTTCCACTTGAGACATGGCACCACTTACGGTTGGAGATTGGAAATGAGACTCTCATTGGTCTTTGCTCCCTGTGCTGGGATACAAGACCCTCTGGATCTCAGCCTCCCGAGTAGCCAGGATGACACGCGTGAGCCATCAGCGCATGGCCTATGGTGTCTCATTATTTACAATTTCCAACTAGTCCGCCACTAGACACTACCACATAGACACTCCTCTACCTCCCTCAGAGACAGCAAAGGGAGAGTCAGAATCTGGGGAGGGCCCTGAGCATTAAAGGGACCCCTTCACATCACTACCCCTTTGTAAGTTCCCATCTGCTTCCTCTGGATGGCCTAGATGTCTGGGTCAGATCAGACCTACTAGGACGTCTAAGGCCTGCCCTGTATCCCCCCGCCACACCAAACCGGTACCTGAGGATTTCTGGGGCCAACTGCTCCATGTTCCAGTTCAAGACATTGGGAGGGTTGCTCATAGCTGGGTCCAGGGGTACCCAGGGCAGAAGGAGTGTCCAGATCCCCTTTGTCAAAGAAGGAGACACAAAGCGTGAATGGATTTACTAAGAGCTACAGGGCACAGCCATTTACCTGTCACCCAGGTCCCTTCGAGTGCAGTTTTACATTGACAGTGCTGGGGCTTGAACTCGGGGTACAGGCACTGTCTCTGAGCTTCTTTTGCTTGAGGTGAGCACTCTTTCACCCGAGCCACGGTACCGCTTCTGGCTTTTTCTGTGTATGCAGTACCTAGGAATCAAACCCAGCGTTTCCTGTGTGCTAGGTGAGCCCACTACTGCTAAGAAAAATCCCAACATTAGATAGCTGTTCTTCTGCGACCCCTTGGGCCTTTTTCAGGACAGTCTTGCCCATCTTTACTGAGTTTCTAAACAGCAGCACTGGCTGGACAAGAATAGGCTCCTCTATGTTGTCCTTTATCTATGGCATCTTTTCCCTTTGTGCTTCCTATCACATCTTCCTTGTTAAGCAAGACCCCCTTTCAAGTGCTGCCTCTAAGAAGCCCCCTTCAATCACCCTGGCAGAGAGGGATCTTCTGCACTCTGCAGGCTGTTGGCCTTGTCATGCTCTGCCTTCCAGGTAGTGTGGGTTGAGAGCGCACAAAGGTGAAGGCCTGGCTTTCACCACACAATTTCTGAAGGCTTTGATACACTACCCAGGAACCAGTCTGGTATCACACTCTGTGAGAGGGCACTTGAGGCCCAGACAGTCTGGGGCAACAAATAGGGCCATTTCTTTTGTGGGCTTGAACTGAGGATCTGGGAGCTGTCTTTTGAGTTTTCACATTCAATGCTGCTACCCTACCACTTGAGCCATAGCTCCACGTCTGATTTTTGTGGTTCCATGCAGAAAAGAATCTTACCGGCTTTCCAGCTTATGGCTGGCTTCGATCATTGATCCTCAGATCTCTGCCAGGATGTCAAGTGTGAGCCTGAGCCAGACAGGCTCCAGAACCTTTCCTTTGAGTTTCTGTTTATCTCGGATCAACTAGCAAGCCCTAGTTAAAAGAGTCATTTATCAAGTTCCTCTCCTAGGTAAGTTAATCCAAGGAGATAAAGTGTCTTTGGAAAAGGCTAGTCAGTGTTGGCCTAGGTGAGTGTGTGTGTGTGTGTGTGTGTGTGTGTGAGTATGAGTTTCAGGGATACCTACCCCCATCTCTCTGGTGCTTCTTTCACCCAGTGGTGAGTACATCCAGGATCCCCACCACAAGAACGCGGGTAGGGTGGGTACTTAAGGTCACATCAAGTGGGATGATCTGAATTCTATAATGCAACTGAAGCCAGGGTGATAATAGAGAGGAGATGTTTAGAAGAATATCAAGGGAAGCCCCTTACCTTTGCCTACTAGTACCAGAGAGAAGAATGAATCCATCCATTTTGGTAGTAAGATAACAAATGCCCACTATGCATTTACTTTATTTTTTGTGAGTCCCAGGTCTTGGATTCAGGGACTGGGTGTCAGCCCTAAGCTTCTTTTACTCAAGGCTGAGGCTTTATCACTTGAGCCACAGCACCAAAACTGGCTTTTTTCAGAGGGGGGAGAGGGAGGTAGTTTATGGAAGATAAGAATCTCACAGACTTGGGGCTGGGAAGGTGGCTCAGTGGTAGAGAGCTTGCCTTGCATGCCTGAGGCCCTGGGTTTAATTCTTCAGCACCACATAAGCAAAAAGAAAAAAAAAAAACAAGAAGTGGCACTGTGTCTCAACTGACAGAGCACTAGCCTTGAGCTGAAGAGCTGAGGGACAGCACCCAGGCCCAGAGTTCAGGACTGGACCAAAAAAAAAAAAAACTCACAGACTCTCCTGCCTGGGCTGGCTCTGAGTTACGACCATCAGAACTCAACCTCCTGAATAGCCAAGATGACAGGAGAGCCAGTGACACCTGACCTCCATCATCCATTTATTGTCCCCTAGGGCCAGTGCTGGGCTACCTGCATTGCAACTTCCTTGTTGTGAGGGGGAAGCAAACATGGGTGCGTTTGATATTTCAACAGCCTACCTACCTTTGAGCATTTTTCTGGCTCAGTCTAATGCCGGCTTCCTCCTTATCCACAGCAATGACTTCACGCTGTCACAGAACAAATGTCCCCCAGGAGGTGTCGGATCTGGGGTCTTTCCTCTACAAACTGCCCCCTCTCCCCAAAATGACAGCACAAAACCAGGGATGGGGCGTGGCTGTAGGGGGAGGAGGCATGACCCAAGGGAGGACATGGCGTGGCTGAAGGGGCACATATCTGCTGCAGCCAGCTGCACACAGGTGCTGGAGCACTTGCGCAGCAGGAGCCAGGCAGCCCAGGAGAAAAGTGGGGGCAGAGAGAGAGCAGAGAGAAGAGCAGGCACATGCATCCGGTGTGGCAGCCTCAATGCCTCTGCTGCTGTTAGGAGCATGGGTCTGGGCCAGGAGCACAGAGCACACAAAGCCAGCACATCAGGCACATCCCTCGCACCACTCCAGGGAGGCTCAGAGGCTAGGTATGCCCTGAGACTTAGGCCCCTGGCTGGGAGCTCAGCTGCAGCAGGGGCATGCTCAGCCCAGCCATTCACCAGCCCCTGCCCCTGTCCCATCTCCTGCGCTCTCTGCAGCATTGCATCTCTGCTGGCTCAGACCTGCTGTACCTTGCAGAGTCATCCAGTGATGGTGCGCCCCCAGCCGGTTTAAGGCCCTGACCCGGTACCGGCCCCTGGTCCTCTGCTCTGGGCCCATGCGTCCACCATGCCACTGCCATTGCTGCAAGCTGCACACAGAACCAGAGCCTACAGATTCTCCAAGCAGCACAAGTGAGTGACCGCCCGCAGGTCAGCACCTTGTGACCCCCCCCACCACTCCCACTCCCCCCCTGCAAATCCTGCCTCCCCTCTTGTGTCCCAACCACGCCTCCCCAGCACAGGCATGCCAGCCCTGCCTCTGCCACAAATGCGTCCCAGGAGTGGGGGGTGGGGGGTGTTGACTCTGGGAACTCACCCCCATCCCTAGTGGCCAGTATCCCTGGAAACGGGGAGATGCAGGAATGGGCGAGAATGGGTCACCACTGAGCCCCTGGCTGGAGTAGTGGGAGCCACACCGTCCCACATCTGCACCCTTCCTCTCCCTGGTGGGAACCTGGTGGCTTTAGTCAGAGGTGGGGAACACCATCTCTTCATCTGCCTTATTGGGTCTTTTCCTTTTTTTCTGGGAGTGGGGGGTGTTGGATGCAGAAGATAGGCCTCCCTTGCTGTGTGAGCCCTTGTCCTCTGTGTTCAGTCACCCTTTCATCTGAGGAGGGTCCCAAAAAAGCCCACTAGGTAGGTGAGGGCACTGGGGGTCAGATAGTAGGTGAATATATGGGAGGAACACACACCCTCAGATACACATACACCTGGCCTTTCCCCCCACCCCAGCTGTTAACGGTATTCACAGGGTGATCACATTTCCCAGCTCTGCCAGCATCTGCTGGTGCTCCCTGTCCATCTGGTCTCCTTGTCCTCCCCAAGAATCTGCCCAGTTTCCCAGAAGCATCTAAGCTGGAAGTAGGAGTCTGTCCATGTATGTAGCCTTTAGGACCCCATCCATTTCCTCAATACCGCTCTCACCCTGGGTCAGACACCCCCCTTGGGACCCCATGACCCACTGCTTGTTTCAGTCCTGGCTCTGAGGAGCCACCTGTCTGGGGATTCCTTCACCCAGCGTCCTGGCTTAGGGTTTTGGTGAATGGGGAGTTAAGGCTGGTTGTTCCCAAGGGGAAGGGTCTGGCCCTGGAGAAGGGGCTGTGTCATTAGAGTGCTCCCCTTGAGTGGGAGCCATAGGTTCTGACAAGGGAATGGAGAATGGGAACCCATGTGCTCCAGCTAATACATTGTCCCAGATGAGGAACCAACAAACTTAGGAGAGGTACTACTCTGAGTCTGTGTGTGTGTGTGTGTGTGTGTGTGTGTGTGTGTGTGAGAGAGAGAGAGAGAGAGAGAGAGAGAGAGAGAGAGAGAGAGAAAGAGAGAGAGAGAGAGAATCTTTCTCCTTGTATAGCCTGACTGTCCTCAAGTGAGTGATTGGTTGGCAAATTGCAGGTGCTGCATGGAAGATCATCTGTCACCATTCTGGAGTTGTGTTTGTGTGTGTGTGTGTGTGTGTGTGTGTGTGTGTGTGTGTGTGTGTGTGTGTGTGTGTGTGTTGGGAGAGCAGAGAGATGAAAACAATGAAAATATATTTAAGTCACCATGTCTAAAACAGCAAAAGCATTTTCTTTGTCTCTGTGTGTGTGTATTTGTTGTTCTTTCTTCATCAATACGAAGTACAAGCCCAGCCACAATTTTTGTTTTCTCCTTCACAGTCTCATGGCTCCTTTATGGAAGATTTCAGTAGACATTACTTTCTTCCCTGTTTCACCTCTCTCTTCCCCATTTCCGGTAGCCCACAGTAGCTGCTAGCTGCTGGGCCTGAGTGGGCCTCCCCTAGAAGAACTGTGTGAACCCTGGACTGGAGTGGAAGCCTGTCCTTCTATCCCCAGCCAGAAGTTTGGTGAGGCGAATGAGATCACAGCCACACTCTTCCGGCCAGACACTCTGCTCTTGTGTGTTTAGTTGGAGGTAATTCAAGGGTTTGGAATGTGTCTGCCCAACATAATTAGGGAACGAGATGGGGGAAATGATAGAGCAAGGGCTGTGAAGCTATGAGGTTTTGGGGACTGGGGTATGGTGTGATACGGCAGATGGTTGTTCAACATGAGAGTGGATGAGAGGGGAACAATATCTAGGGCATTAACGGTCTCTGTGGGCATCAGGGCACAGGTCTGTGGGCCCACAATGGTGGTGAGGATACCCGCCTGGGGCAGTGCCCAGTGTCAATCCTCCCTAGAGTCCTGCAGAATCCAATCTGTGTCCCACCTGGTCTGTTTCCAGCTGGACAGTAGTAGGCAAATCCATTCCCCCTGCTGGAGCCCACTCGGTATCAGGAGGTGGCAGTTAGCTATGGCTTGCTGAATGCCAGTTTCTGTAACCTGCTATAGGCTGTCTGGAAGGAAAATGGGACCACTGACTTTGGAACCCTTTAAGTTTGATTGGGACACATTAAATACCACATTTTCCAGT
Source organism: Dipodomys spectabilis (assembly GCF_019054845.1). NCBI lineage: Eukaryota > Metazoa > Chordata > Mammalia > Rodentia > Heteromyidae > Dipodomys > Dipodomys spectabilis. The sequence continues at coordinate 3,489,244 of NW_024870972.1, read as the reverse complement.
TTTTTTTTTTTTTTTTTTAAATTTAAGCTGGCAAGTTCGACTAATGCCTGGGATTATGGATCAAATTAGATGGATAATTTCAGCCGTCAAACAATGATGTTCAAAGCGCTACAGGCAGAGTTTCCAAGCCAGATTGTCTGTGCTTTGAGCGTTGTGCTTGATTGCCTTTCTCTGGCAGCTGTTGAATCTCTCTAGGGTGACCACCCCACTTGAGGATATTGTGGGGAGCAGAGATTGTGAACTCACTATCCCCAGCCTGCCAGCTATGAGCAGAGATGATTCCCAGCACCTGTACTGGACTCTGGGAGATTCAGAGAACCCAGGCTGCCTCAAGGATCCTTCCTCTGCAACATGAAACTTAGGGGCAGATGTGGTGGACGATCCTGGTTTTCCCCAGGGGGAGGACAGGAGGCCCCTTGAGCCAGGCATTCAGCTCACAGCAACCTCATTCATAACTATGTGGGGAATTGAGTGCCACAGAGCTGGTCAGCTGCTGGACAGAGATCTTTGAGAAGATAGGCATCCCAGAGGCCCTGGAATGTAGCTAGTGCATAATGGCTCACACCCTCAGAGACAAAACAGTTAAGTGTGTTGGTACCAAGAGGGGGTATGAGGGAGGAGGGAGAACGGAGGGAGAGCTACATCAGGCTTAGTCCCCCGCCCCCACAGAGGATTCTTACCTGAATCAGATGAGACTTTTCTTTAGTATTGTCATAGACAGATGCTCATTTATTTATCCAACAAACCATTACAGTGTGCACCAGGCTTTGGGGGGTCATAGACAATGAAAAGTTCCAGGACTGGTTCCACAGCCCATGAAGAAACCATGGATTGATCTGGATGCCAGTGCTTCAAGCCTGTCATCCTAGCTATTTAGGAAGCTGAGATCAGAGGATTGAGGCTTTTGGCCCTGGCAGGAAAGCCTATAAGAATCTTGTCTTCAATTAACTACCAAAAACAAAACGCCAGAAATAGATGTGTGGCTCAAGCCATAGACTGCTAGCCTTGAATAAAAAGGCTTAAGGACAGCACCCAGGCTCCGAGTACAAGGCCTAGGACTGACACAAAGAAAGTAAAGAGAGAGAAGAGGGAAGGACAGAGGGAGAAAACGAAGAAAGGAAGGAAGAAGGGAGAACATCCAAGCCTTGGATTGGAGTCCCTGGATCAAGGGAGCCAACTATTCATAATCTATGTGGAAACAGTTTCAGAGCCTAAAGTCAGTATGTAGGACAAAGCCACTGACCCCTCAGCAACTTCATGACAGCCAGTGGCTGTGTGGTCACCGACTATAGAGGGAACCAGCCTCGGGTAGAACCTAGGACTCAGGGTGGGTCACCAGGTTTCAAATATCCCCAGTCTCATCGAGTTTATTTTCTGGTCAGATAAGAAAGTTTCCAAGGGCTAGGGAGGTATTGGAGTGAGAGAGTTTCCGGGGGGGGGGTCAAAGGATAAATAGGAATTTGAAGAGGGAGAATGATCCTAGGTCACCTGTGTCAGGACATTGGAGCCATGACCTCGCCTGACAACATAGACTACTAGCCTTTGATCCAGCCACACTGCTATTAAAAGTCTGGCACCTTGGGTTCATCATTGACAACCTGGCTGCCGTTAAATGCAGGATGCCTGTGCAGTATATCCTTAGGGACTAGGACTTTCCAGGGCTCAATGTGATGATACCATCCTCGGTGTTCATTACTTCACCAAAGACTGAGGTAAGCATGCCACTGACACAAGACAACCTGGGAATGAGGGCAGGAAGTGGGTCTCTTGGCTGGCTCAGTCTTTATTCTAGATGGCAGATCTTGGATTCAGAGACGGCAGGCTGAAGGTGAGGCAGAGCTGGGTAGAGGGTGATGGGAAAACCAGAGGCACTGGGCTCTGAGCAGGGTTGTTTCGTTGATAATACTCACAACATAGGAACACTTCTGGTATAGAGCAGCCCTTTTCACCTCCCCAAGAGGGACCTAGATCCCCCCAGTCTCCATCCCTTGACCAGGAATCCCTTTGGTTCCCATATCATGTGGTTGGATAACTAGACCTTACTTCACTGCCCAGTGTTCAGGCAGGACAGCGAGAGATCCTGATTCTTTGATAAGTTCATGGGATCTTCAGTATGAGATTGTACTTGAATGTCCCAACCTGGTGCATGGTCAGTCCCATCTAAGACTGCCATGATGTAGGACATAGAATCTAGAGAATCAGAGCTGGATGGGGTCTGTTCTGGGAGACTTGAGCATTATGTGTTAGCTTTGAGCTCCCATGTGCCCACTTACTTCCCTTTCTTGGGTGGGTCTATGATAGAAAAAGCTTGAAACTAGGACTTAGATCTTGTCTTTTATGCTCCAAGATAGCACTCTACCATTTGAATCACAGCTCCACTTCCAGCTTTTTTGGGTGTTTAATTGGAGATAAAGAGTTCTCACGGGCTTTGCTGCTAAGTGGCATCCAACTGCAGTCCTCAGATTTCAGTCTCCTGAGGGGACAGGATGACAGGAATGGAAAAGTATGTATGGCCGGCTGCCAGTAGCTTATCGCTTTTATCCTAGGTACTCAGGAGGTGAGAACCTGAGGATCACGGGTCAAAGCCAGCCTTGTCAGGAAAGACCCTGAGACTCTTACCTAAAAGGAATTGCCAGAAAACCAGAAGCGGTGCTGTGGCTCAAGCAATTGAGTGCTTGCGTTAAGCTAAAGAGCTCAGGGACAGCACCCATGCACAGAGTTCAAGCCCCACAACATAAAATGAAAGAAAGTAAGACATCTTTGCCTGCAAATAATGGAAGTGTGGGGGTGTGGTGAGGGTGCTGTGTTTGGGAGACCAAGTTCTGGCCTCACTGTACAGACGTTTGTCCCCAAGTTTGCCCCAGTTTGAAGCCACAGCTTCAAGAGGACGTGTCTGTGACAGGCAGGGAGTGGGCGAAGGGGTACAGATGTGAGATTGTTGTGTCTTTACTTTTCCATTGAAGGATAGATTTGGATGCTGGGTATCAAAATATGAAGTGAAGGGTTGCAAAAAGTTTGTGGCCTGAGGAGATGGGTTTCCTCTGTCTATATGAAGGTGGCTAAAGCTGGAAGCCAACGGTGGCTCACAACTCTCATCCTAGCTACTCAGAAGGTTGAGATGTGAGGACAGTGGTTACAAGTCAGCTTGGGCAGAATAATCTGTGAGACTTGATGATAGACCACTAGAGAACAGGAAGTGTTGCTTTGACGCAAGTGGGAGAGTGCTCACCATCAGCTGAATTGCTGAGGGACAGCACCTTGGCCCAGAATTCAAACCCCTTGACTAACAACAAAAAAAAGAGGTGACTAAGATTTCCACATAGCAGTGTGTATGATAGGAAATGCCATGCTGGTCTATGAGATATTCCAGATATGTGGGAGGCTCAATGTTTTGTCTACAGTGGGATTCATGGCGGTACTGCCACCTTCAATGGGGTGGGATCTCATCCTAATTGAGGGAGTTCATATTTCTGTTCTCAGGGACTGCTGAATCCTTGGGCTATGCTGTGTGTGTGTGTGTGTGTGTGTGTGTGTGTGTGTGTGTGTGTGTGTCTGCCTGTCTGTCTGTCTGACTGTCTCTCTGTCTGACTGTCTGTGTCTGGGTGTGTTTGGAGGTAGAAGCACTGGACCATGAACTCAAGGCCTAGGTGCTGTCCCTGAGATATCTTGCTCAAAGCTAGAGCTCTGACACTTGAGCCACAGCTCCACCTGTAGATATTTGGTGGTTCAGTGTAGATAGGAGCCTCACAAACTTTGCTGTGTGGATGGTTTTGAAAAGTGATCCTCAGACCTCAGCATCCTGAGTAACTAGGATGACAGACAGGAGCCACCTGTGATGGCAATGTGTGTGTGTGTGTGTGTGTGTGTGTGTGTGTGTGTGTGCGTGTGTGTGTGTAGAATTTGGTTGTAACAAGGAGTGCTGGACCCTATGGTAACTTCTAACCGCTGTCTCTGGGGGGTGCATGCGCTTTGTGGCTGAGGTCTGGGGGCCTTTGTGGCTGAGGTCTGGGGGCCTGGAAGGGTGAGACATTTGAAGGGGATTCAACGCCTTTAAATTATAAGAGCAAAGGTTCTTTGTGACCTGGAACTGTCTACTCCCTTGGGCCTGGTTGGTGGCAGAGGGAGCAAGGGAGGACCTGGGGGTAGGGTGCGTAGGGGTTGGTTCCCCAGGGGGACAGAGTGCGTGGTCAGCACTTAGTAAGGCTGTGAGCCCTGTTAGTATGGACCTTATTGGCATGGGTCAGACTCTGGGTCATCTCATCATGACGTCTGATGGGCAAGCCCAAACCTTCTTTAAATCTTGACCTATTATCTTTAGATCTCAGCTTCCTGAGTAGGTAGGATTATAAGCATGAGCCTCTGGCACCGGGCTTCAGATTCTTTTTGGTATATTAGGGTATGAACTCAGGTCTTCTTCCATGGGGGCCAAGCCTTTCTGTCTTGGGCATTTCTAAGATAGAGACTCCATATATGCTCAGGCTTGGCTGGATCATGGTCCTCCTGTGACAGGCGTGCGCCACCATGCCTGGTCCTCTGTAGTTGAGATGGTAGATATGTAGCACCATGCTCATTCATTGGTTTAGATGGTTGTCCCAAACTCAGTCCACAGCAGCCAATTTTTGACCAGAGTTGAAGCTCGGGGTTCGGCCTGGAGCCATTGGTCCTCGTCTCCTCACAGGACAGTTGTGAGGAAACAAGGGATCAATACAAGGGGAAATCTGGGGCAGGGCCAGGCATAGAGGAAACGGTCATCAGTTAAGTTTCTTGGCAATTCTGTGAGCATATAACAAGAAGATACCTGGAAAGGACTAAAAAGGGGCCTGTTATTTATCATGACACAGGTATGGGATTATGAAACAAAACATGGATCTCTTTCCTCCTTACTCTATCCCCATGAGGAAGGGGATCCTTCACTGTTCAGCTTGGCAGCATCGGAAAATGAGGCAAGGAAAAGCTGGGGGACCTACTCATGACCCCGAGATGACAGAAGCTCGGCCTGACTTGTCTGCCATATTCCCTAGGACAATGGGTGCTATTCAGTCCATTACTTGTGGTGGAAAGTCCACTTATTGTCAGTCATGAGGCTTGAACTCTGGGTTTGGGCACTGTCCCCAAGCTGCTCAGATCAAGTTTAGGGCTCTACCACTTGAGCCACAACACCACTTCTGGTTTTCTGGTGGTTCTTTGGAGATAAGCATCTCACAGGCGTTGCTTCCTGGGCTGGCTATGAACCATGATCCTCATATTTCAGCCTCCTGTGTAGTTACGATTGTAGGCCCGTGCCACCGGCTTAAGTGTAATTCTCTCTCTCTCTCTCTCTCTCTCTCTCTCTCTCTCTCTCTCTCTCCCTCTCTCTCTCTCTCTCTCTCTTTCTCTGTCTTTCTCAGTAACTTGTTGAAAGGGTGCTGGATGAGGTGCCTTAGCGTCCCCATGTCCCTGGGACCCAATGTGACCCTCTTATTCTGGAGGTAGACTGTGGGTCAGAAGCTTTCTTGCTTGGCCGGTTGAACTAGCTCCCTTAGGTAAGCCCCTCTGTGCCTGGGGTACACCGTGATGGTTACTCTTTGTCACTCTGTCTGGAGAGTACTTCCCCACTACCCTTTGCTAAGACAGTTAAAGGAAAGTGGATGAGGAGGCATCACATTGTCCAACTGCACAACACTATCCCGAGCCTCTGATCCTCACTGCCACCTATCTGGCTAGACCCTGATTATAAGAAACTGAATTCACTCTATGTGTACCTCACATTGCTGCTGTGTGTCGTTTCGGGGAGTGGGGGCAGTGTGTAGAGGAAAGACCCCAGATCCGACACCTCCTGGGGGACAATTGTTCTGTGACAGCATGAAGTCATTGCTGTGTATAAGGAGGAAGCCGGCATCAGACTGAACCAGAACAATGCTCAAAGGTAGGTAGGCTATTGAAGTATCAAACCCACCCATGTCTGCTTCCCACGCACAAAAAGGAGGATGCAGTGCAGGTAGCCTAGCACTGGCCTTAAGGGACTATAAATGGATGTTGGTGGTCAGGTGCCAGTGGCTCTTGCCTGTCATCCTGGCTATTCGGGAGGCTGAGTTCTGATGGTCCTGACTCAGAGCCAGCTTAGGCAGGAGAGTCTGTGAGATTCTTACCTCCCATAAACTACCTCCTTCCCCCCGCCCCCTGAACAAAGCCAGTTGTACTGCTGTGGCTCAAGTGATAGAGCCTCAGCCTTAGGTAAAAGAAGCTCAGGGATGACACCCAGTCCCTGAATCCAAGACCTGAGACCCACAAAAAAATAAAATAAATGAATAATGGGCACTTGTTACCTTACTACCAAAAAGGATGGATTCATTCTTCTCTCCCGTACTTGTAGCCAAAGGGAAGTGGCTTCCCTTGATGTTCCTCTAAACATCTCCTTCTCTCTATTATTTCTCCTGGATTCAGTTGCAAGATAGAATTCAGATCATCCCACTTGATGTGAACTTAAGTACCCTCCCCTACCCACCTTTCCTGGGGTGGGGATCCTGGATGTACTCACCACTGGGTGAAAGAAGCACCAGAGAGATGGGGGTAGGTATCCCTGAAACTCACACACACACACACACACACACACACACACACACACACACACACACACACACACACACACACACACACACACACACACACATCTAGGCCAACTATGACTAGCCTTTTCCAAAGATTCTTTATCTCCTTGGGTTAACTGACCTAGGAGAGGAACTTGATCCCCTATAAATATTTTAAGTAGGGTTTGCTTGTTGACATGAGATAAACAGAAGCTCAAAGGAAAGGTTCTGGACCCTGTCTGGCTCAGGTTCACACTTGACATCGTGGCTCCTCGGTAAGCATGATCTGAGGATCAAAGATTGAAGCCAGCCATAAGCTGGAAAGCCAATAAGATTCTTTTCTGCATGGAACCACCAAAAATCCAAACGTGGAGTTGTGGTTCAAGTGGTAGAGTAGCAGCCTTGAGCATGAAAACTCAGAGAGACAGCTCCCAGATCTCAGTTCAAACTCACACAAGAAATGGCCCCATTTGTTGCCCCCAGACTGTCTGGGCCTCAAGTGCCCTCTCACAGAGTGTGATACCGCACTGGTCCCTGGGTAGTGTATCAGAGCCTTCAGAAATTGGGTGGTGAAAGCCAGGCCTTCGCTTTTGTGCGCTCTCAACCACACCAGCTGGAGGCAGAGCATGACAAGGCCAGCAGCCTGCAGAGCAGAGAAGATCCCGCTCTACCAGGATGATTGGAGTGGGCTTCTTAGAGGCAGCACTTGAAAGGGGGTCTTGCTTAACTAGGAGGATGTCACAGGAAGCACAGAGAGAAAACATGCCATAGATAAAGGATGACCTAGCAGAGCGTGTACTTTTCCAGCCAAGGCTGCTGGTTAGATACTCGGTAAAGATGTGCACGACTGTCTTGAAAAAGGCCCAAGGGGTCACAGAAGAACAGCTATCCAATGTTGGGATTTTATCTTAGCAGTAGTGGATTCACCTAACACACAGGAAACCCTGTGTTCGATTCCTAGGTCCCACATACACAGAAAAAGCCAGAAGTGGTACTGTGGCTCAGGTGGAAAGCAGAAGAAGCTCAGGGACAGTGCCTGTAGCCCGAGTTCAAGCCCCAGCACTCTCAATGTAAAACTGCACTCCAAGAGACAAGGGTGACAGCTGGATGGTGTGCCCTGTAGCACTTAGTAGATCCATCCATGCTTTGTGTCTCCTTCTATGACAGTGGTAATCTGGACACTCTTTCTGCCCTGGGCACCCCTGGACCCAGTTATCAGCAACCCTCCCAAAGGCTTCCATTGGGACATGGAACAGATGGCCCCAGAAATTCTTAGGTACCGGTTGGGTGTGGTGGGGGGATACAGGGCAGGCCTAAGAAGTCCTAGTGGGTCTGATATGCTCCATACAACCAGGCCATCCAGAGTAAACGGATGGGAGCTTAGAAAGGGGTAGTTATGTGAAGGGGGCTCTTAAATGCCCATGGACCTCCCCAGATTCTGAGCCTCCCTTTGCTGTCCCTGAGGGAGGTAGAGGAGGGTCTAGGTGGCAGTGTCTAGAGGAGGACTAGTTGGATATGGTAAAGAATGAGATCCCATAGGCCATGGGCTGATGGCTCACGCGTGTCATCCTGGCTACTCGGGAGGCTGAGATCCAGAGGGTCTTGTTTCCCAGCACAAGGAGGAAAGTCAGATGAGAGTCCCATCTCCAATATCCAACTGGAAGTGGTGCCATGGCTCAAGTGGTAGAGCACTGGCCTTGAGCAAAATTCATCATCAGGAACAGTACCCATGCCCTGAGTTCAAGCCCCTCATCCAAAAACATCAAGAAAGAAAGACACCCCTTGCTTGCCAGAGATGGTGAAGGAGTGGGGTTGCTGTGGTTGGCACACCAGGTTCTGGCCTCAGTGTACAGCCATTTCTAAGAACTCCCCAAGATTGCCCAAGTGTGAAGTTACACCAAGCTGGGCATGTCTTACCAAGAACTCTAGAGGTTGTGGCCTATCTTAGAAAGGATGTGGGCAGCGTTGGAGGGTAGTGTCGATTGGAAGAATGGCTTTGGATAATGGTGTCAAAGTCTGAATGTGAAGGGTTGCATGTGCTTTATGGCCTGACAATTTGGATTTCCCCTGGTTGTAAGAAGGTGGCTGAAACCGGGCACTGCCAGTATCTCACAACTGTCATCCTAGCTACTCAGGAGGATGAGATCTGAGGATCACGGTTCAAAGCCAGCTTGGGTAGGAAATCTGTGAGACTTTAACTCAAGTGAAGCACTAGAGAACTGGAAGTGGTACTGTGGCTCCAGTGGTAGGGCACACACCTTCAGCTGAAGAGCTGAGGGATGGAACGCAGGCCCAAATCTCAAACCCCATGATCGACAACCAAAATAATGTGGCTGAGTTTTCTTCATAGTGGTGTGTACAGTAGGAAATGCCATGCTGTTTTATGAGCCATTCCAGATGTGTGAGAGGCTCTGAGTTTTGTCAACATTTGGTCTGAGGATGGTAGTGCCATCTTCTCAGAGGTTGGGATGTTCAGTTGCTCAGGGACTGCTGAGGCCTTGGGTTACCCATGTGTGTGTGTGTGTGTGTGTGTGTGTGTGTGTGTGTGTGTGTATTTCCCTCATCTTTCTCAGCCCACTTCCTGGATGCTTGACTGCCTCTTCCTGACCTTGGATTGTGCCCTTCCTCAATAGCAACCTTGTCTTTAGTCCCCTATCATGGTCTACAATGAGTCCTAAATTGTCAGAGACCTGCATATTCCAGCTTTTCCTTGGGAACCAAGTCGGGCTGTCCGTATCTTTGTCCTCATCCAGGGGATTCTGGGTCCTCAGGGCCGGTTGGCATATGTTCTCTCCTGCCTCTGGGGGTGCAGGGTCAGTCATTCTGTGTACTGTCCTTTTCTCAGCTAGACCCCTGGCTGCATGTACCACTCCCAGCAGGCTGGTAGTGGTGTAGAGGAAGGGTGGTTGCCAGTGGCTCTGGCCAACTTGACCTTGATAGCTGACTGAAGGCTCCCCAAACAAGGATAATCTGGGGCTACATGAGAGGTGAGGCCAAGGTGGCTTGGATGTATTGTTCGATGTCTAGGAAATGTCAATGTACCTTATCATGGGCAAATCTATCTTGTGGCCCCAGCTGGGCCTCTCAGGTCCTTCTAGACAATTCTGAATGCCAAGAATACAAAGGCATATACTTTAGATTCCAGGCCCAGGGAACTGGGGGATGAGAGACTGGTATAGCCAGTACCTTCTGTGGCATTAGTTTTGACCTGGATGAGCTGAGCTAGAACTGGGGGCAGTCCCGAGTCATAGTCACAGTAAACTCTCAAGCCAGATCAAGTGGTTTCTCCCTAAGTCCTTCTTGGGCTGAGGGGTTTGGGCTATGGCAGTAAGTTCCATGGAACCTGCCCGTCGATCTCAACATGGAGCTGCAGTATCAAGGGAAGGACACTAGGGTTGCTCCTTGGTAGTCGTCCCATGATTGCAGACCTTCATCTGACCCCTCTCCCCAAGCACTGTTGAGGAAAGCATGGCACCGAGCCCTGGGACTCCTCGGATAGTAACTGCTACAAGCAGAAGCCAGTGGGCTGTGGATTCCTGAGCCTACAAAACATTCATGAGCCCAACTCAACACCTGCCCAACGTCTGACTGACAAATTTACAGTCTTGTGATACTCCTGTGACTGGGCATTATCTGGTGTGACATCTTACAGCTCTTGCCCCTCCTGGCCCAGAACCATGGTCTGAGACTGATTTACTGCTCAGATCCAATTGCACCCATGACAGATGCCATTCTGATGATCTTCATGCCTCAAGGCTCGATACTTCTCTGGTACTGAGGCCTGCTCTGTAGGCAATGGCCCCCAAACAGGCTGCTACCAAGACTTGAAGCACACCTAATCATTAGGAGACCCTCAGGGGCCCACTGGAAAGAACTCTGCCTAGAGCTATAGAGTAAGGTCCAAGCAGGCCAGGTGATGGTCATGTCGCTTGAACTCTGGGACTGGGCGCTGTCCCCCAGCTCTTCACATTACCACTTGAGCCACAGTGCAACTTCAGGTTTTCCGTAGGTTCCTTGGAGATCAGAGTGTCCCAGACTTTCCTGCCTGGGCGGGCTTTGAAACGTGATCCTCACATCTCAGCCTCCTGAGGAGCTAGGAGGACAGGCATGAGCCACCTGTGTCTGGATGATCTGGCCTTACACCACAGTGGACTAGGAGCTCCTGAAATTTTTCTTTAATTTTCCTGTGCTGGTATTGGGGCTTGAACTCAGGGTCTGGGCTCTGGTAGCTAAACTTTTTCCTTCAAGGTTACCACTTTGCCACTTGAGCCACAGCTCCATTTCTGGATTGTGGTAGTTAATCAGCAAGAAAGTCGCGTTAACTTTCCTCTCCTGAGATGGCTTGACCCTCGAACTCTATCTCAATCTCCTGAGTAGCTAGGATTTACAGAGGTTGAGCCACTGGTGGCACTGGCCTAGAAGCTTTCCTAAAGCAAGAGCTCTTCACTGTGTTTGCCCTGACTCCTCCATGCAAAGGAAGCCTGAGGGTCAGGAGCTGTGAAAACAGGTTTCCAGCCACAGGAAATGGCTTTGCATCCCTGGCGAAATGCCAATCTAAGCTTCCCCCTGGGCGCCATTCTGGGACGCCTCCCTCTGCCCGGTGACTCAAGTCAACGATGACCCAACCTTGAATTTCCTGCCTGCCTTTTCTGAAGCCATAGAACCTTCATACCACTCACACCATCTGCTCTGCAGCACATCTCAGCACCTTTGCCCATGCTATACCTTCTGCTTGAGGCTCTCTGACTTCTACCCACATATTAGAAGTACTGTGGAATTTTAGCACTGGCTATATCACTTCCTGGAACAAATCTTTCCTTCCCTTCTCCATCTTTATTTTTTTTAATATTGATTTGCTAGTGATGGAACTTGTGCTGGCTGACTGGCAAATGCTCTATATTGGTATGTGTGTGTGTGTGTGTGTGTGTGTGTGTGTGTGTGTGTGTGTGTGTGTGTGTGTGTGTGCCAGTACTGGGGTTTGAATTCAGGGCCTGGATGCTATCCTATCCCTGAGGTTTTGTGCTACAGGCTAGCCCTCTACTACATGAACCACAGCACTATTTCTTGCTTTTGGGGTGTTTAATTGGAGAAAAGTGTCTCACATTTACTTTCCTGCTTGCAATTGGGATCCTCAGATCTCATCTTCTGGAGTAGATTACAGGGGTGAGCCACCAGCACCTGACCTATACCCTACATCTTACCTATAACCTCGGCCCTCCTCTGACTCCCAGAAGAATATGTCTCACCAGGCTCAAATTTTGTCAGTGTTGGTGCTTAAACTCAAAGCTCATACTTGGGAGAGACTCTAAACATGTGAGACTGTGACAAATGCTTCCATTTAATTATGCATTATGTTTCAACACTTAATAAAATGTTAATTAAAATGAGTCAATGCCCTAAATTATTGTGTATAATTTTATAATAGATGTGCAAAATATAATATTATGTGTATAATAATACTAAATACAATAATCAATAAATGAATCAAATAAAAATAAAATACAAAATAATAATAAAATTTATAATATGAAATTAACATGCATATATAAGTATATATCATGTATTACACATTTATAGAAATATTTCTTCCATTGCAGGGCATTCATTCAGGCCCTGGGAAGTTTATCCTGAATTTCTTTACCTTAAGGATAGTGTGCTTCGCATTCACCCATGGTACAAAGAGTTACCTGGACGGTGAGCTCAAAAACTAGCAATGGCAGAAATACTGACCCCAGTTCCAAGACAGTGATTTAATTTTTTAAGTGGAAGCAGTTAGGTTTATTCAGTTCCATACTGAACATTTAAAAAAAAGCACTGTAGAATTTTGTACAACTATTCAAACATCCTTCCCTTACCTCCAAAGTGCTTCTCAGAGAACTACATTGTTTCTCTTTTTTTGTATGTTTTTTATTGTAAAAATATTCTATAGAGGGTTACAGTTCCAGGAGCAAGGTAATGAATACATTTCCTATTGAGCATTGTTTACTCCTCCTGTGTTTTCCCCCTACCATCCCTTCACTCCCATCCCTACAACTACCTCCTTCTGCCAAGGTCAGCGACATAGTTTTTCACTTTTGGTTGGCATGGGGTTTGAATTCATGTAATGGCAACTCTTCGCTCACATTGCTACAGATTTGTCAAGACCCTGAGTCAAAATCCAGGCTAGGAAAGAAAACTGGCAAAAATTCCAAACCAGGGAGCTTTACTTTTTTCAATTTTGTTAAATAGTTATTTTTTATATGTTCTTTTTTTCTTTTTCTTTTCTTTTCTTTTTTTTTTGGCCAATCATGGGGCTTGAGCTCAGATCGTGGAAACTCTGCTTCAGCTTGGATCTCGCTTGGCTGGGGTGCACTCATTGGACCCATAGCCAACCATGAGATGCTGGGCCAAGAGGGTTTTCAGGAAGAAAAACAATTTGGAAAGCACAAATAGTGTGAGCTGCAGAGAGCTGGGGTTTTACAATATCTTTCTTTGCACAGTGACCATCCTGGGTCTGAATGACAAAGCTGCAAAGTGGACCTGACCTGCCATTGCTGGTGGCTGGTGGGCTATCAGTAAAGCCATAGGCCAACCTTCAACATAGGCCCTGGGTTCAAATCCCAGTCCTGACACCAATAGCAGGAGATCACAAGAGACTCATACCTATGCATAGGAATACCGATTAAAAGAGTAGTTTATCAATCAGTCTTTTCTAAAATTGGATGCAATAATCTTACAATGCTGATTGATCTTAATTAATAGTTTATTAAGCCTGAAAAGAATAACAACCCTTCCATGGCGGTTTAATAAATACCTAAGAGTTGGTAGGAAAATAGTAGGTTTCCTTCTATCATAGATAGATGGCTATGGAACTCTTTACCGATACATATTTATTTGTATACCTCCATCTGCCTATCCATGTATCGCTGTTTAGGCCAAACTTGAGGGTCGATCTCAGAGCCTGGGAACCACCTGACATCTTCATTGGCTAGAGGTTGCCATGCTCAAACTCACCCAATCATGAATTGGGCCTGCTAGGCACTAAGTTCATATCCTGACACTGCCAAGCATGATGGAGAACACATCTAACATCTGGATGTTATGTGATGTAAACAATGTAATAAATGGCATAGGGGTCATCAGAGTCAATAAAATAAATTCTAAATAAATGAATGAAACAAGAAATAAAATAAATAACCATACCAAACACAATATGGACTGAACATCAATACAGAAGTATAAATCCTATCTTTAAAATATATATAAGGAGGGCTGGGAAGGTGGCTCAGTGGTAGAGTGCTTGCCTTGCATGCATGAAGCCCTGGGCTCAATTCCTCTGGGCTCGATTCCTCAGCACCACATAAGCAGAAAAAAAAGCCAACAGTGGCACTGTGGCTCAAGTTGTAGAGCGCTAGCCTTGAGGTGAACAGCTGAGGGACAGAGCCCAGGTCCAGAGTTCAGGCCCACTAGTGGAACAAAAAAAAAGAGTATATAACGAGTATCTTTTCCAGGGCTGAGGCTTGAATTCAGCCCCCCTTCCAGGAGGGAATGGCGGGAGATCCTGAGATACTCGTTTGTGGACCTGGGATGAGTCATGGAATGTGATCGATCTCATCCTTGAATGAGTAGTTCGTGCATGATGCAAGTAGGAAATGATAGGCAAGACTCAGGGGTATCGATTATTTGTAAAGAACAGTTGATGAAGCATGACAATAATCATCACAGTCATGAAATGGAGGCATCAGGAAAGATCCAAGAATTGGTAGTCACACAGATTGGATTCCACCATAGGTTACCATCTCTCCTACTCTAAACAAATGTGTACTTATTTGCATACTACCTCCACCTTATGAATGGATGACTGTTGTGCTCCCGCTCTACCTTCGGAGGCAGGGGCTCAATAGCAGCTCCTTGGAACGGTCTAGCTCCTTCGTGGCTCAAAGTCTGGTGTGCTCATGTGGACCCATTCACCACTTGGTCCTGCTAGGTCCCGAGTTCAGATTCCCCACCCCGCCAAAAGATTCATCTTGATGTCAGAAGTCAGTCGTTGCACCTGTTTTCTTTCCTGTGCTAGTCCTGGATCTCAGCTAGAATGGAGAATACATGGGCCACCCTCTGGCCTTGGGAATAAGTTGTTATCCATGTCAGCCATTATACCTGTCATCATATATTCAAGAAAATACACAATACATCCATGAATAGCATACAAAATAAAAAGAACTACACTCAATGCACGATGGAGTCCACACACGAATGTGAATATACACCCCAAGTTTCAATGATCATTGAGGACTATTTTGGCATCCCTGTGGCTCAATCTCAGTTCCTGGGAATGTCCCAGCTCCTTAGTGGCTCACAGTCTGGTGTGATCTCGTGGACCGATTGGGCAGTTGGGCCTCCTAGACCCAAAATTCGAATCACAATACGGACAAAAATTCACCTTGATGTGAGAAGCCAGTCGTTGCACCTGTTTTCCTGTACTGTGCAAGTTCTGGGTCTCAGGTAGGAAGGAGAATGTATACGCAACTCTATACTCATGGGAATAGGTTGTCATTCAGTAAAATCACTGGTAAATAAATGAATAAAACAAAAGGTACAAGAAACAACTACACCAAACATGTATGGATTGAACATCTATAGGTAAGTATAAATCCTATCTTTACAATATATAGATATAGTATGTTTTCCAGGGCTGGGTCTTGAATTCAGGACTAGTGAACATGCCTGACTTTTTTATCTTCATGATCTTCCCCTTTATCCACATTGCTGCAGATTTACCCAGATCCTGACTTCAAATCCAAAGCCTGTAAGAATAAATTGTGTGAATTGCAAGCCAGGGTGCTATTTTTTTTCTCAGCATGGGGCTTGACCTCAGGTCATGGCAAGTCCGCCTCAGCTTTGATCACCCTATGATGGGGTGAATCCACTGGACACGCATGTGCTCCTGTGATCCTAGATCCCCAGTTCTTGCAGGGAAAACTGCACAGAAAAATATGTGGCCTTTTATGTTTTCTTCATTTGCAGTAACACTTCTGAGTCTGAATGACACAGTTACAAAGGGTACTTCATCTTCCATTGCTGAAGGCTGACAGACTATCAGGGAAGCCATAGGCTCATGTGGCAACTAGGCCCTCATTTCAAATCCCCGTCCTGACACCAACCAATGGCAGGAGATACTAAGAAACTGGTTCCCATCCAAAGGAATAACACTGGAATTTTGTCAATGTCACAGTTGAATGAGTTCCTCGTGCATGATGATCCTATAAAATTAAACAGCATCATTTCAGATAGCTGGTTGATTTTATTTAATATTAATGAAGCATTAAAAGAATATTATTACGTAAAGGAACACATTTGAGGACACTGAGTGCTTTCATTAATAGTTTAAGGATTTAAACAATAACATTAATTACATGGACACATAATGAATACTCAGGAATTGGTAGGAATATAGTCTATATAACTGAATAATGTATAGACATCTCTGGCACTCAATAAAGATATATATTTATTAGTATACTGCCATCTGCATGTGCATCTGTTATTATTTAGTTAAGACCTGGGGCTCGTTCTCAGGTACTGGGAACATCATGTCAGCTCAAATTGACCCAGGATGGCCTGTTGACACTCACCCATTCTGCTTGCTTCGCAGGATTCTGTCCACACTCCCATTCTTTCATGCTTCTTTCTGACCAATGGGATACAAGAATGCTGGCCACACCCACATTCCATGCTGCCAGGTAGCACTGGGATTCCCTCTGTTAGTTTACACCACTACCAGTAGTTGAGGAAGGTAGAGGTGGCTGGGTGGTGCGGAAGAGACTGGAGGTGACTTTGGGGTACAGTAGGAAATTGATGCTCCCACTCCCACCTGACCCCTTCCCTCCCTTCATGTGGTGCCAGGTTTCAAACCTCAGGCAATGGCGTGCTGTCAGCAGGCCTAAATCTCTGAACTGGTCCCTGCCCCTAGTCTTCTGCTCTTGGCCCATGTGTCTGCAATGCTGCTGCCCCAATTGGAGGAGCTGCCAACAGCTTCTCTCAGTAGCACAGGTGAGTGGCCGCCCCAACACCAATTTAACCCGGGTCAAACACCCCTCTGGGGGCACCATGACCCCCCTACTTGTTTCCTCTCCCTGGCTCTGATGAGCCACCTTTCTGTCTTGAGAATTTCTGAGATAGAAACTAAATATATGCTCAGTCTGGGCTGGATAGCAGTACTCCTGTGAAAGATATGCTCCACCAGGCCTGGTCTTCTCTAGTTGGGATGGTAGACATGTGGCACCATGCTCAGTAGTTGGATTAGATGGACTATCCCAAACTCAGTCTACAGCAGTGGATTCTTCACCACACATGAAGCTCTTGGTAGGGCCTCAACCATTGGACCTCAGTCTCCTCACTGGACAGTTGTGAGGAAACAAGGGATTTATACAGAGAGATCTTTGGAGAATGGCTAGGCAGAGAGGGATCAGCTTTCAGATAATGTTTTGGCAATTCTGTGAGCATATGACAGGAAGATACCAGAAAGGGCTCAGGTAGAGCCTGTTATTAATCATGCAACAGGTGTGGGATTATAAACCGAAACATGGCTCTCTTTCATTATTACCCTATACTCATGAGGAAGGGGATCATTCACTTTGTTCAGTTTTGCAGCTGGGGAAACCGAGGCACAGAGAAGCCAGGTGGCCTACTTATGATCTCAAGTTCACAGGATGCTCGGCCTGAATTCTCTACCATGCTCCCTAGGACAATGGGTGCTATTCAGTCCACTTCTTGTGGTGGGAAGTCCACTTCTTTTCAGTCGTGTGTCTTGAACTCTAGGATTGGGCACTATTCCCGAGCTCCTCAGCTCAAGGCTAGTGCTCTATCACTTGAGCCCACAGTGCCCCTTCCAGTTTTCTGGTGGTTCTGTGGAGATAAGATTCTCACAAACGTTCCTGCCTGGGTTGTCTATGAACCATGATCCTCATATCTCAGCCTCCTGTTTAGTTAGGATTAGAGTTCTAAGACACTGGCACAGGATTTAACTGTAATTCTGGTTTTCTCTCTGTCTCTGTCTCTGTCTCTGTCTTTGTCTCTGCCTCTCTCTGTCTCTGTCTCTGTCTCTCTCTGTCTCTGTCTCTCTCTCTCTCTCTCTCTCTCTCTCTCAGGAACTGATTGAATGGGTGCTATAGGAGGTGGCCCAAGGTCCCCAGGTGGCTGGAACCCAAGATTGCCTACTCATTCTGGAGGTGGGCTGTGGGTCAGGAGGTGTCTCACTCAGAGAGTTGATACATCTCCATGAGGTAAGCCGTCTGTGCCCTTGCTAGACTATGAGGGTTATATATTGTCCATCTTGCCTTACTGGATTTATTTTATTGTATTCTTTTCTACATCATTTTCTAGCACCTGGCCAATATTATGGTACATAGTTATGGAATGATAATGTAATGTCAACTTAAGAAAGTCATTTAGGGCTCTGGGAATGTGGCTTCATGATACGGTGATTGCCTAGTATGCATGAAACCCTGAGTTCAATTCCTTAGTACCACATAAACATAAAAAAACTGGAAGTGGTGCTGTGCCTCAAGTGACAGAGTGATAGACTTGAACAAAAAAAAATCAGGAATTATTCCCTAGCCCTGAGTTTAAGCCCCTTGACTAGCAAAAATAAATAAATAAATAAAATAAAACAAAACAAAACAAAAAATTTAGTTAGTAAATAAAAAAGAAGGAACCAATACTTGGAATATATAATTGCTCCTCCATACTGACACCTGACTATAGTCCCTAATTCATGTACTTTACTTATATTAGGATATTTTGTTGAAAAAAAAAGTTTTGTTCATTAGGTCACAGAAATTAATGAATGTGCTTAGATGTCAGGTGGAGATTAATTCTGGAAATTCAAACATTCCAGGTTTTTGAATCGTCACTGCTAATCACAATGAGATGGGTTGTCTAAGTGAGATTTAGAAATATTTTTTGTCATTCATGGTACCAAAACGGCTGAGACAAATTAACAGTTGTGACAGAAGAGAAGGAATAATTCCAGAATTAGTGAATAAATGACAGTAATTAAGGTATACCAGAAATTGTTTTAGAGAACCATGTTAGGTTATTGAACAACTAGTCTTATTACTCATTGCCTTTAGCATTCTAAATCTCTTAGGCTACTTCTTAATTTCTGTGTAATAAACGTATCTTCTTCTGTGCTGTTCTTTCATACCTCATCTTTTTTGCTTTCTAAATATCTCAGTCTTTCTATATTACTCTATGAACATTTCCTGATACTAAATACACCTACAAAGATGGCAGAGGATGCTAATGTAAGGGTCCCATAGCTCATGAGTCATTAATGAAACAACATGGAAAGGAGGAAATATTTATTGCTACCTCAAATTTTCTGAAAAGCTGCAATGCCATCATTTGATTCAAATTTCCATTATTTGTCTACATAGTGTCATTCAGTGCACATACGCGCAAATATGAGCTAGGTGCTGGTGGTTCATGCCTGTAATCCTAGCTACTCAGGAGGTTGAGACCAATGTATTGTGGTTCAAAGCCAGCCTGGTCAGGAATGTCCATGAGACCATTATCTTCAATTAACCACCAGAAACCCGGAAGTGGTGCTGTAACTTAAGTGGTAGAGTGCTCAACTTGAGCTGAAGAGCTGAGGGAGTGCACCCAGGATCAGAGTTCAAGCCCCACAACCAACAAAAAGTGCAAATATTACCTTAAGTTTCCCCAAAAGGAAGGGCAAGATCAATAATCTTCCCAAGCAAAAAAAAAAAAAATTTCAAAATGATTCAGTGCACCTACTTTTGCTGAGTTATTTAAGTTATGGCTTCTTTGCTAGACATATTCTCTTTCTTTAAAAATTGTCACATATTAGCTTTACAATAAACTTCATCTAATATTTCTTTTCTCAAAAGAGAAATCTATACAATTGATGTCACTTAGCTTTCGTATTATCTTAATTCAAAGCCAAACCAGGCAGGAGAGTCTGTCAAACTCTTATCGCAAATTGAACACCAAAAAACCATAAGTGGAGTTTTGGCTCAAGCAGTAGAGTACTAGCTTTGGAGGCAGGTGGGCAGGAAAGACAACTGTCCAGGGACAGGATCCAGCCTCTGGGTTCAAGCCCCAGAACCAGCACAAACTAAACAAACAAGCAAACAAAAATCCCAGATATTTCTTTGAGACCCTCCTTAAAGGAGTACTGGTCAGAGAAGAGGCTCCTTTTGTTGATCATACTCACTGGATCATGCTTTTTTGGAATTCTTATTGTTTTGGAGAACTCAGGACCAGACCAAAGGAATTGATAACTGACTCCTGCATCAAGAGAATCATCTCAGGGGTGAAATATCCATCCATATGACACTTTAACACCTCCATGTCTTTGTTCCTTTGCAGAACACTTTTTAAAACAACGTTATTTCCTTTTGTTCTATGCTTGCCTTCAAATGATACATTATTTCCTTTTTTAGTACTCTCAACTAGAAGTTTACAGAAAACCTTATATGAGTAAAGAACACACTCGAAAAAGCCAAGGACAGAGTTTCCTTCAAGCCTTGGGATACATTTCTTGTACAGTAAAAAGGAAAGCACAAAGTAACTTGAACTTTGTTATTCCTCTATGTTCCATTCCTCTCCTGGGGTCAGTTTCCACATCCAGTAAAAATTACTTCCAGTAACAATCGATGGTGCTGCTTGAGGTATAATGAATGTTTTGTGGCTTCACTGAAATAACACTAGGACACCTTTGTACCTGGGGTAACACGTGTTTCAGAGACAACTCAGTAAAGAGAAAATATGAAATTTATATTGCTTATAAATACATTATACATGAGTACATTGAGTTCAAACTTTGTAAGTTCTCTGAAATGGCAAATTTTAAATGGGAAAAAGATTCTCAGAACATTCTTTTTGTGAGTGTACGTGCTGTTCATAATTTCCCAAATGTACATGTGCTGACAGTAAGGGAAACAATAGCAATAATAGGAGAAAGAGAAGTTCTGTGTTTAAGTATAAGGGTTCAATACAATATAGAAGACTACAAATAAGACAACATTGAAACACTAAATCCAAGTCCAGTATGTAGATTTATGGGAGTGATATACAGAAATCAAGACTCCTAGATAGAACATGAAGTATGTGGCCACTCTCATTCTAAATCATGCTTGATAATCGTGCAACTTTGTAGAAAGTAGAATGGAAGTATAATCCTGTTTCCAAAGCAAGTCAGATATAAGAGCATGGATTTCACTGGAAAAAAATTGTCCATCTTGTGACAGCAGGGATTATACTAGCAATGAACTGGTGGCTAAGATCACATTTTTTTTTTTCTTCACTTTTATATGTATATGCTTTTGTTGGCGGTGGTCTTGGCACTTGAACTCTGGGCCTGTGAGCTGTCTCTCTGCTATTCAGCTCAAGGCTAATGCTCTACCACTTGATCCACAGTGCCATTTCCAGTTTTATTTTAGTTAATTGGAGAAAAGAGTCTCTGGGACTTTCCTACTTGGGTTGGCTTTGAACACCAATCCTCATATCTCACCATGACCCAGCTTATGATCACATTCCTAACAGTGAACACTCAGTATATGTAATGTGTGTGTTCATCTACCTTTATAAGAATTCTTGTGTTAGGGGCTGGGAAGGTGGATCAGTGGTAGAGCGCTTTCCATGCATGCATGAGGCCCTGGGTTCGATTCCTCAACACCACAAAACAAAACAAAAAAAGCCAAAAGTGGCTTTGTGACTCAAGTGGTAGAGTGCTAGCCTTGAGCTGAGTGCTGAGGGCCAGCGCCCAGGCCCAGAGTTCAGGCCCCATGATCGGACACTCCACCAAAACAAAAAAAAAAAAAACAATTCTTGAGTTGAAAATCTGGGCTACAGCTTAGACATTACCCTCACAAAAATGTTTGTAGTTTAAAAGTTGATACTCCTGGAGAAATAAAACCTAAGAATGTAAAGGAGTCTGGGAAGTTCTGTTTGCATCCAGTTTGGGCAGAACAGTCTTTGCAACAGTACATATAATAAAGCATCCAAAAGCTGTATTGGAAGAATGGCTCAGGTGATGGAATACCAGTTATGAGCAAGATTGCTGAATAAGAGCTTTTGCATACACACATACAAACATACACATGCACACAGATGCACTTATATGTGCACACAAATACATAAATGAAACAACTCAGAATGTGTAGAAAAGTTAGAAAACAACAGAGTTCATATCCTGAATAAGACTAGAATCAAGTGATAATTTTTAATATTAGAAAGTCCTCAAGTGAACTTCCTTCAAAAAGTTTGATAGGGATGTGAAGCGTAAACAAAGGAGGAGGCTGCAATGCTTGATAAGAAATGTATGCATTATCCTGCCCATGTAATTGTAACTCCTCTGTACAGTATGTTCACAAAAAAATAAAATAAAAAATAAAATTTAAAAAAATGTAAAAAAAATGTAAATAAAAAAATGTTTGACAATATTACATATGTGACGACCAGAGATAGTAAGAGAGTCAATTAATCATTATTAAAGGGATCGCATCCATGAAGAAATGTATCAGAGACCCCACAGGTGCATCTGAAAATATTCATATCCTGTGTCAAATGTTAGAACATCTTTGATAAAGGTACATAAACAGTCTGAACAGTCACTATGGTGTAAAGTATCCCTGGAGAAATTCAGAATTGGTAGTCTGTATCTAGATTAAATAAACCAAGAAACTATGGCAGGGCAATATGATACAATTCTAGAATTCTAGCACTGAGATTAAGACAGGAGATTAAAGAGTGGAATTACAGAGTGATACTTTCGCTGGACTAGGTAGTATAATTTTGTCTTAACAAAACAAAAGAAACAAGAATACATAGTTGGAAGTTTGGGCTAATTTTGTCATTGTGTTTTGAGAAGTCAAATTTTCAGTTGAAATGCAACTCATACTTAATCCTCACTTGGGTTTTAAATTCTGTCTTAATTACAGAACATTCCTAGATGCAAAATGATTCATGACTCCCATCCAAAATTTGAAAAAGTAAGTAATCATCATTCTATTGTATCCCAAAAAATGATGAAGGATTACAAAACTTAAGCCTGGAAAAATAGCAAAGTTCGACTAATGTAGGATTTTGAAGATCTTGCTAAATTAGAATTTAGATTTAAAATAAATATTTTGATTTTGTTTTTAATTTCATATTCTATAGGATACTAAAAATTCTTTTTAAGTAGAGGGTTTAATTGACAAATTCACAAATGATTTTGCATTCTATTTGCCTAGAATATTCTTTCAAGAGAGTTATAATTAGAACTTAGTTAATAGATAATTCCAATAATTCATGTATAAAATCATAATATGAATGTTGTAGACAGAGTTTCCAACAAATTGATGATATTAATTTATAAATTTAGAATAAGAGCAATTTTTGGAGTCTTTGGTATAACATGGTATGAAGAGAATAATCGTGTGACACCTTCTTTCTTCTACCTGTATGTAACACAGGAAGCAATTTCCTTAATTATTTGCCACTGTATACACTGAGAAAAATGTTAGGTTTGGGGTTTGTTTTATTTTTGTTTTTGTTTTATTGGTATGTCCTAGGGCTTTAACTCTGGGCCTGGAAACTGTCTCTGATCCTGTTGGTGCTCAAGGCTCGTGCTCTACCAATTCAATCTCAATGCCACTTGTGTCTAGCTTTTGCTGATAATTTTATTGGAGATAAGAATCTAGGGAATCTTCCTGCCTGGTTGGGCTTTGAACAGTAATCTTCTGATCTTAGCATCCAGAATTTTTATGATAGTTAAAAAAGTATAAATATAAATAATATTTGCAAGTGTTCGGATCTCAAGAATAGCAGTGGGGGAGGGAATGATACACCCCAGTTTATTGTGCTGTTCTTTCCAAATCATGTATGGCATCACATTAGCGGAGTTGTATTTTTTCACAATAGAGATAAGCTATTCATGATGTGTATTAAGGGAAGTTTGAGGTGCACACTAAAAGTTCTAAACTGTTGGGCTAGGATGACTCTATATCATCAATATTGGGATTGGTGGTCATAAAAATAATAGCTTTTTGTTATAAACAATTGCTTACTCTTGAAGAATTATTACCAATGCTACATAGTTTTATCCTCAACCAGAATGTGGTTATTCTTCTGTTGACTCTCAATCTGTAACACCCCATTGGAAAATGCATCTATTGCAGAATTACATAACATGCAAGCCGGTACTGTTTTGAATCTCTCAGGTATGGAATCTTCCTAATTGGAAAATGAGTAATTATTAGTCATTGTAATGTTGAAGAACACATATATTCTATCTTCTTAACAACTTATTTACTTTTAAAAGTTATAGGTTTCCATAGAATTAAACTGTTTTTGCTTTTAGTATGAGAAAGTAATATATTTATTATTTTTTCAAAATATTGGTAAGTATATTGTGAAAATATTTTCTAGTCAGATAGCATTCAAGTTGATAGTCCTCTGATTAAAAAGGGGTAATTAATTCAAATTAGACGCCAACCAGTATTGATTTGTAAAAAGTTACTACATAAAGAATGATATTTACTATACCAATACAGTGTAATTTTATTTCATGCAGCTTATTTTTTAAATTTAATTTTATTGTCAAAGTGATGTACAGTGGGATTACAGCATTTTTAAGGTAGTGAATACATAACTTTTCAAACTTGTTACCTCCTCTTTCATTTTCTTCAGTTTTCCTTCACCCCAATACCCCTCACAAGTTGTAATGTACATTTACAACATATTGTCTTGTGAGTATTGCTATTGCATTGGTTTTCCTTTGTCCTTTGTCTCACCGTTTTGCGGTTCCTCTTCCCTTCTCTAATAAAGGTAAATATATACACAATACACAGGCTACCATAATCAAATACAGCAGGGAATAAAGCATAGGGGAAAAAACCACAAAGAAAATAGAAATCACATAGTACATTAAAAACAATAGCCGTAAATAATACTCTCTGTTTCCATATCTTGGAGTTCATTTTGCCCAGAATCAGCTTATATGGATATATATACGCATAACAAACCACTGGAAAATAATAGTTTTATGGAAACTATATCATGAAAACAACATGTTAACTGTTTTTGATGGTAAAAGTGGGGTTAGGATTGGTGAATTCGTGGTTCTAATAAATGAATTTCAAAAGAGTTTTAAAATTATAACAGGTAAATTTTTATTCGTTAAAACTTTTAACAACTTAACCTATTATGAAAATTTAAAATTGCCTGGGAAAATAGGATTTCATGCAAAGTAATCCATGGAGACTTAGCTGAGAGGGAGCAATGTGGGTGAAGATGGCTCATTTTCACACTAAACAATCGAACCTCAGAAACCTTGCTATAAATCCTGTAGGTTTCCTTGAGAATTGTCCTTACCCAGGAAATCTATTCTTACTGTGTGAAACAAGATTGTAGTGGAATTTAAATTCAAAGATCTTAAAAAAAAATGACATCAAAATTTGTGAATTGACTTTAATTACCAAACAGTAATTCTCTGAAAACGATAATTTGGTTCCAAATATTTAGGGAGAAAATGCCCTCAATAATGAAAGAAGGTATTGGGTTTACACTTTTCTGTTTGTAATACTTTACACAATGTCTTTGAACGTGAAACACTGAACCACAGAAAAAAAAATCTGATTGGATACTTTAAACCAATGATTTCACATTTCTTAGTAGCGCACAAAATATAATATCCTCATTAACATGAGATAGTGAAGACTTCTCTTATTACATAAGCCAAAAAGTTTTGGGATCAGAAAAGAATTGAGCAAATAGAAAAGGCAAGAAAATGCGTTCTTAGAAGCCGTAGCTAAGCATATTGGTTTCATGAATGGAGGGAGTGATTTTACAGAGCCTATTTAGCTCACTACAATGCAGAACAGATTGAATGAAGACATGAAAATAAATTCCACATCCAAATAAAAGAGTTTTGAAAGGAAAAACATGAAGATGTAGTGTGGGTAGAGCCGGTTAGATCTGGTTGTGTCATCTAGAGAAGTAGTTGAAGCACACTTCCTGCTCATAGAGACGTGACCCACAGCCATGTCTGACTAGCTCGCCAGCTATGAGCTGTCCATGCTCACTACAAGCCCCTTAAAAGTCTTAGAATGTATTCCTAACTACCAGTTTTATAAGTGGCTTTTTGCAGTGGTTTGTGATTATTTTATTTTACATGGGATAATATTTTCTACTACCTATACATTTTGGAAAAGAAGAAAACTAAAATTTACTACTGTAGAGGAATATGATAGAAATAGAAGACAGATTTTATGTTTGTCAAATCTCTGATGAGTACCCATATTAAAGTCTTAAAGTCATATTTCTTACTATGTTAGACAGATAGGGAAAACATAAAACACCATATGATAAGGCAACTATTTGTGACTTTTAAAATGTACTTATTATGTCATGAAATTTACTTTATTAGCTACTGTTTTGGTTTGAAATATGGGAGGCTGATCTATTTAACAAATTTTTGAAGTCACCTAATGAAAAACACAAATGGTTGGGGGGGGGGCGGGTAATATTTCTACACTTTAATGAATGGTTGAACTTGTTTGGCATTAGTGCTGAGTAAATAAATCAACTCTATTTTAACTTGCTCCCTACACTTGAAAAACTAGTAATGTCACTAAATATCATCTACTTGTAAAGTGTTATTTGGCAAATGTGATTTTAAAAAGTTTATTTGAAAAGGATCATACTTTCAGGAGATGAAATGTAGGTAATCATTTGTTTGACAATGACAAAATTTTTATACTACAGAACCAAGTTTTACGGAATACCAGTGTTTTGAAGCACTAAGGATCTTCTCAATTAATGTTTTTCTGAATTATATTTGACCTCTATGTCAAGTATTCCTAGCATTTGTAGACCAATTATGGATCTATTGTTCCAGGAACTATTTTTTGACCTGCTGATGCTGGTCTGAAATCATTAATCATTAGGAGAGGGGTATTACACATAATCTCGTGACATTTGTGGTCCTGTTCAATCATATGGGATGGTCATCTGAAAATTGGAAGTTTGTATTACTGTACTTTCACATTTTGTGATTTCATCTTGCATTTTAAGTTGCCTTTCATTTCCCAATTACTTACTGCTAATCCCTGCATTTCAAGGAATTGGGGCCCTGAAATATAGGAAATGAGAATTTGAGATGGGTCTTCAATTACTTTCTGTTGGCATGTTGCATGGGCCTAGGTAAGAACTCTAGCCCTAGTTATCTGATGATGCAAATAACTGGGACCTGGGATCCTAGGACCCATGGATCCTGTGGAAGAATAATACCTTTTATACATCATATCAGCAAAATTTGAGTATAATCAGTAGGAATACTTCAGAAATATGGAAAAAAAACAGTTTGGGTCCAGCAAGTTAAAACAATAAACAGAGCAGCAGAGTAAAATCCCTTATAGATTAGAGGAAAACAACATTGTTTTTTTTTACCATGTGAATTCAGAAGACCAAGAACACTTAGAAGGTATCACAAGTTTATACTGAAAACATTGCATTGGTACTTTTTATATTCTATTATATATTCTAATCCTGATTATTTATATTACAATCTAATTATTGGAATAAATATAAATTGATTTGTCAAATTATCAATTAATTCTAATAAGATTCACTGTGTGAAATATAAAATCAGCACATATAAATATAAAATATATAATTATATATAATGTAAGAAAATGTTTTGCATTGTTCTATTGTGGTAAGTGTATCAAAGGCAACTGTTTTAAAGTATTATTCCATTACCTCTACCTCAGTGTTTGGTAGAATTAGAGCTAAAGCTTTACCATTCAGAGATATACAGCCTAGAGGCAAGAGGAAACACTGTGATTAAAACATTACCAATTTAAGGCCTAATAACGAGGAGAAACATATGGACTTCTCCTGGAGCTATGGAATATATTTGGTGATAGAAAATCAATGGTGTAAGTTCCTGCCTGGTTGGATGGTAGACATGCCAAGACATTAGGTAATCATACATATGAACATTTTTTCCCGTTCTTGGCTTTAGCTACTTTTGAAATGGAAAGGTGTAATAAGCAATTATATTTTGAAAAAATACCTTCTGTCTGAACAGTTCTGTCTGAACTGTTCGTCTCTCTATGATCCCTTGTAACTAAGATTAGTTTTGCTCCAATAAGTCATTCTATGCTGACAGGGTAAGATATTCTGGTTGGTCTGTTCCTACATGGAGCAAGGGTAAAGGGTCAAGGACACATTTGTGCCAGTAAGACTTCATTTTGGAAATTTTAAGCTGGAGAAGTTTAGAAGTAGCTATTAAGCAAGGCTTACTTTGAATCCATTAGCTCCACAAAGCTAAATCAGTTAATTAATAAGTACTTGAAAAGTCATCACCTTTGGACCTAGCTATAAAGTATTATCAAAGTATTATCAAATTTAAAATGAAAGAGACTTAAAATAGTCATAGAAAAAAATTGCAAATGTGAGCAATCAAATAAGCAATATAAGGTTTTTTGCACTATACACAGAATTTTACAGAAATAAGATAAATAGCAATTTTGGGAACAATAAGTTTTCCTTGTTACAAATAGGCAACCAAGGATATATGCCTGTCTTAAGATTGCATCATTAATTTCTTAAATTTACAGGATACTACTTGGCTCAGCATCACATCTACCTGAATTACAATACAAAGATTTACATGGCTCTTGCACAAGGATGATATGAAAATTTGGGAAGTATTGAATATTTTTCATTCTTCAGATGCAAGAATGAAAAGCAGTTATTAAAATGTTGACTTCAAATATACAAGTGTAATAATACATGTAATTCGTAGAAACAAAAGGTAGTTTGACATCATTCAATCTTCACCTTTTTAAAAAGGCCTTTATATAGCATAACCTTTATAAAACTTTTGAAATAACATAACATTGTCATTTTATCCCAAAGAAATAAAATTATATAAGGACCTAGGAATTAAAGGAATCTTAAACTGTTTCTATATCGAATGCAATCTGAAAGGACACATTTATTAATGAATCTATATATTATAAAACAATTTCGAATTCAAAGTATTATATCTAGGAGAGAATGAAATAGATTATGGTCATTATACAAACAGAATACTAAATATTTTAAAATATACTTTTTTAAGACAAGCACCAGAAATATCTTGTTTCTGCCCTACTCATTTCAACAGATCAGTTAAAATTATTTCTTATTAAAAAATCACAAACTCTACAGAAATCATTATAGATGTATACAAACAACTCAAGTATATTTTGACATCAAAGTCAGGCAATTCATTTGGAAGAATATCATGGAATCCATGAATTTTTAAAGTAAGATATTGCTGTTGCTTTGTATTGTGAAAATATTTTGTATGGACACATAGGATGGACTGGAAATTCTGAAATTTAAGAAACTTACCCGAACCATTAGGACTGAGGAGAACAATTTGTACAGCTTTCCAAAACTTCAAAGAGGTAGTGATACATATTTATCCTTTTGGCAATATCAAATGCAGTTTTTTCCAAGTTGTGCTTCAGACCTGGTTTGATATAATGATTCACCATAAAGAGATATAGCGTATCTTTGCTATATCTATTCCCAGCAGCAAGATGCAAGGGGGTCAAGAGGCCTTTAGTTTGGCCATTGGTATCTGCATCATGATGAAATAAAGAAGCCACTCTGCTATTATTCCATGTATAAGTACTGTGCATGGGTGTCCAGCCATTCACAGTAATTACATGAATTTCTGCCTTGAGCCACCAACTCATGGACAATGTCTACGTTTCCACTGTAGGCTTCTCGATGTAGAGGGGTATACTCATTGTCATCCCTAGTATTCACATGAGTGGCCTTTTGGAAAGTAGTCTCTGCACTGTAGTAAGGCGGTTATTTTCATCAGAACAAAGACGAAATTTACCTGGATCCTATTCCATTTTTTTCTTGCAATTGATACCATTTCTCACTTTTTCATCTTGTTCCTCAACTTCATCAGAATTGCCTAACCAGAGAATTTGAGTGCCAGTGAGAATGAGCTGTCCATGTATTTCCCCAATAGTTCACATTGGATGAACTGGTCAGAAATATCCGGTGAATTTTCTTCATCTGTTTTTTCACTATTATTTATTTTCTCTTTTTTCATTTTTACTATTCTAAATTATTCTAACTGGAGAGTAGGGAATTGGTAGAGAGCAGAGGAAGATTTTCCTCCGTATTCAAAGGTACAGACTGAAAATGAGGACCAGTGGTGTATTCATGTGCAGCTTATTCTAGGAATGAGAAAATAGGAAATAATGCCTTCAATGTAAATGAATTGGGAAATGGCAGAACAGAAAGTGAAATGATGCAACCAAAAATATATAAACAAAATAAATTAGGATAATTATGGAGCAATCATATTACCTATGAGAACCATGAAAGGGAGAGAGGAAGAGAGAGACAGATGTGCAATGATCTAGCTCACCACAAAATCCATCCCTCTGATCAAAGTATAGAGCAAATAATTTTATTTTTTTAAAGAGATGGAAATAGAACTTAATGTCAGATATTTCCATTGTTTTTAATTATATTTTATTATTTTAAATACTTATACCATGGAATTTCCATTCAACAAATCAGTTTTTTTTAAGTATAATGGACCTTTATATAACTTTTCCACAGCCTTCCAAACCTCACCCCACTTTAATTTTTCTAGTTTCATATTATCTGCATTGAATATTATACCTTCACTCTCTTCCTCCATAACTCTTTTTATTCCTTCATTTGACTTCCACTCACATCTTCCAAGTGATATTTTGCTGGTATTCATTTTGTTGGAGTAAAGTTCAATTTCATAAGAAATTACACCTTTGAAATACTCCTCTGCAAATAGCATGCTTTGGTTAATATTTTTGTGTAAACCTGTATAAATTTCTAGCTTCTAAATATGACACAGAACATGGGTCCTTTGTGTGTCTGGCTCTGACTTAGTTCACTTAATATATTTTTATATATAATTTAACAGTCTTCAAAATGGATAGGTGCAATCCAATTGTGTATATGTGCCATACTTTCTCCAACCATCACTCCGCCAAAGGGTATGTGGGCTGTTTCCATAATTTGGCTACGGTGAATAGTGCAGCAGTGAACATGGTTGTGAAAGTGATTTTACTGTAACCTCTTGGAAGAATTCATCACTACCTTTGTGGGAGCAATCCTCTAGTCAGTTT
Source organism: Dipodomys spectabilis (assembly GCF_019054845.1). NCBI lineage: Eukaryota > Metazoa > Chordata > Mammalia > Rodentia > Heteromyidae > Dipodomys > Dipodomys spectabilis. The sequence continues at coordinate 3,458,499 of NW_024870972.1, read as the reverse complement.
TTCATAATAAGAACATCCCTCCTTTCATCTTCATCAGAATGTATTGCAAGTCGTCAAAAACACATTTCCCCCTACAGGTCTCAATAAGCTAAAACCGCACTGTGCCTATATGCTTTCAATACATTTTTTTCATATAATTTAGTGAGAACCTTCTATAAACTTTCCTAATGTGGGAATGAGGGACATGACAGTGTAAAAGTAAGAAATATGCAATTTAATTAGCTATGATCATATTTAAAATCATTTTCAGCTATAATTCATAGCCTCAAATAATATTATTTTAAACTTTATTGGATTATTTCATCAAACCCTTAAATTATAACAGGTGAGTTAAAAACAAAGGCAAAAAGTGTGGTTTGATTTTGACACTCATGTGTGAGGTTGCACACCATGGGCAAATAGATGGATTGGAATTAATAGCTCTTATCCATTTTGTTAACGTACAGATGGTTTTCCCAAACTGATTCTCGCAATTCATATTGCATTTAGCAACAAGAAACATGTAATAATTTCCTTTGTTTTGCTCCTTATTAACTTTTATTTCCATTTTATTTTATACTAGATGATTTCATAAATCTACTGTAGATACAAAAATATGTTAAAATATTTCTATCCGTATGCATTGTTATATACATACACACATACATTACACAAGTTATAATGATAATGTATAACTTCAGTAACTGTACAATTTACTAAATTATTAATACTATCGACGGCTCATGCCTGTCGTCCTGGTTACTCGGGAAGCTGAGATCTGACGATCATGGTTTGAAGCCATCCTGGGCAAGAAAATCCAGGAGCCTCTTATCACCAAACAACTAACAGAAAATCAGAATTGGAACTGTGGCTCAAAGTAGTAGAGTGTATCCTTGAGAGAAAAATCTCAGGGACATCATCCAGGCTCTTAGTTCAAGAAGTACAATCTACCCAAATAAAAGCTATTTAATTTACACCTGTGTAAGTAAAGTATTTCCATCACCCAAATGCACAACCATGGCATTTGCAGGGTAACTGTTTTGTCTGAAGTACCATAAAACATTTTCACTTAAGTTGAAAGCATTGCAACATCGGTTCATTCTATCTCTCTCATGCGTTTTTCCACTCAAATACTCAAATCTTACAATTATTCCAATTATTTAATATCATTGCTTTTTACTTTAATACCCAAATATTAGAGTTTGAATTGAGTGTCTTGTATCCCCTAAATCAGTGTTCTTACCACTTTGTCATGTCCCCAGCCCTAAATTATTCTGATTATTTGTCAGATACTTGTGTATGACCTTGGGCTCAGTCCACGTTATGTTATCCTTCCTGGAATTTAGAATAACAGGTGTATGGCATTGTGTATATATCTTTCTGTCCAGTCTGGGATTTAACCTCTATCCTCAAAAGAGTAGATTCAAATGTAGTGAGGATTTTCATAAACTTGTCATAGCTGATGTGTTTTTAAGTCTTTGCATTTCCTGCAGGTTCTTGAGTACTGAATTCATTTGATTTCTTGGGTTGTTTTGTTTCATTTGAATGTATGTGTTGGGTTGTTCCTCACTTTTCCTTTTGTTTCTTTCAATCAAGTTCTTACCTAAAATGCTGAGAAACCAATTCTTCTTTTTCAAGATAATCAAGGTGAATATGACTTATTCCAAAGAACTTTCAGTAATATTTAAACACCTTCCTATCTATGGATGGTATATAAATGATAAATGCTGCGAAGGGTCTTTTTATTTTCACAGCAGTCTTTGTCATACACAGACAGATCATGAAATATATGAAGATAATAAAACTACAGATGCAAGCCAAGAGAAGAAAAACCTATTATTAATTGTTTGAAAGAGGCTTCAATTCTAGTGAAAGAAATACGTTGCTTGATGTAGGATTTCTCAAATTACATTGCTAAGATGAAGCTAAACAATCATCTAATGCTACAGAATTGAGGAAGAAGAATCAAACTCCTGAATAGTTTACATTTGGGTCAAATAAATCATGTTTCCAAAAAGAGAGTTGACTTTAGAGAAACATGATGAATTGTAGGTAAGTAGGTGCTTAGCTGGTTTTGTTAATTTGTAAACTAATACAGGGAAATAGATTACTGCAAGGTAAAAAAAGAACTTCGCATTGCAATACTTATGTTTGTGTGTGTGTGTGTGTGTGTGTGTGTGTGTGTGTGTACACATGCACATGAATACACGCACGCGCATGTGCAAGTGCTCATTCATTCATCATCTCTATGCTTCTGTGACCTAGGATATTTGTTTACCACTTGAAACATTGTTCCACTTCTGTTTTTCTGGAGATAATCGCATTTATTTTCATGATTGGACTGGCTTTGAATAGTGGTCTTCATATCTCAGCCTCCAGAGTAGCTAGGTAAGCTTATTCAGCCTCCAAGAAGCTAGTTAAAATTGCGCCTGTCCTCTATACTTCACTGCTCTTTTATTCTTGTCCTGAGGTGTTCACATGCGTAAGTCATATATATGTCTACTTGCTTTAAGAAATACTCTTACTGCTTGGTACCAGGGGCTCCCATCTGAACTCTTAACTACTTAGGAGGCTTGAGAACAGAAAGTTTAATGGACTTCCTTCTCGATCTATAGCTGGGTGCATTGGATTATTTCCACCATCCTGCACTATCTACAGGTTAAGATTGGAAGGACTACAGAATCTAAGCCAGTCAAGGTAGGAAGCTAGACAAGTTAGTGTGCAACTCGTATGCCATTGATAATGGGAAGGCTAAAAAGACAGATCACGTGCATGTTCTTGTGGAAAGGGAACCTTTATCCTAAAATTAACCACTGATATGACAGCAGTCTAACAAAAACAATACCCCAACTTGAACACAATTTCCCACAACCAAAATAAGTATATACTTTAACGTTCAAAAACTTAGTACAATCTGCTCTTTGCTCTCATATCACCTTCATCTAATTATCATATGATGTGACAGGATAGTTTCTTCATTAAACTTATTATATATTTAAAAAGATCTAAAAAATTCTTTCTCACTTATTAAGTGCAAACAAATGGCAAATTGCCTCATTTCTTACATATTTGACTACCACTATAAATTCATCTTACGATTATTATTAATAGTAATATATTCTGATTTATTAATTTACTTTGTAACAGTTTTTAAACTTTTGGTTTCTCTGCTGAAATTGAAGTATTTAAATAGTATCATCAAATTATATTTGGGTTCTTAGGGCAGTTTTTCAAAAAGTTTTTAACCAATGGTTTCTAGTAATTCTGTTTTTTTTGGGGGGGGGCGTTCCGGTTGTGGGACCTGAACTCTGGGCCTGGGCGCTGTTCCTCAAGGCTGGTTCAAGGCTAGCACTTGAACACTTGAGCCACAGCACCACTTCCAGCTTTTACTTTTCTGTTTATGTGATGCTGAGGAATCGAAGCCAGGGCCTCAAGCATGAGATCTCTACCACTGAGCCACCTTCCTAGCTATCTACGAATTCTTAATTGGTATATTATTTAGTTTATTTTTAATTTCAATTTAATTTTATTGTAAAGGCAATGTACAGAGGGGATGCAGTTACTTAAATAAGGTAATGAGTACATTTATTATGGAAGGAGCATTGTTATCTCTTCCAATGATTTTTTTGCACAGTCAAAAAAAAATTACTGATGCTTTTCCTGTCGCTATTGACCAATGGGTACTATTCTTTATTTGTTCATGCATTTTTATTATAAAATTGATATAGATAGGGCTTACAGTTACTTAAGTCAACTAAAGAGTACACATCATTTTATTTTCTAAATTTCAAATTTTGAACTTAATTATTTTCTATTGTTTCTTTAGGGTAATTCTTTTTTCAGAGTTGTAGGATTAGTTAATTTAGTTTTGCATAATTTTAACACACGTAAATTATTCAGACATATATTTTGCTTTCAAAATAGTTAACATTTGAATATTTAAAATTATTTTCTTAAATTTTATATGGTTGGTGAATTTTAATAAATTTATTTTCTTATAGTTCTAAACATATTTGTCCAGGTAACAAATACTGTATTTTCAAGAAGCATAGACTGTATTAAAAAAGGCTTCATTACATGTTCACTTTTTGGAAATATTTGTACTTGAATTTAAGTTTTAAATTAAATATTTGTACTTGACCTGGGCAAAGTGATTTGTGGTTTCCATTTTCTAACTATGGTGGGAAGTGTAAATAGGGTTTGTAATTCGGGAGAGACTGAGAAACTATGAGACCTTATCATAACATTTCCAGAGTGGAATGATTAGAGATATAGCCATCCCAGGCAAGATATAGAGCGCCTGGTTATCATATTCTAAATCTTGAGTTAAAACACCAGTAACATCAATCTTTTGTCAAAATAAAAGGATACATGTTTCAAAATGTTTATTTAAAAATTGTTTGCAAATGTCTCATGTCTTTTATTTCTTAATTTTCAATTTACTTAATCTATAAGAATCCAAGTATCTTGTGAATATTTTATTTCTACTAAACTTTTAAATAGTATAAGCAATAATATGATTTCATATTTTATACTTTTACTGTTTGTGATATTTTCCTCTGTTTAATATAATAATAACAATATTCCAGATGTGTGTATCTGGTGTGTGTGTGTGTTTGTTTATGTGTTTTTTTTGTGTGTGTGCTTTGTTTGCATTTTGTAATGCTTGGGAGATCACAAAATCGCTTCACATATGTTAGGCCAATGTTTTACCACTGAACTATACTGTCTAGTTATTATACAAATTGTGTTTTAAGTTATGACATTTAAATTTTCATTCCTAGTATGCCCTTTCAAAATTATATATGATAAAATGTGATCCATCTTCTATCCACGTTAGCAATTGTTATTGTCATATTTTCTCTTATTTCTTTGGAAATTAATTATCTTCCTATTACAACTTTCTTTACATTGTAACAGCTCTATAAAATGCCTTATTTTCTATTTTATTTTTTCCATGTTATCTGACTTTCAGTCCAAACTATAAGGTGGATTGAAAAGAAACTTGATTCAGGACACTTTATTTTTCTCCTTCTCTTCTCTGAAGTCTTTCTGTTTTTTGAAACAGTACCAATGACATACAGCTCCTATGTGGTCAACCATTCTTCCCCCCCCCTCTTCTGCAGTACAGCTTAAGTCATTACCATTCAGCTTTATTATGCTATAATGTTATCTAAAACTTAACTCATTCCTAAATTAATTTTAGTTGCATTGATCAATCTCTAAAGACATTTTTCTATATATAATATCGGGAGTTTGTGTTTTCACAAGGTGGGAAATATGAGTGACTATCAAACATCTATATAACTCTGGAGAATATTGGTCCACTTGCTCAATAATCTCGTATGTAAATCCAAGGAATACAGGTCAGTCAGAACAATCTTGTAAAATGGTGTAGCTTGAGCATTCATACTAGCTTTGAATCATATTACCATTTTTAGTAAGATAACATAATTTTACTATAAGAGCAGATGCATAGAAGGTAACAGATTTTTCAAAAATAAATTCTTAGTTTTATGGTCCACAGATTTTGAAAAGGATGCTATGACATTATGAAATAAAAACAGAATCTTAAATGGTTGTATTGGCACTATTGCCTCTCTAGATTTAAAGAATGTTCTGAGACTACTACCTCAATCCTTTGATTGTTTGTTTGTATGTTGATCATGGGGTTTGAACTCTGGGCTTGGGCGCTGTCCATGTGCTCTTCAGCTCAAGTTGAGTACTCTACCGCTTGAGCAACAGCAAAACTTCCTGTTTTCTAGTGGTTTATTTGTGATAAGAGTCTCATGGACTTTCGTGCCTGGGCTGGCTTTAAACCACGATCCTCAGATCTCAGCCTCCTGAGTAGCAAACATTACAGGTGTGAGCCACTGGCACCTGGCCTACCTCAAACCTTATAAAGAATGATTATCAAACTAAATGTGAGATGTAAAAACCTATAAAACATAAATGTAAAAATTCAAGACATTGGATCAGTAAAAGTTTCTAAAAATTTGACATGGAAAACATTAGTGGCTAAAGAGAAGCAAGAACTGGATTATATCAAGTGATAACCTTTCATAATTCAAAGGACATATAACAGAAATGAAACCATAACCAACAGATAGAGGGCACATATTTGTCAATGCTACAATGTTAATGCTACAATGATTCTTAAACTTAAGTATTTTTATGTCTTCTAATTGTATATAAATTTTTTTCCTGAATAGGATATTTCTTTAAATAACATATGTAAATTAATATTCAATAGGAGGAGCATATGAAATAAGCTCCTCTTTAGTGTCTAAGAAATAATAAAGAGAAAACTCACTAGTATTATCATAATATAAAAAGAAGACGCAAAATATAGTAATGCATTTGTGGAGAAATTGAAATACTTCTCATAGTGATCGATTTGTATAATACTGCAATCATTTAAGCAAACAAGTTTTCAAGTCTTCAAAAGGTGAAAGAGAATTGTATAGGATCCAGGCATTACACTTCTATGAAAGTATTAAGCAGAAGTAAAAACCTTTTTTGGACAGAGAATGTAGTTAATTGACAGTGAACTTGAATAGCATGTGTGAGACCCTGGAAATGATCCCCCAAAACAAATTTTGAAAAGACACACTATAGAGGATGTATGCTGGGCAAATTCTTGTAACTGAATTTTATATCTATTTCAATGTCTGTTCTAAAATTTACAGCATTTCTATTTGAAGAAATGCAAGTTTGTGAAAATTAGGCTTTGAAAACCTATGAAGGTACAATTCATTTCCAAAGCACTAAAATGTATACAATAAAAGGAGATAATATATTGTAAGTGAATTGCATGTCAGGAAAAATAACTTGTTAAAACTTCTTCACACAAAATTCAGAATTGCTAAAAAGATGTTTTTGGTGCTGGATAAAAACTCTTTGTAAACCTCTGCATTTAAAACAAAGATGTGATTTCTGTTTATTTTGAGGGTATTTTGTCCGTTTGAATTTATACAGAGACAACTCAATCCAAAAGTATATGTGATAACTGGAATACCTAGGAATTACGCACCGCTTCTAAGTAATTTTTTATTATTTTTAATTTCTATTGTGAAAATATTGTACAGAAGGGTTTTTACAATTACATGGGAACATAATGAGTACATTTCTTATCAAGCATTGTAGCCTCCTCCTTTGTTTCCCCTTCCCATCCCTTTCTATCCTTCCCCGCCCTCCCACCCAATCCTCCCCGCTACCCCCACCACCAAAGTTGTAAAGTTCATTTTTCGACATAACGACTTGTACATCTCATTGTTGCAATGGGTCCACCAGTATCTCAATTTTTTCCCATGGTTTCCCTTATTTTCAATATCTAGTATATGTCTGAGTCAAGCAGAAAAGTTCAGATAAGGTGATGTTAGGGAAATGAACCCTAAGATATGTATTCAAATGTTTTTTTTTTCTTTCATGCGATTGTTTCTAACACATTTATAAGATTGTTTTTTTGTTGCTTTGTATGTCTGTTCCCCACAGTATAACCCCTGCTTTCACTGTATTTGATGTCAGTATAATTTGTGGAGGGGAAGGGGAAAAACTTCTAAGTAACTGAGAAACTTTTCTGGAAGAAGCTTTTAGTAAATGACAGTAGACACAAATCTATGCTTCTGCATTTTATGGAAGTCATATATTACTTGCTCAATCCAATTGCTTATCTCTACTTTGCTAGGAAAAACGTATTCTCAAGATAAGAGCCAAAAGCAGTGAAAGGAACAAAATACACAATCATCTTGATATATTTGTGAAAGTAACAAATGAAATAAAACAATTCCACTTAAGGGACTCCAATATTAGTGTATGTAAAGATGTTCCTGAATGCCAATATCCATTAAATTTTTGGAATTTTAATTTCTACTAACATATGAAAACTAGAGCAAGAAAACAAATATAGACTTAGAGTGAACCAGCCTTGAAATCATTTTCATAATTGTTTTGAAATTACAAAAAAATTGATACTACTTTGCTTTGGAAATCATTTAAAAATATTTATCATTTATGATAATTCAAATAGCAAGCAAGAGTAATTTTATGTAATCATTATAAATATCATTTTATTACTATTGTAATAAATATAGAATAAAAATAGACAGTCTCAATATATGACTTACCTATCATTATTCTTAACTTCTAATCATTACCTAAATATCTTAAACAATCTAAATAGTCATGTCTTTAATATAGACGTAAATATTCTATACTATTTTACTTAACATTTCCCAGGGGTATGTATTCATATTTCTAAGAAATGTTCACAGCCGTTAAAAGATGCTTTTGTGAAATTAATGTGATATATTTTGTTATTGTGGGTGTTATTTTTAGTGGTTAATTGGAGATAAGAATGTAACAAGTACTTTTCTGTCTGGGCTAGTTTCGAAAACAATTCTAAGATCTCAGCACCCAGAATAGCTCTTATTATAAGGGTGAGTTACCGGCACTTGGTTTCATGAAGTTTTTTGTTTTTTTACTTATATTTTAAGATGCTTGTTTCACTATAATGTATATCATTCTACACATAAATTTAGATATATGTATATATTTCTGAGGACAAATAATCCCCGAAAATGTAATATATATTATAATGGTCTCTCTTTAACTTAGAAGTTATAGATTATTTCTATTTATTCTCTAACTTGGGACAATGATCTGCTGTCAGTTATTTTCTTCTCTTACTCTTCTTTTGCCCTTCCACTTACATAATTATTATTTAAAGAGACATAATTGAGCTTGCATTTCTAAATTCTTCAAAATTATCTGAACTACTTCATACTTCTGGCAGCCTCCTATACCTTTCTCAAGGGAAATATTTTGTCACTACCACTTTAGTCCTACATGATATTGGATATCTTCCTGCCTAATTCAGTGCAAGATATACATTAGACTCATTCTATATCTCCACACTTGTACCACCATAAAATACTATCTTACTTAGAAATCATGATATTATTATATCTGGTGAGGTGGAATCTGTCATTTTTAAATGGCCTTAAGTGATATTTACATGCAATCATGTTTTCAAACAATATGCCACTCAGTAGATGAACGAATTGACAAAATGTGGTTTGTATATATACGGAGTAATTCTGTGCTTCCTATTCATAAGGAAATGGAAAGACTTGGAAAAAATCCTACAAAGAAAAATAAGCAAGACACAAAGAAACAGATTCCATGGTTTCCCTCATTTGTAATAACTAGGAAATAGTTATTAATAATAATAATTAATAATAAATAGGAAATAGTCCTAGCAGATGAGTAGAATGGCTCAATAGCTAGGTATAAATGACCATATAAAATGATGCTGAGCAAAATAACCTCCTAGATATGGAAAGAGAGGTTTTTCTTTATGGATGTTTTTTTTTAATATACTATGTGATTTCTTTTTTCTTTTGTGTTTTCCCCTATGGTTTGTCCACTGTTGTATTTGATTTCGGTATCCTGTGTATTGTATATACATTTATCTTCATTTGGCAAAGGAATCAGAACAATAAAATGGCGAGACAAAGGACAAAAAGTAAACCAATGCAATAGCCATACTCACAGGACAACCTGTTGGAAATTTACATTACAACTTGTGAGGGGTATTGGGGTGAAAGAAAAGTGTGAGAAATATGAGGGAGTGGGTAAAAATTTTGACATGTTATGTATTCAATACCTTACAATTACTGCAACCCCTTCTATATATCACCTTAATAAAATTAAGTTAAAAATGAGCTACATAAAATATAATTTCACTGTATTGGTATAGTAAATATTATTCATGTGTATTACCTTTTTTAAAAATGAACATTTTGGCTGCTAACTTGAATTAGCTCTTTCTTTATCAGAGAGACATCAACTGGAATGCTATCAAACTATACACTATTTTCAGAATATACTTCCCATTGTTTTGAAAAAACATATTTTAGTATTGTCACATACTAAAACAGAAAACAGTTCAATTCTATGGAAACTCCTAACTGAAAACTGACTAATTGTTAAGAGGACAGAATATATCTGTTCCTCAACATTCCTAAGTCTACTAACTACTCATTTTCAAATACTGAACATGCTATACCAGAGACATTCAAAATAGTACCTGTTTGCATTTTATTTAATTCTGCAATAGATGCAGTTTTCAATGAGGCATTACATATTTAAAAGCCAACAAAAAATAGACATGTTCTTGTAGAGGATAAAACTATGAAGTATCTATAATAATTAATTCTTTTTTTTTTTTTGGTCAGTCATGGGGCTTGAACACTGGGCTTGGGCGCTCTCCCTGTGCTCTGCAGCTCAAGGTGAGCACTCTACCTCTTGAGCCACAGTGCCACTTCCAATAAATAATTCCGTAAGAGTAAACATTTGTTCATCAGAGTAAGCTATTATTTCTATAACAATCATTCCCAAGTTTTTATGCCGTAAAGTCATCCTAGCCTAACAATTTCCAACTTGTAAGGTGTGCCTTAAAATTCCCTAAATTCACATCATGACTACTTTAACACTATTGTGAAACAATACTACACTTCTGCTAATGTGATGCCCTTCCTATTGTGGAAAGAATACTACACTAAACTTTCCTATATCATTTTCCCCGCAGTGGTTTTCTTGAGATCAGAACACTTGCAAATATTATTTATTTTTATTTATTTTATTATATACATAATCTATCATAGATATTCAAGAGATCTGTACACCTTAATATTAAGATTAGAAGATTATGATTGAAAGCCCACCAGGCAAGAAATTTCCTTGGATTCTTTTCTCCAATAAACTCATAAGGAAAAGCCAGACCCAAGTGGCACTGAGGTTCAAGTGTTAGAGCAATAGCCTTGAGCAAAACAGGCTCAGGGACAGTGCCCGAGCCCAGAGGTTAAGCCCTAGGACAAACCAAAAAACAAAAACAAAATAAAAACAAACCTCAAACGTAGCATTTTTCTCATTGTATACAGAGGTACATAATTAAGGAAATTTCTTCCTGTGATATGTATAGGTAGAAAAAAAAAGATGTCACCAAATTACTCTTCATACCATGTTACACCAAAGTCTCAAAAGATTGCTGTTTCTATATTTATAAATTAATATAATCAATTTGTTGTCTATTTGTCTAGATTATTCGCATTTTCATTTTACACATGAACTGTTGGAATTATCTACTAACTAATTTCTTATTATACCTCACTTGAAAGACTACTCTAGTCAATTAGAATGCCAGAATCATTTGTGAATTTGTAAATTAAATCTTCTACTTGAAAATAATTTTGTAGTATCCTATAGAATATTAAATTACAAACAAAAATATCTATTTTAAATCGAAATTCTAATTTAGCCAGGTCTACAAAGTCCTACATTGAATGAACTTTCCTATTTCTCCAGGCTTAAACTTTTGTAATCCTTCAACATTTCTTTGGAATCTAACATAATGATGCTTACTTTTTCAAATTTTTGGTTCAGAGTCATGAGCTCTTTTGCATCTAGAAATGATCTGTAATTAAGATAACATTTAAAACAAAACTGAAGATTATATATGAGTTGCATTTCTATAGGAAACTTGACTTCTCAAAACATAATGACAAAATTAGCCCAAATTTCCAACTCTGTATTCCTTTCTTGTTTATTTTTATTCCTTTCTTGGTTGGTTTTATTGAGAAAAAAATTATTTTCTGCTAGTTCACCAGATTTTCTGATCAGCTCAAGTAACTTGGGAGTGGAGTCCATAGAATCCATTAAATACAAGATCATGTCATCTTCATGTTTATTTTTTCTTCTCGTTTTCTTTTTTTAAATTTATTATTTTTTCTTGTGAAAATACTGTACAGAAGGGTTAAAATACCTGGGCAAGATAATGAGTTCATTTCCTGTCAAGCATTGTAGCCTTCCACTTTGTTTCCCCTATCCATCCCTTCCCATCTACCTCCCTTGTCCCGACCCAATCCTCCTCCCCCAACCAAAGTTGTAAATTTCGATTTCAACATGACTTGTACATCTTATTGTTGCAATGGGTCTACCTGTATCCATAGTTAAACGATTAGTTTTTACCATTCCCTTCCAGAAATTATACCAACATCGAATACAGTTAAAGCAGTGGTTATACCATGGGGGAGGGACATATAAAGCAACAAAGAAATAATCTTATAAATGTGTTAGAAAAAATCCCATGGAAGAAAAAAATTTGAATACATATCTTAGCTTTCATTTCCCTAACATCAACTTATCTGACCTATTCTGATTGACTCAGACATATTCTAGTTACTGCAATTAAGGGAGACCATGGTACCTATGTTTCCTTGGGTCTGGCTTACTTCACTTAATATAATTTTTTCCAAGTCTTTCTATTTCCTAACAAATGGGGCAATGTCATTCTTTCTGATGGAGGCATAGAATTCCATTGTGTATATATACTACATTTTCTTGATCCATTCATCTACTGAAGGGCATCAGGGTTGGTTCCATATCTTAGCTATGGTAAATAATGATGCAATAAACATAGTTGTGCTGGTAGCTTTAGTGTGCTCTTGTTTGTAAACATTTGGGTAAATGCCAGAATGTGGGATTGATGGGTCATAGGGGAGCTCTATGTGGAGTCTTTTGAGGAACCTCCATATTGCTTTCCAAAGTGGTTGAACAGGTTTACACTGCCACCAATACTGCAGTAAGGTTCCCTTCTGTCCACATCCCCTGCATCGTCTGTTGTTATTAGAGTTCTTGATCATAGCCATTCTAACTGGATGAGGTGGTATCTCAATACTGTTTTGATTTTCATTTCTTTCATTACTAAAGAGCATTCATACATGTGTTTATTGCCCATCCTTCATTCCTCTTCAGAGAAATTTCTCATTTTTAGGCCACTTATTTATTGGGCAGTTGTTTCTTTGAAGATTTGTTGTTGGGGGATTTAATTTTTTGAGTTCCAGGTATATTTTAGATATGAGACCCTTGTCCATTGTATGGCTAGTGAAGATGTTCTCTCAATCTGTGGGCTTTCTAGTGATCTTGCTAGCTATGTCCTTTGCCATGCAGAAGCGTTGCAATTGCATGCAATCCCATTTGTCCCATTTGTCTTTGACATTTTTGTGTTTCTGGATCTCTGTTAAGAAAATTTTGGACTGTGCCAAGGAGACCTAGAGTTTCTGCTATTCCATCCTGTAATATTTTCAGTGTCTGCTTTGTCTCTGAGGTCTTTGATCCATTTGGAGTTGATTCTGGTGCAGGGTGATAAATAAAGATCTAGCTTTAGTTTTCTACAAGTAGTTAACCAATTTTGCCAGCACCATTTACTGAAGAGGCTGTCTTTCTTCCATTCTATTTTTTTAGCTCCCTTATTGAAAATTAGGTTCCTATGGGACTGTAGGTTCATTTCTGGGTTTTTAATTCTATTCCATTGGTCATCTTTTATATTTTACTTCATCTTTCCCTGTTTGGATTTCCTTTAAGTTTGCATCTTGTCTTATTATCCCAGCTAGCATTCTTATACTAAGTTCAAGAGGAGTGGAGAGAGCAGACATCCTTATCTCTTTCCTGAATTTATGAGAAATGATTTTAACTTTTCACCATTAAGTATAATGCTGGCTGTAGGTTCGTCATTCCTTAGCCAAAACAACAGCACTGGAGCAATATCCAAATTTCAAACTAAAGCGAAAAGCCATAGTAATAAGAACATCTTGGTACTGGCACAAGAACAGTCCTGAGGACCAATGGAATAGGACAGAAGACTCAGAAAAGAACCAAGTGACGTATAGCCACTTAATCTTTGACAAAGAGCTGAAAGATAGAATGGAAGAAAGACAGCCTTTTCAGTAAAAGGTGTTGGCAAAATTGGTTAAACACCTGTGGAAAACTAAAGCTAGATCCATATATATATATCAGCCTGGATGAGAATCAAGTCCAAATGGAACAAAGACCTCAAAATAAAAGCAGACACCGTGAAAACATTACATGAATGATAAGAGAAACTCTAGGGTTCTTTAGCACAGGCCAAAATCTTCTTAATAGAGAACCAGAAACAAAACAAATCAAAGAAACATTGGAGAAATGGGATTGCATGAAACAGCAGAGCTTCTGCAAGGTAAAGCTCATAGATAGCAAGATCGATAGAAAGCCCACTTACTGAGAGAAGTTCTTCATGAGTCATAAAACAGACAAAGTCTTATATCTAAAATATACTTAGGACTCAAAATCATAAATCCCCCAACAACAAATCCTCAAAGGAACAACTTCCCAATAACTAAGTGGGCTGAAGACTTAAGGAGAGACTTCTTTGAAGATGAAATAAAAAATGTCCATTAGACACTTGAAGAAATACTCAACTTTTCTAGTCATAAAAGAAATGCAAATCAAAGAATTGAGATTTTACTTCACTCCAGTTAGAATGTCTATAATCAAGAAATGTAATAATGACAGATGCTGGTGGGGATGTGGCTAAAAGGGAACCATACTGCATTATTGGTAGGAGTGTAAACTTGTTTAACCATTTTGGAAAGCAGTAAGGAATTTCTTCAAAAGACTCCTTGTAGAGCTTCCCAATGACCCAGCAACCCCACTTTTGGGCACTCACCCAAATGATCACAAAGCTACCAACACAACCATGTTTATTGCAGTATTATTCACCATAGCTATGATATGGAACCAACCCCGATGCAACTCAGCAGAAGAATGTATCAAGAAAATGTGGTACACACACACACACACACACACACACACACACACACACACACACACACACACTGGAATTCTATGCTTCCATCAGAAAGAATGACATTGTTCCATATGTTAGGAAATGGAAAGTCTTGGCAAAAAAATTATATTAAGTGAAGTAAGCCAGACCCAAAGAAACATAGGACCCGTGGTTTACCTTGTTTTACCTTTGTTTGCAAGGATTAGAACATGTCTAGGACAAGCAGAGGAGATCAAAGGCTAAGAACATATGAACATACAAGCGAAATGTACCCCAATCAGAGACACAAGTGGTTTTTCCTTTCTTTCTTTGGTTTTTAACATGCTTATAATGCACTATGTGATTCTTTTGTAGGTTCATCCTCCCACGGTATACCCCTGTTTTCACTGTATTTGATTCAAGTGTTCTGGATCTTATATAGATATAGATAGATATATAGCATATATATATATATATATATATATATATATATATATATATATATATATATGTAATTTGGAGAGTGGAAGGGATATAGCAGCATACTTAAATGGGGATGCAGGTTGACCCATTGTGAAAACGAGATGTACAGGACACTGTGTCGAAAATGAATTTACAATGTCAGGCAGGGGTTGACGAGGGAGGAGTTGGAGATGTGGGGAGGGAAAACATGGCAGGGGAAAAACAAAGGAGGAGATAACAATGCTCTATAAGAAATGTACTCATTACCTGGTCCTGTAACTCTGAGTCCTCTGTACAGTATTTTTACGTTAAATTATATATTAAAAAATCTCTCCCTCCCTGTTGTAGATTTCCAGTGCTGCCCTCGGAATTGCATTTTCAGCCTATTCTGGCTGTGGTTAGGTCCACCTACCCAATGGATCAGTATTCTTCAAGCCATCTTGGTCCTGAAGTGGGACTTGGATTATCCAGTGGTGGTTAGAACCAGGTCAAGGACAGGACAAAACCACTTCCAGGACATGGTTTCTTCATTCCCCATGCAACTAGGATTGCAAGCAGAATTTCTCTGAATTTGACTCCAGAAAACAATCAGTGAATCAAAAGGCAAGTCCACCAAAAACCTCACTCCTCCCCCCCTATTTCCGTCTTTCTCCCTCCCTGGGAAAGTACAAAATAATTTTGAAGGCTTTGGCATGCACACAAAATGCCCACCATCTCCCTTGGTAAACTAGGTTTTAATTCACTAAGTCATGTAAACGGATAATGCTGCATTCATTATTCTGGACAACATCTTCAGGCTGATTGATGCTTTAATTTTTATTGTTGTTGTTGGTGGTGGTAGGGGGGCCTGACCTCTGTGTCTGGGTGCTGTACCTGAGCTGATCATATCAAGGCTAGTGCACTAACACTTCAGACACAGTGCCACTTCCAGTATTTTCTGCTTATGTGGTGCTGAGGAATAGAACCCAGGACCTCATGCATGCAAGACAAACATTCTACCACTGAGTCTCCTTCCAGCCCTAATGGTTTAATTCTTTAAAATTTCTTCTTGTCAGTCATGGGGCTTGAACTCAGGGCCTGGGTATTAACACATCCCTGAATTCTTGGGTTCAAGGGGAGCCCTCTCCCAATTGAGCCACAGGGCCACTTCCTATTTGGAGATAAGTGACTCACAGACTTTCCTGCCAGGGTTTTCATTGAACAGGTGAATTTTTTAATTATCTTTGTTCTAGGTGTTTATTGGTACATTACAGTTTTCTGTAAAGCTTTGTCTTCAAGTAATCCAACAGCATTAAATATTACATTTCGGAGTTATCCTTTAGCACATCCATTTTGAAATTATTTTAAGGTGAAATTCTAATTCTTTGTAGTAACAACCCAGTAAAGTCCAAATGGGAAATATGCTAACTTCAGCAGCCTTGCCTCTCCTTCCTCTTTTTTTCTCTACAGTATCTTTTCTTGTTTTGGAACAAGTGTCATGGACTGTACAACCATCCAAAAGGAAGCTTATTCCATTAATTTAATAAGAAAGAATCCAGCCTGCCTGTATCTCAAGGCAACCTTGAGTATAATATTAATCTAATAATTCATGTCAGTGGATTTTCAGTCATTTCGATAATTTTTTGTTTAACCACTCATTAAAGAGGTTCCAAAAAGCAAGAATCAAAAATCATGTTCTGCTTTCTAAGAATGTTTAAAAAGCTAGTAATTCAACAAGACACATTCTATTCTTCCAAGATTCTATGGTGAAGAATTTCTCTTTTATCATAGCCCTTACCACTGACCCCTTCCCATCGAACTTGTAGCTTTGTTCAGTTTTCTTGTACCAGCTTTCGTTTTGGTATTAGCCTCAGTAATCTCCTTGTAGTATTTGACAATGAAATTCCATTTATTTTTAGAGAGCTCAATTCATATTGCCAAAGGCAGAGTAATGAGCATATAATAAAGCATAAACTATTGAATATCATCAACATGACCATATGCAACTGTTTCATAAATTAATATAAATACCACGTAAATATGCATCTTCATATACTTTTTAAAATGCAAAGTAGTTACATATCTATATCATAAATTAATACAGATCACTGGCACAAGAGTCTAAGCTAAATTTTTATATCATCCCCAATATTTTTGTCAAATTTTCTTTTCTCATTAACTTTCACATTAAGGCCTTCTTTTCCTAGCAATAACTTATAAGTTGATATACTTGGATTTTAGTCTCCTTTGAATAACCTCTTTTCTTTCCACCACTAGTTAGTCCTTCATGAAAATACCTGAGGAATAACATCCCATTGTGCCTGCAAGAGGAGTACCCATGTCGACTGTCTGTGCCTACTCTTGCCTTGCTTTGTTTGGGAATTTGGTAGCAGAGACACGGTTGTCAGGGATCAGGTGGCTGGAACCATAGTGTTAAGAATTATGGGTAGCAAAATGAGTAGCATAGAAAGGGAATACCAGGGAAAGAGTAATTGTGACTGTAATTGCTGAGTTGTAGTGGCAGGAAATTGGGTAGCAGCAACATCTTTGCAGGGGTTGGGGTAGCTAATACAGGCATCCAGAAACATTTAGCAGGGACAAACAAGCATAGAGAAAGTGAAAGATAAAAGTTGTGAGACACTGTGAGAATTCTTTGTCTACCCATGCTAAAAACATGGATGAGGGCTATTTTAAACTAAAACTACAAAAGAAAATTTAAGTTCTTGGTGCTAACAAATCTTCCCAGGTGTTATTACATTAAACAGAGAATTCAAAATGGTTTTTCTTCATGAATACAGACATCAAAGATATAATCATAGTTATTTCAAAATGCCAAATAAATGGGAAAATCAGTCAGGAGGTAAAATTTATATTGAATGTTAACATTTAAGAGGAAAAGAAGATCCTAGGCGGCAGACTAAAGACAAAGCAATATCAGAGCACTATATGTTCAATAATAATTAAGAAACTTTAATTGAGAAATTGAGCTGGAATGTACACATGAGGCAAAGGCAAGTCTACCTCCAACAAAGAAACACCATAATGTATATCTCAGAAAAAGTAACCAAGTTCCTTATCCTTGATTTCAATAATAAACATAACTCGCCTTACACACACACACACACACACACACACACACACACACACACACACACACACACACACAAATATATGCAACAGCTCAATTTACTCATATCCATTCAACATGATTCAAAGATCTTCCTGTAATATTTGTAACTCTAAAAGTTTCAAGTCTTACTCTGAAAACATTACAGGATAGAATAGGAGAAACCCACCCAACTTCTCCTTGGCACGGTCCAAAATTTTCTTAATAGAGATCCAGAAATAAAAAAAAATCAAAGTCTAATGGGACAAATGGGATTGCATGAAATAGCAGAGCTTCTTCATGGCAAAGGACATAGCTAGCAAGATTACTAGAAAGCCGAGAGATTGGGAGAAGAACTGCACTAGCCATACAATGGACAAATCTAAAATATACCTGGAATTCATATCTAAAATACCTAACATATATCTAAAATATACCTAAAATATACCTGTAACTCAAAAAATTAAATCCCCCAACAACAAATCCTCAAAGAAACAAATGCCTAATTAATAAGTTGGCTAAAGACTTAAAGAGAAACTTCTCTGAAGAGGAAAGAAGGATGGCCAATAAACACATGAAGAAATGCTCAACCTTTCTAGCGATAAAAGATTTACAAATAAAAACATTGAGGTACCACCTCACACCAGTTAGAATGGCTATAATCAAGAACTCTAATAACAACAGATGCTGGAGGGGATGTAGACAGAAGGGAACCTTACTACATTTTTGGTGGGAGTGTAAACTTGTTCAACCACTGTAGAAAGCAGAATGGAGGTTCCTCAAAAGACTCCACATAGAGCTCCCCTATGACCTAGCAATCCCACATTGGGGCATTAACCCACATGATCACAAACAAGACCATAGTAAAGCTACCAGCACACCTATGATTATTGCAGAATTATTTACCATAGCTATGATATGGAACCAACCCAGATGCCCCTCAGTAGATGAGTTGATCAAGAAAATGTGGTATATATACACAATGGAATTCTATGCCTCCATTAGAAAGAATGACATTGCCCATTTGTTAGGAAATGGAAAGACTTGGAAAAAATTATATTAAGTGAAGTAAGCCAGACCCAAAGAAACATAGATCCCACAGCTTCCCTTATTTGCAATAACTAGTAGATGTATGTGTCAAGCAGAAAAGGTCAAATGAAGTTGATGTTAGTTGAATGAACCGCAAGGTAAGTTTTTTTTTCATTCATGCAGTTGTTTCTAAGATATTTATAAGATGATTTCTATATTGCTTTGTAAGTCCCTCCCCCATGGTATAACCCCTGCTTTTACTGTATTTGATGTTTGTATAATTTGTGGAGAGGAAGGGCAAAAACAAATCGTTTAACTAGGAATACAGGTGGACCCATTGCATCAATGAGATGTATAAATCATTATGTCGAAAAATGAGCTTTACAACTTTGGTGGGGAGAGGAGGGGTTTAGCCATCTACTTTCCAGCTGATCTATTGGTGTAGAAGCAATACAAAGTAATACAAAGCAATACAAACCATTTCTTACTATAAATAATTTTTCTCTGAACATCTTAAAAATAAATTCTGAGAACATGAAATAAAAAATCTCTAAGTTTAAAACAGTCTTCTAGACAAGTTAAAGAATTACTGAGAACATGTATTTTAAGAATAATTTCAGAGAGCTTGAACTCAGGGCCTGGGTTCTGGCTCTGAGATTTATTACTCAAGATTAGTGTTGCCACTTTGAGCCGCAGTGCCACTTCCAATTTTCTCATGGTTAATGAACAAAAAAGTCTCCCCAATTTTCCGCTCCAGACTGCTTTATACTAGGATCTAGAGGTCTCAGATCTCTGAGTAACTAGGATGATAGTCATGAGCCTCTTGCTAGAATAATTGCTAACCTGAGACAGAGACCAGTTAGTATTAAATGTCAATCATGTTTAACTTTGTAAAATAAAGTTAACTGAAATGCCTTCCGCTGGAAATAAGGACTCAAATGTGTAGGTGGGTTAAAAAGTTCTTACCAAAAGCCACATATTTTCCCTGTTTTTTTTCTTCCAAAATTGTGTGCTTTCCAAAATCATACCTTATCTTTCCTTGCTGGTTTCATAAGTTTATCTCATACATGCCCACAGCTCCTTCAACTATGTTCTTTATGTGAAAGCTTGGAAATATCTATTTTCAGTCCAAACTCCTTGTATGAGCCTCTCATCCATATATTCAACTGCCATAAAAACTTGTGAAACAGTAATTATCTCTTATCATTACTGGATATTAATGTGTAAGAAAAATTTAAGAAAATAATGAATAGCAGAATAAATATAACATGATTTCAAAAGTAATGCTAAACATAAATAAAATGTTGATTATTTTCTGAGCAATTTAATAAAAACCTCAAGGAAAAGAAATCAACTTTTTTGAGTGCTGATATTATGGTTTAAACTCAGGACCTTACCTTGTTACTTAGGCTTTTTCCCTCAAGGGTGGTGCTCTGTATTTGAACAACAGCTCCCTTTCCAAGTTTACTTGTGGGATTATATAGAGATAAGAATCTCATGGAATAAAAATCATTTGTGTCCCTATCTTGGGGTTCATTTCACATAACATCTTCTTATATGGTCATATGGTACCATGTACTAGTTACTTCAAGTAAGATTAACCATGGGACCTACGGTTATATGAGCCTGGCTTATTTCACTTAATACAATTGTTTCTGTGTCTTTCCATTTCCTAGCAAATAGGGCGATGTCATTCTCTCTGATTGGAGGCATAGAATTCCATTGTGTGTGTGTGTGTGTGTGTGTGTGTGTGTGTGTGTGTGTGTGTTTGTGTGTGTGTGTGTGTGTGTGTGTGTATCACATTTTCTTGATACATTCATCTACTGAGAGGCATCTGGGTTGGTTCCATATCTTAGCTATGGTAAATAATGCTGCAATAAACATAGTTGTGCCGGTAGCTTAGTATGGTCTTGTTTGTGAACATTTGGGCAAATGCCAAAAATTGGATTGCTGGATCATATGGGAGCTCTAAATGGAGTCTTGGAAAAAATTATATCAAGTAGAGTAAGCCAAACCCAAAGAAACATGGTTCCTATGGTTTCCTTTATTTGCAATAACTATTATATGTCTCAGACAAGCATAAAAGTCCAAAAGCTATGTACATAAGACCAGATAAGATGTTGTTAAGCGAAATGAACCCCAAGATAGGGTTTGTAATCTACCATGTGTTCTTTTTCTTTTTATGTTCCTCCCCCATGGTGTAACCCCTGTTTTCACTGTATTTAATGTCATTGCCCTGCATCTTGTATACACCATTCTCTAGCTTGGGGAGGGGAAGGGAAAAACAGAAGAGTTAAATAGTGATACAGGCTGACACATTGTAACAACGAGATGCACAACACTCTATGTTGAAAAAGGATCTTTACAATATACGCAGGGAAGAGGGAAAGGGAGGAGAGGGGAGTGTAGTTGTAGAGGTGGGATGGGAGGGTTAGGGCAAAAAGTTCAAGACCTCAAATAAATAAAATGGACTAGAAGTATGACAAAAGTATTTGAGCTGCTTGGTGCTATACAGACAAAGTCCTGTCTAGCAAGCAGAGAACTCCTGAATAGAATCCTAGTAATATTCCTTTCTTCCACCAAAAAGCCTAAATAATTTTGTCCTATTTGAACATCTAATTTCAAGGCCACTGACAAATCAAGATGGTGATATTTTCTTAAAAATTAGGTATTCAAAAGAGACAAAACTCTTTATGTTTTGAAAAAATTGAAAAGGAAGGAAAATGCATGTGATTTTTGTTAGCTCCATAATTTTTGAAAACATAAAATGTACTCAAGTATTTAATATATATCCATATGTGTGCATATATCCATGTATGTATAAATGTGTGTATGTATATAATCATATATATACATATATATATATATATAATCATATATATACACATATATATATATATATATGTATGGTTCATCTCTTTTCTGTGTAGCAAATGGTACAAATGAATCTGTACAATCACTACTCAAGGGATGAATAGACAAAGAGAATGAGCAGAGAACTCATACTCAGGAATCTATGGTTATCCCATATCCCTGAAAATCTTTTACATCAGTCTGCATGTGTCAGTTAGTGCAGTACAGGGACAATACGATGGCAAAGAGATACCAGGCAGATGACATGAGAAATGAGAGATACAAATGGTACAATATTCTTTTTGATGCGTAAGTAGAATTTCCAGTGTGTGTGTGTGTGTGTGTGTGTGTGTGTGTGTGTGTGTGTGTGTGTGTGTGTGTGTGTGTGTGCCAGTCCTGGGGTATGAATTCATGGCCTGGATGCTATCCTTAAGTTTTTATGCTCAAGGCTAGCATTCTACTACTTGAACCACACCTCTGGTTTTTTTGGTGCTTAATTGGAGAAAAGAGTCTCATATAGACTCCTGTCTGCACTTGCTTGCAGTTATAATCTTCAGATCTCAGCATCCTGAGTGCTAATATTACAAGGGTGAGCCACCACCACCTGCCCTCTACCTCTTACCTATAACCTCGGCCTTCCTCTGAGTTCCAGAAGTGTATGTCTCACCAAACTCATTTCGTTCTTGCCAGTGTTGTGGCTTGAACTCAGGGTCTGGGCATGTTCCTGAGCTGCTTTTGCTCAAGGCTACATTTATCACTTAAGCCACAGTGCCACTTTTGGCTTTTTCTGTTTATGTGGCACTGAGGAATCCAACCCAGGGCTTCAAGCTTGCTTGGTAAGCACTCTACCACTTAGCCACATTCACAGCCAAGGGATTACTTCTAACAGGAACTATGAGGGTGGGATTCATTGGCATACTCTTTTGAGCACAGAAATAGCTGGCCATTTCATATCTTTGCCAGGATTTGGGACCAGCGTGAGACTCGGCAATGAGGAATGATGAATGAGTGATAGCCACCAGGCCTCAGAGATCTAGGCTCACGTCCTACAGAGGGATAGGGAATATGGACCAAGAACTTTCCACAACTGCTACAGCCTAAGAACAATGGTCTCCCTGGAGGCAGCGGGTGGCTGCTAGATGTCCCAATGAGACACCTCTGCCAAAACATGATGTACCCGTTGCATACCCCAGCCAAGGCAAGCTTTCTGGGCTTCAGTTATTAAATGGCAGAGAAGGATGCTTTGTTCAAGGTACTGGCTCAGGCTTAGTACTCTCTCAGGGCTTGTCCCAGCTTGCCCAGGTTGGGGGTCTGGTCATGGGCAACCTGCTGAATACCCATCATACATAATCCATAAATACACAGAGACATGGAGTTACTGCCTTCTTTTTTTTTTTCCTTTGGCAAGACTGAGGTTGAAATATGAGTCTAGGCCTTATCCCTGATCTCCTCTTTCTTAAGGGTAGCTCTCAGCCCTTTAGCCACAGCCAAAACCCATGAGGATATTTTCATGTGATCTCTTAGAAAAAGGATACAGGTGGACCTGTTGCAACAATGAGAAGTACAAGTTGTCATGTCCAAAACGAGCTTTACAACGTTGGTGCGGGGGGGGGGGGGAGGGGGGGGAAGGAGAAGGATTGGGATTAGGGGGGGAGGGGGGAGGCTGGGAAGGGATGTGAAGGTAAACAGAGGAGGAGGCTGCAATGCTTTGTAAGAAATGTACGCATTATCCTGCCCATGTAACTGTAACTCCTCTGTACAGTATGTTCACAAATAAAATTAAATTAAATTAAAAAAAAAAAAAAGAGTGTTGCAGACTTTCCTGCCCTAGCTGAAGTTAAATTGGCATTCTCTATATCTCAGCCTCCTGAGGAGCTAGGATTACATACAGGAGCCAATGCCACCTGACTTTCTTTTCTTCTTGTTGTTCTTTTTTTAATCGTGATAATCTGAAATCGTCATTGTCATTCCAATGGTTTGCATTCAAAGTAAACTTCCCAGGCCTGGAGTACGAATGCCAGGACTGCCACACACAAATGGAGGGAGATCCTGACAAACTCATTCCTATTTATGTGAATGCTAGTGGAATGTTATAAAAATAATTAAATTTGCAGTTAATTCATGATTCTATTTTAGAAAACCACACAAAAATTATTGGATTTACATCGTCCATTCTAGCACCATGTTATGATTCCCCTAATGGAAGGATATTGATTAATTTTTAATTAATGCTTTTATAAGTATTCAACTATGATACTTCATTAAATGGAAACCTAACTTAATAACTAATTATTGGTAACTATATACATATATATATATAAAATTTAATGATATCCTGACATTCTCTCTGTCTACTATATATATGCATGTATATACAGCAATATACACATCCCTCTCTCTCTCTCTATAAATATATATATACATATATAGTATATATGTGTATATATATATACATGGCACTACTGTAGCTTCATTACAGGTCGTCAGAACTTCCTGGCAGCTCAGTTTGTCAGAGGTTGGTGTGCTAAGACTGTGACCCCATTTGTGGATTGGGCATTGTAGGCTGTGAGTTGAAATCCTAGCATTGCCAAAAATTTATTCATGTATTAAGAAGCCACTTTAGACACATTTTTTTTTCTGAGAAAATGTCCTGGGTATCATAATGATGTATACTTCATATGCAAACATATCCTGTGTGATACGATATATTAAATGAAATGTTATATGTGTAATAATACTAAATGAATAAGTGTAATAAACGTCATACTCACTAAACTTATGTATGTATTTTTACAGTGCTGGGGCTTCAATTTAGGCCCTGGGAACTGGTCAGAATTTCTTATCTCCAAGGACGGTGAGCTTACCCTTCACCCACAGAGCCACAGAAAGACCCAGATGCTGAGTTCAATTCCCAGGCCTGCCAGAAAAATGGTGCAAATTCCAAGCCAGGGCCTTATTTTATTTTATTTTATTTTTGCTAATCATGGGGCTTGAACTCAGGTCTTGGCATCTCTGCCACAGCTACCCTGGGATCCTAGGACCCAAGTTCAAATGTCGGGGTTTTCAAGAAATAAAATGAAAAGGAGAATGATAAAATGGAGAAATTCAAGAAGGTGGTTTTACATTTTTTTCCCCTTTGCATTGTGACCATTCTACGTGTAAATGACAAGGCCCTGAAAGTGTACATGACATTGCATGTTGATGTTTGGCTGGCTATTAGGGAAGCCATAGCCAAAACTTACCTTAGGCCTGGAGGTCGAATCCCTGGACTACCACTAAGTATTGGCATGAGATTCTAAGAAACCCATTCCCATGTACATCCATACGAATGGAATTTTATAAAAGTAACAAATTAGTAAATAGTGTATGAGTATACTATAAAATTATACACAATAATTATATTACATTGACTAATTGTCAATTAATACTTTATTATGTATTCAACCATGATACTTAAAACTGGAAGGAATAATTTGATTGTCAATAATGGGTAATAATATAATATATGTAATTTCATACTATACAGACACCTTTCTCTTGTTTTATACATATATATATATATGTATCTATCTATATAGATATCTATCTATCTATATAGATAGATACATATATATGCCAATCTACACATTTATCTGTTCATATACTTGTCACTCCTGGGGCTCAGTGGTATAATGATGGCTAGTACATACAAAGCCCTGGATTTGATTCCTCACTACCACATGCACATAAAAATCCAGTAGTTGTGCTCTCGCTCAAGCAGTTGAGCATTAGCTTTGAGCTTAAAAGCTTAGGGACTGTGTCTAGACCCTTACTCAAGGTCCAGGATGGGCATGCAAAAAATGACTGCAACTCTATAAGGATAGAACTTCAAATACTTCATCACAGAGCAAGCTGGTAGTCGTGCTGACAGCTGCCATCTAACCTGACTTAGTCAGAGGTATACAACTGCAACTCAACCCCACAGAACCAGATGCTGCTGGCTTGTTCACCCCTGTCATCCAAGATTCTCGGGGGCTGAGATCTGACACTGGTGGGTTTAAAAAACAGCCCTGGCAGGATTTCTGTGAAACTCTGATTGTGGATCAAAGTGATAGATATCTAGCCTTGAGGAAAAGATCTTTGGACAGTACCCCCAACATTTTAGTGTAATCCATGTGGCTGACTCTCCCCCGCAAAAAATACCCCTCTGCATAATTAGATGTGAACTTTGTGCAGTTTGTGATGTGTTTCTGAAAGAATGGTGATACTGATGAAAGCACCCTAATACTGATGAGAGCTTGTGGGATACATCTATGTGATTAGTATTTCCTGGGGGTGTTGGGGCCCTCACGGGTTGCTATGTGCTGAGTCCTGCACAGGATGCTATGTGCTGAGTCCTTCGCAGTGTGCAAGGTGCTGAGTTCTGTATTGGGTGCTGGGTGCTGAGTCTTTCACAGGGTGCTGTATGCTGAGTCAAGTAAAGAGGGTTATTTGGAGCCGGGCACCAGTGGCTCACGCTTGTAATCCTAACTACTCTGGAGGCTGAGATTTGAGGATCATGATTCAAAGCCAGCCCAGGCAGGAAAGACGCTGAAAATCTGATCTCCAATAAACCACCAGACAACTGGAAGTGTCGTTGTAGCTCAAGTGGTAGAGCACTAGCCTTGAGCTGAAGAGCTAAAGGACAGAATTAAGGCCCAGATTTCAAGCCCCATGACTGACCAAAAAAAAAAGAGTGTTATATATTTTCTCCTTCGAAGGGTGCATTCTTTCATCTTGTCCTTGAAAGAACTCCAAAACTAACATGACTATGAAGAAAAGAGCTCCCCCTATGACCCAGCAATCCCACTTTTGGGCATTTACCCACATGATCACAAACAAGACTATACAGAAGCTACCAGCACACCTATGTTCACTGCAGCATTATTTACCATAGCTAAGATATGGAACCAACCCAGATGCCCCTCAGTAGATGAATGGATCAAGAAAATGTGGTATATATACACAACGGAATTTTATGCCTCCATCAGAAAGAATGACCTTGCCCCATTTGTTAGGAAAGGGAAAGACTTGGAAAATATTATATTAAGTGAAGTAAACCAAGCCCAAAGAAACATAGGTCCCATGATTTTCCTTATTTGCAATATCGAGTATATGTATGAGTCAAGCAGAAAAGGTCAGATAAGATGATATTAGGAAAATGAACCCTAAGATATGATTTTAAATGTTTTTTTTTTCTTTCAAGCATTTGTTTCTAACGCAATTATAAGATTATTTCTTTGTAACTTTGTATGTCCCTCCACCACAGTATAACCCCTGCTTTCACTGTATTTGATGTCGGTATAATTTGTGGAGGGGAAGGGGAAAAACAAGTCGTTTAAATAAGGATACAAGTGGACCTGCTGCAACAATGAGAAGTACAAGTTGTCCTGTAAAAAACGAACTTTACAACTGGGGGGGGGGGGTTGGGGGGGGAGGGAAGATGGGAAGGGATGGGAAGCATAAAAAAAGGAGGAGGCTACAATTCCTGATAAGAAATGTACTCACTATCTTGCCCATGTAATTGTAACCCCTTTGTACAGTATTTTCACAATAAAAGGAAAAAGAAAAGAACTCCACAACTGACATGACTATGCAGAAAAGAATATTGAGGCTTAGATCTTTCCCCATGGCAGGGACAAAATTATGTATTACTGAAGACTAGTCAGTTGTCTACAGGAGGCAATTGTTTTTTCTTGTTTTTTCTAAGTCATGAACCTTGAAGTCAGGGCCTAAGCACTGACCCATACCTCTTGGGGTCATGGCTAGCACACTACCACGTGGAGCCAAGGAACCCCTTGCAGCAGAGTGCCATGGATTAGGGTTCTATAACCAAGGTCTGTCATCCTGCCTTCTCAAGAAGCTGAGATTTGGGTTCCAAACTATCCTTGACACAAAAGGTACCATGAGACTATTATCTCCAATCTACCAATAAGAAACCTGAAGTGGAAGCTAGGTGCTTGTGGCTCATGCCGGTCATCCTAGCTACTCAGGAGAATGAGATCTGAGGATCATGGTTCAAAGCTAGCCTGGGCAGGAAAGTCCTTGAGACACTGAGCTCCAATGAACCACCAGAAAACTGGAAGTGGCTCTGTGGCTCAAGTGGTAGAGCACAAGATTTGAGCTGAAGAGCTCAGGGACAGCACCCAGGCCCAAATTTCCACTCCTACAATGAAACAACAACAAAAAAGACAGAAACAAACTAACAAACTTGAAGTAGAGGGCTGGGAATGTGCCTTAGGGGTAGAGTGCTTTGCATATATGAAAACCTGGGCTTGATTTCTCAGAACCACATCAGTAGGAAAAAGCCTGAAGGGGCTCTGTGGTTCAAGAGGGAGAGGGCAAACCTTGTACAAGAGAAACTAGGTACAGTGCTCATGTCTTGAGTTCAAGCTCCAGGACTAGTGTTTGTACACACACATGAACGTACACACACACACACACACACACACACACACACACACACACACACATACACACACACACATCCACGCACACACACAGAAAGCAGAAGTGAACGTGTGACAAAGTGGTAAAGCACTAGACTTAGGCTCTGAGCTCATGGTCAGCAACCAGTCCATATGTACAACCCCAAAACCTAGCCACCCAGGGCCCAACTAGGAGAGGTCAAAGGTTTCAAAACCTGATGAGCTTCACCAGTCCTACATGACAGGAAGCTTTGTGATATCCAAAATGTGCTTGGATTTCTCAAGCTTCTGGAAACCTAGGAGAGGCATTATAGGCCCATCATTGCCAGCAATAAAACGTTTCATTATGTTCAATGTCCTGGTTGTCTGCCTGAAGGAATCCTGTATTATATTGAGCACTGCATCTGAACACCAGAATATAGTCTCATAAAGGCAGGATAAGAGCACAGAAGTTGGCCTGGTATGGGAGGTGGCAAAAATGAAGGTCTCCTTTTAAAAGAGAGCACGGGAAGAGAGATAGCTAAGGGTAAAAAGAGGCCTTTTCCTCCTGACCTTCAGAGCCCGCTCACACATCCTCATTAATTGGCCCAGATGGAGTTATTTTGTACACAGTTGTACATGAGTGAGGTGTTTTGTGTTCCTGTCCAGACAATGAGGGAGATTTCCTCCAGAAAGCCTGGGATGCAGAGAAACCCTCAGGCTACATTGGAAGCTGTGAGGGGAGCCCTGAAACATGCAATATCATAAAAGCAGTGTCTGTGTTATGAACTCATTTTATTGAATACAATTTTCTTGCTTTGTGCCATTCATCATAGCTACTCAGGAGTTTCACCTAGAGGAATACATCCATACGTACACAAACAAATTGAGGTACACGTTGCTTTTTTGAGGGGGCAGGTCCGGGGGTTGAATTATGAGCCTAGGCCTGGTCCAAGAGCTCCTTTTCCTCAAGGGTACTGCATTAAGCTTGAGTCACAGCCCCACTTCTGGGTTTTTCTGTGATATCTTAGAAATAACATTGTAAAAGACATACTTCCACTGGCTGGTTTCAAACTCAAATTCTCTACATCTCAGCCTCCTGAGGAGCTGGGATTACACTCAGCAGGCACTTTCACCTTCTTTCGTTTCATCTTTGTTTTATGATAAGGACTGACTTCTTAATAGGGTCATTCCCATGGTTGAGACTTTTAAGTAAACTACCCAAAGTTCTTTATACCTGCTTTCTCTGAGAGTATTTTCTCTCTTCATCTTACCCTCTGGTCACAGGGATGAAGCCAAAAGTGAGAAATGAGTGTAACAGGATTTAGGAGCAAATGTCCACAGGACATTCTAGTTCTGTTACTTAGCATTGAGCTGCAGTGAATTTACTGTCTCAGGATATGAGGACCGAAAGCTGGAGCGATCCTCACACTATCTGCATTGCTACTTTTGCTTATAAAGTGATCTAATAATTATGAGCGTTTTGTATCTCCAACCTTAATTATCTAGGACACACTAGAAGCATGTCCTGTTTCTGTTTTTCTCTAGTAACTCTCGAGATTTAGACTAAAGATTGGATGGAGCGGCTCCTAGGTGAATCCCTGAGGAAATCCACTTGAAGCCTCCTCAGGAGATCTCCATTCAAAGCCAACCCTAGCAGGAAAGGTTTATTGTCTCCAATAAACCACCAGAAAAACAGAAGTGGAGCAGTGGCCTAGAGGGTAGAACTCCAGCTTTGAGAGAGAAAGGCAAGCAAGAAATAAAGGCCAGTCTGGTCCATTGAACAACCAGATAGCTGGACGTGGAGCTGTGGCAGTGATAGAACCTCAGACTTGTGAAAAACAGCTGAGGAATGCATCACATACTCAGTTTAAGCCATGGGATGGCCACAAAAGAAAATTCAAAAAGAAGCCAAGTTTTTGTATCAGTGTCCTACTTACTTACATGTGTATATTACTTCCCTAAATGCAAAGAGGCTGTATGCAAAATTTCTGCTTTTACTTACTGATTTATGTTTTAGATATGCTCATTGTACATACTGCATCATTCTCTTCATTTCAGCCCCATTGCTTTTCTCTTCCAGGGTTCTAGGCCTGTTTCCTTATATAATGCACACTAAAGCTCTCAGCAGCCTTTATTTACATTTTATTATGAAGCCAATGCAGGAGCAGTCACAAATCACACAGGGGAAGAGAGTATCATAGTTCATAGAAATAAGCGGTAATCAGAAAATTATACCTGGGGACGCAAAATGGTAGCATATATATGCAAAAACTACCATTAAGAAAAAATCTGAGGGGGCTGAGAATGTGGATTAGTGGGAGAGTGCTTGCCTAGCATGCAAGAGGCCCTGGGTTCGAATCCTCAGTAACACATACACAGAAAAATCCAGAATTGGTGCTGTGGCTCGAGTAGCAGAGTGCTAGAGACAATGCCCAGGCCTTGATTTCAGCACAAGAAATGTCAGAGAAATAACTATGTAGGTAGTTAGGTAGGTAGGTAGGTAGGTAGGTAGGCAGGTAGGCAGGTAGGCAGGTAGGTAGGTTGGTACATAGATACATAGATAGAAGAAAGACAGGAAGAAAGAAAGAAACAAACAAGGAAAGAAAGCAAAAGAAAGAAGAAAGAAAGAGAGAGAGAGAGAAAGAAAGAAAGAAAGAAAGAAAGAAAGAGAGAGAGAGAGAGAGAGAGAAAGAAAGAAAGAAAGAAAGAAAGAAAGAAAGAAAGAAAGAAAGAAAGAAAGAAAGAAAGAAAGAAAGAAAGAAAGAAAGAAAGAAAGAAAGAAAGAAAGAAAGAAAGAAAGGTAGATAGATAGATAGATAGATAGATAGATAGATAGATAGATAGATAGATAGATAGATAGATAGATAGATAGATAGATAGATAGATAGATAGATAGATAGATAGATAGAATAGATAGATAGATAGACAGATAGATAGATAGACAGATAGACAGACAGACAGACAGACAGATAGAAAAATGATAGATCAATCTGGTCTTGGACTTCAGGAGGAAAGAAGGGAATAATTCACAGTAATGAGGCCTTCTGCAGTGTGCCAGGACAACAGCATCACCTTCACACAACCACAGAACAGGAAGAATGTCTCTTTCCCACTTATCAGGCAGTCGAAGGCCCCAGAGCCAAGAGGGCAGTGCCATGTTCTAACTCAGCTGCTTGGAGACAAAAGAGAAATGACCCTGCCTCACCTTGGACTGGGGATTAGCATTAATAATGTGGAGAATGAAGGAAGGAGAAAAGACTGGCAGAGGTAGAAGAAGGGCCTTCATATCTGATAGATGGAGAGTAAAAATCCCACTCTCTAAGACCAGAGAGCAGGGCTTTTCTACTCTGTTCCTCCCATCAAGCTAACTAAAATGGCTCTCTATTGGTAACCTAAAGATAGCCTGAGGCTCCCTTCACCTGAGGGAGGAAAGTTAGTCATTGTTTGAGGAAGCTGAGAAAAGCCTGACCCTGGTGTAACTCTAACAAATGTTTCAGGTTTTCCCTTATTGCTATCTGTGTCTGGAATGAATGAAGTGGTTTTGCAGCTCAAATCACTGTTGAGTTTGTATATTCTGCCTCCTTGTTCTCTTCACCTAGCCTGGCTATTGAAACTGTTTTCTGTCCTTCAAATAGAGTGTTACACTGGAGTTCTTCCTGATAACTGTGCCAGGACTTGGATCCTGAGAACTTCATTTGAACCCAGGATGGGTCAATGGGTCAAGAACACTAAGAACATTTAGAGTAACTTCTCATCACCAAGGGAAAAACAAGAAGCTCTTGAACATCTGACCTTTCAGTCATGGAAGTCAGAGTGTCATAGACTTTCCTGCCCTGGCTGGCTTCTGTGTGATCCTGAGACCTCAGTCTCCTGAGATAGGGTGATGATCAAGAGCTTCTAGTAGGTGTTCTAATAGGTTTAGACATGTAATGACAATGACAATACAAGTCAACTGCTTATCACAAAGGGCTTGGGGAGCATATTAAGCCTTTCAACATTGGACCTTTCAGAACCCTGTGGACACAAGGTTACAATGCTAGAGGCTGGGAGGCTGGGCATGTGGACCTCCTACACTTAGGCCTGGAGGTCTGACTCCAATTCTGGTGTATATCAGCGTTGATTTTCCAGAGAATATTCTCGTAATTAGCAAATAGGAAAAGTACTTTGATTAACCCTCTATTTTTTTCCAGTTGTGTGTCTCGTATCAACCCTGGGCACTGTCCATTAGCAATTCAGTAAAGGATAACTCTCTACCACTTGAGCCACAGCTCCACATGGGATTTTTTAGTGGTTCATGGGAGATAAGAGTCTAACAGACTTTTTTTGCCTTGTCTGTCTTTGAACTGTGGTCTTCAAATCTCAGCCTCGTGAGAAGGTAGTTTTCCAGGTGTGAGCCACCGGCATGTGACCTATTTTTTTTGACAATCCTGGGGATTTTATTTTTCTTAAGGCTAGCACTCGACCATTTGAGTCACTCACTGTGTCTGGCTTTTTCTGAGTATGTGGCACTGAGGATTCAAACCCTGGTATTCACGCATGTTGGGTGAGCTCTTTACTACTAAGCCACATTTCTAGCCACCCCCTTACAATTTTATCCCACAACTTGCCTGTCCTCAAGAAAAGCCTTCTCATCAGGGAGCAGAGCAGAAAAGGCCACCCCTCTAACCCACCCCCTCAATACCGGAGATCTCCTTCTTGGATACTGACAAAGCTCAGCAGAGATGCTTGCTCCAACTCAGGTCTTGGAAGAAAACTAGTGTCATTTACCAGGTCACAAGAACCTCAACTGACCTGCCAGATTCAGCTCCACCCAGGGATAAGTCACCCAGATTGGGCGGAGGCCCAGGAATGGCTTTCTTCACTGGGTTATCAGAGCCAGAGGCTGCCCCTCCATTTAACAGCCTTGACAATCAATTGAAATTCACTAAACATAAACCCTGAGAGTAGCTCCAGGCTGGGCTCTGTGAGTTTCTCACAAACTAGCCCCCAGGAAAAGCTACTGTTTGCTGAAAGGCCTCAACCATATCCAAAACCTAGCCTCATCACCACATCTCCAAACTGGAGGAAAACGCCATCTCCTTCTTTTGTGATACTCAAACAGATCTCCCTCCCATTGAACTAACCTGGGAGGAAGATCACAAAATCCTTGGTAAAACAGCATTTTTCTGCCTGTTCAAACAAACTGACTTAAGAAACCAACCAAGCCACAGTAAAATCAAACACCACAAGCAGACCAGAGACTCCAACAAGAGGCTGGTTATGGAGATACAGGGAGATGCAGGATTTTTCCCACCCCTCCCAAAAAAATCAAAGAAGTTTTTTCTTTTTTTTTGTACCTTTTATAAAAAAAATTTTTCTAAAACTTTTTTTTAATTTTTAATTTTTACCTTTTTTGGAAAAAAATTGTTTTCTAGTAACTTTTTCCTCATAATTTTTATTTTAGGGGTATATGTTTGTGTGCGTTTTTCTTTCTTATTTTCTTTTTTAATTTTTTTTTTTGTTTAGCTCTACTGAACTTCTGATCTTTTTTTCTTTCTTTCTTGTCCTTTTCACCTTTTCTTCTCTTTCTTTCTTCTTTATGTGACTTAGTTGTTGTACTGCACATCCTCAGATAAACCCGTAGTCGATTATTAGACCTTATCCCCCACTGTGTACACACTTAATCCACAAATTCCTTATTCAATTCAAAACCTCTTAGACTTAAATTCCTTAAGAGCAGTACTACCTTTTTCTACCTATATAATATTTTAAGTATTTTTATTTTAAGTTTTTCACATCTCCTTTATATCCCTCCCCTTCTATCATTATATCCACGTTCTTCTATGAATATATTTTTCCCGTTTCTGCATAATATGTCAATTTTTACTTTGCTATTTTTTCTGGTCTCTTTCTTTTCCCTTTCTCTTCTTTTTTTGTCTCTCTCAACTTTCATCCTATCCAACCTATTTACTACTTTGAGATTAGAACTTACTTAAGTTAACTCTCCCTGTGCCTTCCCACATCACTTTATTCCTATATTTTACCCACATCTCTCCCTAAACCTAATAATTTCTGGTTTACCAAATACTTCTTTGCGGTTTGTAGCCCATTAATATATCCTTGTTTGATGTTGAATAGATGTATCTGTTGAACTAGAATGTATCTGTAGACTATTGACTGTGCAAATACAGACTTTGGTCGATGCTTGCCTTAAGTAACTTTCTAGCACAAAACTGCTGTTATTTTCATCCCAAATGGGCAGAGTAAGACGGAAAAATACAAAAAAAATGGCAAGTTCGGTATCTCAACTCCCAATCATGATAATCAGGGGACAGAACAGATCATAAATAATCCAGAGGAGAGTTCACAAATAGCTCTACAAACACTGCTGGCAAACATGATAAATAAAAATATTGAAAACATACAAAGGACTCTGTAGGAACATGATAAGGAGAGAGAGGAGGCAAACAACAGTTCAATGGAGGCAAACAAAATGCCAATGAAGGAAAAGATTGAAAACCTACAAAGGACTCTGTATGAGAGAGCGGAGGCAATCCAAAGGTTTATACAGGAATATCATGAGTGTCAGGAAGCTACTCAAATAATGATAAAGGATTTGCATAAGCAGCTTGAGAATACTCAAAGAGAAAGGCAGGAATGGCATGAGCAAGCTGAGAACACTCAAAGGTAAAAATAGGAATGGTATGAACCGAATATTTCACCCAGCAACATCAGAATTTACATTTTTCTGAGCAGCACATGGAACATTTTCTAAAATAGACCACATTTTAGGCCACAAAGCAAACTTGTCCAAATTCAGAAACATTGAAGTTATACCTTGCATTCTCTCTCTCCACAAGGGAATAAAATTAGAACTCAACATCAAAAGCCACCAAAGAAAGTCAAGTAACACATGGAGGCTGAACAACACACTGCTGATTCACGAGTGGGTCTTGGAAGAGATTAGAAAGGAAATTCAAATGTTCACGCTATTCCACAAAAATGAGCACACAAATTACCAGCTCCTCTGCAATGCAGCAAAGGCAGTACTCAGTCAAGATTATAGCTCTGAGCTCCTACATCAACAAATTGGAGAGATCTGAATCCAAAAATTTAATGAGACATCTGAACCTCCTTGAAAAGAGCAGCAAGATAAACCTCAATGCAGTAGATGGAAAGTAATAATTAAAATTAAATCAGAATTCAATGAATTAGAATCCAAAATAACTATAGAAACAATCAACAAAATGAAGAGTTGGTTCTTCGAAAAAAATAACAAAATTGACAGGCCCTTAGCAAGTCTTATCAGAAAAAGAAGAGAACACACCCAAATAAATAAACTCAGAGATGAAAATGGAAACATCACCTCAGAAACAACCTCAAAACTTTATGCTTATAAGTTTGAGAACTTGACACAAATGGACCTTTTCCTAGAAAATATTGACATGCCAAAACAAAACCAAGATGAGTTAAACAATTTTAACAAGCCCATATTAAGCACTGAAATTGAAACAGCAATAAGAGACCTCCCATCTAAGAAAATTCCAGGGCCAGATGGTTTTATAGCAGAATTCTACAAGGCCTTCAAAGCAGAGCTCACACCAACACTCCTCCAATTCTTCAATGAAATTGAAAGAGAAAGCTCATTACCAAACACATTCTATGAAGCCATCATAACCCTCATCCCAAAACCAGGCAGGGACTCATCAAAGAAAGAGAACTATAGACCCATTTCTTTGATGAACATTGATGCAAAACTTCTCAACAAAATTTTGGCCAATCGACGTCAACAATTCATCCAAAAAATCATACAGCACAGTCAAACAGGAATCATTTCAGGGATGCAAAGCTGGTTCAATATACACAAATCAATTAATATTATTTTTCACATCAACAAGAGCAAAGATAAGAACCACATGGTTATATCAATAGATGCAGAGAAAGCATTCGACAAGATACAACACCCCTTTATGATGAAGATTTTGGAAAAATTAGGAATCCATGGAACATTCCTCAGTACAATAAAGGCTGTATATAACAAACCTATAGCCAGCATTATAATTAATGGTGAAAAAATAAAGCCATTTCCTCTTAACTCAGGAATAAGACAAAGATGTCCATTCTCTCCACTTCTCTTCAATCTAGTATTAGAATGCCTAGCTATAGCAATAAGACAAGATGCAAAAATAAAGGGGATCCAAATAGGGAAAGAAGAAATAAAACTCTCCCTCTTTGCAGATGACATGATCTTGTATATAAAGAATGCCATAGACTCCCCCCCGAAATTACTCAAGCTGATTCAAAACTTTGGCAAAGTAGCAGGGTATAAAATTAACCACCCAAAATCAATGTCTTTTCTGTATGCCAAAAATGAGAAAAGTGAGGCTGAAATTTACTATAGCTAAGATATGGAACCAACCCCGATGCCCCTCAGTAGATGAATGGATCAAGAAAATGTGGTTTATAAACACAATGGAATTCTATGCCTCCATCAGAAAGAATGACATTGCCCCATTTGTTAGGAAATGGAAAGACTTTGAAAAAATTATATTAAGTGAAGTAAGCCAAGCCCAAAGAAACATAGGTCCCATGGTTTCCCTTATTTGCAATATCTAGTATATACATGAGTCAAGCAGAAAAGGTCAGATAAGGTGATGTTAAGAAAATGATCTCTAAGATATATATTTATTTTTTTTTCTTTCATGCATTTGATTCTAGTGCATTTATAAGGTTATTTCTTTGTTGCGTTGTATGTCCCGCCCCGACAGTATAACCCCTGCTTTCACTGTATTTGTTGTCGGTATAATTTGTGGAGGGGAAGGGTACAAAACAAGTCGTTTAAGTAAGGATGCAGGTGGACCCATTGCAACAATGAGAAGTACAAGTTTTCATGTCAAAAACGAACTTTACAACTTTGGTTGGGGGGGGGGGGAAATTAGTTGAGGGGTCGGGGGGAGGCTGGGAAGGGATGGGGAGGGGAAACAAAGAGGAGGTTACAATGCTTGATAAGAAACGTACTAATTATCTTGCCCATGTAATTGTAACCCCTCTGTACACTATTTTCACAATAAAATATAAATAAAAATTTTAAAAAGGCTTCTCTGTATAAATCATCTAAAGACATCCCTATAGGAAGGTGTCGAAAGATAAATAAGACAAAGCTCATTCTTGGGAGAGACTGTAAACGTGAGAAGACTGTGACAAATGTCTCCATTAAATTATGTATTGAAGTAGGCCCTGAGAGAAGACTCAAGCTAGTACAGCTTCTTTCCAGGCTTTGCCTTTGTTTTAGGGATTTTAGGGAGAAAAAAACAAACAAACCTCTAAACAAGGTTAACTCGACCTTGGATCCAACCAGCCCAGTTCTTGGAATGGAAAGAATGTCTCTAGGTCCCCCTCTCCTTTACAACTTAACCCACCTTCATTGTTCTGTTAAGGACTGACCGATTAAACAGATGGGTGTAATCTGGCTCATACTGGTGACTCCACCTATTGGTTACTTGTGTGTGGTCTAGTATGACCATACAATCCTTTGTGTGTGTTACAGTTATGATCCCATTGGTCACCTGCGCATGACCAGGCTCAACCTTGTGAATTTTGCCTTTAAAAGCCTAAGTATGTGGGCTGCTCGGGGTCGCAGTATCAGCTCCCAAGCCTGTGCTGCGGCCCTGGCTGGACAGTGTAGGAACCTTCTCAATAAAGTTGCTTCTTTATTAACAACTTTGTTGTGGTGGGCTCTGTCACTCCGGACGACTAGGTGGGCTTGCCTGCCTGAGTAGGGTTCTTCCTACTACATTTAATGTGGGCTCGTCTGGGATAAAGCTCTTAGCCGCTCAAACCTGAGGGGGACTGGGATCACCAGCCGGTAGGACATTGTGCGAGCACTCGGCTATTGGACAGAAGTTCAGAGGAAAGCCTCGAGGTAAGCGTGGTCGACCTAGGTAGAGAAGGTGCCAGAGTGAGGCCAAAAGTAGGGTGAGGCTCAATGCAGCAGAGACCCCTATGGCCAAGGAGGTCCAGGGATGCCTGGACCCCTCAATTCCACCAGTCCTAGCAGTCCTAGTTGGACGGGGGGCTTGCTTGTGGAGAAAATAGGTTGAGAAAAAAAGTAACTTTTGGTTTTGGGATCCCTCATCCTTCTGTGTATAATTGTGTCTGTCTGTGTCTCATTGTTCTTTTACTTTTGCTTGCCATGTATGTAATTGGATTTACTTTACAGGAAAAATATGGGGCAAAGTGAGTCCACTCGCGGGACACCCCTAGACCTTGTCCTAGTTCGTTTAAAAACAAAAACTGCTGATTCTGCTTTTGTAACTAGTTTGTCAATTATGAAATTGCCACTGACCACCCGCAAGTGGCCCCAGTTAGATCTCAGCCTCAGGCCTTGGCTCAGGGGGTATGAGCATGGGGGAGAACATGTCAGTCTGAGGGGACGGCCGCTAGGGACTTTTCTCCCTTGCCCCAAGATGACTGGAAATTCTCCTCCGCCTTGGAAGGCCCTTGGGTCAATGTTTGCAGGAATCTAAAAGAAAAATTCTCGGGAGGTCAGTGGGGGGGGGGAGGGGGGTTGAGTCCTCCGGTATGTGAATGGTGGTGAGATGTCACCCCATTGACTGAGACCTGATTTTGTCTTTGTGGGCACTTGTCTGTCTTGTTTACTTCGGTGTGTTTTCTGTTCTGTTTCCAGAGGTAGGGAAGTTTTGGGTGAGCATGGCAGGCGCATTCAGCAGAATCTGGATCAGCTTGCTGAGTGGGAGCAATACAGAGTTCCAGTAGGGATAAACTGGGTCCCATTAGTCCCCAACTCAGCCTTTGGTTCTTGTCTAGCTGTTTTAGAATTGGTACCAGTTTTAAATGTGGATCCTTGGTTTTTGTGTTTATCTGTGTTTTTGCTATTTATTTATTTGAACATCTCTGGGGGAATAAAAGTTGCAGCTGGGCTCGGTCACAGACTTGCTATGCCCACCCTCCCTATGAGGCATGGAAGGTTACTGAGCTAGTTTGGTTCCTTTCAAGCCTCAGGCTGCATTTTCTTCTTGTGGAGGGTGCCGGCAGGGAGGGTGTAGAATGCTGTGTGCCTGATTTGGACTTTTTCAGCTAGTCCTGACAATGTAACAATTTGTAAAGTGCTCTTGTCTAAAATTGGATAAACAAATCTAGCCAGTTTAGTTTTAGGTGACCCCCTCCCACAGCCCTCCTCCCACAGAAGGGATTCAAAAGACTAATTAGTGAATTGTCTTGTTAAACAAGCAAGCTCTGGGAAAATGAAGCCCAACAAAAGTACATAGTTTAAAAGAAATACTGTCTTAAATTTTTGTTTAAAAACTTTAGAAGGTGTACGTACAACTGATTTTGATTTTTGTGTGCTTTAAGATCTGTGTGTGTTTTGTGTGTGTCTGTGAATGTGTTCAAAGATAAGAATTGTCAGCATGCTGTAACAATTGGGTGAGTTTAAATTTAAAATTCAAAAGGTTATGAGATTTGGACATTAACAAAATTTTTAAAGAATCTTCATAGTGTTTTAAATGACTTTTTAAGGATTCTTTAACTTGAAAAATAGAAAATCTGTTATTTTAAAAACTAATATTTTAAAGTGCATAAGACTGTTTATACTGTAATCAAGTTATCTGGCTTAACAAAAATGCATTGTCTGTTTGGGATTTAGTTCCCTTGGCTAAAATTTGGGGATAAATATTAGAAATTTAAATGTAAAGTTTAGTTTAACCCTGTCAAAGACCATACCTGATCAGTCTGCCTAAAACTGTATTTCATTCATGAACCAACAGATGACCTGTCTTTAGAGGTAAGGGGTGAATAGGCAGAAGTGCAGTTCAGCTGGTCATGCATGGTGGGACAGACCCTGGGAGGAGTCCGCGCATGGTGAAAGAGGGTAACCTGGAACAAACGCAGTTCATCTAACCCTAAAGAGTTGGATTGGGTGTGTGCCCATTTCATAGAAGGGGCTGAGTTGCCCATCTATGTTCTCTCTTTTCCCTGCAGATAGAC
Source organism: Dipodomys spectabilis (assembly GCF_019054845.1). Lineage (NCBI taxonomy): Eukaryota > Metazoa > Chordata > Mammalia > Rodentia > Heteromyidae > Dipodomys > Dipodomys spectabilis. The sequence continues at coordinate 3,418,034 of NW_024870972.1, read as the reverse complement.
ACTGAAAACATGATGGTTAAAATGAGTGATTTGATGATCTGATTAGTATTGCTAAAACTTCCCCTTGGATGTGTTAACATTAAAATTAGTAAGGTCTTAAAAAAAGGGTAAAAAGGTATTTGTATATGTGGCTTACTTTCAATTATGTTCAACAATTAGGATATGTTCTTAAAAGTCATAAAGGTGTAAAGTCTAGCTTTTTGGTACAGTTATGGTGATTGTAATTTTTTTTATTTATATATATATATTTAATTTAATTTTATTTTATTTGAGAACATACTGTACACAGAGGTTACAATTACATGGGCAGGATAATGCATACATTTGTTACCAAGCATTGCAGCCTCCTCCTTTGTTTATCCTTCACCTCCCTTCTCAGCCTCCCCCTTCCCCCCCACCCAATCCTTCCCCCCCTCTCCCCCACACCGACATTGTAAAGCTCGTTTTTGACATGACATCTTGTACTTCTCATTGTTGCAACAGATCCACCTAAATCCTTAAACGACTTGTTTGTCCCCATCTCCTCCACAAGTTATACTGACATCAAATATAGTGAAAGCGGGGGGTTACACTGTGGGGGAGGGACATACAAAGCAACAAAGAAATAATCTTATAAATGCATTAGAAACACATGCATGAAAGAAAAAAAAACATTAAAATACATAGTTAAGGGTTCGTTTCCTAGCATCACATTATCTGACCTTTTCCGCTTGACTCATACATATACTAGATATTGCAAAAAAGGGAAACCATGGGACCTATGTTTCTTTGGGCCTGGCTTACTTCACTTAATATAATTTTTTCCAAGCCTTTCCATTTTCTAACAAATGGGGCAATGTCATTCTTTCTGATGGAGGCATAGAATTCCATTCTGTATATATACCACATTTTCTTTTTTTTTTTTTTTTTTTTAAATTTTATTTTATTTTATTTGAGAACATACTGTACAGAGGGGTTACAATTACATGGGCAGGATAATGCATACATTTCTTACCAAGCATTGCAGCCTCCTCCTTTGTTTACCCTTCACCTCCCTTCCCAGCCTCCCCCCTCCCTCCCAACCAATCATACCCCCCCTCCCCCCCCCCACCGACATTGTAAAGCTGGTTTTGACATGACATTTTGTACTTCTCATTGTTGCAACAGATCCACCTGAATCCTTAAACGACTTGTTTGTCCCCATCTCCTCCACATGTTATACTGACATCAAATATAGTGAAAGCGGGGGTTACACTGTGGGGGAGGGACATACAAAGCAACAAAGAAATAATCTTATAAATGCGTTAGAAACACATGCATGAAAGAAACAAAAACATTAAAATACATATTTGAGGTTTTGTTTTCCTAACATCACATTATCTGACTTTTTCCGCTTGACTCATACCTATACTAGATATTGCAAATAAGGGAAACCATGGGACCTATGTTTCTTTGGGCCTGGCTTACTTCACTTAATATAATTTTTTCCAAGCCTTTCCATTTCCTAACAAATGGGGAAATGTCATTCTTTCTGATGGAGGCATAGAATTCCATTGTGTATATATACCACATCTTCTTGATCCATTCATCTACTGAGGGGCATCTGGGTTGGTTCCATGTCTTAGCTATGGTAAATAATGCTGCAATAAACATAGTTGTGCTGGTAGCTTTAGTGTGGCCTTGTTTGTGATCATTTGGGTAAATGCCCAAAAGTGGGATTGCTGGGTCGTTGGGGAGCTCTATGTGGAGTCTTTTGAGGAACCTCCATACTGCTTTCCAAAGTGGTTGAACAAGTTTACATTCCCACCAACAATGAAGTAAGGTTCCTTTCTGTCCACATCCCCTCCAGCATCTGTTGTTGTTAGAGTTCTTGATTTTTGCTGTTCTAACTGGAGTGAGGTGATATCTCAATGTTGTTTTGATTTGCATTTCTTTTATGGCTAGGGATGTTGAACATTTCTTCATGTGTCTATTGGCCATCCTTCTTTCTTCTTCAGAGAAGCTTCTCTTTAAGTCTTTCGCCCACTTACTTATTGGGCAGTTGTTTCTTTGAGGATTTGTTGTTGGGTGGTTTAATTTTTTGAGTTCCAAGTATATTTTAGATATGCTTTCTATGCGAGAGCTTGTTCAGATTTCAGCTTCTCCTCCACCATCTTCCTGGAACTCCCTGGTGATTGTAATTTTTGCATTAAGGAAAAAAATTGTCATTTGAGTTCAAGATTTTTAATGTGTATCTGTTTTAAAACAAGTAGCCAAGAGGCAATGAGTGGCACTTGGCATCAAGATTTCAAGGGACCTTTTCAAAATGCAAATGAAAACTAAAGTATGAAATAGTAAAGGAGATTAATAAGAAGCTTAAAAAATTAGGAATGGATTTTTGGATATAAAGTTTAACAGTAAAATTGTTTTTAACATTTGTCGCAATGTGCACGAAGAAAAAATTAGGATTACCAAAAAGAATTGCTATTCTAGTTTGCTCTTATAGGTTTTTTATAAGTTTCAAGCAAACCCAGAGCAAAGCACAGAGGATTCTTACAAGTTTGTCAGATGTAACTTTGGCTCTTAAGTTCCAGGTAAGAACATGCTTAAAAGCTACTTCTATGTTGACCACCTTGTTGCTTTTAATTGGAGCAAAGTGACTTTTTATGAGACTCATTGATCTGCAAACTGGTTCAAAGCCAGCCCGGGTAGAAAAAAGTCCCTGTGAGACTGTCACCTCTACTCAGCCAGCAGGGTGCTGAAAGAGCAAGCAAAGTTGCTTTAGGACTCAAAGTGGCAGAGTGCTAGCCTTGAGCTGGAGAGCTGAAGGACAGCACTCAGGCCCCGACTTCAAGTCCTGCGACCAGCTAAGGGAAATGTCAATGAGGCATTTATCCCAGTGTGGAGAAGACACTCCTGCGACAAAGCAATGGAGGAGCATCCAGAGGCAGTAACCACTGCTTGGATGGCAGAAATGTCAGATCCTAGAGTCATTTGTGTGTGGCCCTTCAAAATTGGTCAGAGCCGGGAGGTCATGGCAAGAGTTTGTAAGCATGCCTAATGTCCATGACTATCTATCTACCTTGTAAGGGACAGGAACTTGCCAGTCCTCTGTGGTACTAGTAAAAAGCTAATGTTATAAAATGTGGGGGATAGTTTAAATCTCAACCACTTTATGTGCCAAAAGCTCTAATTGGTAGTAACTTTTGAGCTGACACCAGTTACATGAAATTCATCTGCTCAGAAAAATTTTGTAAACATGAGAGTGTGTTTCTATTGATATCTGTCTAAAGGCCTGCAAAGGTAACTTAGGCATTATTTGGGTCACTAGAGATCACATTCCTAAGTCATCCAGAAAGATGCTTTTGCAAACCGGAGTGCTAAACAAGCTACACTGGTGTCGCAGGAGAAAAGGTCTGTGCAGTTGTCAGAAGTCAAATATTGTTCTTAATGACATCTAACCCTGATAGCCTCTTTGTAAAATAGGCTAAGGTTATAGGTTCCTGGCTAGGTAGGATCAACACCCCTGAAGTCAGCTTGAAGAAGTTACAGAAGATGGAGCTTCGCCCTTCTACCCTCTTTTTACGATCAAGAGTCCAGAGTCAGTTTTGGAAAAATGAGGAAAAATAATGTTTTTTAGAAAAAGGCATAAAGAATAGTGTTAACAATTGTAGGTTTGCAAGTGTGGAGACTGCATCTGTCAGAGATGGTTACAAGACTAAGCCTTCTGTGTCTATTTACAAAAATATCTGGTTAGTAATAAGTTGTCATTTTGGTAAAATGTCCTGGGCTATTGTCTAAATGTTCTTAAAAACCAACGGGGCCACAGCCTGCCAAGCCTATTTATTACTTGCATCCTTAACCAGTCTGTGTAGGAATTTGCAGCCCAGCATGAGGCAACAGTCCCTTGGAGCCACTGAGAGACCCTGCTGCTGCTGCTGCTGTATACCCTAATGGGTAAAGTTCAACGACGGCCTGACAGTCACCTGGAGGAACTCCTGCCTGTTTCCATCACCTGAGTCTGCTTCCTGGTTGACAGCTGCTAAATCTAAGATCTTGTGGGACATTCTTTTGGGTGATATCCGGAAACCCTCTCTAATCCCACAGTGGATATTGGGGACAAGGATATCACTGGCTTGCTTACCTTAGGCACTTCAGTGCATAGTTACTGGAAATCCACTCTATGGTCACAGCTTAGTTTGGCTCTAGTATGGTAATAACCTGAGTGTGTTATCAATGGAGGTAGTACTCTTAGCCTTAAAATCTAGCAAGCTTCTGCATCACAGTGGTGCCTTAAGGCTGTTCTAAGATAAAGGTTCCACAAGCCAAAGAAAATTGGGCAGTTTTAAACTCTAGCCACAAAGATGCTCAAGAAACTGAAAAGAAGAGGAGGGTGGTAAAGAAAGCCTTGGGAAAGGAATTGGGAAAAAAATTGGTATCCTCTGGATAAGAAAGGATTTGAAAAGTAATGATTGTCTTTAAATGTTTGAAAAGAAAGAAGACAAACCTCAGAAAGTATAAGTATCTAGCAAATGGTATGAGTATGTCTTGAAATTGGAGCTTACGATAGAGCTGGTATAAAATTGTTAGCTGTGCTATACATAAAGTCAGGATTGGTGTACTGATGTGGAATATTCTTTGTCTTACCTATATGCCTACTGCAATCTAGATGCTAGTTCAGTTAGAGCTGCCAAGTAGACTCACTGGCAGAGGTAGTTCTCTGAAATCGCCTGGAACTGGACTTCTCATGAAGCAAGGTAGCCTCTGCACAAGGGAAAGATTGGCCTCGGTTAGAAGAGTCTGAGGGACTGTGTCATGTTATCAGCCTCTCTTCTCATGGTCCCCATGGGCAACAAACCTAATAACTGCCCTGGCTTGTGTAGTTCTCTTCCTTCTGACATTAAATGTAGGTCTCCATGGATGATGACCCTGATTTCAACTATTGCTGCCCACCTTGATTCATACCCTCCTGAAGCTAGAAATTAGCTCTGGTGTAATTAATGCATTAATGTCATTCATACAAAAGAGGATTGGGGCCATAAAATTAATGGTAATGGGAACTCAATATGATTCCATCCCAATGGAAAAACTGAGTCAATGATTTGACTCAAGAACAATAGGAATACCAATTGAAAGAGTAGTTCATGCCTCAGTCTCGTTTAAAATTGGATGCAATAATCCTAGGAACCTGATTGATCCTAATTAATAGTTTATTAAGCATGAAAAGAATAATATTCCTTTAATGGCAGTATAATAAATGACTAAGAGTTGGTAGGAACATAGTAGGTGTCATTCAATCATAGCTAGACGGCTCTGGCACTCTTTACCAATATATATTTATTTGTATAGCTCCGTCTGCCTATCCATGTATCACTGTTTTGGCCAAACCTGGGGCTGGATATCAGTATCTGGGAGCCACCTGACAGCTTCATTGGCTAGAGGCTGCAATGTTCCCAATCATCCATTCGTGAATTGGGCCTGCTAGGCCCTGAGTTCAGATCCCAGCCAAAAATTTAATCTTGGAGTAAGAAGCCGAGTGTGACACATGTTTTCCTTTTCTGGGAGAGTTCTTGGTGTCAGGCATGATGGAGAACATATCTACAAATCTGGATGCTCTGTGATAGGATGTAAACAATGTTGTAAATGTAGAGGTGTCATCAGAGTTAATAAAATAATTGGAAAATAAATGAATAAAACAAGAAATAAAATGAATAACCACACCAAACACAATATAGACTGAATATCTGTATGGAAGTATAAATCCTATCTTTAAAATGGATATAAGGAGTATGTTTTCCAGGCCTGAGGCTTGAATTCAGGCCTAGGGAACAGACCTGAGTTTCTTGTCTTCAAGCATGGTCAGATTCTCTTCCCTCACAGTGCTGCATATTTACCCAGACCTTGAGTTCACATCCCAGGCCTGGCAGAAAAAAAGTCATGAATTGCAAACCAGGGAGCTAAATAATTTTTTTAATTGCGGGCTATTGGGGAAGCCATAGTTTTGCATGGCAACATAGGCCTACAGTTCGAATCCCAGTTATGCCACTTCCAGACGGTGGGAGATCCTAAGACACTCGTTCTCATCCACAGGAACAATGATGGAATATTAGCAATGTCATGGTTGAATGAGATGTTCATGAGTGATACTCATATAAAATTAGACTTCATGATTTCAATCAGCTGAGTGATTTTATTTACTATCATATGAAGCATTAAAAGAATACTATTTTTCAGAAGGATGCAATAATTTCAGGACACTGATTTACTTAATAGTTTATTAAGGATGAAAATAATAACATTAATTACATGGAGCATAACAAATACCCAAGAATTGTAGAAATGTAGTCTATATAACTGAATAATGGATAGACATCTCTGGTACTCTATAAACACATATATTTATTAAGGTACTACCATCTGTGTGTCAATCTGTTCTTATTTTCTCAACCCCTGGGGTTCGATATAAGGTCCTGGGAACTGCCTATCAGGATGGCATGCTGACCCTCATCCTTTCTTGAATTTGGCCCTGTAGGCCGTGAGTTCAAATGCCAGCACTCCCATACAATGAACGTGGAGCAAGAAGCTGATGGTGACACTTGTTTCTTTTTCTGTGAAAGTCCTGGGTGTCAGGAATAAGTGGAATACAGATGCAGACCTATATCCTATTTAATCATGTAATCAATGTTTTATGTGCCATAATAGTCAATAAAGTAAAGTCCTTACATGAACGAAACAAAAAAATAAAATGAATAACTACACTGAACACAATATGGAGTCAACATATGTAAATAAATATAAATCATATATTTAAAATGTACATGAATAGGTTGTTTTCCAGTGCTGGGGATCGATTTCAGATGTAAGGAGCACACATGAATTTCTTGACTTCAAGGAGACCAGCTTCCCCTTTCCACACGGTGCAACAGAGTTACCCAGACCAAGAGTTGCAATCCCAGTCAAAAATGGCAAGTTTATACTATGTTATGCCCAATTCTAAGGTATTTCATTCAGCCTACATTTAATGAATGTGATTGTTTAAATGCTACATAAAGTATTGATTAAAATCGATCAATATCCTTTACTATAATGTTGTATAATTTTATCCTAGAATCATTCAAGAACTGTCCATTCAGTCATAACATACATCACATTCCATTGGTATTCATATAGATAGTAATGAGTTTCTAAGGATCTCCTGCCATTTGGAGGTGGCAGGACCAGGATTTGACTGTGGGCTCCAGTTCCCACCATTTTAACCTGTGGATAGGGAACTCACTTTTCTGTCCAAGAACAGCAAGATTAATGATTAGGCAGGCACCAGTGGCTCTCAGCAGTCCTCCTTGATACTTACAAGTCTGTGATGGGAGGATCATGGTCAAATTCACCCTAGGCAGGAAAGTCCTTGAGACCCCTGTCCAACTTCAGTGCCAACAAAGACAGAAGTACAGCAGTGTAGCTCTTGTGGTAGAAGGCTAGCCTTGAGCAAAAGCAGTTCACAGACTGTGCCCAGATCCTGAGTTCAAGGTCCGGGACTGGCAACAAACAGACATACGCAACAATCTGTGCAGCTATCCAGCTAAAGCAGGTCATCCTCTTGTCCCCAACAGAATTGGAAAGAGTTCCCTGGGAAAGGGGCTGGGGAAGCCTCTGTCATCTTGACTCTGACCATGCTGCCTACATCACAGGATTCCGGCCACACCTCATTCTTTCATTGTTCTTTCTGACCAATGGGATATAAGAATGGTGGCCACCCCACATTCCATGTTGCCAAGCATCAAGATTCCCTCTGTTGGTTGACACCACCACCAGCAGTTGAGGAAGGTAGTGGTGGCTGAGTGGTGAGCTAGAGACTTGAGGCAACTTTGGAGTAGAGTAGGAAATTGACATCCTTGTCAGTGAGTGGGAGAATAGAGGATTTCCCAGAGCCTGGGAATGTGGCAGCCCACCTTTCCCATTCCAGTGCTCAGATGTCTGAAACAACAAGACTCCATGAGAGAGCTGCGGGCAAGAAAATACTGCCAGAACACTGGCAGAAGAATCCTCCCCTTAGACTTGCAACATTCAAAAAAAACTCCGAACATGAAAAAGGGAGGGATCCCCAAGACAAACACAACTGGGGAGGGTGATTTATCGGAGGGTCCAGCCAAAGGTGATGCTGACTGGGGGTCTCCCCTGCCTTTGGACACAGTCACAGCCAACAGGGTCAAGAATATCAAGGGTTGCGATACCACCAAGGATCTGCAGAGGTTCTAGTGACACATGGTGCCCACCCTGGACTGCAGCAAAAGAGGAAAACCAGGCCCTCTGTGCCAAGATCCAACTACTGAAGCAGGAAAACACAGACCTGCAGGATCGACTGGAGAAAGAGACGGACAAGATAGCTGAGGTGCATGAAGAACCAAAAACAGAGCTAGAGATCCACAAGCCACCCATACAGAGGTTGGTTTGTACAGAAAGTGATTTACAATCTGCAACGGCCTAAGTGAAGCAGGCGGGCCAATGACAGAGAAATGAAGCAAGAAGTTCTCACCTGCCACCTGCAGGCTGCAGAGTGGCGCATGATGGAGTTGGAGATGGCCACTTCTGCCGTCACTGCTGCACAGAAGGAGATCGAAATGTTCTTCGAACAGCTGAATGATGTGACACTTCAGCTCGAGGAAAAGACCAGAAGCTTCAATGACCTGGAGCAAGTGAACACAGTGTTGCAGGAGAAGCTGGAAGCCCTCTGGACACAGAAGAGTAACAGGAAGAACAGAATCTGCAAGTTCCAACAAGTGCTGGTGGGGTGGGAGGTACTGAAGAGACTACTGAGCTGTATGGTGACGTCAGAAAATCTGGAGAGAGACACCTTCACAGAGAACCTGTGCATTGAGAGTTCCTCATGGAAGGACGAGGCTCAGTGGCTGACTGACCAGGTGAACCAACTGACAGAGGAGAAGGAGAGAAGGGAGAAGCAGGTGCTGGAACTAGAGAATGAGCTGGGGGAACTGAGAAGGAAGCTGATAGAGCCATCTCAGGCTGAGTGACAGTGGTAGGCCCAGGCCTACCACACGCAGATGGAGTTGAAAAACCTGGAGGAAGTAGGTCATATCCAGGTCAAGGAAAACCAGAGGCTCTGTCTCTAGAAAGTGGAGCAGTGGGAGCAACTAAGGAGACTGGACGATAAGGCCTACTGTCGGCAGGAGATCCCTGAGACCCCCATGATTCGCATGTGTGTGTGACCCATAGCCAGAGGAATAGCTGGCCTTGCTGTGGGATGCTCTCCACAGGGTGATCAGAGAGATGGAGGAACTCACCAGCATCCTGAACTCAGAGCAGCAGGTGAAGAAACATCTGTGGGAACAGCTAGATCACTTAGTGGAGAAGATACAGGAATGGAAAGAGGTGTCCAAGAGAGAGAGACATGTGGCTTGGGAGCTGCACGAGCAGCAGGAGCAGTCCCTGGCCCAGCTGCAGGAGCTCAGAGCCACCTATCAGCAACACATTGCCTCCAATAAGTGGCTGAACTCTGAGAAAGAAGCCCTGCAGCAGCACCTGCAGAAGCAGACCAAGCTGCTGGATCAGCTGAAGTAAGTGCAAGGCCCAACCACCTGGGGGGACCAGTTGGTGCCCCCAAAGTGGCAGGAAACGCTCAAGTGCCTGGAAGCCTCCAGAGCACAAGAGGAGTGCCTGCAGGCCCAGCTGAGCTTCCTGGCTTTCCCTAGGGAAGGGAAAGCCATGAGCCCTGGAGAAGCAAAAGATGAGGAGGTAACTTCCCCAGACGTGACCAAGCAGAGGCTGGAGACATCCCCCAGACTGAGAGGGATTTGGCTCTGCGAGTACTCTCTGAGGCTGAGATCCACAGGGGGAAACTCCTGCTACAGGAGCGGTGGCCCTGCTGCAGGTGCCCGGCCCACCCAGCAGCACAGTGCTAGATAGAGCTGGAGCCACAGGACCCCCGCTCCATGAGCTGCCACCACAGCAGGCGTAGGGATAGGAAGTGGGACACTTGGGAATCCAAGAAGAAAATCTGCTATGTCCATGACCTGCATGATGAGGTGGACTTCCATAGTCCAGCAGATAAGCTCCACCATCGATGCAGCAAGCTGTTGGCACACATTCGCACTGTTGAGAAGTCCCTCATGGGGTGTAAAGAGCAGACATTCGTCCAGGATGAGCTGTATTGGGAGAAATCCAAGCACATGTGCTGGCTCTCCCAGGAGAAGATGGAGAAGAGAGAGCTGCAGGAACTGCTGTCGCTCCTTGCAGGGGAAAGCACGGACAGCAGGCTCCAGCCCCCTGCCATCACCACTGCTTCAAATGCCTCAGGCTCTGTGGTGGGCGAAAGGAGGGAGGAGCAGAAAGGTTTTGAAGATTTGCAACTTCAAGACACCTTGGAAACTGCCAGAGAAGAGGTCGGAGTTCCCGACCCCGTAGATAACTCTCCCATGGAGCACGTCCTACAGCAGATGCCCCACATCCAGAGTGGCCTGCAGCTTGTGGGATCAGGTAAGGAGTGCTCCCTCCCTTTCTTCTGTAGACTGATCTGGATGATGACTCTCTATATGACATACTGACTTTCAAAAGCCTAGGAAGCCACCAGAAGTAGATGGCCAGATGGCCTTCTCTCAGGCCTTCATCTGCCACGAGATGGGATGGATAAATTGTGGGTCAGGTAGGGCAAAGCCTGCTGGGTTGCAACCCAAATTCAAGGGACATCTAATGGCCCATTGGTGGCCAGGGAAGAGACCCATGTTATGCTTATCACAAACAATAAATTGATTTCAAAGAGAAGGAAAGCCTCCAACAAATATTCGTTCTTCCAGTCCTGGGCATTGAACTCAGGGCCTGGCCATTGTCCCTGAGCTGTTTTGGTCAAGGCTGGCACTCTACCAGTTGAGCCCCACCTCCCCTTCAAGCTTTTTCTGTATCGAATTGAACCCAGGGTATCAGTCATTCTAGGAAACCATCTACCACTGAGCCAGATTCTCAGCTAGGATGATTCCTCTCCCCCCCCCCCAAACCCATATGGCCATTCCTCAGCTTAATAGGAAGTAAGGCTAGGATGAATATGAAGCACAAGTCTGGTTCACACAGAAATACTCCTCTTCCCCCTCTTTGATCCACTTAGTTGAACTTTCTATTCTAACATTTAGGGATGAGAGAGGGAGAGGTGAGTCCCGAGAGAGGAGTACCACGAGCAGTGGCCCTGTGAGCCCCACAGCCTACCTCACAAAAGTGATCCTCTAGATTCAGATGTTACCTGATTCAATGTGGAGTCTACACTATCTCTCCACCACTTCAAGGCTCAGGATGAAATAAAGGCCAGCCCTGACTTCAGCCCACACACAGGGTAGAAGCTCCTAATCCCAGACTGACTTCCACCTGTGACTGCCTCGAGTTAGGCTGGACCCACCACTCACCACAATGTTGCCAGTGATGACATCATGGATGGATTCCAGGAAGAAGGTCTATGGCAAAGAGCAGAAGCAGCAGGGTGAGAAGGGTGGAAGGAGGCAGAGTGATTGCTCTGGGATCTTCCTCCTTGGAGCACTCCAACCAAGCCAGAGCCATGCTGACCCAAAGCATGGCCAAGCCCAGGGTGTGAGATCAAACAGGATTCATTTCAGGGATGCAAAGCTGGTTCAATATACGCAAATCAATCAATATTATTCATCACATCAACAGGAGCAAGAATAAGAACCACATGGTTATCACAATAGATGCAGAAAAAGCATTCGACAAGATCCAACACCCCTTTATGATGAAGGTTTAGAAAAAATTAGGAATCTATGGAACATTCCTCAATACAATAAAGGCTGTATATGACAAACCTACAGCCAGCATTATACTTAATGGGAAAAAACTAAAGCCATTTCCCCTGAACTCAGGAACAAGACAAGGATGTCCACTCTCACCACATCTCTTCAATCTAGTATTAGAATGCCTAGCAACAGCAATAAGACAAGATGCAAACATAATGGGGATCCAAATAGGGAAAGAAGAAATAAAACTCTACCTCTTTGCAGATGACATGATCTTGTATTTAAAGAATGCCATAGACTCCACTCCCAAATTACTCAAGCTGATTCAAAACTTTGGCAAAGTAGCAGGGTATCAAATTAAACCCCAAAATCAATGTCTTTTCTGTATGCCAACAATGAGAAAAGTGTGTCTGAAATTAGGAAAGTAACTCCATTTGTAATAGCCCCACAAAAAATAAAATACCTAGGAATTAACTTAACCAAAGAAGTGAAGGACCTCTATGATGAAAACTTTAAAATCTTGAAAGATGAAATCAAAACAGAACATAGAAAATGGCAAAACCTCCCATGCTCCTGGATTCGAAAGATTAACATCGTGAAAATGGCAATACTTCCCAAGCCTATCTACAAATTCATCGCGATACCTATCAAAATTCCAACCTCATTCTTCAAGGAAATAGAAGAGGCAGTCCAAAAATTCATATGGAACAATAAAAGACCCCGAATAGCAAAAACGCTCATCAACAGAAAGAACACTGCTGGAGGAATATCAATACCAAATTTCACAGTCTACTATAAAGCCATAGTAATCAAAACAGCTTGGTATTGGCATAAGAAAAGACCTCAGGACCAATGGAATAGAATTGAAAACCGAGACATGAACTTACAGACATACAGCCATATAATCTTCGATAAGGGAGCTAAAACAATAGAATAGAAGAAAGACAGCCTCTTCAGTAAATGGTGCTGTCAAAACTGGTTTACTACTTGTAATAAACTAAAGCTAGATCCTAATATATCACCCTGCACCAGAATCAACTCCAAATGGATCAAAGACCTCAGAGTCAAAACAGACACTCTGAAAACATTACAGGATGGAATAGGAGAAACCCTAGGTCTCCTTGGCTCAGGCCGAAATTTTCTGAATAGAGACCAGGAAACACAACAATTCAAAGAAAGGTTGGACAAATGGAATTGCATGAAGTTGCAGAGCTTCTGCATGGCAAAGGACATAGCTAGCAAGATCAATAGAAAGCCCACGGATTGGGAGAAGATCTTTACTAGCCATACAACGGACAAGGGTCTCATATCTAAAATATATTTGGAACTCAAAAAATTAAATCCCCCAAAAACAAATCCTCAAAGAAACAACTCCCCAATAAATAAGTGGGCTAAAGTCTTGAAGAGAAACTTCTCTGAAGAAGAAAGAAGGATGGCCAATAGACACATGAAGAAATGCTCAACCTCCCTAGCCATAAAAGCCATAAAAGAAATGCAAATCAAAACAACATTGAGATACCACCTCACCCCAGTTAGAATGGCTATAATCAAGAACTCTAACAACAACAGATGCTGGAGGTGATGTGGACAGAAAGGAACCTTACTTCATTGTTGGTGGGAGTATAAACTTGTTCAACCACTTTGGAAAGCAGTATGGAGGTTCCTGAAATGACTTCACATAGAGCTCCCCTATGACCCAGCAATCCCTCTTTTGGGCATTTACCCAAATGTTTACAAACAAGACCACACTAAAGCTACCAGCACAACTATGTTTATTGCAGCATTATTTACCATAGATAAGTTATGGAACCAACCCAGATGCCCCTCAGTAGATGAATGGATCAAAAATGTGGTATATTTACACAATGGAATTCTATTCCTCTATCAGGAACAATGACATTGCCCCATTTGTTAGGAAATGGAAAGACTTGGAAAAAATTATATTAAGTGAAGTAAGCCAGGCCCAAAGAAACATAGGTCCCATGGTTTCCCTTATTTGCAATATCTAGTATATGTATGAGTCAAGCGGAAAAGGTCAGATAATGTGATGTTGGGAAAATGAAACCTTAGATATCTATCTTAATGCTTTTTTCTTTCATGCATTTGTTTCTAACGCATTTATAAGATTATTTCTTTTTTGCTTTGTATGTCCCTCCCCACAGTATAACCCCTGCTTCCACTATATTTGATATCCTCCACTTGTGGAGGAGTTGGGGAAAAACAAGTCGTTTAAGGATACAGGTGGACCTGTTGCAACAATGAGAAGTACAAGTTGTCATGTCGAAAACGAGCTTTACAACGTTGGTTGTAGGGGTGGGGAGGATTGGGTGGAGGGGTGGGGGGGGAGGCTGGGAAGGGATGTGAAGGGTAAACAAAGGAGGAGGCTGCAATGTTTGATAAGAAATGTACGAATTATCCTGCCCATGTAATTGTAACCCCTCTGTACAGTATGTTCACAAATAAAATAAAATAAAACAAAATGAAGAAAAAAAAGATGGAGGAGCACAGGACTAAAGGAGGTACTCCTTTGTCTTGGAGCACTTGAAAATTCCAATTATATTTGGCCCATACCAATCTCAAAGTCAAGTGTAATGCTTCTCATTGTTGTTGTCCATGAGCACTGTCCCTGAGCTCTTTTTCTCAAGACTGGCACTCTACCACTTGATCCACAGGGACACTTCTTGTTTTATGATCATTCATTGAGGATAAGAGTTTCACACACTTTCATGTCCCAGCTGGCTTTGCAGCATGATCCTCCAGATCTTAGCTTTCTGAGTATCTAGGATGGCAGGTATGAGCCACCAGTGCCCAGCATGTGAGGCCTTTTGAAGACATCTTGGAGAGTCTGTAAAGGGAGCCCCAAAAGGCCTGGATAGACCACGACCTAATCAAGGAGCTGGGATGGGGGAAGGCTGACCTTCTAGCCATTCTGTTCCCCAAAATTAAAGATGCCAGGTGATGGTGTATGCATCGAACACCTAGGTCAACAGCTATCAGGCTTAGTGGGGAATAGGTAGAGAATACCCAAAGAATGCAGTGTAGAAATCTCTGATTTTGTATGCATGTGGTGTGTGTGTGTGTGTGTGTGTGTGTGTGTGTGTGTGTGTGTGTGTGTGTCTGTGTGAACTCAGGGCCTAAGCTCTATCCCTGAGTTTTCTTTTTTTTTTTTCAATATATGTCATTTTACTTTTATTTATTTATTTTTTACTGTAAAGATGCTATACAGAGGGTTACAGTTACATGAGTGAGGTAATGAGTACACTTCCTCTTGAACATTGTTACCCCCTCCATTGTTTTCCCCCTACCATCCCTTTCCTCCCTACCTTCCCCGAGGTTCTTGTTTTTTTTTTTTGATTGTGATTAAGTGATTACATAATTTCTGGAATTTCACAGTATTGTGGAATAATGATGCTCATTTAAAGTCACAAGGTCATTCTAACTTTCCTGGAGCAAATTGTCTATCACAGTCTGTAACATATAACAGTGTTCACATTGTATACACCATACATGTGATCAGCAGCATGGGAATATTTAGTAGTGGTTCGACCAGATGAGTGGGAGTTCTTTGTTTCTTAAGTCCTGTTAGTTTTGTCGTATCACCTAACATTTTGGATTTAGCATCCACCTATCAGGGAGACCATGCACCGTTTGTCTCTTTGCTCTTGGCTTACCTCGCTCAACATGATTCCTTCTAGCTCCATCCATTTCCCTGCAAATGCCATTATTTTGTCATTTCTAATGGCTGCATAATACTCCATTGTGTATAGATACCACAATTTTTGGATCCATTCATCTGTGGTGGGGCATCTGGGTTGTTTCCATATCCTAGCTATTGTGAACAGTGCTGCAATAAACATGGAGGTGCACGTGTCCTTGTATATTGGTTCCTGTTGTTCAGGGTAGATGCCTAGAAGTGGTATGACTGGGTCGTAAGGGAGGTCAATTTTAGCTTTCTAAGGACCCTCCAGACTGCTTTCCAAAGTGGTTGTATAAGTGTACATTCCCACCAGCAGTGTAATAGGTATCCTCTTTTTCCACATCCCCTCCAGCATTTGTCGTTGGCTGATTTGTGGATGTGGGACATTCTGACTGGGGTAAGGTGGTATCTCAGGGTTGTCTTTATTTGCATTTCCTTCACCACCAGGGATGATGAACATTTCCTCATATGTTTCTTTGCCATTTTTATTTCTTCATTTGAGAATTCCCTCTTTAGTTCCCTTGACCATTTAGTAATTGGTTTGTTAGGTTTGGGAGGGATTAGTTTCTTGAGTTCACTGTATATACAGGATGTTAACCCCTTGTCTGATATATTGCTGGTAAATATTTTTTTCCCAATTAGTTGGTTGTCTTTCTAGCTTGGTTGCAATAGATTTAGCTGTGCAGAAGCTTTTTATTTTAAGGTAGTCCCATTTGTCGAGTCTCTCTCCAACTTGTTGTGACCTTGGGACTCTGTTCAGGAAGTTCCTTCCTGTGCCTATTAGTTCAAGTGTCTCTCCTACTCTGTCCTGCAGTAGTTTCAGAGATTCAGGTTTAATGTTAAGGTCTTTAATCCATTTTGAGTTGATGTTGGTGCATGGTGATAGGCTGGGGTCCACTTTTAGTTTTCTGCATGTGGCTGCCCAGTTTTCCCAGCACCAGCAGATGAAGGGGCTATGTTTCTTCCATTGTATGTCTTTGGCTCCTTTGTCGAATATCAGCTGGCTGTAGGCCTGTGGATTTATTTCTGGATTTCTATACTGTTCCATAGGTCTTCGGGTCTGTTTTTGTGCCAGAACCATGCTGTCTTTGTTATTATAGCTCTGTAGTAGAGTTTGAAGTTCGGCATGGATAGCCCTCCCATATTGTCTTTATCCCCCAGAATTGTTTTGGCAATTCTAGGTCTTTTGTTGTTCTATATGAATTTTTGGACTGTTTTCTGTATTTCAGTGATGTACGTCATTGGGATTTTAATAGGAATTGCATTGAATTTGTATATTAGTTTTGGAATACTACCATCTTTACTATATTAAGTAGGCCTATCCAAGAGCATGGGAGGTCTTTCTATTTCCTAGTGTCTTCTGCAATTTCTTTCTTTAACTTTTTTATAGTTTTCATTAAATAGTTCTTTTACATCTTTGGTTAGGTTAATTCCTAAATATTTTATTTTTTGGGAGGTTATTGTGTCCCTGAGTTTTCTTGCTCAAGGCTAATGTTCTGCGACCTGAGCCACAGCCCCACTTGCCTTTTGATGGTTACTTGTAAGTAAGAGTCTCAAGGAATTTGGTGGGGGCCCCAGGGAAGGAAGAGTAAACACAACTTTGGTAGGCGACCCCTGCCCCCTGGTGGCCAGATGAGGGATATGCAGCCCCATGCCATTGTTCTCTAGACTTCAATTTTGGGAAGTGACCAGGGCCAAGCTGACTTTTGTTCACCCTGAGTGCTGATGCATGCCAGAGCAGGTCTGTTCCCCCTAGGCCATGAGAGCTCCAGGACGCCCAGCACCAAGGGGCACAAGGAAAGGAGAGGTCAGTTCCAGGCCGAGCTAAGAGCCTTTGCCCACAGACACCCCAACTTTGCCTTCCCTTCCTGATCACCATAAGACCTGTCAAAAACACCCCAAAAAAACAAAATTGAAGCTATGACTCCAAGTGGTAGAGCTCTAGCATTGAACCAAAGAGTTCAGGGAAAGGTACCCCAAGCTTTGCGTTCAAGACCCCCAGTTGACTCTCCCCCATAAAACACAGGTTGGCTAATGTAAACTAGTAGGATTTGTGAAGTGTTTCTGAAGAATGGTGATACTGAAGAAAGCACCCTAATTCTAATGACAGCTGAACTTGTGACATACAGCTATGTGCTGAGTCCTTCACAGGGTGCTGTTTGCTGGGGCTTTTCCACATTGGGGTTTTGTGCTGAGTCCTCAAAAAGGTGCTGTTTGCTGAGTCATCCCAAAGGGTGCTATGTGCTGAGTCCATTACATAACGTACTGTGTGCTGAGTCCTTCAAAAGGTGTGGTGTGCTAATTCATCCCAAAGGCTGCTGCTATGTACTGAACCCTTGAGAAGAGAGGGATGAGGAGAATTTTTCAAGTGTTGTGTGCCAAGTCCTTTACACAGGGTTCTCTGTACCATCCTTCAAATGGTGCTGTGTGGTGAATCCTTTGTCAGTGTGGTGTGCTGAGTCCTTCCACAGGGTGGTATGTGCTGAGTACTTCAAAATTGTGCTATGTGCTGAGTCTTTTGAAGGGTGGTGTGAACTGTTTTACACAGCGTGCTACATACTCAACCCTTCAAAGGGGGCTGTGTGTGCTCTTAACACAGGGTGTTATGTACTGAGTCCCTGGGAAAGAGTGCTACACGCTGAGTTTTTCAAAGCATGCCATGTGCTGAGTCCTTTACACTGCGGGCTATGGACTCACTCCTTCAAAGTGTGCTGTGCTGTGTGCTGAGTACTCTACACAAGGTACTATATGTTGAGTCCTTCAAAGGGAGCTGTGTGCTGAATCCTTTACACAGGGTGCTTTATGCTGTTTTTTGAAGTGTGCTGTGTGCTGAGTCATCTCAAAGGGTGCTGAGTCCTTGAGAGGTTGTTATCTCCAACAGTCTCTCACACACACACACACAATCACACACATACACACACTCACACACACACGCACACACACACACACACACACACACACACACGAGGGTCACTGTGTACCTGGTTGGTGTGTGGAGTGGAGGGAGATGGAGGAGAGTATCCTCCACCAGCGGGGCTAGGAGAGAATCAATTCCCAGGGAAGGGACTGGCATTGGGGGGGAGTGCTGTGCTGTGGTGAGGCTGCAATTGCCATGGCCTGGAAGGCTTAGGGCCTAATCAGGGCTGGGCTTGCAGCCAAGGGTGGAGGGAGGGGCTTAGTGGAAAAGTGGACATGGCCAAGGGAAAGAGGGGGCAGGGGCCAGGGCTCACTGAGATGGCAGCAGTGCCCAGGAGCATGGGGGAAAGCACTGGGGGAGGGGGCAGGCACAAGGTGGCCCAGGAGAAGAGTGGGGACAGAGAGAGAGAGAGAGGAGAGAAAGAGCAAGCACATGCATAAGGGCAAGCAGTTTCATCATCTGGCGGCCTCCCCAAACATTTGCACAGGTCCTGGTGGGGAGCACAGAGCATATGGAGCTGGCACAGCAGGTACCCTGCCATGGGCAGCCACGAGGAGGTGCGGTGGTCATGGCAGCCCTGAGATTGAGGTCCCGGTGTAGTGAGCACGGAGGTGATGGTGGCAGGATCGGCCTTGGAAGAGGAGGAGGAGCAGAGGCCTCCTGCAGCCCCTCTATGTTTCCACAGATACACCTGCCTCCTCCCAGCAGCATGGTGTGTCAAACATAGCGCTTTCATCTTGGACCCGCATTGTCTCTCACAGTCGCCCAAAAGAGATGGCACACCCCTGGCCGGTTTTCAGCCCTGACCCGGTCCCAACCCTCAGTCCTTGGACTCCAGGCCCACATGCACACAAAGCCACTGCCTACAGCTTCTCCCAGCAGCACAGGTGAGTGGCTGCCAAGGGCCCACAACCTGTGAACCCTCCCGCCCTACTTCTTCCCCTGCTGACATGGACCCAAGCCTCTTGCCTCCCCTCTCCCATCCTTCTCTCGCCTGTGTTGCACCCCACAGTCTGCCATGGCCTTACCACAAAGGTTCCCCAGGGGTGGAGGGTGAGGGTGGGTGTCGACCCGGGGATCCCACCCCCATCCCTAGTGGTCAGTGTCCCAGGAAACGGGAAGATGCAGGAAAGAGTGAGAAGGAGGAGCCACAGAGCCCCTGGCCTGGAGCAGTGGGAGCAACACAGCTGTGCATCTGCACCCTTCTTCTCCCTGGTGGGAACCTGGTGGCTTTAGTCAGAGGTGGGGAGCAGCACCTCACCTGCCTTTCTTGGTCTTTTCCTTTTTGCTGGGGGTGGTGGGGGTTGCATGGAGAAGATAGGCCCTCCTTGCTGTGTGAGCCCATGTCTTTTGTGCTCAGTCACCCTTTCCCTTGAGGAGGGTCCCAGAAGAGCCCACGAGGGAGGTGAGGGCATTGGGAGTCAGATAGAAGGTGAATATCTGGGAGGAACACACCCCTTCCGACACACATACACTCGGCCTGTTCCCCCCCATCCCAGCTGTCAACAGTCCTCACAGGGTGATCACATTTCCTAGCTCTGCCAGAATCTGCTGGTGTTCCAGGTACGTCTGGTCTCCCAGTCCTCCCCAAGAATCCACCAAGTCACCCAGACTCATCTAGGCTGGAAGTAGGGAGTCCATCCATGTATGTAGCCTTTAGGATCCCATCCATTTCCCCAACACTGCCCCACCCCAGGTCAGACACACCTCTGGGACACTATGACCCCCTACTTGTTTTCAGTCCTGGCTCTGAGGAGCCACCAATCTCAGGACAACACCCAGCATCCTGACCTGAGGTTTTGGTGAATGGTGAGTCAAGGCTGGTTGTTCCCAAGGGAAAGGGTCTGGCCCTGGAGAAAGGGAGAGGCAGGGTGGTTCAACATCATTAGAGCGGTGCTTCCTTGGATCAAGCCCCTGGTTATGACAATGGAATCCCCGTGCTCCAGCTTGCACCTTGTCCCAGAGGAGGAACAAGCAATCTCAGGAGAGGCACTGCTCTGAGTCTGTTTGTGTATGTGTGTGTGTGTGTGTGTGTGTGTGTGTGTGTGTGTGCAAGTGAGAGAGAGAGAGAGAAAGAGATCATCTTTCCCTTACACAAGTAGACTGGCCTCAGGTGAGTGATCAGTTGGCAAATTGCAGGTACTGCATGGATTAGTCTTCTGTCACAGTCTGGATGTGTGTGTGTTGGGAGAGCAGGGAGATGAGAAAAAATGAAAATATATTTAAGTCATCATGTCTAAAAAGAGAAAAAGCATTTTATTTGTGTGTGTGTGTGTGTGTTTGTTGTTCTTTTTTCATCAATGCCAAGTACGAGTCTAGCCATAATTTTTGTTTTCTCCTTCACAGTTTCATGGCTCCTTTGGGGGAAGATTTCAGTAGATGTTCCTTTCCACCAATCTCTTCCCTCTGTCCTGTATCCCACAGTAGCTGCTGGGCCTGCATAGGTCTCCCCTAAGAGGCCTATGTGAACCGCAGACCAGAGTGGACACCTGTGCTTCTGTCTTCAGCCTGAAGGGCTGTGAGACGAGTGTGACCACAGCCGCATTCTTCCAGCCAGACCGTCTGCTCTCGTGTGTATTGGGAATGTGTCTACAAAACATAATTAGGGACTGAGATGTGGGGGAGTAGGGGAGGGGCTGTGAAGCTAGGAGGGACTGGGGAGTGGTGAACGTTGTTACATATTAGATGGTTCACCACGACCGAGGATGAGGGGGCAACCTTACCCAGGGCATTAACGGTGTCCATGGGCATCTGGGCAGGGTGCTCCAGGCCCCCAGTGGTGGCATGTTCCCTCCTGGGGGAGTGCACCGGTGGGCAGCCCTCCCTGGAGTCCTTCAGACTCCAATCTGCATAACTCTTAGGCCGTTTCCAGCTGGGCAGTGGTAGGCAAGTGTGTTTCCCCTCCTGGAGCTGCTCGGTATCAGGCCGTGGCTCTAAATGCCAGTTTCTATAACTTGCTGTAGGCTGTCTGGAAGGAAAAGGGGACCGCTGACTTTGGAACCCTTTACGTTTGATTGGGACAACTGAAATGCCACCTTTTCCAGGGTTTTTCTTGAAGCTGGAAATTTCCACTAACACCTGGGATTATGGGTCAAATTAGATAGACCACTTCAGCCACCAAACAAGGACGTTCAAAGCAGCACAGGCAGAGTTCCCCCAGCCAGATGGTCTCCTGCTATGAATGTCGTGCCTTGACGGCCTTTATGCAGCAGCTGTTGATTCTCCTCTGGCTCTCTCTAGGGTGACCACCACAGTCGAGGATGCCGTGGGGAGCAGAGATTGTGACCTCACCATCCCTAGCCTGCCAGTTGTGAACAGAGATGATTCCCAGCACCTGCACTGGACTCTGGGAGATTCAGAAACCCGGGGCACCTTTCTCTGCAACATGAAACTTGGGGGCTGGATGTGGTAGAACATCCTGGCTGGCCCCGGAGGGAGAAGAGGAGGCCCCTTGAGCCAGGCCTTCACCTCATGGCAACCTTGTTCACACTTGAGTAGGGAATTGAGTGCCACAGAGCTGGTCAGCCATTGGCCAGAGATCTTTGAGAAGATAGGCATCCCAGAGGCCCCAGAATCCAGCGAGTACATCGTGGCTCACATCCTTGGAGCCAAAACAGTTAAGTGCGGTGGCACCAGGAGGGCAGAAATAGGGAAGAAGGAGAACTGGGAGAGGTACAGCAGGTTCCCCACCCCCCGCCCAGGATGCTTACCTGTATGGGATGGGACATTTCTGTAGTATTGTCATAGGCAGATGCTCATTTATTTATCCAACAACGAATTACAGTGTGCCAGGGTCCAGTGTGTGGGGAGGTTATAGACGATAAAAGGTTACAGTGCTGGTTCCACAGCACATGAAGAAACCTTGGTTTGAGCTGGATGCTGGAGCATCACTCTTGTCATCCTAGCTATTAAGGAGGCTGAGTTAGAAGGATAGAGGCTTAAGGCCAGGGCAGGAAAGACTTTAAGGCTCGTATCTCCAACTAACTACCAAAAAGAAAACGCCAAATAGTCTGGTTCAATAGTGGGGCTACTGTGTGGTCCAAGGACCACCTTTGAGTCACTGAGCAGGATTCACTCCCTTTTCTACCAGGTGAAACACACCTGTAAAATTTGCCGGCACTCATCCCAGATGTGTTTGTGTGTGAAAATTACTGTCTCTAATGAGGTAACGAGCCCCTGGTTTTATTTTTTCTGAAAAGGATGGGTTTTGATGTTTCCAGTTATACAGGTAACTAGTTGTAAAGGGAAAATATATTAGAAAGGCGGCCTGCCCACCATCTCCTCCATGTTCCTGTCTCAAAGGTAATAAGGGTAACATACCACATTGTACCACCTCAGGCTGGTACAAGTAACCACTTTTGTTATGGGAGGACTTTAGATTAGAGGTACTGATGGCAAAGAATAGGAGAGAGAGTACATCAGTGCATCTTCCTCTGAAGGATTCTGTAACCCTGGGGGAGAATAGTTTTTGGATATGACAACTTTAGGCCTGTTCTCCCATCCTGAGAAAAGGAGTAAACAGAGGTACATACAGGACACGGATGGAACTATCAGCATACACACACAGACCAAAAACTACAGACACTTAACCCACATGTCCCACACCACTCAATTTTGACCTCTACAGAGATCCCAGTTGACAGAGAGACCATCCCAGATTCCTTCTTGAGGATGCTGCAGATGACCTCTGGAGGAAGTCTCATATAGCATCTCTAGGAGGCCCTAGATGACCTCTCATGGAGGTTCCAAATGGCTTTCCAAGGAAGTGTCAGATGACCTCCAAAGGAGTTTCCAGATGTCTTTTCAATGAGGATGAGATTAACTCTTGAGTAGCTCCCAGATGGCCACTCAAGGAGGCCACATATGAACTCCAGAGGAGGTTCCAGATAACCCTCTTGAAAGTGCGACAGATGACCTCCAGATAAGGTCCCATATAGCTTCCCTTGGAAGTCCCAGATGATATATGAAGACAGTCAGATTTTTCATCAAGGTAACCCGAGATGACCTCCCAAAAAAGCTCCACATGACCTCAGGAGGTTGTCCTAAATTGCCGCTTAAGGAATCCCCAATGAATACTTTTGAATAGGTCTCAGGTGGCCTCCTGAGGAAGCCCCAGATGACCTCTGGAGAAAGTCCAAGATGGCCACTGGAGAAGGCCCAAGATGACCTCCAGGGTAGGTCTCAGATAGCTTCTCAAGGAAGTTGCAGATGCACTCTTGATGAAGTTTCAGATGGCTTCCCAAGGAAGCCCTACATGACCTATCAAGGAGGTTCCAGATGGCTTCCCAAGGAAGCCCCATATGACCTGTCAAGGAGTTCCCAGATGGTTTTCCAAGAAAGCCACAAATGACCTCTAGAGGGGGTCCCAAAAACAGGCTGGCAAGCTTGCCCAGACGCACCCCTAGAGGTACTTATATGACTTTTGTCCATGTTGGTCCTCTGGAGACAAACACTCAAGGCCCTGAAAGCTGACACTCTCACCTATGGGGATTTTCCCCTGGGGCCAAGGGCTGATGCCATCCAAACGGATTAATTTCCATGGGGTCTCCAAAAATTCGGACTTCTATTGTTCAAGAGAATCCATCGGGACACATTTAATATAATAAATGTTCTCCAAACCACCAACCTCCAAAATTATGATATCCAAAGCTCCAAACATCAAAGGGCAAGCCTTTTTTCCCTTTCCCTTTGTCTCTCCTTCGCTACAGACCTATACTTCCTTTGAAGTCTTTCCATTTTTCTCTACTACCAGTTGCTTCTTCTCTTCAGGCCTCTCTACTCTCCACAGGCCTGAACTGCTTTGCCTGGGTCGTCAGTTGCCATCCTTCACCTCCTGCTCTCCCTCAACTTCCTCTCCTCCCAGGTCTTTTCCCTTCTGCTATCACACCACTTCCTTCCTTCCAGGACTTTTCAATTTTTATCTCCTCTTCCATTGCTCTGAAC
This sequence comes from Dipodomys spectabilis, assembly GCF_019054845.1. Classification (NCBI taxonomy): domain Eukaryota; kingdom Metazoa; phylum Chordata; class Mammalia; order Rodentia; family Heteromyidae; genus Dipodomys; species Dipodomys spectabilis. The sequence goes on along the minus strand of NW_024870972.1, from coordinate 3,393,775 downwards.
AAGCAGCATATATAAAGTCTGTACCCCTTCTCCACTCCAACTGCTAACAGTTTTCAACTGTCACATCCCAAACTCCCCACAGCCCAATCACTTCTTAACAGCTCAACACTTGGTGATTAATGTATCAGCCCCTCCCACAGAATATCCTGTCCTTTCAAACTGGCCAGGAGATGGGACCACGCTGATTATCGGACCCTATAGATTACCGGGGCCCTGCGATTATTACAGTATCCTCCTTGTGAACTAGTAGCAATTGAAATTGGAAATTTGATTGTGATATTACAAACTCATTGTGACATCACAAACACATTTTGATATCATCATTAGCACGACATCACAAACCCATTGTGACAATATTGTCATTGTGACATCATGATTTCATTATGAGAGCAGTATGTGTGACATCACATTTTCATTATGAGAGCATCACCTCATTGTGACATCACCAAACTCAATGACATAATCGCATTATAACAATTGTCATTGTGACATCATAAACACATTGTGAATGCCTATTCTGTGATTTCATTGTATTTCAAATGTGGCATAAGAGTTGATATCAGAAACACATTTTTGTGCCTACATAACCATTTTGACATCATAATCACGTTGTGACATCACAGTGCCATTGTGATATAACTAATACCATGTGACATCACAAACCTCTCCTATCCTCCTAACTTCTGTGAAATGCTGACATTGTGATATCTTAGAACTTTTTGCCCTCATAATTTGTTTCCAACCTCATATTTCATGTATGACATGAGATACCAGAAATCCACTGTGACATCATGACCATTGTGACATCAAACTGACAGATGTCATGAACATCGTGTCACATTGTGATATCACAAAAAGTTTTGATGTCACAATTAGTTGGTGATGCCATACAGGTAAGGGGTCACACTAGGTCTATGATGTCACAATTGGTTGGTGATATCCAAATGACATAAAGTTTCTCAGTTGTCATGTAATCACAGAGAATCTGAGTTCACAAATGAACTGTGGTATCTCCAAAGGCATGTTTGTCACAAATGTGATGAAGTCCTAGGAGGATTGTGATGTCATAGTGTGACACAATGGTCATGATATCTGTCAGTATGATGTCACAATGGTCATGATGTCACAGTGGATTTCTGATATCACATATCATAACTGAAATATTATGTCTGAAAACAGATTATGAGCTCATAAAGGGCCTAAGACATCACAGTTGTAGCACGTCACAAGACTAATGAGGACAGGCACATGTTTGTGAGGTCACAGTGTGTTAGTGATATCACCACGGCACTGTGATGTCACAAAGTGATTGTGATGCCATATATCTATGAGATCACAATGATTTTCTGATATCAACCCACATGCCACATTTAAAATAGAATGAAATAAGAGAATAGGCATTTACAATATGTCTATAACATTACAATGAAAGTATAATGTCATAATGCTATGAGGTCATTGTAAATTGGTGATGTTGCAAGGAGGTGATGCTGTCATAATGAATATGTGCTGTCACACTGGTGATGGGGTCACAAAGGGTTTGTGATGTTACAGTGGCATATATGAATTCAATTGTCATGTGTTCAAATTGAGGATATGGGTACACAAAGGGACTGTGATGTCACAAATGTCTTATGTGTTTTCAAAGGTACTTAAGGGTCATGATACCTTTAGGATTCACAGTTGTGATGAGGTCACAATGGGTTTTTGATGCTATAATGATTTTGTAATATCTCAAACACATGTCCAATTTGAATTGCTACTATTTCACAAAGTGCATACAAGTTCACAGAAGGAGCATGAAGTCCTAAGGCACATGAATCTTTTTAAATGTTATGAGGCCATATTAGGTTTCTGAAAACAGTGGAACAGTGATATCACCATGGCAATGTCAACTCACTACATCATGTCAGAATATTGTTTTGGCGTCACAAATAGTTGATGATGCCACATTGGTGATGAAATCACAAAAGATTGGTGATGTCACAATGTGCTGGCCATGTCACAATGACATGATGGTTCTCAATTGTCTTTAACTTACAATGAGTATATGAGTTCACAAAGGGACTGTGGTTTCTCCAAAAGTTTGTGGTGTCACATATTGAAATCCTAAAAGGTTTGTGATGTCAGAATTTGACACAATGGTTATGACATCTGGCAGTGTGGTGTCACCATGATCAAGATGTCACTGTGAATTTGTGATATCAAATGTCATATGTGAAATCTAATGAGGTCACCAACAGATTATGAGGAAAGAAAGGCATGTCACAAAAGTTATGATGACAGGATAGGTTTGTGATGTCACGGTCTGTTAGTGATATCACAATGGCAATGTGATGTGCAAAGGGGTTTTGATGTCACAATGATTATGAGTTCATGATTTGTTTATGATATCCACCTATATGCCACATTTGAATTCGAATGAAATCACAGAAAAGGGATTCATAATGTGTCGATGATATCACAATGACATTGTGAAATTATAATTTTATCATATTTTAGTTTTGTGATTTCACAACGAGCAGATGGTATCAAAACGACAATGTGATGTCACAGTTGTGATGACCTCACAAACTTTTTGATGTTAAAATGTCATGTCTGATTCTCAATTATCAATATTTCACAGTGGGGTTTGGGTACACAAAGGCACTGTTATGTCACAAAGATATGTATTTTTTCAAAGGTTATAAGAGGTCATAATAGATTTGGGATGTCACAATGTGATCCTGGTGTCTAAACAGCAATGTGATGTCACAATGGATTCATGATGTCACAGTGGTTTTGAGGTCACAGTGGGTTAGTTAGGTCATGAGTTTGTAATATCACAATTATTTGTCCAATTTCAATCGCTATTAGTTCACGATGAGGACACTGTAATAACCAGCAGTACCCCTATAATCCACGTGAACAGATAATCATCATGACCTCCTGGTCTGGACCACCAGAAAGGGGGGGGTGCATGCCACTGGAATGGGCAGGACATGCTGCTGAAGAGATAGGATGTTAAGCCCCACATGGTTGGCTGCCAAAAAGTTATTGGGCAACGACATTTGGAAAGTGATGATTGAAAACTGTTATGCAGGAAACATATTTTAGTGGGGGCAGGGTACAGCCTATATGTAGGTTGCATGTTCAGAGCAACAGAAGGGGGTAGAAAAAGGGGAAAGGTCTGGAAGGAAAGAAGTGATGAGACTGCAGGAGGGTAAAGACCTGGAAGGAGGGAAATTTAGGGAGAGCAGGAGGTGAAGGACGGCAACTGGCCACCTGGACAGGGCAGGGAAGGCCTGTCAAGAGTACAGCAACCTGAAGAGAAGAAGGGAATGGTGGAAGGAAAAAATGAAAATACCTGAAAGATAGGACAGGTCTGTAGAGAAGGAGAATGAAAAGAAAGGAAAAAGCCTTGTCCTTTGAAGTGTGGAGCTTTGGAGATGATTATTTTGGGGGTTGGTTGTTTGAAGACCAGTTAACAAACGGCTGGGCTGCTCTTTGGAGGTATGAGGGTTCATAGTTGAGGCTGCAATTAGCTCTGGGGCTCCAGCCCAGGTCAAGGTAGTCGCTTGTTACAAAATTTATGAAGACAAGACAGGTTTGTGATGTTACATTGCATTAATGATATCACAAAATCAATATGAGGTCACAAAGGGATTGCAATGTCACAATGGTGATGTGATCACAATGGGTTTCTGAAATCAACCTATATGCCACATTTGAGATAGAATGAAATCACAGAATAGGAAATCACATTGTCTCTATGACCTCACAATGAAAATGTGATGTCATAATGCTACGATGTCATTGTCATTTTGGGATGTCACAATGGACTGATGGTATCCTAACAACAATGTGATCTCACTCTGTAGATTATGTCACAAAGCATTTGTAATGGTACAATGGCATGTCTGATGTCAGTTGTCCTTTATTCACAATGAGAATATCGTTACCCAAATGGACTGTGTTGTTACAAACACCATGTGCTTTTTCAAAGGTGCTAAGAGATCACAAGAGGTTTGGGATATCACAAGGTGATCGTGATATCACTGTGGCAATGTGATGTCACAATGGGTTTGTGATGTCACAGTGGTGATAAGGTCACACTTGGATAGTGATGTCACAATGAAACTATAATATCACCACTACATGTCCAATTTTATTCTACTAGATCACAATGAAGATACAAATTAACATAAGGAGCTAGAAGTCAGAAAGGCCATAAATTTTGTAAAATATTATGAGGACATAATAGGTTGGTGAAAATGCAATGGGTCAGAGATAGCCCATTGGCAATGTGATGTTACCATTAAATGAGATAGTATTGTATTGAAGTCAGAAATGGTTATCCATACAGGTGATGCGGTCACATAGGTTTGTGATTTCACAATGGGATAGTGATCTCACAATCTCATGCCAGATCTCTAATTGACAATGAATATATAAGTTCATAAGGGATAATGATGCATCCAAAGGCATATGTTGGCACAAGTGTAATGGGTCTTAACAGGTTTGTGATGTCACAATGTGACTCAGTGGTCATGACATCTGGCAGTGTGATGTCACAGTGGATTTCTAATATCACATGTCATACCTGAAGTATGAGTTAAAAAATTTATGAACTCAGTGATGCCGAAGAAATCGCACTGGCACCATGTCAAAAAAATTATGAGACTAGGACAGTTTTGTGATGTAACAGTGGGTTAGTGATATCATAATGGCAATGTGGTGTCATCAAGGTATTGTGATGTCATAATGATTATGTGGTCACAATATATTTCTGATATCAACCTACCTGCCACATTTGAAATAGAATGGAATCACAGAATAGGCATTCCAATGTATCTGTGACATCACAATGATCATGTGATGTCATAATGCTATGATGTCATTGTTTTATGATGTCACAATGACAATGTGATGTTACACTGGTAATGATGTCACAAAGTTTTTGCGATGTTAAAATGGCATGTATGACCTCAATTGTCATTAGCTCAAAATGAGGGTATGGGTACACAAATGGCCTGTGATGTCACAAAGGCCATACTTTCTTTCAAAGCTTCTGAGGTTATAATAGTTTTGGGTTGTCACAATATGATCATGGTGGCACAATGGCAATGTGATATCACAATGAGTTTGTGATGTCACCGCAGTGATGAGGTCACAATGGGTTAGTGATGTCTCATCAGGTTTGTAATATAACAACAACATATACAATTTCAATTTCTTCTAATTCACTATGAGGGGACTGTAATAACCAGTGGAGCCAGAAATATCTTTGAGAGCCATTAATCTTTGTAAATTCTTGGCCTGGCCCACCGGAGAGTGTGGGGAAATCCACCAAAGGTGGAGATGTCAAGCCTCACATGGTGAACTGTCAAGAAGTGATTGAACATTGGGCAGTGTGGGAAGTGACGGTTGAAAACTGTTAGGCAGAAGACCCGTTGGAGTGAGGAGGGGTACAACCTATATATAAGTTGCATTTTCAGAGCACTGGAAGGGGAGATAAAAATGAGAGCTACCCGGATGGAAGAAAGTGGTAAGACAGCAGGAAGGGAAAAAACCTGAGAAGAGAGGAAGCAGAAAAGTGGTCATTAGGGCAGAGTAGTGCAGGCCTATAGAGACTGAAGAGGCCTGAAGAGAAGAAGAAAGTGGTGGAAAGGAAAAAGAGAAAGACCAGAAAGGAATGACAGGTCTGTAGTGAAGGAGGGAGTAATGGAAAAGTTAAAAGCCTTGCCCATTGAGGTTTGGAGCTTTGGAGATCATAAATTTTTGGCTGGTGGGTTGCAGACCAATTAAGATAGGGCGGGGCTGCCCATTGGATGTCTGAAGTTTGATGGTCAAGGTTGCTCTTGGACCTGGTTATCCAGTCCAGGATAAGGTAATCACAGTCTCCTTTCTAGTGTAAATTGGTTTATTATATTAAATGTGACTCAATGGTTTGTCTCCTTGCCTTAGAGTTCACAGAAAGAGATTGAAGTCTCAAAGGCCTTGAATCCTTTAAGATGTGATGTGGCCATAATTGGTTTGTAAAAACACAATGGGACAATGAAATAACAATGCCCATACCACAATATCATGTCAAAATAATGCTTTGATACCACAATTAGTTGTTAATACCATTCTCGTGATGAGGTCACAATAAGTTTGTGATGTCACAATAGGTTCATGATGTCAGAGTGGCATGGGATATCTCAATTGTCATTAATTGACAATGAATATATGAGTTAAAAAAGGGACTGTAATGTCTCCAAAGGTATGTGTTGTCACAAATGTGATGCCGTTCTAACAGCTTTGTGATGTCACAATATGACACAATGGTCATGACATCTAGCAGTATGATGTCATAAGGGATTTCTGATATCACATGTCATACCAGAAATATGAGATTGAAAACAGTTTATGAGCTCACAAAGCCATACTATATGACGATGGCAGCATGTCACAAAACTTACAAGGACAGGACTGGTTGTGACGGCACAACAGGTTAATGATATCACAATGGCAATGTGATGTCACAAAGGATTGTGATATCACAATGGTTATATGGTCAAAATGGGTTTCTGAAACAGTGAATTCACAGAATAGGCCTTCACACTGTTAAGTCATAACAATGTCACTGTGATTTATAATGCTATGATGCCATTGTTGTTTGGTGATGTCACAATGAGCTGATGGTGTCATAATGAAAATTTGATGTCACTGCTGGTTTATGATGTTACAATGGTTATGAGGTCACATTATGTTTCTGATATCAACACACATGTCAAATTTGAAATAGAATGAAAAAGCCGGGCGCCGGTGGCTCATGCCTGTAAACCTAGCTACTCAGGAGTCTAAGATCTGAGGATCGCAGTTCAAAGCCAGCTCAGGCAGGAAAGTCTATGAGACTCTTATCTCCAATGAAAACCAGTAGAAAACCAGAAGTGGCTCTGTGGCTCAAGTGATAGAGTGCTCACCTTGAGCTGAAGAACAGGGACAGCACCCAAGCCCAGAGTTCAAGCCCCACGAACGAAAAAAAAAGATTAAAAACAGGCATTCATAATCCTTTTATAACATCACAATGGCAGTGTGATCTCATAATGCTATTTTGTTACTGTAGATTTGTGATGTCAAAAGTAGTTGATGCTTCCATAATGACAATACTATGTCACACTGATGATGTCACAAAGGGTTCGTGATGTTACAATAGCATGTTTGATATCAATTGTCAGTTCATAATGAGGGGATAGTTACACAAAGGGACTGTGATGTCACAAAGGCCATGTGTTTTTTCAAAGGTGCTAAGAGGTCCTAATAGGTTTGGGATGTCACAATGTGATAGTGATGTCAAATGGCAATGAAATTCACAATGGGTTTTTGATGTCACATTGGTGATGAAATCAAATAATTTTGTGAAGTCACAGCTCATAATCACATGTCCAATTTCAGTTGCTACTATTTCACAATGAGGATATGAGTTCATAGAAGACTGAAGTATAAAAGGCTATGAATTTTCTAAAATGCTATGAAGACACAGTAGGTTTTTGAAAACACAGTGGAACAGTGACATCACAATGGCAATATGATGTTGCAATATGATGACTTAATAATGTCTTGATATCACAATTGGTGATGCCACACGTGATGAGTTTACAATAGGTGTGTGATGTCACCATGGGTTGGTGATATCAAAATGACACATGTGATTTCAATTGTCATTAACCCACAATGAGTATATAAGCTCACAAAGGGACTCTGATGTCTCAAAAGGCATGCATTGTCACAAAAGTGATGAAGTCCTAACAGGTGTGTGTTGTCAGAATGTGACAAAATGCTCATAACATATATCAGTGTGATGTCATCATGATCAAGATGTCACACTGGATTCGGTTATCACATTTAATACCTGGGTTGGATATGAGAGGATTGGAATTTCACATTGGGTTATTGATATCACTATGGAAATGTGCGGTCATGAAGGGATTGTGCCACCACAATGGCTATGAGATCACAATGTGTTTCTACTATAATAGGTTTCTGCTGTCACAATTGGTTGGAAATGTCACAATGGCATGCAGGATCTCAAATGTCATTAATTCTCAATGAAGATATGAGTTCACAAAGGGACTGTGTTGTCTCCAAAGACATGTGTTGGCGCAAATGTGATGAAGCCCTAACAAATTTGTGAGTTCACAATGTGACACCATGGTCTTGATGTCTATCAATGTGATGTCACAATGTTCATGTCAGAGTCAATTTCTGATATCATATTTCATACCTGGATTATTATGAGTTTGAAAACAGATTATAAGCTTACTAAAGGCCTAAAATATCCTAATGGCAGCATATCGCACAAGTTATAACTAAAAACTCATGGTCTTGGGAGCTTAAGATTATTTCTTTGAAATTGTATCCTCATTGTGAACTAGTAGAAATTCAAATTGGACATGTCATTGTGATATTACAAACTCATAGTAACATCACACACTCATTGTGACCTTAACACCACTGTGACATCACAAAACCATTGTGATATCACATTGCTATTGTGCCTTCACAATCACATTGTGACATCACAAAGCTATTGTGAACTCTTGAGATGTACAAGTCGTTATGTCGAAAATGAATTTTACAACTTTCGTGTGAGGGGGGGAGTGGGAGTGGGGAGGATTGGATGGGGGGGCAGGAGGACGATGGGAAGGGGAAACAAAGGAAGAGGCTACAATGCTTGATAAGAAATGTACTCATTATCTTGCCCATGTAATTTTAACCCCTCTGTACAGTATTTTCACAATGAAAAAAACATAAAAAAAGAAAAAAACCCATGACCTCTGTGGCATCACAGACCCTTTGTGTACTCCTATCTTCATAATGAAGTAATGAAAATTGTTATCACTCATAGCATTGTATCATCACAAATGCTTTGTGCAATAATTATGACTGTGAAATCACATTGTCATCATGACACCACCATTCATTGTGACATCACCAAACCCCAATGACACCATACCATGTTTTTATTTTTTTCTTCTGTGAGTTTTTTATTGTAAATACAGTGTACAGAAGGATTACAGTTACATGAGCAAGGTAATGAGTACATATACTGTCAAACATTGCTGCCTTGACATCACATTGTCATTTTCATGTCATACACCCATTTTGAATGCCTATTCTTTGATTTCATTCTATCTCAAATGTGCCATCTGCCTTGATATCAGGAAACCATTGTGAACTCATAACCTTTGTGACATCTAAATCTCTTTGTCACAGCACATTGCCTTTGTTATGTCACTAACCCACTGTGACATCAAATACCTCTCCTGTTCTCATAATTTTGTGACATGCCATTGTGATATATTAGTGAGTTCGACCTCGTATTTCAGATATGACATGAGATATCTAAAATCCAGTGTAACATCATGATATCACACCGCTGGACATCATAACCATTGTGTCACTTTGTGACATCTCAGACCTGTTAGTTCTTCACCTTTTTGACTACATATGCTTTGCTGACATCAGAATCCTTTCCCAAACTCATATACTCATGGTGTGTTAAGGACAATTGAGATCCCACATGCCATTGTGCCATCACCAACCCCTTGGGACATCTCAAATCTATTGCAATCTCCTCATCAATATTGCGTCACCAATTGTGACATCAAAACATTCTTATAACATGATGGTGAGATATCATATTGTCATTGTGAAATCACTGTCCCATTGGGTTTTCACATAGCATGACCTCATATTATGGAGCTTCTTCTACCACCTGGTATCCTCATATTGAATTATGAGTCATTGAAATTTGATATATCATTCTGATATTACAAACTGTAACATCGCAAAACCATTGTGACCTCATCACCACTGTGACATCAAAAACCCAATGGCATGTCTCATTTCCATTGTGACATTATGGATCACATTGTGCCATCCCAAACCTATTATGATCTCTTACCACCTTTGAAAACACACATGGCCTCTGAGACATCATAGAACCTTTTTGTATCCATATCCTCATGGGGAACTAATGAAAATTGACATCAGATATACCATTGAAACATAACAAATCCTGTCTGACATAATCATAATTGTGACATCATGTTGCCATTATGACACCATCAGCTTATTTTGATATGTAAAACTACAATGACATCATAGCATTGTAACATCACATTGTCATTCTGATGTCATAGACACGTTGTGTTTGCTTATTATGTTATTTGATTCTATTTCTAATGTGGCATGTCAGTTGATACCAGAAATCCATTGTGAGTTCATGACCATTGTGATATCACGATGCCTTACTAGCATCACATTGCCAGTGTGATGTCACATTGCCAAATTTATGTCAAAAAGGGATTTTGATGTGACAATGGTTATGACATCACCATGAGTTTCTGATATCAACCCACATACCACATTTCAAATACAATGAATCACAGATTTGGCATTCATAATGTGACAATGATGTCACAATGACAATGGCAAATGCTATACTGTCATTATTTTGTGATGCCACCATAAGCTAAAAATGTCATAAAAACAATATAATGTCACACTGGTTATTATGTCACACAGGGTTTATTATCTTACAATGGTTATGAGGTCACAATGTGTTTCTCATATCAACTGATATGCCACATTTGAAATAGAATGAAATCACAAGATATATGTTCACAATGTGTCTATGTCAACAAAATGGCAATGCGATGTCATAATGCTATGATGTCACTATAGCTTGGTGATGTCACAATGAGCTGATGGTGTTATAATGACAGTCTGATGTCACACTGGTTATGATGTCACAATGGCATTTCAGATCTTATTTGCCATTAGTTTATAGTGAGGATATGAGGATGAAATCACAATGACATAAACAAATGAACTGGGATGAAACAAAGGCCATGTGTTTTTGTCAAAAATGCTAAGGTTCCTAACAGGTTCTGGTTGTCAAAGTGTTCATGATATAAAAATGGGTTAGTGATGTCAAAACTAGTTTGCAATATCACATCTTATTTCAATTTTCATGTCATTTTTTTTTTTTGGGTCCGGTCGTGGGGTCTGATCTCTGGGCCTGGGCGCTGTCCCTCAGCTCTTCAGCTCAAGGCTAGCACTCTAACACTTGAGCCAAAGCGCCACTTCGGCTTTTTTCTTTTTTTGTTTATGTGGTGCTGAGGAATCGAACTCAGGGCCTCGAGCATGCAAGGCAAGCAATCTACCACTGAGCCACCTTCCCAGCCCTTATTTCAATTTTCAATTGCTACAAGTTCACAATGCTACGAGTTCACGGAAGGAGCTTGATGTCTCAAAGGCCATAATTTTCTAAGATGTGATGAGATCATAATAGGTTTGTGAAAGCATGAGGGTTCAGTAATATCACAATTGCAATATGATGTCAAATTATAATGTCATAAGAGTGTTGTTATATCACAATTAGTTGGTGATGCCATAATAGTGATGAGTTCAAAATAGTTTTGTGATGTCGCAGTAGTTTGGTAATGAGAAAATGGCATTCCAGACCTCAATTGTCACTAACTCATAATGAGTACATGAGTTTAGAATGGGATTGTGAGGATTCCAAAGTCATTTGTTGGCACAAATGTGATGAAGTCAGAACAGATTTGTGATGTGACAATGTGACACAATGGTCATTACATCTAGCAGTGTGATGTCACAATATTCATAATTTCACAGTATTTTTATAATATTTAATGTCATACCTGAAATAATATGAAGTTGAAAATAGATTGAGCTCTCAATGGGCCTAACACCATGGCAACATGTCACAAAACTTAGGATAGGACATGTTTGAGTTGTCACAGTTGTTTAGAGATATCACAATGGCAATATTATATCACAAAAGAATTGTCAAGTCACAATGGTTATGAAGTCAAAATGTGTTTTTGATATGAACCCACATTTGAGGTTCACTCTTTTTTTTTTTTTTTGTTGGTCATGGGGCTAGGACTCTGGGCTTGGGCGCTGTCCCTCAGCTCTTCAGCTCAAGGCAAGTGCTCTACCACTTGAGATACAGAGCCACTTCCGGTTTTCTGGTGGTTTATTGGAGATAGGAGTCTCACGGTCTCTCCTGCCGGGGCTGGCTTAGAACCGCGATCCTCAGATCTCAGCCTCCTGAGTAGCTAGGATTACAGGCGTGAGCCACCAGCACCCGGCTGAACCCACATTTGAAATACAACGAAATCACCTAATAGGCCTTCATAATGTATATATGTTGTCACAATGACAATGTAGTGTCAGTGGTATGATGTCATTACAGATTTTTGATGTCACAATGACCTGATGTTGTCATAATGACAATGTGATGTCACATCAATGATTATATTGTAAATGCTTTGTGATATCACAATGGCATATCTGATCTCAATTGATATTTCACAATGAGGATATGGATACACAAAGGGACTGTGATGTCACAAAGCCATGTGTTTTTTCAAAGGTGCTAAAGATGTCATAATGGGTTTCGGAGGCATCAAGGTGATTGTAATATCACAATAGCAATGTGATATCACAATGGCTTTGTGATGGCACATTGGTGATGAGGTCACAATGGACAGGACAGGTTTGTGATGTCAGAACAGGTTAATGATATCACAACAGCATTGTGATGTCACAAAGGGATTTTCATGTCACAATGGCTTTGAGGTCACAATGGATTTCTGATATCCACCAATATTGCTAGCTTGTAATAGAATGAAATCACAGAATAGGAATTTGCAATATGTCTATATTGTCACTATGACAGACAATGTCATAATATTATGATATTTAAGTTTAGTGATGTCAAAATGGCCTGTCTAATCTTATTGGTAATTAAATTACCATGAGGATCCCAAAAGTTGCTATGTGCTGACTCCTTCAAAAGGCACATTGTGCTGAATCCATTACACAGGGTCCCTTGTGCTTTTTTTTAAAAGTGTGCTGTGTGCTGTCATCCCAAAAGATTCAATATTCTGAGTCCTTGAGAGGACAATCACACACACACACACACACACACACACACACACACACAAGGAATGTTACCTTGCACTTGCTTGGTGTGTGGGGTAGATGGAGAAGAGTCTCCCCCAGTGGTTTGGCTGAGGGGAATCTTCAGTTCCCCCAGGCAGCTGCTGGGGATTGGGGGAAACCCTGAGCTGAGGTGAGGCTGCTTCTGCCATAGCCTGGTAGCCTTAGGGCAGAGTCAGGGCAGCACAAAGTCAGGGGAGGGGGAATGGCTGAGGTGGGGAGGAGGAGTGACTGAGGGGAGGACAGGGCATGGCTGAAGGGGCACATAGTTGCTGCAGCCAGGGGCACACGGGAGCTGGCATACTTGCGCAGCAGGGGCTGGGCAGCCTGGTGAGAAGTGGGGGCAGAGAGAGAACAGAGAAGATCAGGCACATGCACCAGGGGTGGCAGCATCATGACTGGCCTCCACTGCTGTAGGAGCACAGGTCTGGGCCAGGAGCAGAGAGGACACAAAGCCAGCACAGCAGGCACATACCTCTCACAGCCCCAGGGAGGCTCAGAGGCCAGGTAGACCCTGAGTCCAAGGCCCCTGCACCAGGAGCTCAGCTGTGGAGGGGGCGAGCTCAGCCCTGCCACCTGCCTGCCCCTGCCCCGGCCCCTTCTCTTGCCCTCCCCATGGCACCACGTTTGAAACAGTTTGCTGCCAGCTTGGACCCGTAGCGCCTGTTGGAGTCATCCAGCGATGGTGCAACCCTGGGCTCCTTGCTGCCCTGACCGGGTCTCAGTCCCTAGTGGAAGCCCCGCGGGTCTGCACCTCACAACCTCCACCTAGCCCCCACCCCCACGGACTCAGACCCCTGACTCCTGCCTCCCTTCTTGTGTCACAAACACCCCTCCCCAGCACCAGGCAGGCCAGACCTGACTGCCACAAATGTGCCCCAGGAGTGGGGGGTGGGGGAGTGGATGTTGATCCTGGGATCCTACCCCCATCCCTAGTGGCCAGTGTCCCAGGAAAAGGGTAGATGCAGGGATGGGTGAAGAGGAGGCGCCACTTAGCCCCTTGCCTAGAGCAGTGGGAGCCACAGAGCTTTGCATCTGCACCCTTCCTCTCCTTTGGGGGAACCTGGTGGCTTTAGTCAGAGGTGGGGAGCAGCACCTCCACACCTGCCTTCATGGGAGTTTTCCTTTTTTCTGGGGGTGGGGAGTGTTGGATGCATAAGATAGCCCCCGCTTCTGTGTGACCCCTTGTCTTTTGTGCTCGGTCACCCTTTCCCCTGAGGAGAGTCCCAGAAGAGCCCACTAAGGAGGTGAGGGTACTAGGGGTCAGATAGAAGGTGAATGTCTGGGAAGAACACGCCCCTCAAACACACATACATCCTGCCTGTCCCCCTCCACTCCAGCTGTCAACATCTCTCACAGGGTGATCACATTTCCCAGCTCTGCCACCATGTGCTGGTGCTCCAGGTCCATCTGGTTTCCTCATCCTCCCCAAGAATCGACCAAGTCACCCAGAAGCATCTAGTCTGGAAGTAGAAAGTTCATCCATGTATGTAGCCTTTAGGACCCCATCCATTTCCCCAACACTGCCCCCACCCCGGGTCAGACACTTCTCTGGGGGCACCATGACCTCCTGCTTATTTTGAGTCCAGGCTCTGAAGAGCAACCTGTCTTAGGACTTCTTCACCCAGAGTCCTGGCCTAGGGTTCTGCTGAATGGGGAGTCAAGGCTGGTTATTCCCAAGGGAAAGTGTCTGGCCCTGGAGATAGGGAGAGGCAGGGTGGTTCAGCATTATTAGAGCGGTGCTTCCTTGGGTTGAGCCCCTGGTTCTGACAAGGAAACTCCCGTGCTCCAGCTTATACATTGTCCCAGAAGAGGAACCAACAAACTCAGGAGGGGCACTACTCTGAGTCTATGTATATGTGTGCGTGTGTGCATGAAAGAGAGAGAGAGAGAGACAGAGAGAGAGAGAGACAGAGAGAGAGACAGAGAGAGAGAGAGAGACAGAGAGAGAGAGAGAGAGAGCCTGACTGTGCTCAGGTGAGTGATCAGTTGGCAAATTGCAGGTGCTGCATGGATGAGTCTACAGTTACTGTTCTGGATTTGTGTGTGTGTGTGTGTGTGTGTGTGTGTGTGTGTGTGTGTGTGTGTATTTGTTGTTCTTTTTTCATCAATGCCAGGTATGATACGAGCCATAATTTTTGATTTCACCTTCACTGTTTCATGGCTCCTTTGCGGAAGATTTCAGTAGATGTTCCTTTCCACCTCTCTCTTCCCCCTTTTCTATAGCCCACAGTAGCTGCTGGGCCTGCGTGGGTCTCCCCTAGGAGGCCTGTGTGACCCACAGACCAAAGTGGACACCTTCTGTCTTAAGCCTGAAGGCTTGTGAGATGAGTGTGACCACAGCCGCACTCTTCCAGCCAGAGAGTCTGCTCTCGTTTGTATAGTTGGAGCTAATTCAAGGGTTGGGAATGTGTCTGCCAAATGTAATTAGGGAATGAGATGGAGGGGGGGAGTAGGGCAGGGGTTGTGAAGCTAGGAGGGTCTGGGAAATGGTGAACGGTGTGACATTGCAGATGGTTCACCACTACCGAGGATGAGAGGGCAACTTTACCCAGGGCATTGACGGTGACCATGGGCATCTTGGCAGGGGGCTCTGGCACCCCACTGGTGGCGTGGATTCCCTCTTGGGGGAGTGCACTGGTGGGAAGTCCTCCCTGGAGTCCTGAAGACTCTAATCTGTGTCCTGCCTGTGCTGTTTCCAGCTGGGCAGTGGTAGACAAATGGATTTCCCCCTGCTGGAGCCTGCTCGGTATCAGGCCATGGCAGTTAGCTAAGGCTTGCTGAATGCGTTTCTGTAAACTACTGTAGGCTGTCTGGAAAGAAAAGGGACCACTAATTTTGGAACCCTTTAAGTTTGATTGGGATAACTGAAATGTCACCTTTTCCAGGGTTTTTTCTTGAAGCTGGCAATTTCCACTAACGCCTGGGATTATGGGTCAAATTAGATAGACTGTTTCAGCCAAAAATCAATGACATTCAAAGTATCACAAGCAGAGTTCCCAAGCCAGATGGTCTCTCCTGCTATGAATGTCATGCCTTGATTGCTTTTATGCGGCTGCTGTTGATTCTCCTCTGACTCTCTCTAGTGTGACCCCCAGAGTTGAGTGAAGGTTAAAGTACTTGAGGCAGTGACCATTTGTTGCTTGTTTCAGAGCAGAACAACACGTGGTGCTAAAGCACCTAGTTGTGTGCCTTCGTAAGACCTGTAAATACTTAGCACGGGGCTCTCCTCCTGGGCTCCACTGTGTCAGAGTGTAGGACAAGGCCTGAGCTGCAGCCCGTTTAAATAAAACAGCTGTAGAGTCTGACTCTCGGTGGTCTCCTTGGTGGGGGTCTTGTGACCTAGATATAACATTGAGGATGTCATGGGGAGCAGAGATTGTGACCTCACCATCCCTAGCCTGCCAGCTGAGAGTAGAGAGGATTCTCAGCACCTGCACTGGACTCTGGGAGATTTAGAAACCCAAGATGCCTCGAGGATCCTTCCTCTGTAACATGAAACTTGGGGGTTCAGATGTGGTTGGCCATCCTGCCTGGCCCCAGCGGTAGGAGAGTAGGCCCCTTGAGCCTGGCCTTCAGCTCATGGGAACCTCATTCACACCTGAGTGGGGAATTGACTGCCACAGAGCTGGTCAGCCATTGGCCAGAGATCTTTGAGAAGATAGGCATCCCAGAGGCTCCGGAATCCAGCGAGTACACCCTGGATCATGTCTTCAGAGCCAAAACAGTTAAGTTTGGTGGCACCAGGATAGTGGGAAGAGGGAGGAGGGAGAACTGTGGGAGAGCTACATCAGGCTTTGCCTCGCTCACCAGGATGCTTACACGAATGGGATGGGACTTTTCTGTAGTATTTTTGTTGACAGATGCTCATTTATTTATCCAACAAAGAGTTACAGTGTGCTCCAGGCTCTGGAGGTCATAGACAATGAGAGTTCCCAGTGCTGGTTCCACAGCACATGAAGAAACCTTGGTTTGAGCTGGATGCCGGTGCTTCATGCCTGTCATCCTAGCTACATACGAGGCTGTGATGGGAGGATCCATGCTTGAGGCCAAGGCAGGAAAGCCTGTAAGACTCTTATCTCCAACTAACTAGCAAAAAGAAAAACCAGAAGTGGATGTGTGGCTCAAGCCATAGTCTGTTGGCCTTGAGTAAAAAGGCTCAGGGACACCACTTAGGCTCCAAATTCAAGGCCAGGATGAGAGAAAGGAAGGAAAGAGAGAAAGAGGAGGGAAGGCTGGATGGAGAAAAAGAGGAAAGGAAGGAAGAAGGGAGAACATGTGAGCCTTGGTTTGGAGTCCCTGGATCAAGGGAGCAAACCATTCACAACCTATGTGGGGACAATTTCAGAGCCTAAAGCCAGTATGTAGGACCAAGCTACTGACACCTCAGCAACTTTCTGACATTCAGGAGCTGTGTGGTAGCCGACTGCAGAGGGAAGCAGCCTAGGGAGGACACTAGGACTCAGGATGGGTCACCAGGTTTCAATCATCCGTTGCGCCAATGAGTTTATTTTCTGGTCACATAAGAAGAAGCTGTCCAAGGGCTAGGGAGGTATTGGTGTGAGGGAGTGTCGGGGGGGGGGGGGGGGAGGCAGGATAAGCAGGAAGATGAAGAAGGAGGACGATCACAGGTCAGGAATGTCAGGACATTGGAGCCATGATTTTGCCTGACAACCTAGACCAAAAGTGATAGAGCCTTTGACCCAGCCACACTGCTATTAAGAGTCCTGGCACACTGGGTTCTCCATTGACCACCTGGCTATCGTCCACTGCAGGATGCCTGTGCAGTACATCCTTGGGGACTGGGACTTTCCAGGCCTCAATCTGAAGTTGACACACCACCCCGTTCTTTCCTCCTCCAGAGACAGAAGTAAGCTGGCCACTAGCACAAGACAGCCAGGGAATGAGGGTGGGAGTGAGGACCCTTGTTGCCCCAGACTGGCTCTTTGGGGTGCTAGGACCTCGTGATTGCCTTTCTCAGAGGCAGAGATGGGTCTCTTCGGTGGCTCAGCCTTTAGTCTAGGTGGCAGATCTGAGATTCAGAGAGGGCAGACTGAAGGTGGGGCAGGTTTGGATAGAGGCTGGTGGGAAAACCAGAGGCACTGGTCTCTGAGCAGGGTTTTTTCTTTGAGGATACTCACAACCCAGGAACATTCCGGGGATAGATCAGCCCTTTTCTCCTTCCTGAGAGAGAGGGACCTGGAGCCCTGCGTCCCTTGGCCAAGAAATCCTTTCATTCCCACATCCTGTGGTTGGATAACTAGACCTCACCTCCCTACCCAGTGAAGAGGCAGGACAGTGAGAGATCTTGCGTCTTTGATAAGGTCACGGGATCCTGAATATGAGATTGTATTTGAACATCCTAACTTGGTGCATGGTAAGTTCCATCTAAGGTTACCATGATGTAGGACATAGAATCTAGAGAATCAGAGCAGGATGGGGTCTGTTCTAGGAGTCTTGAGTATTATGTGTGAGCTTTCAGCTCCCATATGCCCACCTGCTTCCCTTTCTTGGGTGGGTCATTGCTAGAAAAAGCTTGAAACTAGGGACTGGGTCCTATCCCTTGTCATTTATACTCTAATCTAGCACTCTACCATTTGAGCCACAGCTCCACTTCCAACTTGTTTGGGTGTTTATAATTGGAGATAAAGAGCTCTCATGGACTTTGTTGCCAAGGGTGGCATCCAACTGTGGTCCTCAGATCTCAGTCTCCTGAGGGGATAGGAAGACAGGCATGGAAAAGTATCTTTGGCCGGGTGGCACTAGCTCATGACTGTCATCCTAGGAACTCAGGAGGTGAGATCTGAGGATCAGGGTCAAAGCCAGCCTGGGCAGGAAAAACCCTGAAGCTCTTATCTCCAACGAACCACCAGAAAAGCAGAAGTGGTGTTGTGTTATGGCTTAAGTAGTAGAGTTCTCGCCTTGAGCTGAAATGCTCAGGGACAGCACCCATGCCTAAGGTTCAAGCCCCACAACTGAAAAAAGAAACATAGTAAAACATATTTGCCTGCAAAGGATGGTCCAGGTGTGGGAAGGACGAAGAGGGGGGTGCTGTGGTTGGGAGACCAGGTGCTCGCCCCACTGTACAGACATTTCTAAGAACTCCCCAAGTTTACCCCAGCTTGAAGCCACAGCTTCAAGAGGACATGGCTTGTGGCAGGCAGGGAGTGGGCGAATGGGTGCAGGGGTGGGATTGCTGTGTCTGTATTCTCTCCAATAAAGATGGATTTGGATGCTTGGTGACAAAATCTGAAGTGAAGGGTTGCAAGAAGTTTGTAGCCTTATAAGATGGTTTTCCTCTGGGTATGTGAAGGTGGCTGAAACCGGAAGTCGCCAGTGGCTCACAACTGTCATCCTAGCTACTCAGAAGGCTGAGATGTGAAGACCATGGTTCATAGCCAGGTTGGGCAGAAAAGTCTGTGAGACTTGATGTCCAATGGAATACCAGAGAACAGGAAGTGGTGCTGTAGCTTAAGTGGGAGAGTACTCACCTTCAGCTGAAAAGCTGAGGGACAGTGACCTGTCCCAGAGTTCAAAGCCATGACTAACAACAATAAAAGTGGTGGCTAAGTTTTCTGCATAGCAGTGTGTATGGTATGAAATGCCATGCTGGTCTATGAGACATTCCAGCTATGTGAGAGGCTCAATGTTTTGTCTTCAGTGGGTCTGAGGTCGGTAGTGCCACCTTCTTGGGGGTGGGATGTGATCCTAATGGAATGAGTTCATGGTTCTGTTTTCAGGGACTGCTGAACCCTTGGGCTATCTGTGTGTGTGTGTGTGTGTGCGTGCGTCTGTCTGTCTGTTTGTATCTGTGTCTGTGTTTGTTTGAAGGTACAAGAACTGGGCCTTGAACTCAAGGCCTAGGTGGTGTTCCTGACCTTTTGTGGTCAAAGCTAGTGCTCTGACACAGTAGTCACAGCTCCCTCTGTGGCTATTTGGTAGTTCACTGTGGATAAAAGCCTCTCAGACTTTCCTACAAGGGCTGACTTTTAAAAGTGATCCTCAGACCTCAGCTTCCTGAGTAACTAGGATGACAGACAGGAGCCACCTTTGCCGGCCTTGTGTGTGTATGTGTGTGTGTGTTTGTTTGTATGTTTGTGTGTGAGTGAATGTGTGTGGAAGTGGGTTGTAACAAGGAGCACTGGGCCCTTTTGTAACTTCTAACCACTATCTTTGGGTGGTGTATGGGCTTTGTGGCTGAAGTCTGGGGGCCTGGAAGGGTGAGACGCTTGTATGGGACTCAACACCATTAAATTATAAGACCAAGGGATCTTTGTGCCCTGGAACTGTCTACTCACTTGGGCCTGGTGGTGGCAGAGGGAGCTTGGAAGGACCTGGGGGTGGGGCCCACAGGGGGTGGCTCCTCAGGGGGACAGAGAGTGTGACCAGCATTTAGTAAGGATGTGAGTCCTGTTAGTATGAAGCGTATTGGCGTCGGTCAGACTCTGGGTCTTCTGATCATGACGTCTGAGGGGAGAGCCAACCCTATTTTAAATCTTGACCTGTGATTTCCAGATCTCAGTCTCCTGAGTAGATAGGATTATAGGCATGAGCTTCTGGCACCAGGCCTCTGATTCTTTTTGGTATATTAGAGTTTGAACTCAAGGCCTATGTTTTCCAGTCAGCTCTTCTACCATGGGAGCTAAATTTTTCTTTCTTGGTCATTTCGAAGATAGAGACTCAATATATGCTCAGGTTGGGCTGGATCACGGTTCTCCTGTGACAGGCATGGGCCACCATGCGTGGTCATCTGTAGTTGGGATGGTAGACATGTTGCGCCATGCTCAGTTCTTGACAATTCTGTGAGCATTTGACGAGAAGATAGCTATAAAGGGCTCAGAAGGGGCCTGTTATTTATCGTGCAACAGGTATGGGATTATGAAACAAAACATGGCTGTCTTTCATCCTTACCTTATCCCCATGAGGAAAGGGATCCTTCACTGTGTTCAGTTTTGCAGCTGGGGAAAATGAGGCACGGAGAAGCTGGATGGCCTACTCATTTTCCCCAGCTTACAGGAAGCTCGGCCTGACTTCTCTGCCATGCTCCCTAAGACTATGGGTGCTAATCAGTCCACTTCTTGTGGTAGGAAGTACACTTCTTGTCAGTCAGGGGCTTGAAATCTGGGCCTGGGTGCTGTCCCCAAGCCCCTCAGATCAAACCTAACGTTCTACCACTTGTATCACAGCACCACTCAAGGTTTTTTGGTGGTTCTTTGGAGATAAGAGTCTCAAAGATGTTCCTGCCTGTGCTGGCTATGAACCATGATCCTCATATCTCAGCCTCCTGTGTAGTTACCATTATAGGCCTGTGCCACTGGCACATGGCTTAAGTGTACTTTTGACTTTCTCTTTCTGTCTCTCTCTCTCTCTTTCTCTCCCTTTCTCTGTCTGTCTGTCTGTCTCTCTCTCTCTCTCTCTCTCTCTCTCTCACAGGAAATTGTTGAATGGGTGCTGCAGGAGGTGGCTTAGTGTCCCCATGTAGCTGGGACCCAAGATGGCCCTCTCATTCTGGAGGTGGGCTGTGGGTCAGGAGCTGTCTTGCTCAGGCTGTTGAACTAGCTCCCTGAAGTATGCCCCTCTGTGCCCAGGCTAGACCATGATGGTTATTCATCGTCAGTCCGTCTGCTGAGTCCTTCTCCACTATTCTCTGCTAACCAAAGTGGATGAGGAGGCATCGCGTTTTCCAACCGCACAGCACCATCCCGGGCCTCTGATCCTCACCACCACATATTGGGCCAGACCCTGATGATAAGAAAATGAATTCACTCTATGTCTACTTTCGCTTTGTGTCATTTTGGGGAGAGGGGGCAGTGTGCAGAGGAAAGACCCCAGGTCTGACACCTGCTGGGGGACATTTGTTCTTGTGACAGAGCCAAGTCATTGCTGTGCATAAGAAAGAAGCAGCTATCAGACTGACCCAGAAAAATGCTCAAAGGTAGGTAGGCTGTTGAAGTATCAAACCCGCCTATGTCTGCTTTCTCAAAACATGGTGGGTGTAGTGTGGGTGGCCTGGGACTGGCCCTAGGGGATTATAAATGGATGGTGGTGAACAGGTGCCGGTGGCTGAGGTCTGAGGGTCGTGACTCAGAGCCAGCTCAGGCAGGAGAGTCTGTGATATTCTTATCTCCCATAAACCACCTCCCCCCACCAGAAAAAAAGACAGATGTGGTGCTGTGGCTCAAGTGGTAGAGCTTCAACCTTGAGTAAAAGAAGCTCAGGGATGACACTGAGGCCCTGAACCCAAGCCCTAGGACTCACAAAACATAAAATAAACGAATAATGGGCACCTCTTATGTTACTACCAAAAAGGATGGATTCAGTCTCCTCTCTGGTACTTGTATCCAAAGGTAAGGGTCTTCCCTTGATGTTCCTCTAAACCTCTCCTTCTGTCTATTATCTCTCCCGGCTTGAGCTGCAGGATAGTATTTAGATCATCCCTCTTGATATGATCTTAAGTACCATCCCCTACCTTGCCTCCTTGGGATGGGGATCCTGGATTTACTCACCACTGGGAGGATGAGGCACTGCGGACATGGGGGTAAGTATCCCCGCAACTCATACTCTCACACACACTCACCTAGTCCAACTCAGATTAGCCTTTTCCAAAAACACTTTTTCTCCCTGGATTAACTGACCTAGGAGAGGAAATTGATCCCCTGTAAATGACTATTTTAACTAGGGCTTGCAGTTGACATGAGATAAACAGAAGCTCAAAGAAAGGCTGTGGTGCCTGTCACCTCTGGCTCAGGCTCATGCCTGACATCCTGGCTACTTGGGAGGCAGAGATCTGAGGATCAAAGTTCGAAGCCAGTCATAAGCTGGAAAGCCAGTGAGACTCTACTCTCCATGGAACCACCAAAAAGTTAGAAGCGGAGCTGTGGCTCAAGTGATAGAGCACCAGCATTGAGCACAAAAATTCAGAGACCGGTCCCAGATCCTCAGTTCAAGCCCACATAAAGAAATGGTCCCATGTGTTGCCCCCAGACTGCTTGAGCCTTGAGTGCTCTCTTCCAGAGTGTGATACAGCACTGGTCTCTGGGTAGTGTATCAGAGCCTTCAGAAATTGGGTGGTAAAAGCCAGACCTTCCCCCTTTGTGCTTTCTGAACACACACCAGCTGGTAGGCAGAGCTTGACAAGGCCAGCACCCTGCAGAGCAGAGAAGATCCCTCTCTGCCAGGGTGATTGGAGCAGGCTTCTTAGAGGCAGCACTTTACAGGGGGTCTTGCTTAACAAAGAGGATCTGACAGGAAGAACAGAGAGCAAAGATGCTGTAGATAAAGGACAACATAGCTGAGCATGTTCATTTCCAGCCAGGGCTGGTGGTGACAAACTCAGTAAAGATGTGCAAGTCTGTCCCAAGACAGGCCCAAGGTGTCACAGAAGAACAGCTATCCAGGGTTGAGATTGTCTCTTAGCAGCAGTGAGCTCGCCTAGCACACAGGAAACCCTGGGTTTGATTCCTAGGTCCCGCATACACAGAAAAAGCCGGAAGTGGCACCATGGCTCAGGTGGAAGAGCACTTGCCTAGAGCAAAAGTAGCTCTGGGACAGCGCCTGGGCCCCGAGGTCAAGCCCCAGCACTGTCAACATATAACAGCACTCCAATTGACCTGGGTGACAGGTGAATGACCATGCCCTGTAGCTCTTAGTAGATCCATCTATGCTTTGTATCTCCTTTGAAAGAGGGGATTTGGACACTCCTGCCTGGGCACCCCTGGACCTGGTTATCAGCAACCCTCCTATTGTCTTCCAACTGGATACGGAGTAGCTGGCCCCAGAAATCCTCAGGTACCAGTTGATAGGGGCAGGGGGATACAGGGCAGCTCCAGATGTCCTAGTGGGTCTGATCTGCCCAGATGACTAGGCCATCCAGAGGAGGTGGATGGGAGCTTAGAGAGGGGTAGTGATGTGAAGGGAGCCCTTTAATGTCCATGGTCCTACCCAGATTTCAAGCCTCACTTTGCTGTCCCTGAGAGAGTTTAAAGAGTGTAGGTGGTACTGTCTAGAGGAGGACTAGGTGGAAATTCTAAATTATGAGGGACCATAAGCCCTGTGCTGGTGGCTCATGCCTGTCATCCTGGCTACTTGGGAGGCTGCGATCCAGAGGATCTTATTTCCCAACCGAGGCAGGAAAGTCCCATGAGAGTCTCATCTCCAACCTCCAACTGAAAGTGGGCCATGGCTCAAGTAGTAGAGCACTGGCCTTGAGCAAAAATCATCATCAGGGAAAGTACTCTGTGTAAGAAGGTGGCTGAATCTGGGCGATGCCAGTGGCTCACAACTGTAATCCTAGCTACTCAGGAAGCTGAGATCTGAGGATCACAGTTCAAAGTTAGCTTGGGCAAGAAAGTCTGTAAGACTATCTTCAGTGAACCACCAGAAAACCGGAAATGGTGCTCTGGCTCCAGTGTTAGAGCGCACATCTTCAGCTGAAGAGCTGAGGGACTGTGTGCAGGCCCAAAGTTCAAACCCTATGACCCACAACCAAAAATAAGGTGGCTGAGTTTTCTTCACAGCGTTGTGTACAGTAGGAAATGCTATGCTGTGTTAGGAGCCATTCCAGATGTGTGAGAAGCTCTGAGTTTTGTCTACACTTGTTCTGAGGACAATAGTGGCATCTTCTCAGGGGTTGGGTTATTCATGTGCTCAGGGCCTTGGGCTACCCGTTTTTTTTTTTTTGTTTTTTTTTTATTGTGTGTGTGTGTGTGTGTGTGTGTGCGTGTGTGTGTGTGTGTTTTTCCCTCATCTTTCTCTGTCCACTTCCTGAGTGCCTGTCTGCCTATTCCTGAATTCGTATGGTGCCTCTCCTCCATGGCATCCTTGTCTTTAGCCCCCTATCAGGATCTATAATGAGTTCTAAATTTCCAGAGACCTGAATATTCCAGCTTTTCTTTGGGGCCCAAGATCGACTGTCCATATCTTTGTCCGATTCCAAAGGATTCTGGGTCAGCAGGGCCAACTAGCATATGTTCTTCCCTGCCTCTGGGGGGCCGGACAGAGTCATTTGTCATGCGATGTGTTGTCCTTTTCTTCAGCTGGGCCTCTGGCTGCACATCCTACTCCCAGCAGGCTTGCAGTGGAGTGGAGGAAGGGTGGTTAACAGTGACTGGCCAACTCGAGCTTGAGGGCTGACTGAAGGCTGACCCAGCAAGGATGATCAGGGGCTACATGGGAGGTGAGGCCAAGGTGGCTTGGAAATATTGGTCGATATCTTGTCACAGGCAAGTCTATCTTCTGGCCCTAGCAGGATCTCTCAGGTCCTTCTAGACAATTCCTGATGTCCAGAATACAGAGTCACAGATTTTGATCTCTAGGGCCAGGGAACTGGGGGATGAGAGACTGGTTTGTCTAGTACCTCAATGTTCTGGGGCATTATCCTTGACCTGGCTATGTACCCCTTGTGTAAGTTCACTTCTTAACCCAGTGCTGGCCATGCACTGGCCACTTGTGCTGTGGAAGTGACAGGAGCGGAAGTGAGATCTAGAATGACCAAAATCTGGATTTATGGCCTGGTTGGGGGGCGGGGTGTCTTTAAAAAAATCTTTGAGCTGGAACTCAGACCTTGGCACTGTCCCTGAGCTTCCTTTGTTCAAGGCTAACACTCTAACACTTGAACCACAGCTCACCTTTCATCTTTTTTAGTAGTTTAATAGACAGAAGTGTCTCACATATTTTCCTGTTTGGATTGGCTTCAAGTTGCCACCCTAAGAGCTCAGCCATTTAAGTATCTAGGATTGCTGGTATGAGCCACTGGTACCTGCTAAGGATGTGTGTGTGTGTGTGTGTGTGTGTGTGTGTGTGTGTGTGTGTGTGTGTGTGTGTGTGTTTACCAGGGCTTGAACAGTAGTACAGCAGTACAACAGTAGCTCTCCTACCCATCTTTTTGGTGATTCATTGGAGATAAGAGTCTGCCCAGGCTAGCTTTGAATCTTGATTGATCCTCAGGCCTCAGCCTTGAGTAGCTAGGATTATAGGCATGAGCCAATGGCACCCAGCTGCAAGGCTGTGTTTTCATAATCTCTTCTGTTCTAACAGCTGTCTTCTTGCCCTGGCCTAGATCTCTGACTTCCACATCAACTCCCAGCAGCCCCTGACTGTGTGAAGAACGTAAAGCTCAAACCTGATCCCATTTTTTTTTCCTCAGGGGAGGAGGTTATGTTTCATCTGAAGTCAGGGTTAGGAGGGGTAGTTGTAGATGGGTGCTCAGCTGGAGAGAGGTAGTCTGTTTTAGCCAAGAAAGAAACTGTGGCCAGATGGTAATAACTCATGCTCTCATATTCCTAGCTCCTCAGGAGTCTGAGATATGAGGATTGCCATTCAGAGGCAGCCCAGCTAGAAAAATCTGTGAGACTCTCTTCTGCAAATAACCACCCGAAAGCTGGAAGAAAAGCTGTGGCTTAACTGGTAGAGTGCTGGCCCTGAATAAAAAAAGTGAGGGACAGAGCCCAGGCCCTGAGATCAAGCCCTAGTCCCAAAATGCTTATGCACACACTCACAGATACACACACACACACACACACACACACACACAAACACACACAAACACACAGAAAGGTGGTTATGATGAGCTGAACTAGAACTGGGGGCAGTCCTGAGGCATAGCCACAGTAAACTCTAAAGAGATACATCCATGTACGGGGCCACAGGACCATGGGAAGGACACTATGGATGCTTGTCTGTAGTCGGCCCATGATTGCAGACCTTCATCTGCCCCCGAGCACTGGTGTTGAAAGCAGGCCTCTGAGTCCCTGGGACTCCAGGGACAGTGACTGCTACAAGCACCAACCAGCCGGCTGTGAATTCTTGAGACTACAATTCTTTCATGAGCCCAACTCAACACCTGCCCAAGGTGTGCCTGACAAATTCATACTCATATGTGTGGGCATTACCTGGTGTAATATCTTGCAGCTTCTGCCCCTCCTGGCCCAGAACCATGGTCTAAGATGTCAATTTACTGGTCAGATCCACATTACACCCATGACAGATGCGATTCTGATTATCTCCATGCCCCAAGGCTCAACTCTTCTCTGGTACTGTAGCTTGCTCTATAGGTAATGGCCTCCAAACAGGCTGCTCTCAAGACTTGTAGGACACCTAGACATTGGGAGACCCTCAGTGGCCCACTGGAAAGTACTCTACCTAGAGCAACAGAGGGAGGTCCAAGCAGGCCAGGTGTTAGTCATGGGGCTTGAACTCTGGGCCTGGGCACTGTCCCCAAGCTCTTCAGATTACCACTTGAGCTAAAGAGCCACTTCCGGTTTTCTGGAGGTTCCTAAGAGATCAGAGTCTCCCGATTCCTGCTTGGGCTGGCTTTGAACTGTGGTCCTTACATCTCAGCCTCCTGAGGAGCTAGGATGACAGGTGTGAGCCACTGGTGCCAGGCTGATCTGGCCTTTAACCACAATAGACTAGGAACTCCTGAAAGATTTTCTTTATTGTATCTGTGCCAGTACTGGGTTTTAACTCAGGGTCTGGGCCCTGGTCTCTTAACATTTTCCCTCAAGGTTAGCACTCTACCACTTGAGCCACAGCTCCATTTCAGGCTTTTGGTAGTTAATTAGCAAGAAGAGTATCACTAACTTTCTTCCCCTGAGCTGGCTTGACCCACGATCTCTATCTCAGTCTCCTGAGTAGCTAGGATTACAGGGGTTGAGCCACTGGTGGTATTGGGCTAGAAACTTTTCTTAAGCAAGCTTTCTTCCCTGTGTTTGCCTTGACTCCTCCACACAAAGGAGGTCTGAGGGTCAAGAGCTGTGAAAAATAAGCTTTCAGCCATAGGAAATGGTTGGGGTACGTGGTAAAAAGCAAGCTAATCTTCCCCATGGGCCCCATTCTGGGACCAGACCGTGTACCCTATGTGACTCAAGTACAAACCTTGACCCAACCTTGAATGTCCTCCCAGACTTGTCTGAAGCCACAGAATCTTCATCCTACCCACACCATCTGCTCTCCACCACACCTCAGGACCTTTGCCCATGTTGGACCCTCTGCCTGAGACCCTCTGTCCTGAATCCACATCTTAGAACTCCTGTGGAATTTTGGCACTGGTTATATCACCTCGTGGAGCAAGTCTTTCCTTCCCTTCTCCCTCTTTTTTTAAAATATTGAGTTTCTAGAGATGGAACTTTTGCAGGCTGATTGGCAAATGCTCTATCTTGGTGTGTGTGTGTGTGTGTGTGTGTGTGTGTGTGTGTGTGTGTGTGTGTGTGTGTGTGTGTGTGTGTGTGTGCATGTGCGTGTGCGTGCCAGTCCTGGGGTTTGAATTCATGGCCTGGATGCTATCCTATCCCTGAGCTTTTGTGCTCAATGCTAACACTCTACTAGTTGGGACACAGCTCTACTTTTGGCTTTTTGGATGTTTAATTGCAGAGAAGTGTCTCATATAGACTTTCCTGCTTGCAATAGGGATCCTCAGATCTCAGCCTCCTGAGTAGGTTACAGGGGGAGCCACCAGCACCTGCCGTCTACCTTACCTCTTACCTATAACCTTGGTCTTCCTCTGAGTCCCAGAAGAATATGTCTCATCAGGGTCACTTTTTTTTTTCCAGTCTTTGGGCTTGAACTCAGGTTCCGGGCATGTTTCTGAGCTTCTTTTGCGCAAGGCTAGTACTCTATCACTTAAACCACCGTGCCACTTTTGGCTTTTTCTGTTTGTGTTCTACTGAGCAATCAAACTCAGGGCTTAGTGCGTGCTAGGTAAGCACGCTACCACTAAGCCATATTCACAGACCAAGTCTCACGTATAACAGGAATTATGAGGGTGAGATTGATTGGCATACCCCTTTCGGCATAGATATTGCTGACTATTTCATATCTTTGCCAAGATTTGGGACCAGCCTGTGACTCAGCAATGAGGAATGATAAATGAGTGATAGCCACCATGCCTCAGAGGTCTAGTCTCACATTCTACAGAGGGATAGAGAATATGGAGCCAGAAACTTTGACAACTCCTACAGTATAGGTACTGTGGTCTCCCTAGAGGCAGTGGCTGGCTGCTAGGTGTCCCATCAGGCTTCAGTTAGTAATGGCAGAAAAAGGATGCTATGTTCAAGCTGTTGGCTAAGACTTAGTACAATTCAAGGCTTGTCCCAGCTTGCCCAGGTTAGAGGGATGGGCATGGGCAACCTGCTGAATGCCCATCATCCATCTATCATCCATCCACACACAGAGACATGGAGTTATTGCCTCTTTTTTTTGGGGGGGGGGACAGTTCCAGGTTTGTACTATGAGCCTAGACCCTGTCCCTGAGCTCCTTTGCTCAAAGGTAGTGCTCGGCCTTTGAGCCACAGCCCAAATCATGTATGGTTTTTCCTGTGATCTCTTAGAAATAAGAATGTCTTGGACTTTTCTGTCCCGGTTGAATTCAAATTGGCATTCTCTATATCTCAGCCTCCTGACGAGTTAGGATTACAGGCAGGAGACCCTGGCTCCTGGTTTTCTTTTCTTCTTGTTCTTTTTTGTAATCATAACATTCTGAAATCTTCAGGCTGTCATTCCAATGGTTTGCATTATAAGTAAACTACCCAAGCCTGGAGTTCGAATGCCAAGACTGCCACCCACAAATTGAAGATGATCTTGACAAACTCATCCTTATTCATGTGAATGCTAATGGAATGTTATAAAAGTAATAATTACATTTGCAATTAATTCATGATTCTATTTTAGAATGCCACATAAAAATTATTGGATTTATGTCTTCCATTGTAGCACCATGGTATGATTTCGCTAATGGAAGGATATTGACTAATTTTTAATTAATGCTTTTATAAGTATTCAAAAGTGATACTTCATTAAATGGAGGCATAATTTTATAACTAATAATTGGTTATTATATAGATAATTTAATACCCTCACATTCCCTCTCTCTCTGCATTTATATATATCTACACGTCTATCTATTCTATCTGTCTATCTATCTATCTACCTATCTATCTATCTATATTGTGTACTCCTGTGGCTTGATCACAGGTCCTCAGAACTTTCTGGCAGCTCAGTTTGCTAGAGGCTGGTGTGCTAAGACTGTGACCCCATTTATGGATTGGCCATTGTATGCCATAAGTTGAAATCCCAGCATGTCCAAAAATTTATTCGTGGAGTAAGAAGCCAATTTTGACACATTTTTTTCCTTTTCTATGAAAGTCCTGGGTTTCGGTATGATGTATAATCCACATGCAAATATATCCTATGTGATATGATGTAATAAAAGAACTGTTATATGTGTAATAATACTAAATAAATAAGGGTAATAAACATCATATGCACTAAACCCATGTATGTAAACAGATCTCATATATTAATATTACTTTTTCCAGTGCTGGGGCTTCATTTCAGACCCTGGGAACTGGTCTGAATTTCTTGTCTTCAAGGATGGTGAGCCTTTCCCCTTCATCCACAATGCCACAAAATTATCCAGACCCTGAGTTCAAATACAAGGCCTTCCAGAAAAATAGTGT
Organism: Dipodomys spectabilis; assembly: GCF_019054845.1. Taxonomy (NCBI): domain Eukaryota; kingdom Metazoa; phylum Chordata; class Mammalia; order Rodentia; family Heteromyidae; genus Dipodomys; species Dipodomys spectabilis. The sequence goes on along the minus strand of NW_024870972.1, from coordinate 3,363,320 downwards.
AAATTCCAAACCAGGGCATTATTATTATTATTATAATTATTATTATTAGCCGAGCACAGGGCTTGCTCTCAAGTCTTGGCACCTCTGCCACAGCCAACCCTTGGATCCTAGGAGAGTTCAAATCTTGGGGCTGGCAAAAAAAAAAAAAAAAGGAGAAGCATAAAACTGAGAAGTTCAAGAAGATGGTTTTATTTTTTTTTTCCTTTGTATTGTGACCATCCTGGATGTAAATGACAAGGCAAAGAAAGAGTACATGACCTTGCATTGCTGAGGTTTGGCGGACTATTAAGGAAACCATAGCCGAAACTGGCAACTTAGGTGTGGAGGTTGAATCCTGGGATTGCCAATAATGAATGTCAGAGATTCTAAGAAACCCATTCTCAAGTACATCCATACAAATGGAATGTTATAAAAGTAAGAACTAAATAAGTAGTTAGTGTTTGATTATATTATAAAATTATACACAACATTTATACTACCATGACTAATTTTCAATTAATATTTTATTATATATGCAATCATGATACTTAAAAAGGGAAGGCATAATTTAATTGCCAATAATTGGTAGTAATAACATATATGCATTTTCATAGTATACAGACATCTCTCTCTTGTTTCATGCACCTACATCTGTCTGTCTATCTATCTATCTATCTATCTATCTATCTATCTATCTATCTATCTATCTATCTATCTATCTATCTATCTATCTATCTATGTATCTATCTATGTATCTATCTATGTATCTATCTATCTATCTATCCATCTATCTATCTATCTATCTATCTATCTATGTACAAATCTACACATTTATCTGTTTATTCACTTGTCACTACTGGGGGTCAGTATTAGAGTGCTCACCTAATACGTATAAAGCCCTGGGTTCGATTCCTCACTGCCACATGCACAGAAAAATCCAGAAGTCATGCTGTTGCTCAATCAGCTGAGCACAAGCTTTGAGCATAAATGCTTGGGGACTGTGTTACTCAAGACCCAGGAATGGCACCAAAAAAAGAATGTTCTGACTGCAACTATATAAGGATAGGACTGCAAATACTTCATCACAGAGCAAGCCAGGAGTCTGGTGCTGACAGCTTCCATCTAACCTGACTTAGCCAGAGGTAAACTGCTGCAACTCAGCACCACAAAACCAGATGCTGCTGGATCACTCACCCCATCATCCAAGATCCTTGGGAACTGAGATCTGACACAGGTGGGTTAAAAAACCCAGTGCTGGCAGGAAATCTGTGAAACTCTGGGCTGTGGCTCAAGTGGTAAAGCTCTAGCTGTGAGCAAAAGATCTTATGACAGTATCCCTAATCTTTCAGTGCAATCCCCATGGCTGACTCTACCTACCCAATAAAACCCACCCCTCTAAATCATTAGATGTGAACTTTGTGTGGTTTGTGATGTGTTTCTGAAAGAATGGTGATACTGATGAAAGCACCCTAATTCTAATGACAGTATGTGGGATATAGCTATGTGATGAGTGCTTCATGAGGTGTTGTGTGCTAAGTCCTTCACGGGGTACATTTTTTTCATCTGGTCCTTGTAAGAGCTTCACAAGTCAGATGATTGTGCAGATGAGAAACTTGAGGCTCAGATATCCCCATGACAGGGCCAAAAAGATGTATGTACCTAACTCTAGTGAGTTTTCTTCTGCAAACAATTGTTTTGGTTTATTTTTCTCAGTCATGGACCTTGAACTAAGGGGCTAGCCACTGACCCTTCCCTGTTGGACTCATGGCTAGCATCCTATAATGTGGAGCCAAGGACCCCCTTGCAGCAGAGCATTACAGTCTAGGTGTCTGTAGCTGAAGTGTGTCATCCTGCCTAGTCAGCAAGCTGAGATGTAACAATCTCGGTTCTAAATTATCCCAGACACAAAAGTTCCCATGAGACTATTATCTCCTATTCACTACTTAGAAACTTGAAGTGGAAGCTGGGCTCCGGCGACTCACGCCTTTCTTCCTAGCTACTCAGAAGCCTGAGAGCTGAGGATCACAGCCCGAAGCCAGGCTGGGCAGCAAAATCCTTGAGAGGCTTCTTTCCAGTGACCTACCAAAAATCTGCAGGTATGCTGTAGCTCAAGTGGTAGAGTGCTTGGCTTTAGATGAAGAGTTCAAGGACAGCACCCAGGACTAGACTTCAACTCCTCCAATTTCCAAGAAAAGAAAGAAAGAAACCTGAAGTGGACTGCTGGGAATGTGTCTGAGGGGTAGAGTGCTTTGCATGTATGAATCACTGGGTTTGATTCCTTAGTACCACATCACTAGAAAAAAGCCTGAAGTGGCTGTGTGGCTCAAGTGGTAGAGTGCTATCTTTGTACAGGAGAAACTCAGATACAGTGCTCAGGTCCTGAGTTCAAGCTCCAGGACAAGTGTATGCACACACACACACACACACACACACACACACACACACACACACACAAACACACACACACACACACACATACCACAGACACCAGAAGTGAAGCTGTGACACCAAATGGTAAAGCACTGAGCTTCTCTTCTGATCTCATGGTCAGCACCAAGGCCCTTTGTTCAACCCCAAACCTAGCCACCCAGGACCCAACTAAGAGAGGTCAAAGGTTTCAAAACTAGATGAGCTTCATCAGCCCTAAATGACAGGAAGCATTGTGATATTACACATGTGCTTAGATTTAGCAAACTTCCAGAAACCTAGGAAGGCACCATTGCCAATATTGAATCATTTTATTAGGTTCAGCTCCCTTGTTGTCTGCCAGAAGGACCATTGAATTAATTGTAGCAGTTTATTTCAATACTGGAACATTGTCTAAAATAGACAGGATGTTTGCAGAGAACTTGGCCTGCCACAGAATGTGGCACAAATGAAGGCTCTCTGTCCAAACAGAGCACTGGGGAGATAGATAGCTTGGGGTACAAAGAGGTCTTTTTTCTCTTGGTCTTCAGAGCTTGCCCAACTCATCCTCACTAATTGCCCCAGATGAATTGATTGTTACACAACTGTACAGGAGTAAAGCTTTTTGTGTGCTTGTTCCAACAATGAGGCAGAGTTCCTCCAGCAGCCTGGGGTGCGGAGAAAACCTCAGGCTATTCTGGAAACAGTGAGGGGAGCCCCAGAACATGCACTGTCTTGAAAACACTGTCTGTGATATGAAATCATTCTATTCAAAGCAAATTCCCTACCTCGGTGCCTTTCATCATAGGGACTCTGGACCTTCACTGATAGAAATGCATGCATACATACATGGGGAGACGTGGAGTTACTTGTTTTTTGTTTGTTTGTTTGGCATGTCTGGGGGTTGTATCATGAGCCCAGCCACTGTCCTTGAGCTTCTTTTGCTCAAGGGTAGCACTCCTTCCTTGAGCCACAGCCCCATTCATGGCGACTTTTTATTCCTGTGATCCCTCAGAAATAAGAGTGCTGTGGACTTTCCTTTCCCAACTGAATTCAAACAGGCATTCTCTACCTCTCAGACTCCTGAAGAGCTAGGATTACAGGCAGGAGCCTCTGACACCTGCCTTTCTTTTCTTCTTGTTCTTTTTTTTCATTGTGACAAACTGAAATCTTCAGTGTCATTCTAATGGTTTGCATTTCAAAGTAAACTACCCAGGCCTAGAGTTGAATGCCAGGACTGCCACCTACAAATGGAAGGAGATCTGGAGAAAATCTTTCCTATTCATGTGAATGCTTATTGGAATGTAATAAAAGTAACAATTAAATTTGCAGCTGGTTCATGATTTTCTTATAGAATGCCACAAAAAATGTGGTGGATTATGTCTTCCATTCTAGCATCATGGTATGATTCTCCCAATTAAAGAATACTGACTACTTTTACATTAATGCTTTAATAAGTATTCAACCATGATACTTCATTAAATGGAGGCATAATTTAATAATAATTCATAATATATATAATTTAATATCCTCACATTCTCTCTCATATATATTGCAAACTATACATCTATCTATCTAACTATATCTATATCTATCAATCATTACTATGGCTTGTTCCCAGGTCCTCAGAACTGGCTGGCAGCTCAGTTTGCCAAAGCCTTTTGCTCTACAACTGACCCTTTCATGAATTGGGCATTGTGGCCTGTGAATTGAAATCCCAGCATGGCCAAAATTTTATATGTGAAGCAGGGCACTGGTGGCTCACGCCTATAATCCTAGCTACTCAGGAGGCTGAGATCTGAGGATCACGGTTCAAAGCCAGCCCAGGCAGGAGAGACCGTGAGACTCTTATCTCCAATAAACCACCAGAAAACCGGAAGTGGTGCTGTAGCTCAAGTGGTAGAGCGCTTGCCTTGAGCTGAAGAGCTGAGGGACAGCGCCCAGGCCCAGAGTTCAAGCCCCACGACCGACAAAAAAAAAATTATATGTGGAGTTAGAAGCCAATTTTGAGAAATTTTTTTCCTTCTCTGTGAAAGTCCTGGGTCTCAGTAAGATGTATAATCTATATGCAAATAGATCCATGTGATAAGATGTAATAAATGAAATAGATGCTATATATGAAATAGTACTAAATAAAATTAAAGAATATAAGGGTAATAAATGTCATAAGGATTAAACCCATGTATGTAAATAAATCTCATATACAGTGCTGGAGCTTGAATTTGGGCCCTAGGAACTTGGCTGAAAATCTTTTCTTCAATGATGGTGAGCTTCTTCTCCCTCACAGTGCCACAGAGTTACCCAGACCCTGAGTTCAAATCCCAGGCCTGTCAGAAAAACGGTGCAATTTCCAAGCCAGGGCCTTAATTTTATTTTGGCAATGCCTGGGGATTGACCTCAGCTCATGGCAACTCTGTCTCAGCTTCGATCTTCCTAGGCTGGAGTGCAGCCTCAGGACCCACAGCCCATCCTGAGAACCTAGGACCCAAGTTCAAACCTTGGGACTGGCAAAAAAAAAAAAAAAAGGAGAAGTGCTGGGAAGGTGGCTCAGTGATAGACGGCTTGTCTTGCATACATAAGGCCCTGGATTTGATTCCTCAGCCCCACATAAGCAGAAAAAAAGGGAAGTAGTGCTATGGCTCAAATGGTAGAGCGATAACCTTGAGTTGAAGAGTTGAGGGACAGCATCCAGACCCATAGTTCTGGCTGCAAAACTGAAAAAAAAAAGAAAAAAGAGAGGGAAAAAAAGGAGAAGGATAAAACTGGGAAGTCCGAGAAGGCAGTTTTACTTTGTTTTGTCCTTTGCATTGCAACCATCCTGGTTCTAAATGACAGGGCCAGGAAAGTGTACATTACCTTGCATTGCTAAAGTTTAGTGGGCTATCAGGGAAGGCACAGCCAAAATCAGCAACCTAGGCCCAGTGTGAGAATCCCAGGACTGCCACCTATGAATGGCAGTAGATTCTAAGAAACGCATTCTGATATATATCCATAGGAATGGAATGTTGCAAAGTAACAATTACATTAGTAGTGTATGATTATATTATAAAATTATACACAATAATTATAGTACATTGACTAATTTTCAATTAATAGTTTGTTATGCATTCAACCATAATACTTAAGAAAAGGAAGGAATAATTTATTGATAATTGGTAGTAATGTAGTATATATAATTAACTAATATACAAACATTTCTGTCTTGTTTTATACATACATACATATATATATATATATATATACTTCTAGATGTATATATGTGTGTGTGTTTGTGTGTGTGTGTGTGTGTGTGTAACAATCTACATATCTATTTCTACACTTGTCATTCCTGAGGCTCAGTGGTAGAGTGCTCGCCTAGTATGTATGAAGCCCTGGGTTCGATTCCACTCTATCACATGCACAGAATATGCTGGAAGTACTGCTGTCACTCAAGCAGTGATGCACTGGTGTTGAGCATGAAAGCTTAAGGACTGTGTCTAGGCCTTTATTCAAGCCCCAGGACTGACACCAAAAACAAATTAGAATGTTCTGACTGCAAGTGTAGAAGGGCAGGATTTCAAATATCTCATCACAGAGCAAGGTAGGGGTCTGAAGCTGATGGCTGCCATCTAACCTGACTTAGCCAGAGGTCAACCATGGAACCAGATGCTGCTGGCTGACCCCTTGCTGCTCAGAAGATGAGATCAGACACTGGTGGGTTGAAAACAGCCCTGGCAGGAAGTCTGGGAGACTCCGAGCTGTGCCTCAAGGTGGTAGAGCTACAGCCTTGGGGAAAATAGCTTAGGACAGTACCTCTAACCTATGAGTGCAATCCCCGAGGCTGATGACCCTCCCCACAAAAACCTACCCCTCTAAACCATTAGATATAAACTTGTGTGGTTTGTGACGTGTATCTGAAAGAGTGGTGATACTGATTAAAGCACCCTAAATCTAATGACAATTTATGCAATACAGCTATATGATGAGTCCTTCCTGGGGTGCTGGGTGCTGTGTCCTTCACGTGGTGCTGGGTCATTCATAGGGTACTGTGTCCTGAGTCCTTCACAGGGTGCTATGTGCTGAGTCCTTCATGAGTTGTTTACTTTCATCTGGTCCTTATAAGAGCTACACAAGTAAGATGATTGTGCAGATGATAAAGTTGAGGCTCAGATATGTCCCCAAGGCAGGGCCAAATTTATGTATATACTGAGCTCTAGTGACTTGTCTCCTGCAGACAATTGTTTTGGTATACTTTTCTCCATTATGAACTTTGAATTCAGAGCCTAGGTACTGAATTTCTACTTGGGCTCATGACTAACGTTCTACAATGCAGAGCCAAGAACCCCCTTGAAGCAAATTGTCATGGCTTAGGTGTATTTAACTGAGGTCTATCATCCTGCCTGCTCAGGAAGTAGAAGATCTCGGTTCAAAGCTATCTCAGATCATGGTCCAAAGCCAGCCTGGGCAGGAAATTCCTTGAGATGGTTATCTCCAATAAACCACCAGAAAGCCTGAAGGGGCACTGTAGCTCAGGTGGAAGAGCACTAGACTTAAGCTGAAGAGATCAGGGATAGCACCCAGACCCAGATTTCAACTCCTCCAACTTACAAGAAAAGAAAGAAAGAAATCTGAAGTGGAGTGCTGGCAATTTTTCTTAGGGGTAGACTGCTTTGTATGTGTGAAACCCTGGGTTTGAATCCTCAGTACCACACCCATAGAAAAGTTCCACATCCCTGAAGTGGCACTGTGGCTCAAGTGGTAGAGTGCTGTCTTTGTACAGGAGAAACTGAGGTACAGTGATAAGGTCCTGAGCTCAAGCACCGTTGCCAATAATGAATAATTTCATTAGGTTCAGCTCCTTAATTGTCTGCCAGAAGGACCCTTGAATTAATGGTAGTAGTTTGTTTCAAAACAGAAACATAGTCTTACAAAGACAGGATGAGTGTAGGGAACTTGGCCTGCCATGGGAGGTGGCACAAATGAAGGCTTCCTGTCAAAAGAGAGCACTGGGGAGAGAGATAGCTTGGCGTACAAAGAGGCCTTTTTCTCCTGATCTTCAGAGCCTGCCCACACTCACCCTCACTAAATGACTCAGATGAATTATTTGTTACACAGCTCTATAGGAATGAGGCTGCTTGTCTGCCTGTTCTACAAATGAGGCAGACTTCCTCCAGCAGCCTGGGGTATGAAGAACCCTCATGCTACCCTGGGAACAGTGAGGGTAACCCCGGAACATGCACTGTCTTGAAAGCACTCTCTGTGCTATGAAAACATTCTATTCAAAGCAAATTTCCTAGCTGGGTGCCTTTCTTCATAAAAACTCTGCATGTTCACTGATACAAATACATGCATACATACACAGACACAGGGAATTAATGGCTCTTTTTTTGTGGCAGGTTCTGAGGCTTGAACTGTGAGCTTAGGCATTTTCCCTGAGCTCCATTTGCTCAACTAACCATTTTATTGTGTCTTAAACCATGATTACCATAGGCTGGGGTACAGCTTTTACACTCACAAATGATCCAGGGATCCTAGGACCCAAGCTCAACTCCCAGCACTGGCAAAAGTACATCAAACCAACAAAAATAGAGGAGGAGAAAAACAGGAAGTTTTACACAACAGTTTTACCTTTGTTTCCTTAGTACTGTGATCCTCGTGGGTCTCAATGACTCAGCTTGAAAATTTACGTGAGCTTGCATGGATGAAGGCTGGGGGCTGTCAGTGAAGTATGAGTCCAACCCAGATACCTAGGCCTTGAGTTCAATCCTAATACTGCCACTTATACATGGCTGAAGATCCTAGGAAACTCGTTCCTATGTATAGGAACACTAATAGAATGTTTGAAATGTACTAACTGAATTACTAATTAGATAGTTATTCCAGTATAAGATTGTATGCAATAAATATAGGTCATTGATTAATTCTTTATTAAGTGTTCTACCGTGATTAATTAATGGAGGCACAATTTTAGACCAAATAAATGGTATTAATGGAATATATAAAAATAAGCTATAGACATCACTCTTTATACAGGGTTACACACTAGAATCTACATAAAAGTCTCTCTGTCTCTCTCTGTATATATTTATAGATGTATATACATATGTAAATACACACACATGTACACACACACACACACACACACACACACACACACACTGCAATCTGAACATCTATCTGTTTATATATTGGCTATTCCTAGGGCTTGATCTCAGGTCCTCAAATTTGCCTTCCAACTTCACTTGCATCAGACTGTTGTGCTAACATTTAACCATTCATGAAATGGACCTGCTAGGCCCTGAGTTCAAGTCACAGAACTGCCAAAAACTTAATCCTGTTGGAAAAGCCAATTGTCACACTTGTTTCCTTATTCATGAAAGCCCTGGGTCTCAGGATGATGTAGAATTCATAGGCAAATCTATGTCTTACGTAAAAAGCTGCAAAAAATGGTATATGTGTAATCATACTCACAAAAATACATAAGAAATAAAACACAAATAAAATGAATAACTACACTAATCACATTATGCAGTAAACGTGTATGTAAATATAAATAATGTATTTAAAATGTATACGCATATTATTCTTTAGAGTGTTAGGACTTGAATTCAGGCCCTAGGGACAGGCCTGCCTTTTGTCTTCCAGCACGGTAAACTTCCCCATCCCCCACAGTGCTGCATATTTACCCAGAGCCTGAGTTCAAATCCTAGGCCTGGCAGATAAATGGGCATGAATTCCAAGACAAGGAGCCTCATAATATTTCAAATATTTTTAATGTATCAATGTATGTACTTTATTTCTTTTTATTTTGTCAAGCACAGGGCTTGAACTCAGGTAGTGGCAATTCTGCCTCAGCTTTGATCACTCTAGGCTGGGGTGAAGCCCCTGGACCCACAGCTGAACCTGGGTTCCTGGGCCCCAAATGTTGACAGGAAAAAATAAATTAATGCGACACAGAAAAAAAAAAAACTGGCAACTTGCAGATGGCTGCCAGTTTTACATTTGTTTGGTTTGCAAGGTGACCATCCTGTGTCTGAATGACATGGCTGAAAAATGTTGATAACCTGGCATTGCTGAAGGCTGGCTGGCTACCCGGAAAGCCATAGGCCAACATGTCAACATAGGTCCTGTGTTAGAAGCCCCTTCCTGTCCCCTACAAATGGAGGGAAATCCTGAGTCTCGTTCCTATTCATAGGAATATTGATGGAAGATTATGAATGGCAAGGTGGATTTGGTTGTTTCTGAATACTACTGTACAATTAGACAGAGTGATTTTACGAGGCCAATGGATTTTAATGAGTATTTTTTGACACATTCAAAGAACACTATTAATTACATGGACGCAATAGTTTCCAAACCGTGGTTGAATTAATTAATATTTCATTAAGGATGAAAACAATAATACTAATTACATGGAGGCATAATAAATACCCAAGAATTGGTAGAAATGTAGTCTATATAACTGAAGAATGTCTAGACATCTCTGGCACTCTATTAATATCTGTATTTATTTGTGTACTGCCATCTTCATGTCAATCTGTTCTTATTTTGTCAATGCCTAGGGCTCGATCTCAGGTGCTGGAAATGCTTGTCAGCTACATATGCCCCAGGCTGGTGTGTTGACACTCACCCATTCATGAATTGGGTCTTGTAGACTGTGAATTCAGTTGCCAGCACTCACAAAAATTGAATCATGGATTAAGAAGCCCATGGTGACTCATTTTTTTCCTTTTCTGTGAAAGTCCTGGGTGGCAGGTGTGAAGTTTCATATATAGGCAAATCTATATCCTATGTAATAAATGTAATAAATATTTCACGTGTGATAACAGTCAATAAAATAAATGGTAAATAAATGAATAAAACAAAAATAAAATGAATAACCATACTATGCTCCACATGGGGTCAACATCTGGAGCTCGATCTCAGGGATTAGGAAAGGCCTGGCAGATGAATTGTCTAGAGGCTGCTGTGCTGACAGTCACTCATTCATGAATTGAACCTTCTAGGCCCTGAGTTTAGATCCCAGCACTACCAAAAATGTAATTTTGGAGTAAGAAGCCAAGCGTGACACGTTTTCTTTTTCTTTGAAAGTACTCGGTTATATGTAGGATGTATAATTCAGATGCAAATTTATAAGCTATGTAATAGGATGTCATAAATGAAAAAAAGTCATAAGTGGAAGAATTGTCACTACAATAAATGAAAAAAGATTGAATTAGTAGTGAATCATTCTAGGATAAAATAGACACAATAATTACAGGATATGCATTAAGTTTAATATTTTATTAAGCATTAACAGAATAAAAATTGCACGGAAACATAAATATCTAATTATTAGTAATAACAGCTGATGCACAATTTAATAATATATAGACATCTGTCTCATTCTATAAAATATGTGATTATATGTATGGATGTATGTACATATGTGATAAACAATAATAGGATATTGAGTAATATTAATTAATGTTTTATTAATTGTTTACTGGGACACATCATTAAATGGAGACATAATTTAATACCTAATAATTGGTAGTAATTAACAATATAAATTAATATATAAATTAATAATATACAGACATCTTTTTGTGTATATAATATTTATATACAGCAATGTCTATCTATGCCTCATTCACTCCTGGGGCCTGGTGGTTGAGTGATCGCCTACTAAGCACGAAGCATTGGGTTCGATTCCTCAGTGTGACATAAACAGAAAACTCAGAAGTTCTGCTCCCACGCCTACTCCAGTGGAGTCTGCTTAGCATGGAACACCTGCTATCAGATCTGAGAATTGGGCCTCACAGAAGCCTACCTCCGAGAATGGGACTTCATAGAAGTCTACCTCAGATAATGGGGCTTCAAAAGGCCTACCTCCTGGAAAGGCTGGCAAGCCCCTGGAAAGATATGTTCTGTTCCTGTTTTTCTTTTCTTCGCTGTAAAGGAGTGCCTATTAATCTTTTACTGTTCCTGCTGCTTGTTCTACTTTCTCATATTCAATGTTCCCTTATTCAGGGCTCTTTCTTGGAAGTGATGACGACCCCACCATCCGATGAGTGTCCTGAGAATATGACTAACTCACCAGAGTTAAGTGCTACACTGAAAGCCCCTCTTATGGAGGCTATTAGAAAGTCATAATTAAATATAAAAGTATTGGGGGTTTCATGACATCACTTCAGCAGAAGGAATTGTTTGTAAGAGATTTACAAGAAGCTGTAGGCACGGCTAGAGCAGAAACTGTATATGGCTATTGGAGATTTCCCTTTAATCCTGAAGCATATACAATAGACCCATATAGATATCTTGTAGATAAGAATGATGTAGAGGGATATTTAGACCAAAAGCTAAATAAGATTCCTAAAAGGTTGGTAGATGGAAGGTGGCAATGACTTATCAGAGGAAAATGGTAGGATCCTCCATTATCTAGAGGACCCTAAAGACTTCCCCCAGATCCATAGCCTTTTACAGGTGTGTATAATAAGGATGGCAACCATTGGGTAACTACTTAAGAAAAAAAACTTCCTATTACTCTCTTCCATTTACTGAGAGACTTGCTAGATCTAGGCCTCCTTGGTGCTTACTATCAAAGAAGAAACAAAAAAGATCTTATGAGACAGTTAAGGCCTCTATGGAGAAGAGTAAACGATTATGTGAAAGGGTTACGGAGAAGACACTATGAGCTGAATTTGATATGTGGCCAGATTTAACTAAGTATACTGAATATCATGAGTTTTGGCCACAAATTGGGGACCCTCTAAAAGAATGGCAAAGAAGCACAATTGCTTAGAAAAGATTTGAAATGCATAAAGTACAAAACTCAACAAAAGTAACAATAAAGTACTAGAGTTCATGCCTTTCTGTCCAGCACATTGCCCATATGCTCTGGTTAATGGTTAATAGGTGATAAACATCTCGAAACCAATTGTATTTCTTAAAAATAGAGGAAAAGCCTATCATCATATCTTGTCATACAAAAAACAAGATCAGGTGACCACTCAAGAACAAAGCCTTGCAGCAAGATTGTGTAACCTTTTGCCCTTTCTCATGGAGACCTTTATCTATAAAAGCTTGTTATTCTCTGCAATAAATCGCACTCAGCATTCTCTCCTCTTGTGTGTGAGTTGTCTGTTTGCCATCTCCCCACCTGTTCCAGTTATCTCCACTAGGTGTCCTCCGTCGTCCCGAAAGAGCCAGTCCAGGGCATTCTGCTATCTTTCAATCAATTGAGTGCTAGCCTGGAGCACAAATGCTTAGGGACAGTGTCAAAGCCCTTACTCAAGCCCCAGGACTGATGCCACAAAAAGGTAGAATGTTCAACTGCAACTAGAGAAAGACAGGACCTCATCACAGAGAAAGCTAGTAGTCTGATGCTGACAGCTGCCACCTAACCTGACTTGGCCAGATGTAAACTGCTGCAACCCAGCTCCATGGGTTACCCCTGTCATCCTGGTTTACCCTGGCTTACCACCAACATCCCGGCTGCTCGGTAGCTTTAAAACTTGGCAAAAAGTCTGTTAGACTCTTTGAAATATGGCTTGAAGTGGTAGAGTTCTAACCTTGAGCAAATGGTATTAGAACAGTACCTCATGCTTTGAGTTCAAGGCCCATGGCTAACCCCCCCAACAACAAAAACAACACCCCACTAAACCATTAGAAGTGAACTTGTGTGGTTTGTGAAATGTTCCTCAAAGAATGGTGATACTGATGAGAGCACCCTAATTCTAATGGCAGCTTGTTGAATAGAGCTATGTGCTGAGTCCTTCATAAGGTGCTCTGTGCTGAGTCCTTCACAAAGTGCAGTGTGCTGAGTCCTTCACAAAGTGCAGTGTGCTGAGTCCTGCATTGGTTGCTGGGTGCTGTCTTTCACAGGATGCTGTGTGCTGAGTCATGCAAAGAGTGCCATGTGCTGTGTTCTTCACAGGGTGCATTCTTTCATCAGGTCCTTGTAAGAGCTCTACAACTGAGATGATTATGCAGACAATAATATTGAGGCTCATATATGTCCCCATGTCAGAGAAAAAATTATGTATTACTGAAAAGTAATGAGTTGTCTCTTCAATTTTTGTTTTGTTTTTTTCTCAGTCATGAACCTTGAACTAGGGGCATGAGTGCTGCCCCTTACCACTTGGGCTAGCACTCCACCACGTGGAGCCAAGGACCCCCTTTTAGCAGAGTGCCACTTAGGGGTCGATAGCTGAGGTTGTCATCCTGCCTTCTCAGGAAGCTGAGATCTGAGGATCTGGGTTCCAAACTATCTCAGAAACAAAAGGTCCCATGAGACTATCATCTCCAATTCACCACTAAGTAACATGAAGTTGAAGCTGGGTGCTTGTTGCTCATGCATGTCATACTAGCTACTCAGGAGGATGACATCTGAGGATCATTGTTCAAAGCTAGCTTGAGCAGGAAAGTCCTTGAGACACTAAGCTCTGATGGACCACCAGAAAAACTGAAATGGCGCTTTGGCTCAAATGGTAGAGCACAAGACTTGAGCTGAAGAGTTCAGGGACAGCACCCAGGCCCAGACTTCAACTCCTACAACAACAACAAAAAGACAGAAACAAACTAACAAACCTGAAGTAGAGGGCTGGGAATATGCCTTTGGAGTAGAGTTCTTTGCATATATAAAACCCTGGGTTTGATTTCTCAGGCCCACATCACTAAAAAAAAAAAAAGCCTGAAGTGGCTCTGGCTCAAGTGGAAGAGGGATGGAAAAGGGCTATCCTTGTACAAGAGAAACTAGTTACAGTGCTCAGGTACAGAGCTCAGGTTCTGAATTCAACTTCCAGGAATGGAGTTTGAGCTAGAGCACATGTGCAAGCACACACACACACACACACAGACTAGAAGTGATGATGTTACACAAAATGGTAAAGCAGTGGGTTTCTTCACTGAGCTCATGGTCAGCACCCCAGCCCTGGGTTCAACCCCCAAACCTAGCCACACAGGGACCAACTAGGAGAGGTCAAAAGTTTCAAAACCTGATGAGATTCACCAGCCCTAGATGACAGGAAGCTTTGTGATATCAGATATGTGCTTAGATTTTCCAAGCTTCTGGAAACCTAAGAGAGGCATCATAGGCCCATCATCGCTCTCAATGAATCATTTCATGAGGTTCAGTGCCCTGGTTGTCTGCCAGAACATATCCTGAATTATATTGAGCACTGTATCTGAATACTGGAATATAGTCTCCAAAGGCAGGATAAGTGCACAGGACTTGGCCTGCCACGGGAGGTGGCACAAATGAAGACTTCTTGTCAAACCAGAGCATTGGGGAGAGAGATAGTTTGGGGTACAAAGAGACCTTTTTCTCCTGACTTTGGAGCGCGCCCAAAATAATTCTCACTATCTGACCTGGATAAAGTTGTTTGTTACACAGCTGTACAGGAGTGAGTCTTTTGTCTGCCTGTCCAGACAATGAGAGAGACTTCTTTCAGCAGGCCTGGGATGCAGAGAAATCCTCAGGCTACACTGAGAACAGTGAAGTGAGCCTTGGAACATGCACTTTCATGAAAGCAGTCTCTGTTATGAAATCATTTTCTTGAATACAAATTTCCTAGCTTGGTGATGTTCATCATAGCTACTCTGGAACTTCACCTATAGGAATACATCCATACATACCCAAAGACATGGAAGTACAGGCTCTTTATGAGATGGCATGTCCGAGGTTTAACTATGAGCCGAGGCATTGTCCCTGAGCTCCTTTGGCTCAAGGGTAGTGCATTAACCTTGAATTACAGCCCCACTTCTGGGTTTTTCTGTGATATATTAGAAATAAGTGTCATGGACTTTCCTGTGCTGGCTGGATTCAAACTCAGATTCTCTACATCTCAGCTGCTGAAGAGCTGGTGTTAAAGTGAGAAGCCGCTGGCACGTTCTTTCTTTTCTTCTTCATTTTTTAATCTGGACAATCTGACTTCTTAACAGGGTCATTAAAATGGCTTGAATTTATAAGTTAACTACCCAATATTCTTTATAGCTGCTTTCACTGAGAAGGATTTTCTCTCCTCATCTTCTCCTCTGGTCACAGGTTTGAAGCCAAAAGTGAGAAGTGAGTGTCACAGGATTTGGCAGCAAATGTCCACAGGACAGGTCAGCCCTGTCACTTAGCATTGAGCTGCAGTGAATTTACTGTCTCAGGATGAGAGGAACGAAAGCTGGAGCAATCCTCATTGCTCTTTTGCCTATAAAATGATGTAATAATTATGAGTGTTGTGTGTCTCTAACCCTAAGTATCTAGAACACACTAGAAGCATCTTCATGTATCTCTTTTCCTCGAGTGCCTCTTAAAATTTAGATTAAGGGCTTGTGTGGAGGGGCTACTCGGTGAATCCCTAAGGAAAGCCCCTTGAGGCCTCTTGGGAGATCGCCGTTCAAAGTCAGCCTGAGCAGGAAGTCTGTGAGACTCTTAACTCCAATAAACCACCAGAAAACCAGAAGTGGAGCAGTGGCCTAGAGGGTAGAGCTCCAGCTTTGAGAGAAAAAGCCGAGCAGGAGACAGAGGCTAGACCAGGCAGGAAAACCTGGGAGGCGATTATGTCCAATTAATGACCAGATGTGTGGAAGTGTATCTGTGGTGGTGGTAAAGCCTCAGCCTTGTGAAAAACAGCTGAGGAATGCATCGGGCCCTGAGTTCAAGCCCTGGGATGTCCACAAAAAATTTTCAAAAAGAGAAGGCCAAGTTTATGAATCAGTGCCCGATGCAGTTATGTGTGTATTTTACCTCTGTGAGTGCAAACAGACCGTATGCAATTCTTCTCCTTTTATTTACTAGATAATTTTTCAGATATGCTCCTTGCACATACCTCATCACTGTCTTCATTTCAGGCCCATAGCTTTTCTCTTCCAGGGTTCCAGACCTGTGTCCTTATATGATGCACACTGAAGCGCTCAGCAGCCTTTATTTACATTTTATTATGGGACCAATGCAAGAATAGTCACAAATCAGACAGGGGAAGAGAAGATCAGGTTTCATAGAAGTAACCAGTATTCAGAAAATTAAACTTGGGGACATAAAATGGGAGCATACTTATGTAAAAACTACCATTAAGGAAAAGATGAGGACGCTGGGAATGTGGATTACTGAGAGAGTGCTTGCCTAGCATGCAAGAAGCCATGGGTACGATTCCTTGGGAGCACATACACAGAAAAAGCCAGAATCGGTGCTGTGGCTTAAGTAGTAGAGTGCTATAGACAGTGTCCTGGCCTTTATTTCAACCCAAGAACTGGCAAAGAGATATCTAGATAGGTAGTAGTTAGATAGATATAGGCACATACATACATACACAAATACATAGATCCATAGATAGATTCAATAGATAGATAGAAAAATGATAGATGAATCTGGTTTTGGATGTCAGGAGGAAAGAAGGGAACAATTCCCAGTCATGAGGCCTTCTGCAGTGTGCCAGGACACCAGCATTGCCTTCACACAACCACAGGGCAGGAAGACTGTCTCTTTTCCACTTCTCAGGCAGCCAAAGGCCCCAGAGTCAAACAGGCAGACCCAGGTTCTTACTCAGGGATTGGTGATTTGCATTAATGACGTGGAGAATGAAGGAAGGAGAAAGGACTGGCAGAGATAGAAGAAGGGCCTTCAAATCTGACAGATGGAGAGTGAAAAACCCACTCCTTAAGGCCAGAGGGCAGCGTTTTTCTACTCTGTTCCTCCCCTCTCACCCACTAAACTCGCTCTCTATTGGTAACCTAAAGGTAGGCTGAGGCTCCCTTCACCTGAGGGAGGAAGGTTAATTAGTCATTGTTTGAAGAGGCAGAGAAAAGCCTTACCCTAGTTTAACTCTAACAATTGTTTCAGGTTTCCCCCCATTGGTGGCTGTTCCTGGAATGAATGAAGTGATTTTGCAGCTCCCTTCCCTGATGAGTGTGTACATTCTGCCTCCTAATCCTGTAGGCCTACTCTCTACATCTAGCTTGGCTTTGAAACTGTTTTCTGCCTTCAATTACAGTGTTACACTGCAGTTCTTCCTGCTAACATGGCTAGGGTTTGGGTCCTGAGAACTTCATTTAAACCCAGGATAGGTCAATAATGTTTCTTTCCTGCTTCTATAGCTCAAGAACTCTAAGAACATTTAGAGTACAAGTACTTCTCATCACCAAAGGAAACAAAGGAAGCTCTTGAACATCTGACCTTTCATAAGTGGAAATCTGAGTGTCATAGACATTTCTGCCATCGCTGGTTTCACCCTGTGATCCTGACACCTCAGTCTCCTGAGATAGGGTGACGGGTCTGAACTACTGGTGTTCGGCTTGGTTCAGAATTGCAATGACATTGACAATACAAGTCAACTGCTTATCACAAAGGGTTTGGGGAATATATTAAGGCTTTCAACATTGGACCTTTCAGAACCCAGTAGGACACAAGGTTACAATGCTAGAGTCTGAGAGGCTGGGCATATGGATCTGCTACACTTGAGCCTGCAGCTCTAGTCCTGTTCTGGTGTCCATCAGTGCTCATTTTCCAAAGAATGTTCTCATAATTAGCAAATAGGAAAATTTCTTTGATTAAGCCTCACTTTTTTCCAATTGTGTGTCTCGAACTCAAGCGTGGCACTGTCCCTGAACCAATCAGCTCAAGGCGAACACTATACCACTTGAGCCACAGCGCCACATGGGTTTTTTGGTGGTTCACTGGATATGAGTCTAATAGGCTTTCCTTGGCTAGGCTGTCTTTGAACAGTGGTCTTCAGCTCTCAGCCTCCTGAGAAGCTAGCGTTCCAGGTGTGAGCACTGGCATATGGCCTATTGTTTTTGACAGTCCTGGGACTTGATCTTAGGGCCTTGGAACTGTCTCTGAGCTTCTTACTCTCAAGGATAGGCACTTGCCCCACACCACAGCTTCTGCTTTTTCTGAGTATGTGTCACTGAGTTTTAAAACCCTGGTATTCGTGCATGCTGAGCCAGCTCTTTACCACTTAGCCGCAATTCTAACCCCACCCTTACAATTGTACCCCTCACTTTTGTATCCTCAAGAAAAGGCATCTGACTTTAAATCATCTAAAGAAATCCCAAGGGGGGGCGGCAGAAACTGCAGCCACCATACCTGAACCACAGAGAGTCCGGGACGAAGGAGCCAGACGCAGCAGGTGAGCGGATTCTACTCAACACCAGCAAGAACCGACAAGAAGAAGACATCTTCATCCTGCAGCTTGCAGACCAGAGACGACCCAGGAACCAAGACTCGGCATGAGTAGAAGACTAAAGTCCTCACTCCTTCTCAGGGAGCAGAGGAGGGAAGGCCACCCCTCCACCCCCCCAGTACCGGAGATCTCCATCTTGGATACCGACAAAGCTCGGCAGAGCTACTAGCTCCAACTCAGGCCTTGGAATAAATCTAGAGTCATCTAGCAGGTCACAAGATCTTAACTTGGCCTGCCAGACTCAGCTCCACCCAGGGAATAGTCATGAAGCTCAGGCGCCAGCCCCAGGAGTGGCTTTCTTCCCGGGGTAATCAGAGCCAGAGGCTGCCCCTCCCTTTAGCAGCCTCGACAATCAATTGAAATTCAGTAAACAGAAACCCTGTGAGTGGCTCCAGGCTGGGATCCATGAGTTTCTCACAAACCAGCCCCCAGGAAAAGCTACAGTTTGCTGAAAGGCCTCAGCTCTACCCAGAACCTAGCCTCATTGCAGCATCTGCAAACTCAAGAAAAAAGCCATGTCCCTCTTTTGTGATACTCAAAGCAGATCTCCCTCCCATTAAACTAACCTGGGAGGAGGATCGCAGAGCATTTGTCTGCCTGTTCAAAGAAACTGACTTAAGTAACCAACCAAGCAACAGGAACACAAGCAGACCAGAGACTCCAACAAGAGGCTGGTTATGGACACAAGGGAGACACAGGTTTTTCCCACCCCTCCCAAAAAAATCAAAGAACTTTTTTTTGTACCTTTTATAATTTTTTTTTCTAAATAATTTTTTTAATCTTTAATTTTTACCTTTTTATAAAAACATTGTTTTCTAGTAATTTTTTTTCCTCTTAAAATTTTATTTTAGGGGTATAAGTGTGTGTGCGTTTTCCTTTCTTTTTTTGTTTTTGTTTTGTTTTGTTTTTTGTTTAGGTCTACTCAACTTCTCATTTTTTTCCTACTTTCTTATCCTTTTCACCTTTTCTTCTCTTTCGTTCTTCTTTATGTGACTTAATTGCTGCTCTGTACATACTCCGATAAACCCATAGTTGATTATTAGACCTTATCCCCCATTGTGTACACATTTAATCCAGAAATTTATTACTCAATTCAAAACCTCTTAGACTTAAATTCCTTAATAGCAGTATTACCTCTTTATACCTTTAAAATATTTTAAGTATTTTTATTTTTAAATTTTTCACATCTCCTTTATATCCCTGCCCTTCTCTCATTATATTCATGTTCTTCTCTGAAGAGTTTGTTTATGATTCTGTAAAATATATCTAATTTTTACCTTTCTATTTTTTCTGGTCTCTTTTTGTTCCCTTTCTCTTCTTTTCTTTCTCCCTCTCTACTTTCATCCTATCCAACCTATTTCCTGCTTTGAGATTAGGACTTAGTTAACTCTCCTTGTGCCTTCCCACATCACTCTACGCCTATTTTTTACGCACATTTCTTCCTAAACATAATAATTTCTAGTTTACCAAATTCTTCTTTGCGGTTCGCAGCCCATTAATAGTTGTTTGATGCTGAATAGAAGTATCTGTTGAACTAGAATGTACCTGCAGACTATTGACTGTGCAAACACAGACTTTGGTTAATGCTTGTCTAAAGATAGTGTTCTAGCACAAAACTGGGGTTAATTTCATCCCAAATGGGCAGAGTACGTCAGAGAAACACAAGAAAAATGGCAAGTCCGGGTACTTCAACTCCCAGTCATGATAATCAGAGGACTGAACAGATAATGAATAATCCAGAGGAGATTTCCCAAATAGCTCTACAAACACTGCTGGCAAACATGATAAATGAAAAGAGTGAAAACATACAAAGGACTCTGTCTGAGCATGATAGGGAGAGAGAGGAGGAAACCCAACAGTCTATACAGGAATATCATAAGCGTGAGGAAGCTACTCAAAAACTGATACAGGATTTGCATGAGCAGCTTGAGAATACTCAAGGAGAAAGGCAGAAATGGTGTGACCAGGCTGAGAACACTCAAAGAGAACTACAAGAATGGCATCAAGGGAAGGAGGCTAATCAAAGAGTAATACACCAATTGAGAGAGCAGGATCAGAATACACAAAGATCACTAAAGGTATTGATGGGATCCATTAACAAAGAGCTGAAGAAAGTCAGGGAGACCACAAAGGGAATGCTGAATGGAAGGCAACAGAAGGAATGGGAGTCCAAGGAAACCATAACCAATCTGAGAATAAACACTGAACACCAAATTAAGGAAGTAAAGAAGTTCATACAAGATCTAATACAAAGCTTCAACAAAGAATTTGAAGCCATCAAACCTGACCAACTAGAAGGAAAAGAAATAAAAAAACAAAGTAGAAAGTCTCAACAGCAGGTTAAACCATGCACAAGATCGAAACTCGGAGACTGAAGATAGCCTAGATATTATAGAGAAAGAACATACAACCATCCAAGAGAAATCCAAGAAATATGAGAGATCTATCCAACACTTGGAAGACACCATCAGAAGGCCTAATCTAAGGATAATGGGTGTAGAGGAGCACCCAGAAACAGAAGTTAATGGTCTAGAAAATTTGTTTAACAGGATCCTAGCAGAGAACTACTCAAACATGCAAAAAGATAGGCCTATTCAAATACAAGAAGCTTTTAGAACTCCAAATAGACCAGACCAGAATAGGACATCCACCATCACATTATAAACCACACAGGATCAATTCACACCAAGGAAAAGATCCTTAAAGCTGTCAAGGAGAAAAGATTAATCACCTATAAATGGAAACCAATTAGAATCACCTCAGAGACAATCACTGCAGAGACAATCAAAGCAAGAAGAGCCTGGAATGATGTATGCCATGCCCTAAAAACAAACAACTATCAACCAAGAATACTGTACCCAGCTAAACTCTCCTTCATAACTGAAGGCCAAATAAAAACCTTCCATAGCAAAGAAAAAGTGAAACAATACATCTCCACCATACCAGCCCTACAAAAGATTCTTAAAGATGTCCTACACATAGAAAACCAACAAGACCACAATAAAGGCGAAGAAACTGCACCCAAGCTGAGAATCCAAGAACCGTAGGAAGAACCCACTTTTCGCAGCACCAAAGAAGGTAGATAACATGTCATGAACTACCAAATACCTCTCAGTCCTATCTCTTAACATTAATGGACTTAACTCTCCAATTAAGCGACATAGACTGTCTAGTTGGATTAAAAAACAAGATCCTTCTATCTGCTGCCTTCAGGAGTCACATCTTGCCAGTAAAAACACATTTTCAATGTTAGAAGCAAACGGCCCCCATAAACAGGCAGGAGTTGCAATCCTAATATCAGATAAAATAGACTTCAAATTAAAATTCGTGAGAAGAGATAAAGAAGGTCGCTACATACTAAATAAGGGATCTCTCCTTCAGGAGGATATTACAATTCGAAATATCTATTCACCAAACAACGGAGCACCCAAATTTATCCAAGAAACAATACTTTCCTTCAAATCCCACATAGATCCAAAGACAATAATTGTTGGGGATTTTAACACACAACTCTACCCACTGGATAGATCAACTCGGCAAAAACTCAACAGAGAAATCGCAGTTCTAAACAACTGCATAGATCAACTAGATTTAACAGACATCTACCGAATATTTCACCCAGCAGCATGAGAATACAGGTTTTCCTCAGCAGCACATGGAACATTTTCTAAAATAGACCACATTTTAGGCCACAAACCAAACTTTTCCAAATTCAGAAACATTGAATTAATACATTGCATTCTCTCAGACCACAAGGGAATAAAATTAGAACTCAACACCAAAAGCCACCAAAGAAAGTCAAGTAACACATGGAGGCTGAACAACACACTACTGAATCATGAGTGGGTCAAGGAAGAGATTAGAAAGGAAATTCAAATGTTCATGCTATTCAACAAAAATGAGCACACAAATTACCAGCTCCTCTGGGACACAAGAAAGGCAGTACTCAGAAGAAAGTTTATAGCTCTCAGTTCCTATATCAACAAATTGGAGAGATCTGAAACCAACAATTTAATGACACATCTACACCTCCTTGAAAAAGAGAAGCAAGATAAACCCCAATCCAGTAGACGGAAAGAAATAATTAAAATTAAATCAGAATTAAATAAATTAGAATCCAAAAAAACTATAGAAAGAATCAACAAAACAAAGAGTTGGTTCTTCGAAAAAATTAACAAAATTGATAAACCCTTAACAAAACTTATCAGACAAAGAAGAGAACATACCCAAATAAATAAACTCAGAGATGAGAATGGAAACATTACCACGGAAACAACCAATATTCAGAACATTTTAAGGGAATACTTCTCAAAACTTTATGCTAATAAGTTTGAGAACTTGGCAGAAATGGACCTATTCCTAGCAAATATTGACATGCCAAAACTAAACCAAAATGAGTTAAACCAGCTTAACAGGCCCATATCAAGCATTGAAACAGCTATAAGAGACCTACCAGCTAAGAAAAGTCCAGGACCAGATGGTTTTACAGCGGAATTCTACAAGGCCTTCAAAGCAGAGCTCGCAACAATACTCCTCCAACACTTCAATGAAATTGAAAGAGAAAGTACCCTACCGAACACATTCTATGAAGCCATCATAACCCTCATCCCAAAACCAGCAGGGACTCATCAAAGAAAGAGATCTATAGACCCATTTCTTTGATGAACATGGATGCAAAATTTCTCAACAAAATTTAGGCGAATCGACTTCAACAATTCATCAAAAAAATCATACACCACGATCAAACAGGATTCATTTCAGCGATGCAAAGTTGGTTCAATATGCGCAAATCAATCAATATTATTCATCACATCAACAGGAGCAAGGATAAGAAACACATGGTTGGGGCTGGGAAGGTGGCTCAGTGGTAGAGCGCTTGCCTTGCATGCCTGAGTCCCTGGGTTCGATTCCCAGCACCACATAAGCAAAAAGAAAAAAGCCGGAAGTGGTGCTGTGGTTCAAGTGGTAGAGGACTAGGATTGAGCTGAAGAGCTGAGGGACAGCGCCCAGGCCCAGAGTTCAGGCCCCACGACCAGACCCAAAAAAAAAAAAAAAAAAAAAAGAACCACATGGTTATCTCAATAGATGCAGAAAAAGCATTTAACAAGATCCAACACCCCTTTATGATGAAGATTTTGTAAAAATTAGGAATCCATGGAACATTCCTCAATACAATAAAGGCTGTATATGACAAACCTACACCCAGCATTATACTTAATGGTGAAAACCTAAAGCCATTTCCTCTTAACTCAGGAACAAGAAAAGGATGTCCACTCTCTCCACTTCTCTTCAACCTAGTATTAGAATGCCTAGCTACAGCAATAAGACAAGGTGCAGACGTCAAGGGGATCCAAATAGGGAAAGAAGAAATAAAACTCTCCCTCTTTGCAGATGACATGATCTTGTATTTAAAGAATCCCATAGACTCCACTCCCAAATTACTCAAGCTGATTCAAAACTTTGGCAAAGTAGCAGGTTATAAAATTAACCCCAAAAATCAATGGCTTTTCTCTATGCCAACAATGAGAAAAGTGTGGCTGAAATTATGAGAGCAACTCCATTTGTAATAGCCCCACAAAAAATAAAATACCTAGGAATTAGCTTAACCAAAGAAGTGAAGGACCTCTATTATGAAAACTTTAAAAACTTGAAAAAAGAAATCAACACAGAACTTACAAAATGGGAAAAACTCCCATGCTTCTGGATTGGAAAGATTAACATCGTGAAAATGGCAATACTTCCCAAGGCTATCCACAACTTCAATGCAATACCTATCAAAATTCCACCCTCATTCTTCAAGGAAATAGAAGTGGAAATCCAAAAATTCATATGGAACAATAAAAGACCTCAAATAGCAAAACCGCTCCTCAACGGAAAGAACACTGCTGGAGGAATATCAATACCAAATTTCAAACTCTACTATAAAGCCATAGTAATCAAATCCGCTTGGTATTGTCACAAGAACAGACCTCAGGACCATTGGAATAGAATTGAAAACCCAGAAATGAACCTACAGACCTTTAGCCATCTAATTTTTGATAGGGGAGCTAAAAAATAGAATGGAAGAAAGACAGCCTCTTCAGTAAATTGTGCTGGCAAAATGGTTAACTACTTGACGAAAAGTAAAGCTAGATCCTTATATATCACCCTGCACCAGAATCAACTCCAAATGGATCAAGGACCTCGGAGTCAAAGCAGACACTCTGAAAGCATTACAGGATGGAATAGCAGAAACCCTAGGTCTCCTTGGCACAGGCCGAAATTTTCTTAATAGAGACCCGGAAACATAACAAATCAAAGAATGATTGGACAAATGGGATTGCATGAAGTTTCAGAGCTTCTGCATGCCAAAGGACATAGCTAGCAAGATCAATAGAAAGCCCACAGATTGGAAGAAGATCTTCACTAGCCATACAATGGACAAGGTTCTCATATCTAAAATATATTTGGAAATCAAAAAATTAAATCCGCAACAACAAATTCTCAAAGAAACAGGTGCCCAATAAATAAGTAGGCTAAAGTCTTGAAGAGAAACTTCTCTGAAGAAGAAAGAAGGATGGCCAATAGACACATGAAGAAATGCTCAACCTCCCTTGCCATAAAAGCCATAAACGAAATGAAAATCAAAACAACATTGAGATACCACCTCACCCCAGTTAGAATGGCAAAAATCAAGAACTCTAATAACAACTGATGCTGGATGGGATGTGGACAGAAGGGCACCTTACTTCATTGTTGGTGGTCGTGTAAAGTTGTTCAACCACTTTGGAAAGCAGTATGGAAGTTTCTCAAAAGACTCCACATAGAACTCCCCTATGACCCAGCAGTCCCAGTTTTGGGCATTTACCCAAATGTTTACAAACAAGAGTACACTAAAGCTACCAGCACAACTATGTTTATTGCAGCATTATTTACCATAGCTAAGATCTGGAACCAACCCAGATGCCCCTCAGTAGATGAATGGATCAAGAAAATGTGGTATATATACACAATGGAATTCTATGCCTCCATCAGAAAGAATGACATTGCCCCATTTGTTAGGAAATGGAAAGGCTTGGAAAAATTATATTAAGTGAAGTAAGCCAAGCCCAAAGAAATATAGTTCCCATGATTTCCCTTACTTGTAATAACTAGTATAAGTCTGAGTCAAGCAGAAAAGGTCAGATAAGTTGATGTTAGGAAAATGAACCCTAAGATATGTATTTTAAATGTTTTTTTTTCTTTTATGTATTTGTTTCTAAAGCAATTATAAGATTATTTCTTTGTTGCTTTGTATGTCCCTCCCCGACAGTATTACCCCTGCTTTCACTATTTTTGATGTCGGTATAATTAGTGGAGGGGAAGGGGAAAAACAAGTCGTTTAAATAAGGATACAGGTGGACCGGTAGCAACAACGAGAAGTACAAGTTTTCATGTCGAAAATGAACTTTACAAGTGGGGGTGGAGAGAGGGTGGGAAGGGATGGGAAGTGTAAACAAAGGAGGAGGCTACAATGCTTGATAAGAAATGTACTCACTATCTTGCCCATGTAATTGTAACCCCTCTCTACAGTATTTTCACAATAAAAAAATAAAAATTAATTAAAAAAAAAGAAAAAAAAAAGAAATCTCAATAGGAAGATATCCAAAGATAAGGCAAACTCATAGTTGGGAGAGACTCTAAACATGTGAATACTGTGACAAATATTTCCATTAATTATGTATTATGTTTCAACACTTAATAAAATATTAATGAAAAATGAGTCAATGTCCTACATTCTTGTATATAATTTTATAATAGATATGCAAAATGTAATATATATTGTGTATAATAAATACAATAATCAATAAATGAATGAATCAAATAAAAATGAAATTCAAAATCAATAATAAAATCATAGTATGAAATTAACATATATATATGTATACATATATAATATATTACACAGGTAATGAAACACTTTTTCTACTGCAGGGCCTTCATTCAGGCCCTGGGAACTGTAGCCTGAATTTCTTTTCCTCAAGGACATTGAGCTTCACCTTCACCCATGTTGCAAAAGAGTTACCTGGACGGTGAGCTCAAATCCTAGCAATGATGGAAATACTGGCCCCAGTTCCAAGACAGTAACTTATTTTTTTAATGGAAGCAGTAGTTTACTCAGTTCCATACTGAACATTAAAAAAGGCAGAGTAGAATTTTGTACAGCTATTCACACATCCTTCCCTTACCTCCCAAGTTATTTTCTGAGAACTACATTGTTCCTGTTCTTTTGTAACTTTTTATTTTAAAAATATTGTACAGAGAGGTTACAGTTACAGTAGCAAGGTAATGAGTTCATTTACTATTGAGCATTGTTGATTCCTCCTTTGTTTTCCCCCTACCATTCCTTCCCTACCATCTCCACAACTACCTCCCCCTCACATTGCTACAGATTTACTGAGATCCTGAGTTCAAATCCCTGGCTAGGAAAGAAAACTGGCAAAAATTCCAAAGCAGGGAGCTTTATTCATTTAAATCTAGTTAAACAATTTATTTATTTATTTTAATTTAAAAATTTTTATTTGTTTATTTATTTATTTATTTTTGGCCAACCATGGGGCTTTACGTGAGATCATGGAAATTCTGCTTCAGTTTGGATCTCCCTAGGCTGGGGTGCAGTCTCTGGACCCATAGCCAAACCTGAGATCCTAGGCCCAGAGGGCTTTCAGGAAAAAAATATAGCTGGAAAGCATAAAGAGTTGCGAGCTGCAGAGGGCTGGGGTTTTAGGAATTTTTCTTTGCACAATGACCATCCTGGATATGAATGACACGGTTGCAAAGTGGACCTGACCTGCCATTGCTGATGGGTGGTGGGGTATCAGTGAAGTCATAGGCCAACCTGTCAAACTAGGCCCTGGGTTCAAATCCCAGTCCTGACACTAATGGCAGGAGATCACAAGAGACTCATTCCTATAAATAGGACTACTGATTTAAAGAGTAGTTCATGCATTGGTCTAGTCTAAAATTGGATGCAATAGTCCTAGAATGCTGATTGTTCTTAATTAATAGTTTATTAAGCATGAAAAGAATATATTCATTCCATGGCAGTATAATAAATACCTAAGAGTTTGTAGGAACGTAGTAGATGTCATTCAATCATAGATAGATAGCTCTGGCACGCTTCACCAATATATATTGATTTGTATACCATCATATGCCTATCCATGTATTGCTGTTTTGGCCAAACCTGGGGGTCAATCTCAGCATGTGGGAACTCCCTCACTTCTTCATGGGCAGGAGGCTGCCATGCTCAAACTTACCCATTCATGAATTGGGCCTGCTAGGCCCTGAATTCAGATCCTTGCATCGCCAGGCATGATGGAGAACACATCTAAAATCTAGATGCTATATGATAGGATGTAAACAATGTAATAAATCATATAGGTGTCATCAGAGTCAATAAAATAAATGGTAAATAAATGAATACAACAAGAAATAAAATGAATAAACACACCAAACACAATATGGACTGAACATCTGTAGGGAAATGTAAATCCTACCTTTAAAATGTATATAAGGAGTATCTTTTCCAGACCTGAGGCTTGAGTTCAGCCCCGCTATGAGGAGAGAATGGTGGAAGATCCTGAGATACTGGTTTCTGGACCTAGAAAGAGTCATGGAATGCTATCGATCTCATCCTTGAATGAGTAATTAGTGCATGATGCCAGTAAGAAATGATAGGCAAGACTCATGGGGTGTTGATTATTTGTAAAGAAGAGTTTATTAAACATGACAACAAGCATCACAGTCATGAAATGGAGGCATCAGGAAAGTTTCAAGAATTTGTAGTCATGCAGATTGGATTCCATTACAGTTCGCCATCTCTCCTACTCTATACAAATATGTACTTATTTTCACACTACCTTCAGCTTAAGAATGGATGACTATTGTGCTCCCCAATCTCCCCCCGGGGGCCTCAATCTCATTATCTGGGAATGGCCTAGTTCCTTTGTGGCTCACAGGCTGGTGTGCTCATGTGGACACATTTACCAATTGGACCTGCTAGGCCCCGAGTTCAGATCCCTGCCCTGCCAAAAGATTCATCTTCATGTCAGAAGCCAATTGTTTCACCTGTTTTCCTTTCCTGTGCAAGTCCTGGGTCTCAGTTATGATTTAAGAATGCGTGGGCCACCCTGTGGCCATGGGAATAAGTTGTTATCCATGTCAGCTCAGTTTTACTTGTTATCATATACTCAAAAAATACACAATACATCCATGAATAACATACAAAAGAAAGAGAATAACTATACTCAATGCACGATGCAGTCCACTTATGGATGTGAATACATATCCCATGTTTCAATGATGCATTGAGGACCATTTTGACCTCCCTAGGGCTCAATCTCAGTTACTGGGAATGGCCAAGCTCCTTAGTGGCTCACAGTCTGGTGTGATCATGTGGATCCATTGAGCAGTGGGGCTTCCTAGGCTCCCAGTTCGAATCCCAGCACTGCCAAAAATTCACTCTGATGTGAGAAGCCAGTGGTTACACCTATTTTCCTATGCTGTGCAAGTTCTCGGTCTCCCTAGGGTAGGAAATGTATAGACAACTCTATACTCATGGGAATAGGTTGTCATCCAGGTCACCAGAGTTATATCTTTCATCCTATACTCAAGAAAATACACAATACATCAATGAATAAGACACAAAATAAAGAGAGTGACTACACTGAACCCAAGATGCTGCCCAGCCATATTTGGAAATACAGATCCTCTGTTTAATTATGAATTTATGACTATATTGGCCCCCACCAGGACTTGATCTCAGGTCCCAGGAATGGCCTAGCTCCTCAGTGGTTCACAGGCTGTTGTGTTCACCATGACCCATTCACCAATTCGGTCTGCTAGGCCTTGAGTTCAAATTCCAGCACTGCCAAAAGATTCATTCTGATGTGAGAAACACAAGGTTGCATGTTTCATGTTTTCCTGTCCTGTGAATGTCTTCGGTCTCATCGAGGACGGAGAATGCTATATAGGCAACTCTATAGACAAGGGAACAGGTTGCCATTCATGTCAGCACAGTTTTATCTGTCAACACACTCAATAAAATACAAAATACATACAAGAATAAGACCCAAAATATAAACAATAACTACATTGAACGCAAGATGCATACCACACCTATAGGTAAAGAGAGATCCTATGTTTAAAAAAGATGGGCTTGCTATTTTGTCTAGTGCTGTGGCTTCAAATCAGGCCCTGGACCAGTCCTGACATTCTAGTCTTCAAGGATGGTGAACTTCCCCTTCTCCCCCAGTGCAACAGAGCTGCCCAGACCTGAGTTCAAATCCCAGCTCTGACAAAAGATTCATTCTGATGTCAGAAGCAAGTTATTGCACATGTTTTCCTCTTCTGTGAAAGTCTTGGGTCTCAACTAGGATGGAGAATGCATAGGCAACTCTATAACCATGGGAACAGGTCATCATCCATGTTATCACAGTTACACCTGTCACCATGCTTAGTAAAATACACAATACCTCCATGAATTATAGACAAAAAAAGGAGAACTATGCCGAATACAATATGCTGTCCACACATGTATGTCAATATAGATTCTATGTTTAAATTATGAATTTATGACTATAGTGGACCACCTTGGGGATCATTGTCAGATCCTGGGAATGGCCTAGCTCCTTAGAGGCTCACAGGTTTGTGTGTTCACCTTGACTTATTGGCTAATTGGTCCTACTAGGCCCTGAGTCAGATCGCAGTACTACCAACAAGTGGATCGTGGAGTAAGAAGCCAAGTGTGAAATTTGTTTTCCTTTTCTCTGAGAATCCTGGGTGTCAGGCATGATGGAGAACATTTCTACAAATCTTGATGCTCTGTGATAGGATGTGATCAATGTAATAAACAGAATGGGCTTCATCATAGTAAAATCAATGGTAAATGAATGAAACAAAAAATACAAGGAACAACCACATAAGACATGTATGGACTGAACATCTACAGGTAAGTAAAATCCTATCTTTACAATGTATATAAATAGTATGTTTTCCAGGGCTGGGCTTGAATTCAGGACTAGTGAACAGTCCTGACTTTCTTATCTTCAAGTACAGTGATCTTCCCCTTCATCCATATAGCTGCAGATTTACCCAGATCCTGAGTTCAAATCCAAAGCCAGGGAGCTAATTTATTTTTAAATTTTCCTCAGCGTGGGGCTTGAACCCAGGTCGTAGCAACTCTGCCTCAGCTTTGATCACCCTATGCTGGGGTGCAGCAACTGGACAAACTGCTGCTTCTGGAATCCTAGGCCCCCAGGCCTTGCAGGAAAAACAATGCACAGAAAAAATGTTGCCTTTTTACGTTTTCTTCTTTGCATGGTAACCCCCCTGGGTCTGAATGACACTGTTGCAAAGGGTACTTCACCTTGCATTGATGAAGGCTGGCAGACTACCAGGGAATCCCTAGGCCCACGTGGCAACATGGATCCTGATTTTGAATCCTCATCCTGACACCAACAAATGACAGGAGATATTTAGAAACTGGTTCCAATCCATACCAATAACAATGGAATGTTATCAATGTCACAGTTTAATGAGTTGATCATGAATGATGCTGCTATAAAATTAAACTGCAATAAATCTCCAGCAGTATTCTTTATGTTGAGGATCATTTTTGCTATTCTGGGTCTTTTTTTTAATTTTAATTTTTAATTTTTGTGAACATACTGTACAGAGGGGTTACAATTACATGGGAAAGATAATGAGTATATTTCTTATCAAGCATTGCAACCTCCTCCTTTGTTTACCCTTCACATCCCTTCCCAGTCTTCCCCCGACGCCCCACCCCTGCCCACCCCCACTCCGCACGAAAGTTGTAAAGTTCGTTTTCAACATGACAACTTGTAATTAAAACAGTTGCAACGGGTCCACCTGTATCCTAAAATGATTTGTTTTTCCCCATCTCCTCCACAAATTATACCGACATCAGATATAGTGTAAGCAGGAGTTATACTGTGGGGGAGGGACATACAATGCAACAAAGAAATAATCTTATAAATGAGTTAGAAACAAATGCATGAAAGAAAAAAAAACATTTAAATATATATGTAACGGTTCATTATCCTAACATCACATTATCTTACCTTTTCTGCTTGACTCATACATATGCTAGATATTGTAAATAAGGGAAACCATTGGACAAATGTTTCTTTGGGCTTGGCTTACTTCACTTAATATAATTTTTTCCAAGCCTTTCCATTTCCTAACAAATGGGGCAATGTCATTCTTTCTGATGGAGGCATAGATTTCCATTGTGTATATACCACATTTTCTTGATCCATTCATTTACTGATGGGCATCCGGGTTGGTTCCATATCTTAAGTATGGTAAATAATGCTGCAATAAATATAATTGTGCTGGTAGCTTTAGTGTGGTCTTGTTTGTAAACATTTGGGAAAATGCCCAAAAGTGGGATTGCTGGGTCATAGGGGAGCTCTATGTGAAGTCTTTTCAGGAACCTACATACTGCTTTCCAAAGTGGTTAAACAAGTTTAAACTCCCACCAACAATGAAGTAAGGTTCCTTCCTGTCCACATCACTCCAGCATCTGTTGTTATTAGAGTTCTTGATTATAGCCATTCTAACTGGAGTGAAGTGGTATCTCAATGTTGTTTTGATTTGCATTTCTTTTATGGCTAGGGAGGTTGAGCATTTCTTCATGTGTCTATTGGCCATCCTTCTTTCTTCTTCAGAGAGTTTCTCTTCAAATCTTTAGCACACTTATTTATTGGGCAGTTGTTTCTTTGAGGATTTGTTTTTGGGGGATTTTGCCAAAGTTTTGAATCAGCTTGAGTAATTTGGGAGTGGTGTCTATGGCATTTTTTAAATACAAGATCATGTCATCTGCAAAGAGGGAGAGTTTTATTTCTTCTTTCTCTATTTGGATATCCTTTATGTTTGCACCTTGTCTTATTGCTGTAGCTAGGCAATCTAATTCTAGGTTGAAGAGAAGTTGTGAGAGTGGAAATCCTTGTCTTGTTCCTGATTTAAGAGGAAATGGCTTTAGGTTTTCACCATTAAGTATAATGCTGGCTGTAGGTTTGTCATATACAGCCTTTATGGTATTGAGGAATGTTTCATGGATTCCTAATTTTTCCAAAACATTCATCATAAAGGGGTCTTGGATCTTGTTGGATGCTTTTTCTGCATCTATTGAGATAACCATGTGGTTCTTATCCTTGCTCTTGTTGATGTGATGAATAATATTAATTGATTTGCATATATTGGACTAGCTTTGCAACCCTGAAATAAAGCCTGTTTGATCGTGGTTTATGATTTTTTTGGATGAATTGTTGAAGTCGATTCACCAAAATTTTGTTGAGAAGTTTTGCATCAATGTTCATCAAAGAAATGGGTCTATAGTTTTCTTTCTTTGATGAGTCCCTGCTGGTTTTGGGATGAGGGTTATGATGGCTTCATAGAATGTGTTCGGTAGTGAACTTTCTCTTTCAATTTCATTGAAGAGTTGGAGGAGTATTGGTGTGAGCTCTGCTTTGAAGACCTTGTAGAATTCCGCTGTAAAACCATCTGGTCCTGGACTTTTCTTAGCTGGTAGGTCTCTTATAGCTGTTGCGATTTCAATGCTTGATATTGGCCTGTTAAACTGGTTTAACTCATCTTGGTTCACTTTTGACATGTCAATATTTGCTAGGAAAATGTCCATTTCTGCCAAGTTCTCAAACTTATTAGCATAAAGTTTTGAGAAGTATTCCCTTAAAATATTGTGAATCTTGGTTGTTTCCATGGTAATGTTTCCATTCTCATCTCAGATTTTATTTATTTGGGTGTGTTCTCTTCTTTTTCTGATAAGATTTGCTAAGGGTCTGTCAATTTTGTTAATTTTTTCAAAGAACCAACTCTTTGTTTTGTTGATTCTTTCTATAGTTTTTTTTTTGGATTCTAATTCATTTAATTCTGATTTATTTTTAATTATTTCTTTCCGTCTACTGGATTGGAGTTTTCTTGCTTCTCTTTTTCAAGGAGGTTCAGATGTCTTATTAAATTGTTTGTTTCAGATCTATCCAATTTGTTGATATTGGAACTCAGAGCTGTAAACTTGCCTTTGAGTACTGCCTTTGCTCTCTCCCAGAGTAGCTGGTAACTTGTGTGCTCATTTTTGTTGAATAGCATGAACATTTGTATTTCCTTTCTAATCTCATCCATAACCCACTCATGATTCAGCAGTGTGTTGTTCAGCCTCCATGTGTTACCAGACTTTCATTGGTGGCTTTTTGTATTAAGTTCTAATTTTATTCCCTTGTGGTCTGAGAGAATGCAATGTATTATTTCAATGTTTCTGAATTTGGAAAATTTTGGTTTGTGGCCTAAAATGTGGTCTATTTTAGAAAATGTTCCATGTGCTGCTGAGGAAAACCTGTATTCTCATGCTACTGGGTGAAATATTCGGTAGATGTCTGTTAAATCTAGTTGATCTATGCAGTTGTTTAGAACTGCGGTTTCTCTGTTGAGTTTTTGCCGAGTTGATCTATCTAGAGGGTAGAGTTGTGTGTTAAAATTCCCAACAATTAATGTCTTTGGATCTATGTGGGATTTGAGGGAAAGTATTGTTTCTTGTATAAATTTGGGTGCTCCGTTGTTTGGCGAATAGATATTTAGAACTGTAATATCCTCCTGAAGGATAGATCCCTTAATTAGTATGTAGCGACCTTCTTTATCTCTTCTCACGAATTTTAATTTGAAGTCTATTTTATCTGATATTAGGATTGCAACTCCAGCCTGTTTACCTGGGGTCATTTGCTTGGTAGATTTTGCTCCAGCATTTAACATTGAAAATGTGTTTGTTTTTACGGGCAAGATGTGACTCCTGAAGGCAGCAGATAGAAGGATCTTGATTTTTAATCCAACTAGACAGTCTATATCGCTTAATTGGAGAGTTAAGTCAGTTAATGTTAAGATAAATGACTGAGAGGTATTTGCTAGTTCCTGCCATGTTATCGACCTTCTTGGGGGTTGGGAAAACTGGGTTCTTCCTATGGTTCTTGGATTCTCAGTTTGGGTGCAGTTTCTTCTCTTTTATTGTGGTCTTGTTGGTTTTCTATGTGTAGGACATCTTTAAGAATCTTTTGTAGGGCTGGTATGGTGGAGATGTATTGTTTCAATTTTTCTTTGCTATGGAAGGTTTTTATTTGGCCTTCAGTTATGAAGAAGAGTTTTGCTGGGTACCGTATTCTTGGTTGATAGTTGTTTGTTTTTAGTGCTTGACATACATCATTCCAGGCTCTACTTGCGTTGATTGTCTCTGCAGAGAAATCTGAGGTGATTCTAATTGGTTTCCCTTTATACGTGATTAATGTTTTCTCCTTCAGCTTTTTGGTGTGAGTTGATCCTGTGTGGATTATAATGTGCAGGTGGTATGTCCTATTCTGATCTGGTCTATTTGGACTTCTAAAAGCTTCTTGTAGCTGAATAAGCCTATCTTCTTGCATGTTTGGGAAGTTCTCTGCTAGGATCCTGTTAAACAAATTTCCTAGACCATTAACTTTTGTTTCTAGGTGGTCCTCTACACGCATTATCCTTTGATTAGGCCTTCTGAAGGTGTCTTCCAAGTGTTGGATATATCTCTCATATTTCTTGGACTTGTCTTGGATGGTTGTATGTTCTTTCTCTATAATATCTAGGCTGTCCTCATTCCCCAAGATTCGATCTTCTGCACCTTCTAACCTGCTGTCAAGACTTTCTACTTTGTTGTTTATTTCTTTTCCTTCTAATTGGTCTGCTTGGATGGCTTCAAATTCTTTCTTGAAGCTTTGTTTTAGATCTTGTATGAACTTCTTTACTTCCTTAATTTGGTGTTCATTGTTTATTCTCAAATCACTTAGTTGATTGGTTATGGTTTCCTTGGACTCCCATTCCTTCTGTTGGCTTCCATTCAGCATTCCCTTTGTGGTCTCCCTGACTTCCTTCTGCTCTTTGTTAATGGATCCCATGAATGCCTTTAGTGCTCTTTGTGTATACTCATCCTGCTCTCTCAATTCCTGTATTACTCTTTGCTTAGCTTCCTTCCTTTCATGCTATTCTTGTAGTTCTGAGTGTTGTCAGCCTGTTCACACCATTCCTGCCTTTCTCTTTGAGTATTCTGAAGCTTCTCACGCAAATCCTTTATCAGTTTTTAAGTAGCTTCCTCACACTCAGGATATTCCTGTATAAACCTTTGGATTGTCTCCTCTCTCTCCCTCTCACGCTCAGAGTCCGTTGTAGGTGTTCACTCTTTTCCTTCATTGACCTATTGTTTGCCTCCTCTCACTCCCTATCACACATATACAGAGTCTTTTGTATGTTTTCAATCTTTTCCTGCATTGACCTTTGGTTTGCCTCCTCTCTCTCCCTATCAGGCTTATACAAAGTTCTTTGTATATTTTCAATCTTTTCATTTATCATGTTTGCCAGCAGTTTTTGTAGAGCTATTTGGGAACTCTCTTCTGGATTATTCATTATCTGTTCTGTCTCCTGATTATCATGCGTGGGAGTGGAGATAGCCAGACTTGCCATTTTTCTTGTGGTTTTCCGGCTTACTCTGCCCATTTGGAATGAAAGTAATACCAGTTTTGTGCTAGAACACTAACATAAGGCAAGCATCAATCAAAGACTGAATTTGCACAGTCAATAGTCTGCAGATACAATCTAGTTCAACAGATACCTCTTTTCAACATCAAACAACTATATATTAATGGGCTACGGACTGCAAAGAAGAATTTGGTAAACCAGAAATTATTAGGGTTAGGGAGAGATGTGGGTAAAAAATAGGAATAGAGTGATCGCAAAATAGAAAATAGGTTGGATAGGATGAATGTAGAGAGAGAGAAAACAAGAAGAAAGAGAAAGGAAAAAATAGATTGGAAAAAATAGAAAAATAGAAATTAATAATATGCAGATCGAGAACAAACTATTCAAAGAACGTTAATATAATGAGAGAAGGGGAGGGATATAAACGAGATGTGAAAACCTTAAAAATAAAAATACTTAAAATATTATATATGTATAAAGAGGTAGTACTGCTATTAAGGAATTTAAGTGTCAGAGGTTTTGAATTGAGTAATAAATTTGTGGATTAAGTGTGTACACAATGTGTGATAGGGTCTAATAATCAAATGCGGGTTTATCTGAGGATGTGCAGAACAACAATTTAGTCCCATAAAGAAGAACAAAAGAGAGGAAAAGGTGAGAAGGATAAGGAAGAAAGAAAAAAAAGATCAGAAGTTCAGTTTAGACAAGCAAAAAACAAAAAGAAATTATTTTTTAAAAAAGAAAAAAAGAAAGAAATACGCACACACGCATGTATCCCTAAAATAAAGATTATAAGGGGGAAAAAATTACTAGAAAACAATTTTTTTCAAAAAAGGTGGAAATTAAAAATTAAAAAAAATTTTTAGAAAAGAAAAAAAAAATTGTAGAAGGTATAAAAAGAAGAAGAAAAAAAAAGGTTCTTTAATTTTTTGGGGAGGGTTGAGAAAAATCATGTATCTCCCTTGTGCATGTAATCAGCCTGTGGTTGGAGTCTCTGGTCTGTTTGTGGTCCTTTGGCTTGGTTGGTTTCTTAAGTCAGTTTGTTTGGATGGGCAGAAAAATCGTCTGCTTTACCCAGGATTTTGCGATCCTCCTCCCATGTTAGTTCAATGGGAGGGGGGGGGTCTGCTTTGAGTATCACAAATGAGGGAGATAGCTTTTTCCCCAAGTTTGGAGATGCTGTGATGAGGCCAGGTTCTGGGTAGAGTTGAGGTCTTTCAGCAAACAGTAGCCTTTCCTGGGTGCTAGTTTGTGAAAAACTCACAGAGCCCAGCCTGGAGCCACTCTCAGGGTTTCTGTTTACTGATGTCGAAGCTGCTAAAGGGAGAGGCAGCCTCTGGTTCTGATTATCCAGTGAAGAAAGCCACTCCTAGGGCTGGCGCCCGAGCTGGGTGACTTTTCACTGGGTGCAGCTGAGTCTGGCATGCCACGCCATTAAGTTCTTGTGACCTGCTAAATGACTCCTTTTATTCCAAGGCCTGAGTTGGAGCTAGCAGCTCCTTGGAGCTTTGTTGGTATCCAAGATGGAGATCTCTGGTACTGGGGGTGGAGGGTGGCCTTCCCTCTTCTGCTCCCTGTGAAGGAGTGAGGATGTCAGGCTTCTACTCACGCCAAGTCTTGGATCCTGGGTCATCTCTGTTCTGCGAACTGCAGGATGAACATGTCTGTTCCTTGTCGGTTCTTGCTGGTGTTGAGTAGAATTCGCTCCCAAGCCACATCTGGTTCTTTTGTCCCGGACTCTCTCTGTTTCAGGTATTGCAGTACAACCTCAGCCGCTGCCACTGTCGCCGCAGTGACAGCTGCTGGCAAGAACTCAGATCTGTCTCCTTGCCTGGATTTTCCCTCTCTGGCCTAACTCTCTGTCCTGTGGTGGCACACTTGGTGTGATTCTCTGGCTTAGGACTGTTCACTGGAACTCTAAAACTGCTTTCTATGCTTGTTTAGCCTCCAGTTTCTCCTCTACCATCTTCCCAGAAGTGTATTCTGGGTCTTTTATTGTGGAATCAACCCAGAAGCCCCTCAGTAAATGAATGGATGAAGAAAATGTGGTATATATACACAATGGAATTCTATGCCTCCATCAGAAAGAATGATATTGCCCCATTTGTTGGGAAATAGAAAGGCTTGGAAAAAATTATATTAGGTGAAGTAAGCCAGGCCCAAAGAAGCATAGGTCCCATGGTTTCCCTTATTTGCAATATCTAGTATATGTCTGCGTCAAGCAGAAAAGGTCAGATAAGTTGATGTTAGGGAAATGTACCCTAAGGTATGTATTCAAATGTTTTCTTTTTCTTTCATGCAATTGTCTCTAACACATTTATAAGATTATTTCTTTGTAGATTTCTATGTCCCTCCCCAACGTTATAACCCCTGCTTTCACTGTATTTGATGTTGGTATAATTTGTGGAGGGGAAGGGGAAAAACAAATCATTTAAATAGGGATTCAGGTGGACCCCTTGAAGCAATGAGATGTTATGTCCAAAACGAACATTACAACTTTGGTGGGGGAGGAAGTGTGGGAGGATTTGTGGGGGGCAGGGAGGAGGATGCAAATGGATGGGAAGGGGAAACAAAGGAGGAGGCTACAATGCTTGATAAGTAATGTACTCATAATCTCTCCCATGTAATTGCAACCCCTCTGTACAGTGTTTTCACAGTAGTATATAAATATATATATATATTTAGTATATATATATTATATATATACTATATATAAATATATATATAGAATATATATTATATATATACTATAAATATATATATATATATATATTTAGTATATATATTATATATATATTTAGTATATATATTATATATATATACTATATATATAATATATATACTGTATATATAATAAAATAAAATAAAATTAGACTGCATCATTTCAGGAGGATGATTGATTTTATTTATTATTTATGAAGTATAAAAAGAATATTATTAATTACAGGAACACAATAATTTCATGA
This sequence comes from Dipodomys spectabilis, assembly GCF_019054845.1. Lineage (NCBI taxonomy): Eukaryota > Metazoa > Chordata > Mammalia > Rodentia > Heteromyidae > Dipodomys > Dipodomys spectabilis. The sequence continues at coordinate 3,324,289 of NW_024870972.1, read as the reverse complement.
TACTGATTGATTTCATTAGTAGTTTAAGGATGAAAACAATAACATTAATTATATAGAGGCATAATAAATACCCAGGAATTGGTAGGAATGTAGCCTATGTAACTGAATAATGTATAGATATCTCTGGTACTCTATAAAGATATATATTTATTAGCATACTGCCATCTGCAGGTCAATCTGTTCTTACTTTCTTAACACCTGGGGCACAATCTCAGGTTCTGGGAACTGCCTGTCAACTCAATTTGCCCCAGGATTTTGTGATGACACTCACCCATTCATGAGTTGTAGTCCATGAATTCTGATGCCAGCATTCCCAAACAATGAATCCTGGAATAAGAAGCTGAAGGTGAAACATGTTTTCCATTCCTGTGAATGTCCTTGGTGTCATTTATGAAGTGGAATACATATGTAGACCTATATCCTCTTTAATCAATGTAATCAATGTTCTATGTGCCATAATAGTTAATAACATAAACGGTCAAAACATGAACAAAACAAAAAATAAAATAACTATACTTAACACAATATGGAGTCTACATATGTATATAAATATAAATCATATGTGTAAATTGTACATGAATAGGATGTTTTCTAGTGGTGAGGATCTATTTCAGGACTAAGGAAAAGACTTGAATTTCTTGACTTCAAGGAGGCAAGCTTTCCCTTCCCACACAGTGCAACAGAGTTAACCAGACCATGAGTTCAAATCCTAGTCCTGGCATAAAAAATGGCACCTTTATATTATGTGAGGCCCAATTCTTAGGTATTTCATTATACCTCCATTTTATGAATGTGATTGTTTAAATGCTTCATAAAGTATTAACTAAAATCGATCAGTGTCCTATAATATAATTGTGTATAATTTTATCCTAGAATCATTCAAGAACTTTGCATTAAATTATGACTTATATCACATTCCATTGGTAATTATGTGGATAGGAACAACTTTCTTAGGATCTCCTGCCATTTGGACGTGGATGGATCAGGAAAGGAACTGTGGGCTCCAGCTCACACCACTTCAACCCATCGATATGGAAATCACAGGTCTGTCCAAGAACATCAGCAAGCCTAATAAGTGGCTCTCAGCACTCCTCCTTGATACTTACAAGGCTGTGATGTGAAGATCATGGTCAAAGTCACCCTAAGCAGGAAAGTCCTTGAGACCCCTGACAAACTTCAGTGCCAACAAAGCCAGAAGTCCTGTTGCTTCAGTGTGGAGGGTGAGCCTTGTGCAAAAACATCTCACAGACTGTGCCCAGATCCTGAGTTCAAGGTCCAGGACTGGCAACAAACAGACATACACAACTATCTGTGCAGCCATCCAACTAAAGCAGGTCACCCTCTTGTCCCCAATTGAATTGGACAGAGTTCCATCGGAAATGGCTGGAGGACCCGCTGTCATCTTGACTCTGCTCATGCTGCTGACATCACAGGATTCCGGCCACACCCCCATTCTTTCATGTTTCTTTCTGATTAATGGGATACAAGAATGGTGGCCCCGCCCACATTCCAGGCTTCCCAGTAGCACCTAGATTCCCTCTGTTAGTTTACACCACTACCAGCAGTTGAGGAAGGTAGAGGTGGCTGAGTGATGAGCAAAAGACTTGATGTGACTTTGGAGCATAGTAGGAAATTGATGTGCCACCCCACCTCCCAGCCCCCTCCCTACCTTCCTGAGGTGGTGCCAGGTTTGAATCCTCAGACAATAGTGCCCTGCCAGTTGGCCTAAAGCCCCAAACAGGTCTCTGCCCCTTGTCCTCTGCTCTGGGCCCATGTATCCATAATGGTGCCGCCATTGCTGCTTGGCCCACCTGGAGCAGAAACCAACAGATTCTCCCAAGCAGCACTGAACACCACCCCGACCCAGGTCAGACACCCCTCTGCAGGCACCATGACCCCCTGCTCTCCCTGGCTCTGAGGAACCACCTTTCTGTTGGGCATTTCTGAAATAGAGACTCAATATATGCTCAGGCTGGGCTGGATCACAGTCCTCCTATCTTTAACAGGTAGGTCCTCTGTAGTTGGGATGTTAGACATGTAGCGCCATGCTCATTCTTCGGTTTAGATGGATTATCCCAAACTGTTAGTCCACAGTAGCCAATTCTTGGCCACAGGCGAAGCTCTGGGTAGGGCCTCAACCATCAGACCTCAGCCTCCTCACAGGAGAGTGTGAGGAAACAATAGATTTATACAGAGGGATCTCTAGAGCATGGCTAGGCACAGAGGGAGAAGCCTTCAGTTAAGGTTGTTGGCAATTCTGTGAGCATATGACAGGAAGATACTGGAAAGGGCTCAGGTGGGGCCAGTTATTAATCGTGCAACAGGTGGGTATTATGAAAGAAAACATGGCTCTCTTTCATCATTAAACTATCCCCGTAAGACGGGGGATCCTTCACTCTGTTGAGTTTTGCAGGTGGGGAAATCAAGGAACAGAGAAGCCAGGTGACCTACTTATAACCTCAATTCACAGGAAGCTCAGCCTGACTTCTCTACCATGCTCCCTAGGACAATGGGTGCTATTCAGTCCATTTCTTGTGGTGGGAAGTCCACTTATTGTCAGACGTGGGGCTTGACCTCTAGGCCTGGGCTCAGTCCCCAAGCTCCTCAGCTCAAGGCTACCACTTGAGCCCACAGCACCACTTCCAGTTCTCAGGTGGTTCTTCGGAGATAAGAGTCTCACAGTTATTCCTGACCGGGATGGCGATGAACCATGATCCTCCTATCCCAGCCTCCTGTGTAGTTAGGATTAGAATTCTGAGCCACCAGCACCTGACTTAAGTGTAATTCTGACTTTCTTTCTCTCTCTCTCACAGGAACTGGTTGAATGGGTGCAGGAGGAGGTGGACCAGCGTCCCCATGTGGCTGGAACCTAAGGTGGCCCTCTCATTCTGGAAGTGGTCTGTGGGTCAGGGAAAAAAAATATTTTTGGTTAGTAAATGCAAAATAAAGAACACATACTTGGAATATATAATTGCATTCTGACACCTGACAATAGTCCCTTATTCATGTACTTTATTTTATTAGGATACTGTGTTGAAAAAAGTTTTGTTCATTAGGTCACAGCAATTAATGCCAGGAATGTTCTTAGATGTCAGGTGAATATTAATTCTGGTAATTCAAAGATTCCAGGATTTTGTGTGGTCACTGCTAATCACAAAGAGAAGGGTAGTCTAAGTGAGATTTGGAAATCTTTTTGGTCAATCATGACACCAAAAGGCAGAGACTATTTAACAATTGTGACGGAAAAGAAGAAATAACTCCAGATGGAAGGAATAAATGATAGTAACTAAGGTGTAGCAGAAAGTGTTCTAGAGAACCATTTTTGGTTATTGAAAAACTAGTTATCAACTACGCTTATTCCTCATTGCCTTTAGCATTCTAAATCTCTTAGGCTAGTTCTTAATCTCTGTGTGATAAACGTATCTCCTTCTATGCTGTTTTTTCATACCTGATCCCTTTGCTTTCTAAAAATCTCAGTCTTTCTATATTTCTCTATGAACATTTCCTGATACTAAATACACCTATACAGATAGCAGAGGATGCTAATGTAAGGGTCCCAAAGCTCATGAGTCATTAATGAAACAACATGGAAAAGGAGGACCTATTTATTGCTACCTCAATTTTTCTGAAAAGCTGCATTGGCATCATTTTGTTCAAATTTCCATTCTTTGGCTACATAGTGTCATTCAGTGCACATAAATGCAAATATGAGCCAGGTCCTGGTGGTTCATGACTGTAATCCTAGCTACTCAGGAGGTTGAGATCAGAGGATTGTGGTTCAAAGCCAGCCTGGTCGGGAAAGTCCACCAGAAACCCAGAAGTGGTGCATTAGCTAAAGTGGTAGATCGCTCAACTCGAGATGAAGAGCTTAGGGACAGCACCCAGGATCAGAGTTCAAGCCCCACGACCAACAAAAAAAGCGAAATATGACTTTAAGTTTCCCCCAAAGGAACGTCAAGATCAATTAACTTCCCAAGCAGAAAAAATAATTCCAAAATTATTCAGTGCACCTACTTTTGCTGAGTTACTTAAGTTATGGCTTTTTTGCTGGACATAGTCTTTTATTTTAAAAATTGTCAAATATTAGGTTCACAGTAAACTTCATCTAATATTTCTTGTTTCAAACGCAATGTCTATACAGTTGATGCTACTTAGCTGTCTTACAATCTTAGTTCAAAGCCAACCCAGGCAGGAGAGTTGGTCAAATTCTTATCCGTAATTAAACAACAAAAACCAGAAGTGGAGTTTTGGCTCAAGCAGTAGTGTACTAGCTTTGGGGACAGGTGGGC